>NC_088171.1:76357215-77041715 GCF_028769735.1 Zonotrichia leucophrys gambelii
GAGGAGGCTGGCATTGGCCCTGTCAGACAAGGGGAAGTTTCCAGCACCTTCTCACAGAGCCACCCCTGTAGCCCCTCTGCCACTCAAACCTGACCACACAAATCCAGTACACAGGTCCATTGAAATAAGGGGGCAATGCTAGGTCTTGGCTCTGGACCCCAAAGTATTAGATCTGTGCAGAACTTCAATGCTCTGTTTTGTGCAGGCGTAACAGCTTGTCTGAAGACAAGTTTAGCATCAGTGTACCAGGCAAATACCTCATAAGACTCTGTTTATAAGTTCTGCAACATATACTTACCAAAATATTAAAAGTATTTTCTGCTGCTTATGGAAAACTGAATAGTTTCCCCATGACAATGTACATTTCAGCAGCATTTAGTTAATATCTATTTTTTAATCTTAATAACTTGTAAAAAACATGCAAAAAGCAATGGAAACCAATGGAATAAATTTAGACACACGTACTTGCTGAGCATTTCTGTCTTTGCAATAAAGTTACTAATTTGGTGGTCTCCTAATTTGTCTGGCAATATATCAGTTTCTAAATGGTAATAAATTCAAGGCCGTAATTGACTTTTCTCCGCTACGCAAATCTGTAAAACTACTTCAAAGTGCTTTAGCTAGATGATAAAGCTCAAAAATGAGAAAGCTGTGCCCATCTAATAAGTTCTCAAAGGCTCATAAGGTTTATCTACAGGTTCCTAGAAAATACATGTTCAATTTTTGTGGAAATTATTTTTACTTGCATTTCCCAAGGTCAGTAAAACTCTTAGAATGCAATTGCAGTGTATAAATGCAATACTTTGAGCAACTTTCCATTATGCTGATTCAAATTTCAAAATTTATATTCCACCTTCCCAGCAAAATAAGTGACAGGATATACCAGAGGTTAAGCGTGAAGTTAACTACAAAATGACAATTATGGTTATAAAAAGGAAGGCATGCATCTGATTTGTAGAGGTCAAGTCATGATTTGTGTGAGCATTTCAAGCGGCAGATGAGGCTCTACATTGCTCCCATAGGAACACACCTTTCTGCCCTATTTTTAGAGATTCTGATAAGTCTGAAACTTACGTGGATATCTTTTATACATTTAAAATTTCTTCCTCCAATTTAATTTGAAAGGATATTAATATTTACAAACTGATTTAAAAAGTCTTGACAGGAAATGTCAGCATTAACGAACTTTCTCCAAATGATGAGAGTAGCGTTCTCTCAAAAATGTAAGGACAAAAAGTTTTATGAGAAAGTGCCTTAATTTTCCAAATAATTTCCTTCCTTAATATAATGCATCATTATAAAAATTTGTCTTTCATTGTAAAATTCAAAGAAATAGTAATTCAGCTTATGCAGGGTACAATACCAGAATGTGTTAAACGCCAAACTAACCTCATCAAATTCCTCACACTCAGAGCAAGAAAATTCCTCAGTTTCCAAGAGAACATGCTTGTGAATATCGACTAGTCAAACTCATTGCCAGTTCCTTGATATACTATGATACAATAGCTTGGTATTTTGGTAGAGGTTTGTTTCAACAACTAATGGATATTCGCCAAGGATACTGAGTAGCATTTAAATATCCTTCTCCTGACTATGCTAGTCTATCAGACACTTCTGCTACTTTTTTACAGGGAACTGTATGCAGCAACATTGAAAAGAATGATGCAATTTATACAAAAAATCTATAAATCTGGAGGATACCATTGCCATGCTAATCTGTAACCACCAATTAAAGATACACATCACAAGATGCAAAACCATAGCTACTAGCTAATCAAATTGTTCAGACAATGAATCAGAGGATTTTGGGTTTTTTGTCATAATGCTTTCAGTTATTCTCTTCACTACTCCACAAAATTTTTCTTATAATGTCAGGATGAGTTTAAGGCTTTATTTTGCCTGTAGTTTGTAGTGTTCCACTAGAGCAATCAGAAGCTATCTTTGCAACGAAAATCAGAATTAAAATATACTTGCAGAAAAACTGCAGTACTGTCTTTTGAGCAAGGTTAATCTAAGTTTTCAAATCCTAACCTCCAAATCCTGAGAAAGTCAATGACTAAACTGCCACTCCAGCGTCACCTCTAGAGAGACACTAAGGGGAGACAATTAATTGCTACTTACTTTCAAGCCGGGGAATCATGGAAATCTTACCAATAAATCAAGTTACAAAGACTTTCTCACTGAACAGAAAGTAAAGAGAAATCAATAATATGATCCTTCAACTGTGAGACTTAAAGAGACTGCAAGTTTAATTGTTGTGAATAAAATTAAAGGATTGTAGGTGTTAGAGAAACTTAAATATCTGTATTTTTGTGTCCAAAATTATCTCTCTGAGGATCTCCATAATAAGAGCCTTTAACGTAAATACTATGTTTTAGTGACCGTAGTAAAATATGACCTTTTAAAACCACTTCAATGGTTAACTACCCTCATCAAAAGGGGCATTAGACCTTTCCCACTTTTTATTTCCCTTCTAAGTTTTACAAAGAGCAAATCACATTGGAGTGAGTCTTAATAGGATATTAAACTCAATGCTTCTTTTAAATAATAAATACAATTTTTTATCTATCCTTGCCTTCTGGTTTCCTTTCATCAATTGAAAAATATTTAAATTTACATTTTAAAAAATTCTCCTAATGTTTTTTTCTTGTTGTTGTTGTTTAGTGGGTTTTCAAAAAAATTATTTGGTTGAGTGGAAATTTGTTGCATTAAGATTCTAGAAATTTGGCAGAAAATAAACCTCCCTTGCATTCCATCTGGTCCTCAGAGATTAGATGTGCTGAGTGTGGCTGGGCTTAATTTCCAATTGGAACCAATTTGGAATTACAACTTTGGTTGTGTTCAGTAGGACCCCAGGTGGGTCCTACTGCGGGTTACACTATAAGTCTGGTCTCATTCACAATTAAAAATTCACAAATAGTGCAAATTACTGGAGAAAAGGATTATAAATTCTTTTAGTTTGCCAGCGATAAATTCAGCAGACCTGAAAAGTAAAAGTGTAGCACTATGTGTTCCTGGGTATAACCTGCTGCAGCTGGAGATGCAAATCTTATAAAAGACGCACCCCTATTTTGTGAAGGAAAGAGTTATTTTCCAGCAGCAAACAACTAATGATTTGAATATAATTATGTCCATAAAAATATCTTATGCAGTATATCAGAGCTCTTATAAGAAATTTCTGACCCACTACATAATCTTAATTTACAGTTAAAACTTTAGGAAAATGTGGAGATAATGGAAAGAAGAACAAGAGAGAAATGCTCACTACTGCTTTGCAAAGAAAAGAGAACTGGACAGCTTGATCTGGTAGAAAAATGAGTGAAGGAAAGGAACAAAATAGGAAAAATCTTTTCTTGGGTATGTTGAATAGGGACAGATTAGGTCTCAGTGCCTGCTACTGGAAAAAATTCCCTGCATGACCTTAAAATTGATTGATCCTGGGGAGGTCATCTGACATCCATAGTGAATGAGTTATGCTCAGTTTTTAGACCAAGATCTCAGTTTCTGACATGTCACTTTCCTGCTTTTCAGATCGCTGGGATTTCCCTGTTCACTTTTGTGTTTCATTGGATCTTACCCCTTTATACCACATCTCAGGTAGTAAATGGTCCTTATTGTAATGTGGGAAGGATAAAGTACTGCAAAAGGTGAGCCATACTCATTCAAGCTCTCTACCATAATAGAGATAAGAAAAGATATTACATTCTAACATTTCTGTCCCTAATTTCTTGCTAAAAATTTGAAAATGTTTTAATCTTATCCTTTCTGGTCATAGCAAAAGAGAGTTGCATAATAACAGACATAAACAAAACCAAGCCAGATAAGGTTTTGCTAGTTTTTCCCTCAGATTTTGCTTCTGCTATACTTATGACATTGACACAGAAAGAGTGCTTATGATGAGAAACTGGTTAGACCGAAATCGGGTGGAAAATAAAAAGAAAGAGGCTTGTTATGGAATTCAGCATGTCATCTTTGTCATCTTTTTTCCTCTCCATTTCTGAATGCCTCAAAATCAACTCTTGGTGTTTTGGGTTTTTTGTCTTTTTGCTGTTCTTTTCATATTAACCTCCCCATGTTTTCCAGAAAGAGTAAAAAATCTATTCTTTTTCTGTGCTGATTTTTTTTTCTACTCTGTTTCCAACTTCTCCAATGCTAAAAGGAAGAAAAGATGGAAGACTAATCCTGATAAAAAGTGGAACAGTACCTCCCTCATTCAGAAAAAGTAAAAAAACTCTAAATTTTAAAACTCTTATTTCCTCTCTGCTTAGGGGAAAATATTAAAATGGTTTCCAAATGGTTTCCTGATAATTAGGTTTTATAAAAAAATTGAAAGACAATATATAGTGAATATTTTAGCAATTATTCAGACCAGGAACACCTGCAGGAGTTTTAGAACACTGTGTTTAAGTGAAGAAAAAGCATTTTTGATGAACATTGACTGTATTGATCTAATATTAAATGGATCAATATTCCATTTCATTCCTAAGTTTTAATTTTAATTACATTTTGTTCTCTGACATTTCAAAGTTATTCCAAGATAGTGTCCTTTCTTTGTGCAGCATAATAAGTTTATGTATATTATAATATTCAGCATATTATTCTGAGTTACTAAGAGGGCCTAATTTTATACTGGGCATGAACACAGGCTTGAATAACCAAGAGAGTATGGTTAAAAACATGCTACTTTAATCTGGGGAAAACCAAAAAGCAAAAACAAAGCCAAAAAATCTCTGACAGCCAGTATCCTACTGACATCTATGTAGTTGTTTCTAAAAAAAAATGAACTTGGTATCAATGAAATGAAACTCATGCTGCAAAGCACTGACAAAAATGTTGCACCTTCTGGCATAAACTGATGTAAACTTCATACTCTTACAGAGGAAAATAACCTGACAGCTTGTCAAAAGTATTGTTTTTATCACTCTGTTGCCTTTGCCCCTCTTGAGTTTAATCTCAGGCTGTTTGCAGATGTACTGCTTCTAGAAATGCAAAGAATGCTGGTGCCAGGAAGTGGCTTCATTTATCTTATGATACGGATACATGTTTTAAGTCTGTTTGATAATTAGAATAATTTCTGTATTTATTTCCAAATCAGGTCTCCTGAAGATTGACTACGGACCCATGTCTATATGGGCCACCAAAGAATATCACAGATACTTCGAGCTATGTCTCAGGGATGAGCACAGAGTTCACAGCACTGCTTTGAACCCAGAATACAGAACATTTCCATTAGCCAGGGCAGGGAGAGTTAGTAAGTCTGTCTCAAGATAAATTAGCTCAGGCTCAGCACCATGTACTTGGCAGACTCTTTGGAATGCTGTGTGAACAATAGATTTTCTCTTTTCATCAGAGAGAAAGTAACAGTGAAACATGAAAGACCAAAGTGAACCAACTGTTCTTACATGAGCACCAGTATGACCTGCTAATCACAGGTCACATATGATTTGACATGAGAGAATGCCTTAATAAAAAAAGCCCAAATATCCTGACACTTGAATAGGACCCCAAAAAATTGTGAAGCATCAATAATGAAAAAAGGACTGGAACACTGAAAAACATTGTCAGAGTGGTATGTCTCAGAAATGAGATGTTTAGGAGGAGAAAAAAAATAAGTCCAGAAAGATGCCACAATATATTTCAGCTGTGTCCTGGACATGGATGACTAAGTGTACAGAATTTCCAGGTACCTGTTTACAGAGTAGATATAACCCTCTGAAAATCTGAAGAATGAATGCATACAAACAATTTTCCTAATTTTTATTCCAACATCTCATTTAATTGCCTCTAGTAAAAGCCATTCCTTCTCTCTGGAAGACTTTTCCATCTTTTGTGAGTACATAAATGACAGTACCAAGCAAAATAGCAGTGGTACAGGCACAAAGCAGACAGAATGTGAATATGTACACGTAGCTGAACTACCCAAAGTGAGAGATTCCAAAAGATTCTCTTCAGGGAATATAGGATGAGGACTAGGAGTGAATTTGTAAAATGCAGGCTGATAAATTTGTGAAATGATATATAACTTCTTTCTGAAAAAGCAACAGACTGAATGTTATGGCACAAAGATGGAGAGACTGTTATACAAAACACTGCTGAAACATATTGTCCGGGATCAAACACATGGATACACTTGTATACCTTGAACAGATCATTCAACTCACATGCTTCTGTTTTCAAGAAAAGGTATCATATCTAAATTTCCATGGAAGTCTT
This sequence comes from Zonotrichia leucophrys gambelii, assembly GCF_028769735.1. Taxonomy (NCBI): domain Eukaryota; kingdom Metazoa; phylum Chordata; class Aves; order Passeriformes; family Passerellidae; genus Zonotrichia; species Zonotrichia leucophrys. The sequence continues at coordinate 76,363,429 of NC_088171.1, forward strand.
TCAGTTTAGAAGATGGCAAAACCCCAGTCTATCCCCATTTTTTATAGATAATAACCGGCATCCAGACAAAAATCTCTGTAAAGCAGTTTAAAAAAAAATGTAGGAGAAATAGCTTTATTTCTCCCAAAAAGAGAAAAAGAGCTTTACATTACAATCACTATCAGTAGTTAATCTCCTTTCATGAATTCACAGTATCGTCTTCTTTCTGCTGAATTTTAGATAACGAGCCTCACATCTCAGTCATATCTGCTTCAAAATGGAGAAGACAAAGGTATTTTATTCTAATTTATTGCATTAACTGAGCCATATAGTACACTCCAGAAGACTCCAGACCTGTCTGGCCCCAGTTAATCTTCCTTCTACTAGCCTAAAAGCAAAAGGATGAAGAGAGACTTCTTCCCTTCAAAATACAGCATAAATGTGGTAATGTCCTTGCACTGTAGTACAGCACTGTCAACAGTTTTAGTCCCAAAAACTACTAAAGTAGATGCATCAATCGTTTTATTTAGGAAAAAAATATTTCAGGAGTGATAAAGTAGTCATTAAGACAAAACTTTGTTACACCAGAGCTTTGGATATAATTTGTCTAAGGATTGATAGTCCTTGTGTCATTCAGCATGTGATTAGTTTGGGAGTTAGTTTTGTATTTACACGACTGCAATTGCACAGTAAATCTACTGTCCAGATTACACCAAGTTACTAGTGCATTTCAGTAAATTGTTAATAATGTAGTGCTGATCTGTAAGAGTCGTAGCTCTGTTATAAAAGCAATAGCAAGAGTGTGTTTTACCAGAGCAGATAACCCACTCAGACTTAGTTCTATTGCAGCACAACAGAGGGCCAGAGGCTAAGATTTATATGTTGGAGAAATAAAGGAATTTGTGCAAAAATATTTTTTACTGCGTTTAGAGGTGTCAAATTGCTTTAGATATTTTCTGTTGCTTATTAGAGACCGAATGTGTCAGATTCTACATTTTATTGAGAATAACTCTGTTTATAGGAAGGCTGTTTTATGTGAACAAAGTAGTAAATTAGCATCCTTCTCATCTAAGGTATAAGGCCAGATTCAATCCCTTGGTAGTGATACTATAGAATAAGGAATGTGAAAAACCCTGGAGTATCCTTTCAACTGACAGGGAAAAGTATAAGCTAGGAAAAAAACACTGAACATATATTAGTGAAGGACAGCATGATACAGCCATGCATCCCTACACTGATGCATGTGTAGAACCTTCATATCTGGTTTAGAATAATTATACTCTAGGTCAGTGCATATTGCTTATCCACAGTTCTTAAATATATTTTGTATAAATAAAATGTTTGCAGCACATGAAAGGAGCACTGCGTATAGAACAGGATCCTCACATTACTGCAGGAAATCACATTTCATTACAACACTTGGCTGGGATGTTAGAGGTGGTGTTGCTGACTGAGGAGTTATACAAATGAACAGCACATCCTCCATATGTTTGTGGAATAACACAAGTTGAGCCTGCAGAGATGAAAGCTATGTTTCCAGCTCTGTTGTGGGTTTGCTCATACTATTCTTGGTAATTTGTGTGATTTCTCTGCCTCCCTGATAAGGTGCGTTACGTGGAAGCTCATGAGCTGATGCTCATGTACTTCTCTTTCTACTGCATGAAAAGAACAGAATGTTATTGATGTTAAATAATGTATAGGTTTCAAGAATTTTGAAGCACTTAATAAGTTTAAGCATGATCATTCAAAACATATATCTATTAGAAAATATTTTAATGGCAGATTTAGAAAGATCAAAAGGAAAAGATTTATTTTTTTCTGATTCTGCATTTTTTTTCTGTGATAAAAGAGAAATATTTCAATGCTGAAGTATCTAAATTTACAGTTATTGTACTTTTTCACAAAAAGGGTCATTCGTAAATGACAATATGATTTACAATATCTTACACTTGCATATTCCTGTGTGTGACTGCTACTTCCTTTTATCTAGTGAAGAATGGGCATAAATATAACCTGTAATTAAGTTTTCCATGATCAGAAATGGTGAAGCAGATAATTGAATTTTTTTCTTCCATCCTTCAGATTATGGGATGGTTCATCAATCCTTGCACTACTCTTGTACAGTGGCTCTAATTATGAATGTGAATGTGATATAGAGATTGACTGGAAGAACAGAGAGACCTCCATTTAGGTTGCACTATTAGTAAATCAAAATCATTATGACCCTGAAAAATACTAGGAATATTTTGACTCATATTCATCCAAAGTCGTTCAGTACTCTAAGTCATATAGTAAATAATATTTCACAGAATTCTCATGTAACTTATGTGATCTTTTCATAACATAAGAAGAAATAATAGAAATTAAAATATCTTTTTTTTTCCAAATTGCAATGGCAGCAGTCTGAAACAGACCTTCCAATCTCTGAGATAGTCTTTAGCAGAAATCAATAATATGGGATAACCCAGCAACTTCATTGCACTGCAGGTGCAAATGGAGTAACTTTGAGTCAACTCAAGTATGTTTACTTAAGAATTGGTATGGCTAAGAGCCAAATTTCAAAAGAACTAAAGGAGAAAATTCCCAGCTACATCTCACTTTTAATAAGTTAAGCAACACTTTATTAATTATCATTTCAGTCAAAAAAATTATCAAATTTAGTAACTAAAAAACATATGCAGATATTCATGTATCAAACACACATATTCATGAATAAGTGCATGCACATGTATAAACAGAAAGTTTACCTTTTCCTACTTACATGTGTGACTTCTGGAGTCACTTAATTTGCTCATGCTTAGTCACCACTCAAAGTAGAAAGCAGCAGAATGCAGGCAAACATATATATCTGACAAAGAATTAACCTGAAATCAAATTCTTTGTATGAGCAAAGGAAGAAATATCACAGAACCATTGGATATTCTGAGTTGGAGGGAAAACTTTAAATTAGCTTATTTATAATTATCTAATTAGCCAAATTGAAGCAAGGGCTCATCACCAAAATACTTTGGTAGTGTACGCATTACTTTAAATTATTACCAAACTGAATTGATACTTTTTGGATCAGATGCAATGCAAAATTTCTTTTTTATTTGAGACCATTTCCTATGGGTTATTAAAATGGACATAAGTATAGCTTCTTCTGATCTTGAAAGTTGTACAACGGAATGCCATAGTAAATTCCACCCAAACAATCAAATATCTGACATAAACCAAAAATAAGATTATTTTTCCTTGTCATTTGATCCACAATTATTTTTAAAAAACTTTTCAGAAGGAAATCTAGACTGAAAATAGTGCAGATCACTCAGCCTTAGAAGAGCTAAAGTATGAAATAATTACTATTTGTCTTTTATAATGTTCATTGTTTAAGCTCACTAGTCTAACAATTACAGTCAGTTAATATCCTTTCAGCTGAAATCTTGCAGGTTTTGCTAAGACTTTAGAATGATTCATAATAAACTGAATTGAATGAATAATTAAACAGCTATCATTACTTCCTTTATTCAGGATATTAATTGTGGTCAGAAGGTCACTTAGGGCACAGCTACTAGACTATGTATGGATTAAACAGAAAGAATTGAAAAATGTGCTTTGATAGTCTAATAGATATGTAATACCTGGAAAGTAATAATTGTGGAAAACATTACATTATTCCTATGAAAGTTTTTTGAAACAAATCATGTTATTCATGAGTCACATGGAGCCCAGATGTTCAACCAGGAATTCCATCATCCTAATATTTGCTGGAAGCACATTAGGGTTGAGCACATATATCCAGGAGATAAACAGAGTGTCCTGACAATATGTTCTGAACATATGTCTTGACATATGTGACCTATAAACCAAAATCAGGAGATACTCTTCTGAACTGGATAATCCCAAAGGAAGAAGAACTGGTCAAGTTGTGAAAGCAAGCTGCAAGTATCAACAGAAGTGAAGAAGAACTTAAAGCCCTGAAAGAAGGTAGCAACACAAACAGTGGAGCAGCATCCATCAGAATGATCCAGAACTGAAGCTTTACAGCAAACTACACTTTAAGACTGTTTTAGGCCTTTTGCTACTTCAATGTTTTACTTCCACTCCCCACTGTCCTATTTATATTTTAAGGCTAGATTAGAAAAAGATTACCCCTCCTCTAACTAACTGAGATATCAACATACAATTGAACAAAAGTTTGTCAACTTTGTGGAGAAAAAAGCCCAAACCATTTTCTTTTACTCCACAATGTGGAGTCCTGTAGTTAGAATACTCATCTAAGTTATGAAAGACTCATCAGCTTGCATAAATGCTGTCACACAGAAAACCAGGCTTTAGAAGGCAAGCTCTCATGCTGCTCCCATGACCCACTGGGATTTCTAGATTACTGCTGTAGTCTCTCCCTCATATGAGTCTACTTTGTGCTAAAATTATTCACAGAATCCAGCAGAGATGACAGGGATGGCTGAAGGGCCTGATGGTATGGTTATGACATGACACCAGAGCAAGGACGCAGTAAATAGTAAGTACCTGAAGCATAGACTTCAGTACTTAAATATCACTTGACTGTTCTGCAAAAGGGTTTTTCAGTTATCTGTGATTTTGATTTTATCTTTTTCTATGATTCTGCATAAAATCCCAGAAATGTCTCTCAGGTTAAATTCTGTTCAAAGCAGATTAACTTTGTGAAAAGCCGTTCTGAGCCCAACTAACTGAAACTGGTATTTAACTTACTTGAGAATGGAGTTCACATAACTATGGAAAAGAAGATTCTAGGTCTTGAAAAGTTTGGGAGGCACGTGTGTGTGTTCTGTATTTTTTGTCTGCTGTTATTATTTTTTTAAGAAAGCATCCACAAGGTAATCTCTCTAATCTTGAACCAAAAATGACATTTAAAATAATGGCTTTGCTTCAGATCTAGGGACGCCTCAGAATAGTACTTGCATACTTAAAGTTAAAAAGGTGGGTTTTTTTGGTGGATCAAACTCAAAATAGTTAAATTTCACACTTTCAGAAGTATGTAGAATGTCCTCCATAGGTACTAGTTGCCATTATGGGAATGTGACATAGGATTTCTTTGCAAAATTATTTTCAATATATGTCAGTGTTACAGACCTTAATGCATGACTGTCTACATTTTTACTAACTAAATAAATGTTAATTATGTACCTACAGCTTTCATATTCTTTTCAGTATAAATTAATGCAGCCTTCAAGTTTTTGTTACTTCTATAAAATGAATGTGGTTCAAATTATGTATTACATCCTCCTTTACTAGAACACAAGATTATTGAGGTTAAGAACAGGATCTGTTTTGTAGTATGTTTAAAACTCACACAGGGCGATAAGGATGCCTACAGAAGAAGGCTAAGAGAAATAAGTATAGCATTTAAGAAAATATTTAAAAAAATAGTAAGTGTTGACATGAATACTATTTTAAGTAAATGCTCTTCATAACTAGAAAAATTATAAAATAATTTTTAGTTTTTATTTTGAGGAAAATTACTCAAAAATACTAGACAATACTACTAATGTAAACAGAATGCTTGTGGACTTATAATTTCTTTAAGTCAATAGAATATGAGCAGTAATTAATAAAGGTGCTATTTTAATCATTAGATACTTTTAAACTGAGATAACAATATTAAAAAAAATTCAGACCTTACATAAATTTATGCTTGATATATAATTTATTATGAAATTCATTCTGTTAATAGAAAATACATGGGTATTCTGTATCCCAACGGAAATAAATCTGTTCAACAATAAAGTCTAATATGTAGGATAATTCAAAAAGAATGAATAAATGTTTAAATATGCAAAATTACTCTGTGTATCCCAACTGTAAAGGGAATTTTAATTATTTTTGTGATCTTGATTATGATAATAATATAACTAAGCATATATTGTATTTGTTTTCAGAGAGTCCATCAAAAGCTCATCAAAATTATCGTTTTCTGCATAGACTCACCTTGAGCCATTTTATGTGGTCCTTGAACCTTAATCTAAAACGTTAACAAGATGATTTTGCTTTCCACAGAACTTATTTATGCACAATGCAGGATCAGCTAACTAATAAAGTTATGAGCTCACAGTATAGTTACAAATAATCCTGCTTTCTGTTTTGATTCTCTAGAAGACTGTATCCTTGAAGATAGAACAAAATAGTGTGATTTAGTGACAACCAGAAAAATGAAACCTTTTTGTTCATCTGCAAAAACACAAATCTCTTTTTGCAAATGTTAAAAGACATTTTATGTGAGATTTAACTAAAGAGTCAACCTGGATGACTGGAAGACCTGGACTTTAAAATGAACTGCATAACACAAGTGTCAGTGTAACAGAGATGAGATGCAAACTACAAAGCATGACCCTGGCATGAGATCTGCTGGAAAATCAGACAACAAACAAAAAATAAAATGGTGACCAGGGGATACAAACTAAAAGTTTACAGAATACAAAACAAGTCATACAGATAGAAAATAAATATTTTATTTATAATACATATATTACACAACTTTTAGTTTTTTTTTTTTTTTTTTTTTTTTTTTTGGAGGGGAGGTTTTGCTGTTACTGTTTTTGTTGGGTTTTTTTGTTCTTGTCAACTAGCAATTAGCAATTTTGAATTAGAAATTGCTGTATAACTCATTGTCCTGGTTTAGGGTAAATTTGGGAAAAACCTCCAAAGGGGGGGCCCCTCCAGAAAGCAAACCCACACGGCGCCTCCCTCAACCAGTTCGGGAAGGTTTCCTCGGAGAGGAGCGGAAAGAACCTGTTTATTTAACAGGCACAGCGCCCCCCAGCACACAGAATGAACAATACCAGATGACACCACTCTTTCACTGCTCTGAAAAAGATGACAAATTCGGAAAGTCTCTCTTGGGGGTAGTCACTCTGTTATCAATCCCTCTGGCACTGGGGCAGTTGCTGCAGCCACAGGGTGCAAACTCTCAGTGTTCCCAGGTCCCAATCCAAAATAAGGGAAAGGAGAAACAGTCCAGGAAAAATTTGGACTGCTTAGCTAAACTAACTAATGAGCAGAAGCAAAAATCAAGAGCAAAGCAGGAGCAAAGCAGAAGCAAGAGCAAGAGCAAAGCAAAAAGCCAAGCAAAAAGCAGAAGCACCGTTATGTAGGGCCCCATCTCTGTGTCCTGCCAGCTGTGAGGGAGCAGCTGATAGCAAAACCAAAACTAAATTTTCACTCTTCAGAGCCAGTCTTGAAGGCACAGGACATAATATCCAGCAGAAACAGAACACACGAATGGGAATACAAGCATCATAATGTCACCCTAGGACACTCATTGGCAATGATTAAATCTATTAAAAAGCAACAGTTTTAATGCCACTGTACATACATTCACTCTGTGGCACAAAACCACGGGAACTGTTTCCCCTATACATACAGAACATTAATATCTCTCCTTTGAACAATTTCTGAATTATGATAATGCTATCAATGCCAAATTATTTCCATTTATCACTCAATCTTCAGAGTTTTACAACACTGTGCATTAGGATTGAAGATTGACCAAAAATCAGTACACTAGACATTACATCAGATGTAAACGTGTAACCTTACAATCAAAAGGATAAATTTTAAGAAAACATGACAATGAGTAAAACTGTATATATTCGAATTTTTTGTGTGCTTATTCAAATCTAGTATTTTGCAACTGTGAAGATTTTTCATTACTGTGCCCTAGTTTATAGAATTTTTAGTTACACATTTCCCTTTAACAAACTGTGTTGCAGAAATAAGCTTGTTTATATCATGCAGAATCATATTCATGTCATGCAAGAAACAGTTCTTTCCTTCATTAGGCAATATTCATTTATTTCTTGAACAAAAAAACGAATCCAAAATTTAGACTAATAAAAAACCCTCTGTTGCATTTTAAAAACCACAAATCTTAATACTAAAATTGTCTAAGCTTTGTGTTTTCATTGCACTACACAGTGTGATGTCCCTGCTAGAACATAAGAAATGAGAATGCACTACTATGGACATCAGTTCAGCATAATAGAAATGTTGCATCAGAGGAGCTATGTGATCATTGAAAGAGCAAAGTCATCTCACTTTTTGCTTGTCTTGTGAAGCCAGAAGGAAGGTAAGAACAAAAAATCAATAACAGGCTATTTAAATATAAATGAAGGTACACATCCCAGCTTTGCATCTACAGTGAGTGGTGCAAGAATAGAACATTTAGAAAAGAGCCCACCAGCATAGCATTTGTCTTTAGGACATGAAGAGTTGATGAAGCTTCAGGTGACTTATTCAAAGTCTTATAAATACTGTCCTGAAAGCTCCATGTGTAAAACAGATTAAGTACTGTATAATAGAAGTACATTATCAGCTTCACAGCTGCAGTTGCAATGAGGGATTTTTTCACAGCTACCACAGATTTTTTTACATAACTCCTCACAAGTGCTTGCTAAGAGCTAAGAATGCTTTTGGTTGGCATAAAACAAGCCTAACTGCTTGGATAACCTGCAGATCATGAACAATTATCACTTGCTAGGAAGGTGAAAGAAAGATGGAAAAAGAGGTTTCATGTTCTAAATATTTTTGGTGATTAACATAGCTATCTTTGACTTCTGCTAAAATATAAACTTCTGTATTTAATTCTAGGGCCTCAATAACCCTTTTTTTTTCTGCTCACTTCCTACCAAACCTTTAAAATTTATTGAATCCACTTGAGAACAGTCAAGTCCTCCAATGCAAATGCACATGCTTCAAACAATTTTCCATCCTCACACAAATATCTAGAAACTATGAGGAGTTTTGAATGACTGATTTACTTCACTGCTTTTTTGAAAAAGCAGCAAGTCAATAGTGAGATGTTGATAAGCTATAAATGAAGTCATTTTTGGTACTCTCATCCCTGGAATCTAACTCTCATCTCTCCAAGTGATTTTTTATAAATGTCCAAAAGCAATTGCTTTCCTCGGTTAGAAGACTGTTATTCATTACCTCTCCCTAAAACAAAACCATGAAAAATCAGCAGAGCAATTCAGGTTAGCAGTACCATTCATCCCTATCAAAATATGCAGTTAACTGAACACACCATGTTACATCTGAAGAGACTGTCAGATCTAATGAAAACATTCAGCTAAATAACCATCACAGTCTGCTGCCAGCCCTAGGATGGCATAGACTCAGACTTGCATGGAAAAGGATCAAGTGCCACACCATACATTTTAAACTCTATGTCTACCCACTTATGTATTTTTCCAATGAGTTCTAGCAGATGGAAATCTCATTTGAAAATGCTTCAATATTAAGCAAAAGTTTCCCAAGTGCTGACCATGTAAACACCAATTTGATCAATGCCAAAATTTTGCCCTGGAATAAAAAAGTTTGAAGTACTGAAAAATAGAAGTAGAAAGTAGAAGGAAAAAAAAACCCCATGTTTTCAAAAAGGATAAAAATTTCTAAAATACTTTATTTTACTTGAAATAATATTTTGGTTTAAATCTTGGCAAGAAAAATTGACCAACTCTAATCTCCTGAAAACTTTTGTTTCGTATGATTTTTCACATAATCAAAGAGGTCTTCCAGCAAAGCAGGTTTTTTAGTATGGTTCTTTGCCTGTCCAGTTGAGGAGGGGAAGTAATAGCAGAGCTTGGTTAGCACCACTTGTCCAGCAAAGGTCAACATCTAAGTAATGGGCATTGAAAACTTCAAGAAGCATAGATACTCCTCCTCACACTATTTCAACATGTCTAAAGGGCAATTAATTGGGTAGAAGATGCATCCTTAGATGATAAATGTGAGCTAGATTCTGAGTTGATATCACAAGCATCAGAAGAGGAGAAAGATACCTTTCAACTGCCACTATAAAGAAACATTTTTACATGCACTGGGTTGGTGGGGACCTCACCTAAGGCCTTGGAAAATATCTCAGTTTCATGTCAGTGGATGACAGCCAAAATTCCTCTAGCAGTATCAGATCAGCAATCCTTCTTTAGTAATAAGAATTTTGAAAATACAGTCATTAAACATACTCTTCTTCTGAGAAAATATTGCTTTTATGAACAAAAGCACTGTCTTAATAATCACTCTGTCACAGCCACAACCATCTGTCCAAACATATAAACTGAAAATAAATCTGTTTAGATAGGGGTGCTTGTCTTGTTTTTCTTCATTCTCCAGTATACACAAATAAGGTTGGTGAAAACATGCTGCAATATGAGAGTCACTGGAGCCATTGCAAAGTTTGCTATTGCTGGGAGTTCAGGAGCCCTAAAAAGAGTTACCTTTTTTATTTCTAAGGCCATATTACAGTATGGGGAATTTTTAGGATCAGTATACTTTCAAGAATTAGTATAAAAGTTTGTTCAAGCACATTTTAAGCATGCATAAATGGAATAAGACAAGCAATGACTGACAAATAAATTCAGTTATAATCTGTGGAAACAGAATTATAATCATATTTTATTATTTATAAAGTTTTCTAGACCTCAGAAAACAAACAAAAAAATGAATTATATTTTATAAAAGCACCATCAGTCAGCAATAAGACCTAGGCCTCCCAAATTTCAACATAATACGTTATCAATTGGAACTGATTCTCACTATGTGTTGAAATGGTGCATAGCAGTTTAATATTCTGAAACAGAAAGTATTTTTCTGATGTATTATCAATTATGAAAATGACACAGTGACATTGTCCACACTCATAGCAAAAAAAAAATCATTCAAAGCAGTTCAGTGGCAGATTCTCAAATAATGTTATATTTTATCTCCCTTCAGACCAAGCTGCATCTCTAACAATGTAGTTGCACATTTTTATTCACAACTACAAAAAGAGCCAGTCCTTCCTCCAAAACTTAATGCCTTAATGCATAAATCATAATATACTATACAAATCCTGAATAAGATATTTGGGGAAAAAAAGAAAAATATTTGATTTATTGTGTCTGAAATTACACTCAGTTGTCCTTGGCCAACAATGAATAATTATTTAGGGTACTCATCCCAAAACACTGAAACTTGAAATATCTACATATAGTACGTTAGGTTTAATGCTGGTTTTCATTTGCTGAAATCCTAGATATTTGCATCATTTTCTTGTCAATCCTTCATGGATTTTAGGAACTTTATGGACATGAATTTTTTTTTTATTAGAAGCCCATCAGGCAGTATTTGTTGTGTTTACCTTGCACTGATTATTTCTGTAAAAGAACTAATGGTGATATGATGGATCAATTTTTTCTCTTCCACTCTTTTGATCAACATGTCAGAGGCAGGAGCTTTAACTGGTATATTTTAATAGCTTTAAATAAGTATTTGTCATGCCACTATGTTTCTGGAGCTTTATTTTTTTATGATGAAAGATAGAATGTTTCATTCTTCTTTCCTTGCAAATCCATCAAAAGATTAACTCTAATTCGTCCTTTGCTCTTCTCTGTTCATATAAAAATACATATATAAATATGTATAAATATATATTCATATATAAATGCAAAAGCTGCAAGAATAAGAGGCAGAAACCAATGAACATACCAAGTAAATGGTAAAGCTGCTGAAATGAATTTAACCTCAAATGTTGTGAAAAAAAAATAAGATCTAGAAATAATTTTTCCTTCCATCCATCTTCTAGTTTGTACAGAAAAGAATAACATGTTCTGCTAGGCTCTTGCAGGAATCCTACTGGAAATAAAATGTTATATTTTTTAATGAGAATTTACAAGATTTATGACATCAATCACTTGCAGGTAAAATTTACTAAGTCTCCTATCTGAATAGTTTTATTTTTAGCTATACTAACATGGTCTTAGTTTTCCTTATTCTGAGCTGGCTGATAGATCTCAGCCTTGGTTCAGTCAGTTTTCCTATTAAATCACACGAGCCACAGTCTGAGGGCTCTCTCTTAACCAGTTAGCACCCCCCACACTGTCAGCTTTTAAGAACACTTCCTAACTATCTAAATGCAGAACCTTGAGTTTTAGCTTATATTTCTTTTTTTAAGCATTTTTGTATGATTTTTCTTTGAAGAAAATAGAAGGTGCTCTTAGACAGAAGGGAGCAAGGGCAGTCAATGAGTCAGTCTTTGTATGGAAACAGGCAAATCCAACCCTGACCTTTTGAAACAATAATGAGCTGCTTAGCTCTACTCAGTCTACATCTGACTATATTTTCAATTATTCCCTCTAAACTTCTCCCTGATACGTGGCTTCATTCCTCTCTATAATAGTTTCACCCCTTCATTGAAAGTGTTGTCAAGGGAAGTGGTTGAGTCACCATTCCTGCAGGTACTTAAAATACATGTGGATGTAGCACTTAAAGATGTAGTTTAGTTTTGGACTGACAGCGCTGAGTCAATGGTTGGACTTAAGGGTGATCTTAAAGATATTTTCTGAACTAAAGAATCTTCTGATTCTAATTTTATGGTAATAGCTTCACTCTTTGTATGTTTTGGTGAATAAAATAATGTAATAAGCATGAAGAAGGCAGATGCAGTGATGATCAGGGTAATGTTAAAACATAAATAAAGGGTATTTATTGAACAGCCTCTATTTGGGATAATGAACACTTGCCAACATAAGCCATTCATATTTTTATAAACTCTTATATAAAACAGACCTTTCATCCACCGCTGTTATACATACCAGCAGAAATAAAACCCCTCATTATAGACTTGATGTACTAAAAAACTCACAGACTGCAGTTAAGAAACTCAAATAGAAATCTCAAACAGCAGAGGAAAAAGAGTAATTTGGAATTCTGTATCAGCTTATATTTTAACTGACCCCTTTAGATGAGAGAAACATTAGAAAAACACAGTATCAAAATATTCTTGAGAAAGAACTGTACCTCAGAGAGGGCTGGACTACATTATTCATCAGTGAATCCTGCATCAAATATTAGACAAGCTTAAATATGAAGCAGTTTTATTAGTTAAGTCAATTAAGCCAAATGAAATTTTCTTGTATGCAAGATTATGAAGAGATTTGAGTTTCTTTCTTAAAACAATAGAGAATATTTTGAGTAAAAGCAATAAGATTTTTAAAGACACTTTATTTTTATTCAATGTTATGAAAGATTCTGTGCAGTATCTCTGACAAGGTGAACACTCAGAATTCAAACAAAGGGAGGTAAGAACTTCACAACCCCTTAACCTTGTAAGAGGAGAAAGTTAAAAGGAAGGAATTGAAAATCAAAGAGCTATTAAAAATAATCCTGACAGAATTAAACTAGATTTCTTCTGTGATTTAAATGGAAACTTGAAGAAACAGCAGATCAGGCCTGTTGAAGGAAAAAAAAATTCCAAAGATAGGAAATGTGTATAACCAGGACTGATATTAGAAACTCTAAATTTTTCACACTTTCCTTGAGAAATCTGATAGTGTCACAATAGGAAATGTCTCATAATCCTAGGTCAAGAGGGAATTATAAGCAACAGAATACTTGGAACTTAAACGGTTTCACCATGAATAAAATAGGGACTGGATGAGAAGGGCTTAGGGGTGCTGGTGGATGAAAGGCAGAACATGAGACTGAGGTGTTCTTGCTCCCAGGAAGCCAACCATACACATCTCAGAAGAGTGGCCAGAAGGTGGAAGGGAGTGATCCTCCCCCCTACTCCACTCTGGTGAGATCCCACGCAGAGCAGTGTGCCCAGTTATGAGGCCCTTAACACAAGGAAGACATGGACCTTTTGGAGGGGGTTCACATGAGGGCCACAAAAATGATCAGAGGGCTGGAGCGCCCCTTATTTGAGGACAGGCTGGGAGAGATGGGGTTGTTCAGCCTGGAGAAAGAAAAGGCTCCAGGGAGACCTCATTGTGGCCTTTCAGTTCTTGAAGGGGCCTTACAAAAAAGATGGGGACAGACTTTTGAGCAGGGTTTGTTGCAATAGGACAGAAGGTAATGGCTTGAAACTGAGGGAAGATAGATGTAGATTAGGTACAAGAAGGAAACTTTTTTTATGATGAAGATGTTGAAACGCTGGAACAGATTTTCCAGAGGGTTGGTTGATGCCCAACCCCTGGATATGTACAAGGCTGGGTTGGACGAAGCTCTGAGCAACCAGATCTAATTGAAGATGTCCCTGCTGATTGCAGGACAGGGAGGAACTGGACTATCCTTAAGGTGCCTTCCAACACAAATCATTCTATGATTCTATGACTGGGCTGAAGGGATGGAGTTCTGGGGTTGACTTTCTTCTCAGCAATCTCTCCACTCTGCATTTGTGGTCAATAAGCTGCTGGAAACATATCAGCGTTCCAGCCATTGCTGAGCTGTGCTTGCTCTTCCTCACCTGCTCAAAGTGAGTAGCTGGGGATACACAGGAGCTTGGAAGGGGACATCACTGGGGCAGCTGACAGCTGACCAGAGCAATGGTGTGCACGCTGCAACTCATCGTCTGCCCGGGCCAGCCCAGCGCAGGGCACGGCTGAGCCCCTGAGCCCCGGGGAAAGCCTGGGCAAGGGATGGCAAAACGCTGCCCGGCAGCCGGGGCTGAGCCAGGGGAAGCGAGCGAGAAACAGCCCTGCGAGCCCCGAGGGGACAGCGGGAGCAGGGCCGGGGCAGGAGAGACCCGGCAGGGATGGCCCTGCGGCCTGCGAGAGAGCCCGGCCCGGCTGGGCCGGCCCTGCGGTTCGTGGGAAGGCTCAACACCAGAGACGGGGAACATTTCCTGAAAGACTGCAGACTGTGGAAAACTCACACTGGAGCAAGTTTATACTGAACTACTGCAGCTTCTGGAAAGGCCTCCCACTGGAGCTGGGTAAAGTGGGAGGAGAAAGGAGGAACAAAAAGCTGTGACCACAAACCCCCGTTCCCAGGAACGCCTTGGAGGAAAGGAAGTAGAGAAATTGGGGGTGAAGGTTCAAGGTGAAGGTGATCTTTGGAAGTAAAGTTGACAGATAAAGGGAAATTATTTATATGGGGAGGTTTGTCTCTGTTTCTCACCATCCTATTCTTATTTTCAATGGTCAATAAATTAAATTGATTTTGCACAAGTGGAGTCTTTTGCTGTCACTCTTTGTGACACTAATGGATCTGCCTGTCTTTGTCTTGACCCAGAAGCTTTTCCATCCTATTTACTCCCCCTGTCCTAGTGAGGACGGGAATGAGAGCATGGCTGTGTGAGTGTCTGGCAACCAGGCATGGTCAACCAGAAAGACAAGCGCAGATTGCTGTAGATGACACAATTTGAGAACAAAATAGACCTGAATATCCTGTTACATGTTTGGCTGGCATGTATCAAGACAGTGATGTGTTATCAGCATTTCAAGGAGAATAAAAAACAGGAAAAGTGAGCATTGCGATGCTACTCCCCTTGTGAAAGACATCACAATACAGCACAATACAGCAACTAGCAAAAGAATTAAAGATCCACTCTGTTTCTTCTGCCTGCATGCAATTCAGATGGTTTCCTCTCATTCTCATTAGTGCAATTTCTCTGGTTTATGTTGTACTGCACAAGTGTAATTTGCAACCTCATCCAAGCAGAGCATGCTTTTTTCCATAATGTATTGCAAAATATTGTTGGTACTCCCCTTAAATCAAAATGTGCTCAAAAACATTCCCTTCAGTTTTACCTAGTCTTCTACCAACTGATTTTTGGATTTTATGGTTAATAGGAGCACACTGTTCATATGCAGAATGGTAGAAAGGCATCTATCCCAGATATGTAGATGTTTTTCTTCAACACACTAGTGAAGACAGGTATAACTGAGATTGTGTTCAAGCACCATTTATAGAATACAATATTGCTACAATGAACTACCCAATATTCCCCAAAGTGTAATCTTCAGAGATGTCTAATTGACCTTAACCAAAATATATGCATAACCTTAACAAAAATTTTTTCAAATGCCTTGAATATTTCTTCCTATAGTAAGTAATGGTGCAATTATAAAAGAGGATTTTGGAGTTAACATTTTTCCTCATTTAATTTAACCAAAAGAGCTTCTTTCTATCTGTAATGATTCTTCTTAGTAATTTAATACTAATGCATACATATTATCTTCTGCCTTTCATCAGCTGAAAATGTCATCACTGAAATAAACATTTTTTGACCATTAGCTCATTTTAAGCATTTGATCTTGTCTTTTCTTTTAAATAAAAAATCCAAAGGGATGAGTCATCTCCTAGTGCTCTGAAACAGCAGGGGGAGCTTTCAGCTTGTTTAGAACTCCACAGTGTTTTTAATTTATCATTCAGGAAAGTGTAACTGAGCTGAAATACATTGTAGAATAGATTTTTAGAAAGATTAAACCATTTTTGATTGTATTCCCAGGGTCAACACCATACTCAGTCAATAAATAAACAAGAAAAAACCCAACAAAACAGAGCCACACACCACACACACATAAAGCCAACCCTGCTTACTTTTGTCACTGGCAGTTTGGTCGTCTGGGAAGGAGGCAAGAGTTCAAGTCCCTTTATTATGACACTTGTCTTACAGTTGGATGCATTCGGCACATCACAAAGGTGTTTCAATGATCAAAAAGCATTTAACAACAGACTGAAACGTGTAAAACTGGTTATACTTCAGCTGATATACAAAGGGACATGACCACATGAGTCAGAAATACTGCAACAGATTGCTAGTTTCTAAAAAAATTGTTTCTGATTCTTAGTATAGTAACTGTCTTTTCAGGTAGTTTTTACAGAAATCCACTAAGCGTACATTTGTGTTCTTTGTAAACAAGGTATTTATGTATTAATTACTTTCAATTGACCTCTTCCAGCATTGGTGCATAATAATGCACGTTCTGGTGCCATGCGTTTTTTTCCTTATATAATTAGCATTAGAAGAGGATATTGGAATACTGAAGAATAGAGACGAAAAATCTGAAAACACAACATTCATCGATAATTTGTATTTTCATCTTACAGTTGCAGTGCACCATCACACAAGTTAGTCAAACCCACAGAAGTTGCACTTAACTATATTCATTAATTTGCATCTTGACTAGCAAGTGAAATTGGACACATGCAGCCACATTCCTGACCTTAGAAACTAAGGCTCCTGACCTTAGAAACTTTTGGCAAGATATCCTTTTATTTTCCTCTTGTATTCAATTGAGTGTTTTAATTATTTCTTTCAGGTAATTTGTACTTATTTCAGGGAGACATCTAGAAAAAAATCCTATCTGTATCAGCTTTCTATTCACTTTTATTTATTTTGGTCTTTGAACAATAACATTTCCATCCTGTTGTAGCCAGCACTTCTGCAACATCATATAATTTTATAGTCCTTATTTTATTAATTTTTAAAAATTTAAACAATGAAATCTGAGTCCACTTTCAAGAGTTTCAAGAATAATATTTAAAATTAGTCAATTCAGGAAGTCCAATGTACTTTTTTTGCATCTTTGCTTAGTGCAACTACTCATAACTTCATGCCTACAAAACAGCTAAATCAGGTCTCTGCAGAGTGAAACTCAAAAGACTCTCTCTTCAATCAAGAGAGCAAAGACAGACTCCATGCTTCTCAATGTCTCAATTTTTACTTCTTTTTTCATACCTCTTCCCTGTTAGAGCCATTTTCTTCCAGATATATGTGTCAGGTATACTAAATCATTTGAGTGTATCACCTCAATCTGTGTGCTTTGTACTTCATAATATCTATTAAAATATTCCTGCCTCATGTGCGCATCATTTTGTTTATCACCGTATTCCAGTTCTCCTTCAATTCTGTCTCTCAGCTTCAATATTTTATCTTCTTCATCCAGCCTTCCTTCCACCTTAATTAAAGTTTACAGTAGAAAACAAAGCATATATCAGTATTACTTAAGGAAGACAAACTGATTTAATCAGCACATATATCTTTGTTATTATCATTACACTGGAATAAATTCATGTTTATTAATAGATCATATATTACTAGATGGGCAAAATAATCCTAAAAAAGAACTGTGATCTAACTATTAAGTATTTTTATTGACATCTTGGTATTAAGTTCTACAGTCACTAGCACATGAATAATTTCAGACTCCCAGATCACCACTACAGCTGATCTTCTGTTAAAATAGCTGTCATAGGGTGAGCAGGCAGCTTGAAATGAACAGTTGGATTAACTTTAACACTGTTGACAGAACAAAAATCTGGTTTGCTCTGACATGCTTTTAAGTCATGTCAGGACTTTGTACATCCCAGAATTGCTTGCTTTGTTTATTTTTTTGTGTTATCTGTTCTGTCTTTAACTTTTAGACACACGATTATTACTAATGTTAAAAATCCATGTTCTCATGTGTTATAAAGTCCAGACCTTTGATTTCTGCTGAAAGTACTCAAAGTGCTTGGAAAATGACAGTTAGTCAAGAAGAAGCACTCAAAATAAATCTTTTCTTACACTTTGTAATTATAAG
Source organism: Zonotrichia leucophrys gambelii (assembly GCF_028769735.1). Lineage (NCBI taxonomy): Eukaryota > Metazoa > Chordata > Aves > Passeriformes > Passerellidae > Zonotrichia > Zonotrichia leucophrys. The sequence goes on from NC_088171.1 coordinate 76,381,713, forward strand.
CAAATTATTTAAATTCTTTGGTCTCCAATAAATAAAATCTTTTCTCTTAAGGATTTGCAGTTGTTGAAATGATAAAATCTGGAGAAGGAAAATATACAGAGGAATATTATTAAACATAATGTGGGGCAAAGATCTGCAGTACAGAAAATCTCTGATTTCCCTGAATAAAATGAAATTTAATGATTTATAAAGTTATAATGATTGATGTCTCGGGCTCCCTGACTTTTGCAAGGACTTCTGAAATGACTCATTGAAATTAGGATTTTCAATAAACTACAATCATAAATCAGTTTGTTAACATACTGTTCCAAGAAGACAGAAAGCACAGTGAGCCATTTGGAAAAAATGTAATGACACTTCACTTTGTTCTTTTTTTCCAAATGTTCTGTATGATGTCTAACACATTCAAATGTTCAGAAAACAGATTATTCATACTAGAGGAGAACGTGTAGGCCTGAAGATCTATCAGTTTATGTCATATAGCATGGAAGTTTTTCACCATGCTGACAAGAAAATATTAGTTTTTTAAAAGGCCACATATCTAAATTAGATACAAACAGATTGAGATACATCCAATAAGTTTCTCCAAAGACAATGGAAAAATATATAAAAATTCATTCACTGTCCAATTACTGTAACAAGCATTAACAGGGAGGAGGGACTATAATGTAGCCACACACCTACAAATGCACTAGTATAAGCTTCAAAAAGTACCTTTCAAGGCCTCCCAGCACAATACTGTATAGAAGAACCAATGCACAGAAGGTTTTTCTAACCACCAGGAATGTAAAAAGACTAAGCTAAACTTTGATGCAGGTAAAGCAAACCAAGGGCATGATTTTGGACTTTCATGCCTTGTGCAAATGCTCCAGAGGATAAGCTGTTGCTGTATCTCTGAACAACATCACAATGCAGATTAGGAGCGTTCTATGTATTTCATCTAGGATTTATAAAATTAATTTCAGAGCTACAGGGGGAAAGAAAAAAACCTCTTCCCTACTTTGGTAATAGTTTAATGAAACCAGTGTTCTGAAAAAATATTCATAAAGCTGACAGTCAGTGCTCTACGGGTCTCCTTTCATGCCTGTAAAATGCATACCCTGAAGAGATTTCCATTTACAAAAAGAAAAAAAAAAAAGCTTCTGAACTTACAGAAAAGGGCTTGCTCTAGGACTTGTAATAGAATTTAAGCAGAACACATTACTGCTTTTACAGAGAAGTCAAGTACTTAAGAACAACAATAACAACATAAGAATGGGAACAGTGTGTGGCTGAACTTAAGCTTCCTGAATTAACAAATCTCCCATCCTTTAAAGAGATAAATAGAAAACAAAATGCAAAGTGTGAAAATGGTGTACTCAATATGAAAATACTGAGAGAACAGATGTGTGTTAAAATTGCACTTTGATTCACCTTTCCTTGCATTGGCAAGGCGTTAGGCATATAAACTAAGTGCCCTTTCTTCCCATGGGAAGAAAAAGTATTCATAACTACTGGGGTGGGTTTGTTTGTTTGTTTGTTTTTGTGAATAGTTAGGAGAATCTACTTTTGTAAGAGCCAGAAAAACAGAAACAGAAGTTTCTAAACCTTTTAACCAGAACTTCCATGGCTAAGGCTACCTATTGCCTTCCTACAGGCAAAAGGAAGATTTATCACTTAGACTTATTAAAGAAATTGCAATGCAAAATCAGCTAAGGCAGAAATAAAAGCAGGCAAATGGGCTGTTTACATGAAAAAATTATATATTATTTCTGTACAATCTTACACACCTTATACAGTTCCACCAGCCCAGGATCATTAATATAGGCTCAAGCAGCTCAACAGCAAAAAGCACCTCTCCAAGTTTCTAGAGAGTTTCCAAATACCCTCAGAGTGGAGGTACTTCACATTTTGGAAGCAGTTTGGCTTAGCATTTATCTAGAATAAAAAGAAAATCTCAGACAACTGAATAATCCATTTGATCCCCCAGGTTTCTCTCAATACAAAATGCAGTTTAGTGAATGAATTATACAGCCCCATGGAAGCTTATACTCTGATACAAAAACAGAGGTTATCTTTATTGAAGTGATTGCTGTGATATTACTCAAGGGCATATATAATTTGATTAAATCTTTCTTCAGAGTATTAGGTACTTCTGCGTCATGAATGTCATTATTTATTGTATTCAGAGATTAAAACACGGCACAATATTTTGTGAAAGGCATTGGTTTCAGATTTATTTGTCAGAGCAGCAGATGTTTATTACAAAGCTCTGGAGAAAAAAGTACTTGCTTAACTTAATATCTAGTACCTTGTCATTTGCATAATTGGTAACCCACAACTGGATAAGAATACTTCTACTTTTTGGAAAAAAAATCAGATTTTTTTTACTTGAAAATCTTGCAGTAGCATTTTTCAGCACATTTCAAGGGAGTTGGAATTAAAAGGAAAGAAATGGTAAAATTCACAAAACCTCAAATAATTTTCTCTAGGTCCAAATACTAAGCAACATTGTCTCCCTCTCTCTCACACACAGACACACACACACAGACACACACATGCCCATACACACACGCATACACACACAAGAAATTTGAAAGTATTTGAAGAAAGTATTTGATTACAGCTGCTGAACCCAATACTCATTATTTTTTCCCTAAGGCCATAAACCCAATCATAAGACATGTTTCATGCATACAGAGTTCCAACATTAAAAAAAGAAACTTGTTTAGTAGGTGTAAATAAGAGCAAAATCTTACAGTTTAAGAATTTCTGTGGGCTCATCCCTATTTTAACAGTTTAAAATTATGATTTCTCATATTTTGAACATTCACTATGATTAAGTAAAATCCTCCTCAACTTTTGAAGGTTTTTATTCTCATATCAAAATTCAAATCAACATTCCATTTTGAATTTGTGTTTTAGATTTAAAGTACATGGGTTGATAACCATATATAATAAAACTTGACATGTTTTTCAAAGTGTATTCATTTCAGTAGAAACATGACTTTTTGTCAGAATACCTCTCAGCAGAGATTTTCTCTGTAAGTTGTGCAAAGTACCTAAGTGGTAGCATATCAAAGACAGTCTTCTAAGTGATACTATTTTTTTCTCTAGTTATATGTGAAGTATACATATTCTACCTACACACAGAATTTTTTACATTTATCATATTTCATCATTCACAGAAATAGACATCCCTACATCAGTTTTGAATATTAAAGACCTGCATTTCAGGTGGAGTATACTAAATGCAGACAATAGTCTTCTCTGATGATTTCTCTAAAGGGATGCCAAAAAATCAACTGAAAAACATGCATAATGATCAATTAGCTGTTAGTAACAACTGCTATCAAACATAATCTTAAAAGCCTACCCTTTTTTCATGTGCCAAAATTTTTCAAAAATTTCAGAGACCAGGCAGAGGAGGACCTATTTCATACTAAGCAACTTGCTCCTACAGACAGCAAATCAATCTACTTCAGTAAATTAGTAAAAATGTCTCTTTAGTACTTTAAAGACTAATGACTTAAAAAGGGCAAAACCCTGGAATAACAGTGCTGTCATACAACAGACAGTTAGAACCACAGTTTTATAAATCACAAGAAACTAGAAATGTACCCCAGAGTATGGGGTCCAATTCTGTTAACACCTTTATTCATGATCCTGATGGGAAAGAGCAAACACTCAGCAAGTTTGCAGATGTCTGGGATGAGTGGCTGACATGCCAGTGTGGTGCTGCTATCCAGGAGGTATCTTGAACCTGGAGAAAATGGGTGACAGGAACCTCATGAAGTTCAGCTAGGGAAAGAGCTAAGACCTGTACCTGGTAAGGAGTAACCCCTTGTGCCGGGATAAGCTACAGACTGACTGTCTGGAAAGCTGAAGCATAGAATAGGACTTTGGGGTCCTGGTGGACTCTAAGTTGAACATAAGTCAGCAGTGCTTTCTCAAAGAAAAAGTGCCAAATTGTATCCCTTGCTGCGGCAGGAAAAGTATCGACCATCAGGTCAGTCTTGTCTCCCAAGTGAAAAGGGATAGGACAAGAGGAAAAGGCCTCCCATTTTACCAGAGAAGGTTTAGACTGGATGTTGGGAAAAACTGCTTAACTGGAAGGGCTGCCAAACATTAGAATGGCTTGCCCAGGGAACTGGAGGAGTCACCATCCCTGAAGGTATTTATGAGATGGGTAAATGTAGATTTCAGGGAGGACATGATTTAGTGGTGAACTTGACAGTATTGGGTTAATGGTTGGACTTGGCAATCTTTAGGGTGTTTTCAAACCTCCATAATTCTGTTGTTCTATCTGGACTGAAGTTCCATTGGCAGCAGAGAACACAACATCAGTTTGCATGAAATTATGCTTCAGTTAAAGAGCACACAGATAGTGACAGGGACATATGTTTGGCAAGGATAAGACATTTAAGGGTATATTGCAGGACTATAGGAAAAAGTTATATATGGATATCAACAAAGGAATGCAATAAAAAATCCTAAAAACAACCCATCACAGTGTTATGTGGGAACTCTCCGGCATAATGAGATAATCAGAACAAATGAAAATTTCCTTCGTTTACCAGAAACCAGATGTTACAATAGCTCAGTAAACCTCAATGTTAGAGAGAAAATTGGCATAATACATCCATTCATTAGTAAGCATCAAAAATGCAAATTATGCACTACTTACTAAATTGAAGTTCCTTTAGCATTATGATTTATTTTAAGTTAATCTTACGGACTGAACACTAGCAGATCTTGCTCATAAAAATCCTAAGAAGGCCAGCTTAGTTGAGAACACCAGCATATTGTTTCTCTTCACACACTAACATATTTCACAGTGAAGTAATAAATACTTTCTCTCAAGAATATGAGCTATTAAAGGAAATGTTATTCTCTTTATTTTCAGTTCTGGGTCTTCTTTCAGCATTCCTACTCACTATGATTGTGGAGAAAACCTTAGTGAGCAAGACTATAAAAGTGAAATTGTCTTCAAATTTTCCTTAAACCAGGCAAACCCGGATGACTTCCAACTACTAAAGCAGCACATGATTAAAATGCTAACGTATTGAAACATTCGTAAAATTGTTTATGTTCTTGTTAGTGAATCACTTGTAAAAATTATGACTTAATTTTGTTAGGAGCTCTTCTTCACCAAACTTGCTTTTGTTGTCTCCTCTCTAATAAATCTTAAAATTCATAGAAAATGGAATTTGTAAGAGGCAAAGAAAGATAGAGATCCGTAATACTCATGCTAGGACAAGTTTCTCTTATAACAAAAGCACTTCAGAAATATCCACTGGTGCCATACATCCTGTGATGCTTTGCTCTCCACTCCACTTGGCATGATCTCAACCTCAACTTTATTTCCCGTAAGTCTACCCAAGTGTTTACCACCAGTTCCAGTGTCTACCATGGATGTGTCTGGTCCTTTTGGCTGTAGCTCTCATTGTGCATTTGGAGGAGACAGATAACAACCCAAGAGCCAAGAGCTAATGTCAGCAACACAAGTACCTAACAGTAGCCCTGGTCAATGGTTTGACTCAAGTTAAGTTTGGAAGAAATTAACATCTATAGGCAGTATGCAAATATGACTTTAAGTCAATTGTTTTATCCTATAAATACTGGACAGCCCAGGGCCTGCTGAGCTCTCCTGCATGGCTATGTGCCAGGATCTCCCCTTGGGTAGAGAAGCTTCTCAAGGTTACTTCTTTAGACTGAAATATTCCTTAACACAGCAGATCCTTGGCGTTTAATTCATTTTGAAATCTTTGCTGACATATATGATTTATTGTGTGTATATAATACATTACACATAAAGCACTGACCAAGTTTGGGACTAAATCTGGATCCAGCTGCACCTAAACTCCACTCTTAGGAAGAGTTAAGAACATAAGGATGTCCTTTCTGAAACTCAGAACTCTGTAGGAGGGTTTCTCTGACAGTTTTGTCTGACCTGGTTCTCTGTGCAGTAAATAGTCAAGAGTGCCTTGTTATGAAATCTTGTTCAAGCACTGTTCTATTTACTATCAAAATTCGTTAAATTGCTGGTTTCTATCAATGAACATATTGCTACTTGTCTCTTAAGAATGAAGTGTGTCACTCCATCCACCACACACCCCCAAAGGCCAATTTAATGATGCATAAGATGGATATTAACCATTTTGATTTTCTTCAGTTGGAGATAATGAACTCTCTTCCAGTTAATGACTGCTGGCACTTCTATGCCTTGTAATCCCTAGCTTCAAGAAGCCATCTCATTATCTGTTATGGAACACAAATGCTTGAAAAACAGAAACTTTCATTCTTACAGCACATGTGCAGAATAATTAAAATAGATTCTTTAACCACTCCAACATTACTTTAAGGAAGAGCTATTATTAGTAATCCCAGGCAAGAGATGCAGGGTTTATCCCATGATTAAGTCAGATTTATTGGACAGAGGGTAAGTGACATTATAATTTAAGAGATGAATTTTAAGTAATGTCTGTATTGAAAACTTCTGAACATAAAATAACCCCAAGGGCATAACATAAGGGGAATAATAAAAGCATATATTCACAGCAACGTATATAAGCTCATTTTCTGCTGTACTGCATTATTGGCTCACTGTAGCTGAAACATTGCAAGAAATTTTTTTGAGTGTTCATTGAAATATTCTACTTGCCTTTTGTGTGATACAAAGACGTCACCATTACCTTATAACACCTTTTGTCTAATCTAGATTTTCTGCTGATCTGAAAGATTTCTGAAGTGAAAAAAATTTGCTGCTTCCAGTTGTTACAGAGGATGTAATTCCCTGATGATTGCAATTTCACATTTTTCAGATATCATACTAATCAATAGGAAAAATTAGAATATTTTGGGGACACTTCAGCACAAAATTATTACTCCACAAATATCCCACATACACTTTAAAGGCTCTACAAAGTAACTGCTAGGCCAACTTAGCCTACCTGTGGCTAAGGGAACATCTTTTCAGTGATCTCAGTAATTTCTGGGTATGAGGTTTATAAGTCTGACATGCGTCCTTCAGAGAACTATTAACACTGTTCAACATAAAATTTAGAGCATGAAGAAAAAGTGTAATTTAAGGTGCCTTATGCTGCAAGGGTGAGTGGGGCACCAAGACCTCAGGCTATGCCGTGAAAATCAGATTCTCTGATAATAAGAAATATTTTAAAAATCTACAGTAATACAGTCATGATAGAGAGTTGGGTTGTTTCAGTGCTATTTTGACCAAAATCAAATATTCTACATCTTGAGGTTTCATGGAGTTACATTATTTTCTCCTGATGATACAATTCAGGATAATCAGATTTAGGGTTTCAGCAGAAAATGCAAAGTCTCAAAACCAGAGTGTTTTCTGTAGCAATAGTAACTACTTTTACACATCTTTTACTGGAAATCTACCTTCTTGATTTTCCTTTTAAATGGCACACAGTTGCAAAGCATTCAGCCTACAGTCAGTGACATATTCAAGTGTCAGGATTTGCCACTAGGTTAGAGCCTCCACAGGCTGGCAGATCAAAGGTGCTCTAAGAATAGTTTAATAGTTTTCACTGGAGATTAAACTGCATCATTTAGTTCTATAACTTAATAGGTAATGCCTGGTAAGGCTTGGCCTTGAGATGCTTGAATCTCTAGTTCCTCAGTATTCCAAATTAAGAAAGTTGAAAACTCACCCAAAATTTGGAGAGATTGCTAATACAGAAATTCCATTATTCCCTGAATTAAATATACTTCTTCAAGAAAAAGTGATTTGTTTTTTTATCAGATACTACAGACTGAAAAAAGAAATAGAGGATAGGCATCCAAGAGTAAGTTTATAAAGCAAGTTGGTGCTTGTAATACCCTTGACTACCAGAGATAGAACTTGTAATTTGAAGCTGAGACAGATGCTTTTGAAATGTTATGTTCAGAATCTTAACATTCTTTCAGTAATGCAAAGTAATTCTTCCTTCACTGATCATTTTTACATATGGGAATTTATCCTTGCCACAACTACAAAGCTTTTAGTATTTCATGGATGAGCACACAGCACTACTGACACAGTTCTTGCGATGAATTATCCAAAAGAAGTCATCACAAAGTGCTCTTGGATAACTATTAATATTACATATCCTTCTTTACCCATTTTCCCCAGGCACATTCTATGTGGTTCTCCCAAATAGTTCACGTTTTTACTCATACAAAAACCTCTCAAAAACTTTTCTCAGTTCTTTAAAAAAAAGTGATATTTTATCCTTTCCTGCTAAAGCTTTAAAACTTCTTAGTTTTGTCTCTTGTAGGTGTCACTTGTATTAATTTTATATTATTATTATAAAAGCATTAACTTTTTCAGGATAATTTACAGAATAAAATTTACAGTAACGTTTCATTGAAGTAGTAAGCTTTGCAGTCTGCAGGAGTTCATAGCACACTGTGCTGGAACACAGGAAAGGCAGAGATATTTCCAACTCAGCCAGGAATAAAAAACAATAAATCCAATCCTATTTAATGTGGACCATGCATACTATAGCATTAGTACCCCCTATTTTCCTTTAAAAATGGTTGAGTTTTCCATGCACAGATTCAACAGCTATCAGCTTCTTTTTCTTCTAAATGCCTTATCCAGTATATATGAGCAAATACTTCTGTTTAGGGACTAGCAGTGTAATGACCAAAAATATGTGTGCATCAAAGGAATTGAGTAAAATCAGTCTCATTTCAGGCACTAATTTCTAATAGTGGCTCCTGAGTACCAGGCAGAGCAACCTCTTACTCCACTGTTGCTGACAAGGGCTCTAAGAGGTGACAACTTCAGAGTAATGTCACAGTTCTGCCGGTCAACTGCAACTGTACAATCAATTTTGTCACACAAAATTGAGATAAAAAACAAAGTCACAATCACATAAAGACTCTATTAACTATATAATCTACATGCAGATTTATTTTAAGTGTTTCCTCTTGAATTTTTAACTTATCTTCAGGCTCCATGGAACTCTCCTAAACTGCAATTAAAGCACTTGCTCAGATCCCATCCAGTACCTGAGAAATGTTCCCAAGACACCGAGGCCAGTGAATATTTAATTTTAAAAGCATTTTTATTTCTAGAATATTACATCCAGATTCATCTAAGAGAACCATTGTGCTGATGTCTTTTAAAATCATAACTTCCCATAACCAGCAGTGTAAGCATATACCACTGTAGTTAGCAAAAGTTTCAAGGGATATATGAAAAATGAAATAGAAATTATTTGAACATATTATCAATATTATCATAGGAATACATTTGAATATGTAGGTCACCATTCTGAAATTCCATGAACATGTTACAGGAACAAATATCTCTTAATAAATATAAGATTATTCCACAGTTAATACTTATAAATGCTATCACAGAACTTCAAAACACATAAATATGCTAAAAATACTTCACAAGAAACATTGTGGTCCCAACCACTCCAATCCCCCAAAAAATAAGGAAAAAAATGTGTGCGAAGACTTACTCAAAACTGGTCTAGATTTCACTCCTTTGTACGAAAAATTGTGATGTTCTCCTGTGAAAGTGCTGAGATCTAGATCCCTGTACAAATATTGAATCTTAAAATTATTTATTCTTTATGTTTATAAAACATAACACCTTCATGATATATTAACAATATGCCATAGCATTGTGCAAAATTTTTTTGGAATTTTTCATCTTAAAAGAAGAGAATTTATTAATGAATACACCTGCTAAAATGCAAAGAATTTGGTTTGAATTTTTAAACAGAGCTCATAGTGTGACCCTGAAATTATCTCAGTTGGTCAGAGCATGGTGCTGATAATGGCAAGGTCATGTCTTTGATTCCCTTAAGGGGCATTCAGTTCTTCTTTTTAATAGAATAAAGCTATAAAAAAGACCACAGCATAAAGAAAAAGGGACATGCAAAAAAAAAAAAAAAAATTTTTGCTTTCATTTTCACAAGGATTACAATTTAGAAGCCTAGGCAAAATGAAAAAAAAAAAAGGAAAAAAAACTTCTGCTGGTGTGAAGCACCAGGGTTGGTGACTGCCAATCTCACCCTCACACAGCAAACAAGATGCAGCTGGCTAATTATATATTCCCCTGACCATCTTCCATATCTGGTTTTACAGAAACACAATAAAAATTTATGTCTATTAGGACATGACAGTGTTCATTTGGGATTTTTTTTGCTGACCTGAATCACTGATTTTATTCTTGACTTTTTAATTTTATTCTTTATTATTTATTCTTCTTAATAAACTCTAGCTCCATTTAGGTGCAGAGAGTCGTGTGCATTTTAGTAAGTGTCTGTATCTAAAGAAGCATTGGGCAAACACTTCTGAAATCATTCAAATTTTAGCCAATTTAATATATAATATAGCATTAAGTATCTTCATCCAAATTCTCAAGTAACAGTGCTGTGCCTAAAAGCTATATCCTTTAGTATATAAGCAAAATTTAGTGAAGACTGAGCATTCATACTAGAGCTATGTAAGGACAGAGCACCAGTTCAGCTGCTTACTAAAGAACAAATTGCAACTTTGAAACACAAAACTAAAGAAAAAAAACTTTGTAACACAGAAAAGCAATTCTCAAAGCTTTTACTAAAATCATGCAAAAAAGACTGAACAGATAATAGTAAGGACTTTGTGGTAGTAAACAATCTTGCTCACCTCAATACATTAATTCAAACATCGGATCCCATAAGTACTGGCCTATGAGGCCATCTTAAGTTTACCAGAAGCCTTAGACCTGTGAAGTGCTTCTATTTCTCATAGAGAAAATTCATATGCCATGGACTCTGCCCTAAGGAATTGAGCCATGCGTAAACTTTAATTAACATATGCATGCTCTTCACAGTACATGGAGGAGTAAGTGCATGCAGACTTTATCAAATTATTAGGAAATCATTTGAATCATCTGGGGAATTTCAAATAACTGCCTCCATGAATTTTGTAAAGTTCAGGTTTAATTGTATGAAATTAATAAAATCTCCATAGAAAATTTTACTGAACTAAGTACTTTAGACTCTAAACATTACAATTCCAAACATTTACATTTGTAAAAAAAAGTGTTCTATTGTTATTCAAACCAATTTTGTTTTATTGAACTACTTTTTGTACTATCAGTGGGTGAAATGTCTGGATTTTTCCCCCCTTAACCATGGAACATGATGGAAACCAGAATAACACTGCGAAAATCTGTATAGTCGACTTCAATTGGTATTCGTTCCCACTATTTCAAGGAGGCAAAAGTTAAGATAGACATAAAACTTGAAAATGCAACAAAATTTTTCCATTCCTCGTGTGATTTTTACTATCCAGTCTGTTTTAAATCTGCTACCAACTTCTGATAGAATACTTTGTGCTGTCAGAATCTATAAAAAGAAAATAACAATAATAATAAAAGAAGACCACTAATGCTGTAGCATAAAATTGGGGCTTTTTAATTCAGCATCCTACTTTATGCGCAAAGTTCAAATATGGTTACTAACTTGTTGCATCTGAATTACTTTCTGATTTGCCTGAATTCACATCAGTTTGTTACACTCAAAGCGTTTTCAAGAGCCAGTCCTTCTGCAGCAGAGACACAATGCTGAGGGTTTCTTCTTTGTCATGTTTTGCATCATTTTAAATACGTTTGTTAATGTGATCTACCTTACTGTTTTTCCTCCCAGTGGTTTGCAACTGCCCATTTCACTCAGATTTACTAATGTCTGTGTTTCTTATGTTGTTTACTTGCCCTTTTTTCATGTTTTTATCCCTAAAACTGATTTTGCCCAGCTTCCAAGGCAACATTCTGCTGCTGAAAAATTGCTGGGCGTTTACCAGTTTTTTGTAGCCCTGTGCCTATCACTCTCACCAGTACATTGTAGGCTTCTGCTGTCATCTCATGGCAGTATCCCTCTGCTCTGCATTTTGCTCTTAAGTTATATATTTTTCATCATTTTATGCAGAAAAATTACTTGTTATTATGGCCTAGTAGTTACAAAAGTGTAATAGAAATTGCTGTTATTTCACACAGCAGTACAAGGCTAAACAAAATATCACACCAAGAGAGGCAGTAGTTGCCTGGCCATCGCACAGCTGGTGTTACAGCTAAACAAGCTGAAACAGGTCCATGAACAGGCCAATCCCAGGTAAAGCCTGGCAGGTCTGAAGGCTGATGTGATCAGTGTAACTGGCGCCAAGCCTCTTACCCTCAATGGCAACAACATGATTCCTAAGCTGGACAGGGCTGCACTGCAAATAAAGAAAACCTTCTGGGAGCAGGGAAAATCCAAGCCTATGGAGTTCATTCTTCTGCTAACAAAGACCTACAAAACTGTTGTTGCAAATGCAAGTCTTTGATTCATTATGTCTACTAGAAAAAGGATATTGTACCAATAAATAAATGTAAATATGCCAGTGCAACAACTCTCAAAGAAGGGCAGAGATGATAAATGTCAAGAGTGAGAGGTGCTGTGTATCTGTAAATTCCTCACCCAATAGGTACTGTTTGGATAAGGCATAGGCTGCTTTAAGACACCCTGAAATCTCTCAAAGTCCCCGTCTGTTGTCCATGAAGCAGAAGCCGAATCAATTAAAGGCTGCCAAATAGCGATTAGAGAGCCCAAATAAAATTATCATTAGGATGTTTTTCTTTCCTCCTCTGAATAACTTTTCAAGATCATTTGGTCCTCTGCCCTGACAATAGATTTAGGGCTAAGAAATACACTTAGAATAGAACTAACTTACTAAAGTACACAACTCAAGTTATTGTTTTTGAGATGATTGTCAGTAATGTATTTTAGCCACCGTATAGGATGAAATGTTTAGTGATTTCTCCTCCCCATTACACACACACTCGTCAGAGAATAGCACTTAAGAGGTTAACATGTACCTGTACCTAGAAAAAAACCCCAAAAAATGAAAAACAAATTCTAATCCATTATTTATATAACAGGACTGTTGTCAAACCAACATATTTAGTGCAATTGCAGATCATCACCCAAAACTCACAGATGTCCTGTGTCTGCTCAATACTTTTGAGTTCAGTGTGGCACTGTTGCCAATTTAGGGACTCTAAACATGGGCAGGGGGCCTAATTTAGATAGGCTACATTGTTGATTCTGAACAGAGTGCAAGGTGGAAGCTTTTCCAGAAATTAAACACACAGATTCTCAGAAGTTTACACTATTGATACATTTTAGAACACAAAAAAAACCCGTCAAACAAAACAGTTTGTTGGCTACAAGTTACTTAGTTCTCTTAAAATTAGTATGTCACCCTTTATTTGTTTAATAATTTTCTTTCTTCTCAGACTAATTAGGCCGGATGATAAATTTTTCTCTCCTTTTTGAGTTGGTGGGTTTCCTGAGTCAGTGGTCCATGAGTCAGTGGTTGCAATCACTCACTACCAGACTCAAGAGGCCATGAAATGGCACCTATCCCTTGCATTAGACAGGCGTGACCCTCTTTCACAACCACTTTGTCATTCTCTCTAAGTCCCTGGGCAAATTGCTAACTGTTTCTGACTCTCATGATGTCAGCACCAATATCTTTTTCAATTAATTTCCTCAATGAATTTATCTGCTTAACTCATCACTCCTGAAATCCTCTACGAAAATCACCATCATGTTTTCTATTGTCTAGTCTTCTGGAAGTGAATTCATTTCAAGGGAGATGTTATGTATATCATAGGCAGCAGTTCAAGGATTTTATTTCTAATTTTTTTTTAGTGTGTATTTTTTGTAAATATATTGGTCAGTGTGTCTTAAAGAACTGTTGGCCTTGTGATTCATGCAAATTAAATCTACAGGTGGAAGTACCATATCAGACCCTCCATGCAATCTATGAGGGATAAGTAAACACACTTTACATGTAAATGTATTGATACTCTAAATAAAATATTAAACTAATAAATGATCAATATATTAAAAACGTTACGTGTTACCTTTACAGGAAATTCATCAAATTTTCAAACTATTTTTCTTAACAACAAGACTAGAAATCTCCTATATAGAGATTTCATTGTATTTAACCTTCCCTGTTGTTATGATCCCCAACCTTACGCTCCTCAAGAACAGATGTGGGTATTACTGTGGTGAGTTGTCAATATTCTGAATTCTTCACTGGTGTGGGCATGCTCATACAGCCTGCTGTTGGCAAATATACTGAAAGCAACCTGGGTAGGATTAGAACAAGTGTACACAGTATGTGCATACAGATCAAATACACGAAGCTCAGCAGCGTGCCTGCCCAAAACTGATCGCATTAAATATCATGGCTGGAAACCAATTGACTCTGGAGGTGTTAATGAGCAAGAAAGACATCAGCCAGAGTAAATGGTAAATAGGAAAATTCTACCATATTTTGTAAATAAATGAAAAGTTCACTGAAGAAATACAGAAGAAACAAGATTTTGTAAGAAAAGAGAGGAAGATACCTTAGAGTAGGAACAGCAGCGCCTATCCTTGCTGGCACTATAACTTCTACCCTTGCTAAAGAGGATGAGCTCCCCATGGGAAGCCATGAACAGCTAGTATTCATACTGTGCCCAAGCATGGTTATAATTTTGGGCATTCAGTTGCAGAGAGATGATTATCAACAATTTATAAATGCTTAGGATTCTGTCTTGTCTGTTGTACAACATATATTAACACCAAATGAATAAATCAAGGATAAATGGTTAATTCAAGTCCATAATAAATATATCAATAGCTTTGATTCTAGTTTAAGACTAATCTAGGTGAACTGAACTGTTTTCTCCTTGTAATAATTGGTGAATTTGTTAAATTGATAGTAAATATTATTCCTTCCTCATCTTATGGACTAATTTTATGTACTCTGGAACATGCACTGTACCTTGTTTTAGTTCTACTGGTCTGCAATTCTGTTTTATATCTGAACTTAATGTGTATGACATGTTTTACATATGCTAAATAGCTATCCTTTGCTTCCTTTGTTACTTCTGAAACCAGTTTCCCCAGTTCAGCATTGTCTGTGTTTCGTGGCCAGTAATTGACAACTGATCATTTATTTGCTCAGAGCTCTTGACCTGTGGTTTCACCATGTGCCCACATGTTCTTTCTATCAGCCCACATCCATATGCCTCTAAATTGCATTTTTATTTTATCATCATCCAAAGTCCATTCCATACATAAAAACTATCTACCATTGCTACCTATTACAGCCTCCTGGTGCAGTCACAGCCCCAACACCAGCTATTAGCAGTGCCAAGTGCCTGCTTTCTGTTTTTGTCTTTCTCCACTGCATACAGTATCCCAGACTCCAGTCAAATTGCAAAGATTCAACACTTTAGGTTTCCGATTTTTTTCTTTTTTTTTTTTTTTAATTTACCCTTTTCAAAATGCCTTGTAATTTTGATTTTTTACTTATGCAAAAATGTTTTATTTCAAACAGATTATGCTGCTCTCACAAAGTGACTCTCATAAGAAGAAAACTCCATGAAAGGCTGTTTCTCCTATTGCTATTTTCCCATGAACATGACTGTTCATGCTTGAGCAGCTGGATCCAGCAGCAGGCCATGCATTAATCAGGCAGCAATAGGGCTTGCTTAGAGAATGATAAACATACTGATTATGCTGTGCTTTGCCTATAATGCTATTATCACTTCCCATAACACCTTCTCCAGGAGGTCACAAATCTGGGACTTTTGCTGCTCTGCTACTATGTTTTTAAAGAGAGAAATATGCACAAATCATACAAATTCTCAAATTACTAACATTTTCCTACGTTATTATATTTCAGAATTTTCTTTCAATTGAAATATTTTTGTCTTCATCTCCTGACTTCTCAAATACTATTTTTTTAAATTTGTTCTCATGTTTTATAACAGTTTTCAGTCCAGTGATATTAGACCTTTAAGCTGAGTTTGCTTTAGTTTCTCCTGGTATTAAAACATATCAAGATTTCATTACCATTTTTCCTTCTGATTTTCATGCTATTTGAAGCATTAATAATTTAGCTTTTTCAAAATATGACCTATTTTCCTTATGTAGACAAGCCTATAACATTAGCTCTCTATGAAGAAAAATAAGTGGATTCAGTTATGCAAATGGTTAGCAAATGAAAAGGAGGATTGAGTTTCTCTGCAGTATGACTTTCATTTCTAAGAAGTTATAAAAGATAAAGTATAATGGAAATATGAGGGAGAATAATGAGAGGAGCCTTTATAAAGGGAAAGGCTGTCTGAGCTATCTACCAATTCTTTGGAGAAGTCAGCACACACAGAGATAAGCAACACAGCAATCCATCCAAAGGGCATCTCTTTCTACAAAATCTCTGCAGCTGATGTTTGAAGTCTAGCAACACTATGGCCTTTTAAACAAACTATAGAAATCATGCCCCATCTACAGATTGTTATGCAGCTTATAATTAAAATTTAGCTCATCTTTGTCTCCTTCCTTCCTTCCTTCCTTCCTTCCTTCCTTCCTTCCTTCCTTCCTTCCTTCCTTCCTTCCTTCCTTCCTTCCTTCCTTCCTTCCTTCCTTCCTTCCTTCCTTCCTTCCTTCCTTCCTTCCTTCCTTCCTTCCTTCCTTCCTTCCTTCCTTCCTTCCTTCCTTCCTTCCCTCCTTCCCTCCTTCCCTCCTTCCCTCCTTCCCTCCTTCCCTCCTTCCCTCCTTCCCTCCTTCCCTCCTTCCCTCCTTCCCTCCTTCCTTCCTTCCCTCCTTCCCTCCTTCCTTCCTTCCTTCCTTCCTTCCTTCCATCCTTCCATCCTTCCATCCTTCCATCCTTCCATCCTTCCATCCTCCCTTCCCTTCCTTCCCTTCCTTCCCATAATTACATAGAATGGCACTATTTATTTAAGACATTCCTACCAAAGGAAAAAGGTTATCTGTATTTTAAGTTTTGTTAATTGTCATTGTTAAAGGGGTAGAGATGTAAATCAGTGCAAATAACTTCAAAATGTTATCAGAGTGCTAGTCATCAGCACTCAACAGGATGATAGAAAAGGCTGAGGAGAAGGGAAGAGAGATTGCATGGGCTCACATTCCTTAGCCTATCCCACATCCAAGGAAGGATACTACAGATTCAAGAGAGTGCATTTCCATATTACCATATATTAGGCATTAAGATTACCAAATGAAGTTCAGCTGCAGTCAAAAAAGGTAATTAGAATTATACAAGTTACTAGAAAATATATAAATTCAAAACTGTAATGTGCATAAATTCATATCAGTAATGTCCTATGTTTTGAATATTGCAGTTATGATCCTCAGCCTCAAAAGAAGGCAAGAAAAAAGATTTTTTTGATTATAGGATACTTGTGAATAAAGAAAAGACATGACTGATGGGGTACCCAAAAAATTTTCCATAGCCTGGTCACACCACTTCATGTTGATCAGTTTCTTGCAGTGTTTTTCATAGCCTACTCTAAGTCAAGAAAAACACCACACTCGCTGAAGTAACTTGCTCAAAATTCTATCTTGATGTGGCCAAATGCCAGATGACTTTACAAAAATTTCTAGATCTCTGGCAATAAGTACAGTGATATAAATTCTACCACTGATCGGGAAGTTAGAAAAAAAACCAAACAATGGAATGCTAAACCCTTGCAGTTGCTGGGTCTCCACTATGACCCCCTTATGTGACAATGTGAGGAAACATACTGGATTAACCCAGTACAATCTTTCTCACATCAGCATAATTTTATGGCAGGACTAAACCCAGATGCTTAATTAGGGCTCATACAAGAATCTAAAGTCTCAACTAAGCACTATCTTATTCTATTCTGTAAATCAGATAATAGCTTATTGGATAACTACACAAAGCCACATTGACATAAGCTGCTATTTAAAGGTCAAAAACTGTTGGCAAAATATTTGTTTTGCATGCTGCCATGTGAAGTTGGTGTTCTAAACAGAGCTTACTAATACCAGGTGGCCAAAATTAGCTTGAAAATTGGGACTGGCAGAGGGAATAAAAGTCTGAAATCCAACAGCAGATCAATAGCAGAAATTGCAGGACTTAAATGAGTATGCATAGTTTTAAACTGGAGTATAATTGTTTTATTGTGTGACTGCCAGTCTCTTATATTTGAAACTTAAAATTAAAACACTGAGATAAAATAATAAAAAATACCCAGAGAGTATGCAAAAAGGACAGAAATTACCTCTATAAAGGAAACTAGGGAAAATGTATATCCTTGTCTGGAAGTATTACAAATCCTAGATATTTTTGTTACT
Source organism: Zonotrichia leucophrys gambelii (assembly GCF_028769735.1). Taxonomy (NCBI): domain Eukaryota; kingdom Metazoa; phylum Chordata; class Aves; order Passeriformes; family Passerellidae; genus Zonotrichia; species Zonotrichia leucophrys. Next base: position 76,399,871 of record NC_088171.1, read on the forward strand.
AGAATGTCCCAAATGAGGGTGGAAGGATAATGCTGACATTAGGAATGAGGAAAAGTAACTGGAAGTTGTCTTAGAATTTCTATCCTTAGGATGTAGATAACTACAATCACATGAAAGATTTCAAAGCTGTCTATACTAAATTTGTTCTGGCAGGTTGACATTTGTGCAATGATTAGCCGTAAGTTCTCTATACTGAAATATAGCCACAGAAGGAAGTTTAAAATGAGTACAATAGTTGTGCCAGAGGCATCCCCTTATCTTTCCCAGTGCTTCCTGTCTCTTCAAAATGGGCTGATTAAAAAAGCAAAGGATAGGGCTACATCATCTCTCCTTACCTTCGGACTTCACCTCAAAGATGACGCCACAATGCTGTCCAGCATGGGCAATGACCAATATCAACTCCCTTTGTAGAGGTGCACAGTGTTACTTTTGCTGTACTGAAATCACAATCCCAGAACACATAGTCATCCATGTATAACTTAAAAATGATACAAAATTCTGTCCTTTCACCCAATCCCGCAGCCCCCACCTCTCTGACGCCTTGTGCTTTGCTTCCTCTCTGACTGTTGGTAACTCTCTCAGAGGAAGAGGTGATGCAGAAGTACCACACCTTTGCAGGAGCTTTGCTGAACCCTACACTCTTCCTTTTAAAAGCTAATAGGCAGGAAGAAAACATCTAATACCTCTACAATGATACAAGGCTGTCATTTTTATTAAATTCTTATAACATAAGCAGTCTCTCTGCCAAGACTTAACAGTCTAATATATTAGATTGTACAACTCCCATTTTTGTTGGAAATATGCAATAAAAAGTGAACAAAATCAATATTTTAGAGAACTAACCCTCTTGACTTAGTTTATATAAAAGATCAGATTTTTGAAAGACCTGGATACTGACAGTGGTTTTGTTAGCTTGTTCATTTTAGTAACACATGAAAAGGAACAAGAGAAAAAAACATTGTGAACATATAAGACATAATCATCCAAAATATTTTTGTACAGTTTTTATTTAAGATAATCTTAGAAGAAAATTCTTCAGTATTTTTATCCAGTAAAAAATACACTACAACATTAATGTCCATTTAGGCTTTTTTTTAATAACAATACTCCTGTTCCTTTTTCCAGCTCTTTCCAGATGCTTCTGAATACCAAAAGTAACTATGTGAACCCATCATTTTAATGAGAGGAGGGGACACAAAATACACATCTTTGAAAGGGTACATGAGAGCTACACTCAGTGGCATTCAGATCTCTGATTTCCTATACCCATACATAAGTAAACTGTAAGTAGACTGTAAGTTACATTTAATTTACTAACAAACAAGAAATACACATTGGTGTAATACCTCAAGATCTTGGCAATACAGTGTAAGTATTTTCTTTTGCCTGCTCACTGCTTGGAGAAATAACAAAATGAATTAAATGTTGCCTAGAGTCTTCATTTTCCCAAACCCATCACAAATTCCTGCTTCTGCTGTTGTCTTAAAATCCCCTGGGAACAAAGGAGAAAAGCTCCAGTAACCAATTTATTAATTTCTGGTGAAATACCATCTTTGAACTTTTTACCTTGTCTGTCTTGTGTTTAATATTTTATATTGTTTAACCATTCAATTTCCTAACAGCATAAACATTATCAAATCCTCCTGACTGCAGATGATATATGCATATAAAAATGTCTTAAACTGGCAGAGCTGGTTTATAGAGCCAACTACTATAGCAGGGCCTGCCACAGGGCTGTGACTTGAGAGGCAGACACAAATGGAAAGCAAGCAGCCAAGAACAGAGCTACTTCTCATCACAAGTAGGTTACTTTGCTTCCTATCTTTTACAGAAATGCAAATTCTTCCAAAGGAGGGCACTTCTACATTTTTAACTGGATTTGAATATCAACAAAAATTAGTTTTTACAGTAAAGAACTGCAGCTTTTCCCTTATTCCATGTGTTTTTCATCAAAAAAAAAGAAAATAATCATACTGATGGTAAAAATCCTTGAAGAAATGGTATCAGGTCTAATACACTAAAAAAAGAAAAGAGGAAAATAACAGTGAACACATACATGAAATCCATTCCTATTCAACATAGTATTTAAATTTCTTCTTAAATCCTTTTCTAAATTGGGTATTATAATATAGCTAAGTATCAGCAGTGCGTCATGACTATCCTGTTGTACCCTGCAAGAAAAAATTTTTTTCAATTTTTGTCTATTTTTAATTTAATTTAATTTTATATTTTGAGAAGATTAAGAAAGAGAAAATTCAAACAAAGTTTCAGAAAAACAATAAAGGTAGAGATAATAAAATGATGAACTAAATAAAATGCAGTTTTAGAGCTCTACAATTTTTATCACATTTACTTTCATACTTTTGTTTCATTTATATTCCAAGACCTAGACAAAAAACTGACACTGTTTCACCCTGTTATCAAAGAAAAGTTATATTCCATTAGGAAACTGTTCAACATTTTATGGAATTAAGCTCTGTATTTATAACAAATGTCTCTAGTTTTACACTACTAATATAACCGTACTCCAAAACTCTCTCGAAGCATGATACCAGTAATGAATTTTCTCCTGGAAAAACTGATGAATTAAATGTGAGGCTGTAAACAGAAATTACATTAATCCATCTTGTAGCTCACAGTAATGTAAATTTCCTAACCTTCTCGTTCATATTGCTACAAACATGTCATTAATCTGTTACACCCTGAACTTCTGTTCTTTTTACTGCATAAGAGCAGTGGAGTAGATAAACTATGGGCAGTGTATCAAGAGGAAGGAGCAAATTATAGTTTTGACACTTACTAAGTGACTTCCCCATTTTCTTTCTATGTATTTCTTCTGCAAGTTATCATTTAGTTACTAACACTTCCATTACAATTTCAAATGGGATTTTTCTCTGTATAGAACTTGTGGACATGAAATAAATTATCTGTTTCTTTGTTCAGTATGGCTGCATGAAAGTGCCGTTCCCTGTTTTTTGCTGGTGTTTTAAATTCTGGAAGAGGAACTTATCCAACATACTTCTTCCCTAACACTGTGATCCTGAGACTGCTAAAGGAGTAAAAATAAATGTACTTACAAAGATTTATCTGAATAATAACAAAATGTATAAGAAATCTTGGTGACAAAGCCACTCAAAAGGCTATTAGACTTTGCACAGCATGTTTTTATCATTTAATCTCTAACAAGTAAATGTAAAAATAACATGTCATGTGTCTGTCTATTGTGTTTGCATGGGCAAGCTTTGAGAGCAGAGGGGGAGCTACAGGGGTGGCTTCTGTGAGAAGCTGCTGGAAGCTTCCTCCATGTATGGCGAAGCCAAACCCTGCAGCTCCAACAATGGACATGCCACTGGCCAAGGCTGGGCCGATTAGAAAATCTGGTAACTCTGTAATAATATATTTAAGAAGAAAGAAAAAAACCCCAAGGAATTGTTTCAGTTGCAATTACAGCCAGAGAAGGCAGTGAGAATATGTGAGAAGGACAGCTCTGCAGATGCCAAGGTCAGTGCAGAAGGAGGGCAGGAGGTGCTCCAAGTGCCAGAGCTGAGATTCCCCTGCAGCCCATGGTGCAGACCACAGTGAAGCAGCTGTGCCCCTGCAGCCCATGGAGTTCCATGAGGGATGCAGAGATCCACCTGCAGCCCTTGGATGATACCTATACCAGAGCAGATGGATGTCTGAGAGGACTGTGACCCTGCGGGAGGCCCATGGAAAACGGAGCCCACGCCACATCTGCTTGTACTTGAAGGACTGCACCCCATGAAAGAATGATCTGCTCTTTCCAATGAAATGCAAGATTTTTAACAGTTTTCTCTTTACCAATATAGCTAACAATTCATTGTAAAATAGTAATGGTGTGAAGCTGTAATACTTTGAGTATTGATGTATTTCCTCAGCAATATAAAAAACTCTATCATTCTTGTGTTTTAGACTCACCAAAAAGAGAAAACAAAATCATGTGCTATTGCCTCTGCTAGTGCCACACTTTGCTTTCCTAGAAGACGTTTGTGTGTATCTAAATTACTATAGTTTAAAGTCTCCCTTCAGGTCATTTCATTACTTTTTTCCAGAAATATTTAACACTCTTTTTTTTTTATTGGCAAATCAACTACCTTTTTTCCTGAACTTAGTCTAAATTTTAATGTCTCTAATTTCTTACCTGATTTACTTACTTTAATTTCTTACCCACCTCATAGTACCACAGCTGTTATTCTTTAGATCCTTTTCTTCTGCACTCTTTGAATAACATAAAACTCTAATCTTAGCAAATCTAACCTCCACTTTTGTAATTTAATTTAAATTGTTTCCTAACAAACCCTTCTCTACCCTTCCAAGTTTTCTTGGTCTTTTCTGAAATGTTTCTGAAGTTCTCATCAGAAAATTCCAGATGTTCTATGTCAGAAAAGATTGCTAATCTGAAATTCTTTCACTTTACTTAACATGATCTGGCAACCATAGGAGAAATATTTTTTTAAATCTTCCTTTTACATGCTAACATAGATTTTTGTCAGAAAAACATGCTAGTTTTAATCCATATTGCCATCATTCAATCTAGAACAGGAAATAAAAGTTCAGTTTAAAATCCTGATTATTATTTCAAATGCACTCTCATTGTAAGCATAAAATCCAGTTCAGGTTTCATGCTTCATATGTCAGATGTAAAAGACACTGAGAGATTTTATCTCTCAATTTTATTTTTTTTTAATAATTGAGAGATAAGTACATGTACTCTACAAATTTTTCAGCATTTCTATCTTTGAGTCTCTCTCAAAACTAATTGAAGCTGACAACTTCATTAAAAAATGCGTTCATTGGGGCAGGGAAAGTATTTGGTTTTTTTTCTTAACTGTTTGCAACACAACATGAGATAATTAATTGACAGTATTCTCCATGGTGTAAGGCCTGATTCAGAAACAATTATGCAAGATGATATATCCTTCCTTGTCAATAATTGATTTAATGAGGAATCTCTGAAAAATTTTTTTTGAAAGAGCTTGCATGATATTTAATGACCTAATCACTTAAAAAACAACAACAAAAAAAAGAAATGAAAAAGATTAAGAAATATGTTTATTTCATACAAATTAGTTTTCTGCAAAACACTGCCAACCTAACACATACAAGACTTTTTTTTAAATCAATCTGCATCTGTCTGAAGACCTGGACATTCTCATATCCTGGTTGGGTAACTCACTCTATTTGCTTTTGCAGGGTCCTCTGTAAAAACATATTCACTGACTAATTTCTCTACCTCAAATTAACATCAGTCTTGCCAAAATGCTGTGGAAGTTTTTTTCTATTTTTTGTACAACAAATTCTTGTGGAGTACATTCTTATTTGTCAAGTATGCTTTGAAATTTGGAATATGGCTTAGATATTTTATTTTTCCCTAAAATTCCTTTTTCACTCACTGAAAGTAAAAGAAAATAATGTAAAATTATTAGGACAGAAATAGTTATCCCTAAGAAACTAATAGAGCCTTAACAAAGTATTAGTTTCCTATTTTAAAATCCGGCCAATCAACTTGTATCTTAAAAGCATATCTCCAAAATTTTAACTGAGCTTCCTCATGGCAGTGTCCTTGAGCTCTAAGAGAATTTTTCAGGATCTGACTCTCTCTGTTCTGTAAAATATTTTTCTGTCCAACATAACTGTTCACAGATCCAAAGTTAAGTTTTATTATTTTATTTTCAGTTACTCTGAATATTAGAACAGATAATCAGCCCCCTTATAAAAGGTGGCCAAGTTCCACATTTACAAGCTCACGGTAGCATGGAATCAGTAAAAAATACTGTCCTTAAGTTAATCAGTGCTTAGAGAAGTGGATTTTGTAGCTTTCTTCCCAGTATGAAATCTGTACCAAAAAAAAAAATCTTGTTACTGGCCCCAGAACTCTGGAGCTTCTGCTAACACAGTAGGACCTTGCACATGGCAACGCTCCCAGCCAAATTGTTAATGTACTGACCAATCTGGCAGCTGTCACACAGATCTGAATCAAATGGAAACATGCATCATGAGGGGAATCCCAAAGTAGACCTTAATTATCTTTAGCACCATCAATTAGGACTGCCTGACAGGAGCGTTAATTACATGCTAGGTTTCTAGAAATTAATGCCTGACATTGTGCATCAAGTTTTTTGCCATAAGCTGAATTTTTGTAACCATTTCATTTTAGCCACTTTTTGAGAATAGAACAAAAAAAAAAATTGTTGCACATGTTATTTTATTGGTGTTTTTCCTCCCTGCATCTTTATCCATTAGCTCAGCAGTTCAGCTATTTTGCAATCCAGTGTGTATGTTTGACATACCAAGTTGCACGACCTTGGGTCAGGTTTACCACTAAAACTCTTAGGCTTTGAAAAATACCATATAAGAAATTGCATAACCTGGAGTCATGAAATGTAAGAAAAGTAAAACAGAGATGAGTAACAGCTTAGGGATACAGGAGGAGAACTATAAGTATGAAAGAGCAGACAATGGTAAGTAAAACAAAAACTGAAACAGTGAAACTATAGTGTTGAGCATTGATTGACATTGAACACTGGTCCATTCCAGGAAGCAACACAGGCCAATTCTTCCTGGTCTAAGATTGATGGGCCAGCAAAGGCTCATGATGAGCATATTAATGGGCATATTAACCAGGCGGAGCTGAAGAACTCATTCGTTCTGATGATCTGCTCTATGAATAGCCAATGTGTAATTGCTTGCTCTCTTTAGCTGTATGTATACCCTCTTTACCGAATTTCCTTTATAAGTCGTAAATTATCCAGTCTAAAATAACTGAAAGAGAGAAGGTTGCAATGCAGCAGACTCATTCTTTGGAACAAGCTTACTAAGTCAGAAAACATGACATTTTTCTGGTTTTCTCACTTCTAATAAAAAGTCACGGGGCACATTTTTGGCATTACTGACTATACAAAATAACAGAAACTTTGATAGCACCGGTTGAAGACCCATGTATAGAGATCATCATTAGAGTCCTAATGTTAACTGTAGTGTATTTGTGCCATTCTCACGTTCTAAATACCTCACAAATTTTCCAATATTTGGGAAACTGTGTATGTCAAGACCAAGATCTCAGCAGAAAGTCCAAATATGTTGTAAACATGGTCTCATTACTGGATGTAAAATGAGGCTTTAATCATATATTTGGAGATTGTCATCAATGTACTTAAATAAAAAGCTGAGTGGAACATGACAGCTCCTAACTTGAACACTTTGTTCTCTGATGTTTTCTCTATTGTTAACACTGTATTTTTTTTTTACCAAAACCCCTCAAAGCAAAGACAACAACAACAACAACAACAAAAAAACCAACAAAAAACCAAAAACCAACAAACAAACAAAAAAAACCCAAACAAAAAAATCCAACAGTGTTTAGATTTCTCTCTTTGAATGTTGTAATTTGTTCTTTTTATATTTAAGGTTTAGGAAGGTTTTGATGGTGCAAGAAATAAGGTTAGAAAAAGTGGAAAAATCTTTTTAATTCTGGAGGCTCTGTGCTGCTCTGAATCATCAAAGAGTGCATTTCAATGTTAACAATTTTAAAAGCAGTGTGATAATGTTGAGCACTTCCCTGCTATATTATTACAATCTGCATTCTGTTTAAAGTTTAATTTTAAAAATAATTGTCCCTTATTAAAATCTCCCACGTTACATTACTGCTGGTCATGCAGAAAATTACTTTGCTTCAGGAGACAAAACCATTCAATAAAATAATTTCTGTCCTATAGATGAAAGAAAATTGGTATAATCACAGTGCAAAATCTTGGAAGTGCTTTGTTTACTAAACTGAGCGGCAAGCATCAAGAAGAAGATTTAGTGCTTGTCACTCATGCACTTTTCACTACTTTCTTGAAACTAAGAAGTCATCTGCCAGGTCCTTCTGGCATTCATTATATAGCATGGGCTGAATGAAATGGAAAATAAACATTTTACAAGTGGCAGAACTATCAAAACTCTTGGAAAATGTGAATGCAATGATCCCATTTACAATAATAATTTTCTATACTTCCATTTATGCATTTTTTTCAGAAGATAGTGAGTTGACAGTACAGAAAAATTTGGGCAAAATTAGATTTGTTTTCTTCTCTTTTCTTCCTACAGGTTTGCTCAAAAGAAAAAAAGAGCATGAAACACACCTTAGGGCAGAAAATGAAAAATTTTAAAGATAATTTCTGAATTTTTAATAATCTATCAGTCTTAGATTTTTTGTAGTGCTAGCAGTAAATGCATCAGTAGAAACACTAATATGACTTAAATAAACTGAAAATGAGAATAATATTATGTAAGAGAAGTTTCTTTTATGCAAGAGAAAGTAATTTCTATTATGGCAAGGCTGAAGTTCCCTTTTATTCTTATTTATTCTTATCCTATTGTACCATAAAAAGGCTAGAATTCTCCATGTACCTATCCCTTCCCTACATTGACCTCCTTCAGAGGCTGGAGGAGAATTTTGTTGTAACTATGGAAGGCTTAGTGAACCAAGACCCTGTGTATTCTGTAACAACAGCCTGGTTTGGACAGGCAGGTATGTTTGCGCTGTGAAATGATTAAACAAGCCATGTACCGAACACCAGCAGTGAGGCTGCTCCTCCAGGGCTGCTGGAGCAGGAGCAGCAGATGCTGACAGCACAAGCCAGGCTGTCCCTAACAGGGCGCAGCCCAGCAGGATCCAAGCAGGGCTGGACTGGGGCTGGCAATCTCCTGGATGGCAATCCCAGGCAAGGTGAGGGGATCAGTCAGGGCTGGGTTCCGCCCAGAGGATTTGCTCAGAAAGAGCAGAAGTTAAGACTGAACACAGGGACAACAACAGCTCAGCACAAGGTGTGATGGGGTGTCCCAGCCTGACAAGCCTGAGCCCAAACAGAACTCCTGGACCTGGCAGAAGACACCTGGGAAGAGGCCCCAGTGAGGCTGGTCAGGACAAGGAAGGCCTGTTGGTGGAACCCAGATTGTGGCACCAGCAGAAGGAACTGGCTAGGATGGATATACTGGAATTGAGACCTCACATTCAGTTCTCAGAGTACATTTTCTCCAGCTAATTTTGGTTTATGAACCATGAGGGCAATATTGCAGGACCACGCCTATTTAACATTTTTGTCAGTCCCTTGGAGAAATTGTCAGAGCTCACTCTCAAAGATTACAGATGACACCAAATGCAAGGAAGCTGGTCAGTAACTCAAGAGTGAATAGGTACTGTTCATACATATCTAATCAACCTGGAGGAACGGGTCAACAGGAAATGTGAGAAATTTGGCAAGGCAAAAGAGGCACTTGTGCAAGGCTATGAGCAGGTGCCTTTCTGGCTGGGAGCCACTTACAAAATACCTGCCAAGTCTCTTGTGGGTTTGGTTTGTTTTGCTTTGTTTGTAATCCCCATAGCTTCATCCAAGGCTGCTTAATTAAAAAGAGGAAGAACATCAGCTGCCTGATGATTGATTAAAAGATCTAATTTATACTGTGTGGATTGCTGAACAGATACTATAGCCACTGACAATATAGTGGATTTCTCAAGCCTTGGAATAAAATTCACTGCAGAAAGCACAAATACTCCTTCAGGAAGGATTTGGAAAGAATTTCAGATTTTATAGTTTGTGTAACTAACATTTCCTTTACCTCAGCACTTTTAGCCTTTTTGTTTCCATTGCTGCTAACTAAGGTAAAACTACTGGTGAATTACGGACTGATTGCACAGAGGTGATATGTGAGCAAGCAAGGTACGTACCTACTTTGATCCACTGGCAAAGTTAATTTGTATCAAACTGCCTTTCAGATGTATTACTGCTTCCAAATATGCATACTGAAAGGTGAGACCATTAAATAGGTTATTACACAAAGGTAAGTTGTAGTAACCCCTCTAAGACATTTAAGTGTTGGATTGGCAATAAAATGTAATGATAAATTCTAGTTTTAATAGATCTTGAAGAATATGTTCCAATAAAATTTTATGGGTTCAATAAAATGTGATACCTAACCCTCAGTAAAATACAGCTAGGCCTTCTGTATTAGTGCATAATGGTAGAAGGTTTTAGTAATTTCAAGGGAAAGTTAATATTTTACATGAATATTTAAATACTTGACACATTATTAGAAAGATTGAAACCAAAATCTCATATTAATAAGTGACTGTTGATTCCATTAGAATTTTACTCATTTGTGTTGGTTCTAAAAGTCATTCCTAATTTGGCCCATGCTAGAAGTCTAAACCAATATTTCAAAAAAATACATCACCCCTTTGTCTATGTGTTTTTCATCATTCATTTCACACTATATTTGCTACTTAGTGAGAATGATTACTTATTGAGAGCTCAGTTCATCTCTCCTGGGCATTAAACATTTGTCCTTCTTACAATGATCAGCAAATGATAATTTATCATCACACAATAGACAGGGCATTTCTATACTGGATAATAAGGTACATGTTTGTTCTTGCTAAAAATTATGTTCAGGACTGCATAAATTAGTCAAAACTATTCTAAAAGAAAATCATATTTTTCACAAATAGGACTCATAAACTGCAGACTTTTTTTTCTTATTCACAAAACCCCCCACAGCATTTTAAAAATATATTGAGGGTTTTAAATTAAAAGTATAAATTAGCATAATAAGAGTCTTAGTAGGTAACTACTTCTTACTGACTAACTATGGTTGGCAAAATTGCAACTCATATTTTTATTTTTTGAAGGAAGTTATAAATCCACATTATTTCCAATGGAATTAATATTGATTGTACTTGGATATATTCGTGCATTCCTGTAATTACAGTCACTCTCATAAGTAATTGGTCTAGCAAGGCTTCCAAAATACATCCTAGATGTCGGATCTCAAGATCTCAGTCCTGAGGTGCTGAGCCACCGAGACCACCTTGGGGGTCTCGGGAGTCCTGGAATGTTGCCAGAAGTGTCTGGTGGCAGGACTTTGACCCTACTCAGGGGACGACAAGGATGAGGGCTTCACCGGGGTGAATGGCGAAAAGATTAGCTAATTAGAGGGTGAGACACAAGGTTTAGGATTTATGTACAGGGGGGTTTAGAGAAGTAAGATGGAGGAATTGGGGTGTGTCCTGTCCTCCTTCTTCTTCCTCTTCTCCTCCATCTTCTTTGGCCATGGTGGCATTTTTGGATTGGTTATTACTGAGAGTGCACCGAGTTATAAGAATAAATGGTATTGGGGAAAAATGATAAATATTGTACACGTAACAATGGGTATAAAGATACGTGGCTGCCCGGGAGGGCAGACAGTGTGCTCATGGCTGACTGCTGAGCAGATCTCTGTTCGGCTGAAAGAACATCTTTTAGATAAACAATTAATAAACATAAAAACCGAAAGAAGAACTGAAGCCTCTTCTCGTCCTTCGATACGCGGGCTGCCCCAAGGCCACCTCGGGCCATTCCAGGCCCTTCAAACAACAGAAGATAACCGGACACCTAGAAAGGAAAAAAGAGTTAGATTTTTGTGAAACACTGTCAAGATCCTGATGCACTCAATTGAAACAAGAACTAGCTATAACCAGCAGCCAGTGGAATGACTTACATTTTCAGATAGGTCAAAATTTTAAAAGCACTCCATACCAATGAGGTCAAAGACAAAAACTTTCATGTTTTCTATGAATCAAAATCCTTACAGAAGCACAAACATCTGTTCCTTGTAAGACGAGACTGTCCAAAACTGACCTTAGTTTTATCAGTTTGTTGCTGGTCAGCACTAAGCAGCAGTAAAGGACCTAGTAAAAATCATGCTGTTTTTAGTCTGAGAAGGTCACAGCTCAAATCCATTCCTGGAGGTCACAAAAATACTGAATAAGAAGGTATTTCCTGAGTATTTCCTGAAGACTTATTACAGGCTTTTCTTGAAATAAGTGAATGGTGATAGCATGACTTCAAAAATCTTATATAAGATTTTCAGTATTTGCCTGCCAAACTCTGTGGTAGATAGTTGTATAAATTTTTTCATCAAAATTATAACTCTATAATGACATGTTGCATAATAGAAAACCTGTTGTTTAAGTGGGGCACAGGAATTTCCATTCTCTCCACAGATTAGAATTATCTACACTTAAAAAAGAATATATACAAAAGGATATTACGGACTGACTTTTTACTAATGTAATCTGAGCTATGCAGAACCCCCAGACATCTTTATAAGATTTCTTATGTAAAAAAGAAAAATAAGGGAGAACTAGGAAAAGGAATTTTGTGTTACTGACTGACACAAGAATGAGCAAACTTGCCTATGATTTTCCTGATTCATTGCCTTAGAGAAACCTAGGAACAAGGCTATGGAAAACAACTAGTCCATTACTGTGTCTAACTATTTTGACATTTTTCTTCTAACTATTGATTTTCAAGATTTGTGAAATATATAACCAATCAATCTGTGAATCTTCTTAATTATTCTGAGTGATCCATATGTTTCCTCCATTTTTCATATTGAACAGAAAGTGCCTGCATAGCAGAGCCTGTGTTGAAGAACTTAAAAAAAAAAAAAATTAAATACAAAGCATTTAGAAGTATGTTGAAAGGCTAAAACTATGTAAAACTGGAGAAGTTAACTTAGCACTTTAGTGTGCTCAGAAAATTTATACAGTATATAATGCTATTTGTTCTTCGATTTAAAATTAGGAGTTTCAAGCTGTAGATCATCAAAACTCATTTTCCAGAAAACTAACAAAATACAGTTTGACAGATTGATTCTTGTTAACAGTGAAAAGGTATTGCACACACTGACCTGAACTGATTTCAGGTTTTTTTTCTTTCTTATAAAAGAAAGAAAATCACTTTTTATCTCCTGACATGTGGATATCAGAAGATTTATGCAATTTGTTAATCTCAAAGAGTTTAACAGGCAGAACACATAGTTTCTGGCTCAATCTGATTTTTTTTAATGAATATGTAAATAACAATAAGAAAAAAAATATTAGCAGGAAGTGTAAACTACTTCTAGAGATAAAAATAGCACATGAATATGATCACTGTTGTACATCAAAATTCTTCCCTTTATAATTCTGATCACCTACACCTCACCCCTCCAAAGGAGGAACCAAGCGTCATGCAGTGGTTTAAAAAGATTTGACATTTTTTAAGGGCATGGTGACATTTTTCAAAAATGTGTTTTTACTAAATATTTATATATTTTTCATAGGTTTAAAATCAGAACTTTTTCTTATTTAAGAATAAGGGAAATTAAGAGAACTACCAAGAATTTCACCACTGTCAAATATATGTTTGAAATCAATTTTTTTCAGGAAGATCAGGTCCTGAGCCACAACATTTCTCAGTGTGACAGACACTGGTGAGACTGAATTATTTTGTAAGTAATACAGCATATAGAACATAAATTTACAAATCTTGAAAGTCTGTGGTTATTGAAAAAATATAGATAATAAAAAATTCCTGACCCCCACCTCTCCCTGAGGACAAACAATCTCACGATTCTTTATTAATCTTTAATCATGAAGATAACTGACAGTCTTAAAAGTCATTACACAAATTAAAACATCTTTGCTTATCTATGGAATCATAGAGTAATTTAGAGGAGAAAAACACTTAAGGTCCTTGAGTCCAGCCATAAGCCTAATAATACTACGAAGTTCCCCACTGAAACCTGTTCCATCCTTTAAACATCACTGTGGGTGGTGACTCAACCACTTCCCTGGGCAGCTTGCCCCAAAGGTTGATACCACAGGTACCTTGCCAACCACTCTGTTCCCAGCCCGCAGTGCTGCGTGGGGTTGTTGCCACCCAGGTGCAGGACCCAGCACTTGGCCTCATTGAACCTCACACCCTTGGCCTTGGTCCATCTATCCAGCCTGTCCAGATCCCTCTCAGGAGCCTTCCTACCCTCTGCCCTAGGTTACACCAAGTACCACTATTACCTTTTCTGTGCTCAGCCTCAGTTTTCAGTTTTTTTCTCATCCCTGCTAGTCACTAGAAAGAAACCAACTAAAATATCATATTTACCAGTAGTTCAATGAAAATCATCAGTATTATCAGTGTTGCTGAAGTTCAAACCATTGTATCCCTCAATAAACCCTGCAATGCAGGGACTGAAAGGATTGTGCTGTTGCCTTAAAAAGCGTAAAATGGGGGTGATTCATGGGGATTGATTACATTTCCCATTATACTTTCTCCAGAGGCAAACCAATGTACAAGTCAATCTTCATTCTTTAAAATATCACTAGAAAATATGTCATGCTTTTATTATATTAGTATATGTATCAGACTGCTAATATGCATGTTGATGTGTGCATGGTGTTAATATCAAACTTATTCTAGTTGGTAAAACATAACATTGGAGGGAAGCAATTAAAAAAAAAAAGGTGTTATTAAAAAAACAAATTTAATATTCACTTTGTCACCACTGTGAAAACATTCCCTGAAGAAAATTGTTATAAAGGAACTAAGTATAGGAAGGCGATTTCTTGAAAAGGAGTCATGAGCTGATCATCTACACTTGATTGCAAGCGTAGATGATATCCTTATGGACATGGAGACATTATGAACTTCTTGTAAAATTTTAAATCCTAATTGTTAATTCAGGTAAATACTTGTATAGGAGTTCATGCATAAAAATACCCCATCTGGATTTACGTTTCTGTCTAAAGTAAATTCAGTATATTTTGAATAGAAACAACAATGTGCTGGTTTAATGCAGTTTAAGTAATTTGTAAGAATTAAATTCACATTGATTTGATTTCCCTGAATGTTCTTATTTATAAAATTATTGAAGGAAGGACTGGCAATCTTAATGATAAGAATGTTGTTGTTCAAGGTTCCTAACATAGGGAAAACATCCTGCAGAAGGAAGCACTACTTCTGGAAACTATCATTATCATTTTAAGTTAATCTTCTCTGATCTGTAAAAATAGAACCACATTAAAGTAAGCAACATTTCCCAACATTTAAGTAAGATTAATTCAGCTAAATAACATGTACACAACAATGGCTCTCTTAAAGTCATTAGCCTCCCACTGACTTTCTGTGCAGAAATATAATCAAAGCTTAAGGGAAAACTAATTCACTGCAGCTACTTTGTGTAAAACCAGAATTATCTCAAGCTACAGCAATAAAAAATTTCGGCTCTGTAAAAGTATAGGTGGGAGAAAAAAGATGAAGGAATTTAAGCTAATTAGCCTGTGTTAGATCTTCTGCTTAGAGCAGCGATAAAATTTTGGCTCTTAGGTAAGCAAACAAGGTTGTCATAACTGTTTTATACTTGTTCTCTTTCTTACTCTGAAATATGGGAACAATAAATACTGAACTGCCATATTGGCAGAGATAAGACAATAAACAACTCTCAGTAATATCCACTTATTATTGCAAAAGAGAAAGAGAATGAAGGCTGTTCTAACCTTATAAAATGTTTTAATGCAACCACAAACTGTTCTCAATTTACTAGGTATTCAAATTCCCAAAGGGGAAATATTTTGCAAAACGAGCTCACTGCCCTACACTGAAACAAAGGATTTCTATTGTGGAGGTAGCACTGACCCAGCTTTAGGCTAGGGACATGTTGCACACCTTGATTAAAACTGTATTTCATTTATTCCATCAGCTACCTGTGGACACAATAATAGCAGATTAGAAACCAGATGATTTCAATGTTTTGAATGTGGTTATGTCTAGGAGAATTCATCAGATATTTAGGAATACAGAAGTAAAAAGTAACAAACAAAGATAGGGCAGAGTTTAAGGAACCTGTTAAATAGAGATTTAGTTCTGAAAAGCCAGTGAAATACCTTTTTTAAACCTTCTCCAAATACATGTCTACTGAACATATGAGAATATCTTCCCACTAAATGAAGTCCAAAGTCACAATTATAATTTGACTAAAGAGAGCAGGAAAGCCTGAGGATATTATCAGCATCCAAAGGAACTTCAATCAGCAAGAAGTGTGTTAAATAAAATCTGTATGCTTATTCACAGACTCAAAGGGGAAAAAAAAGCAATAACCTACATGGTATTAAAGCTGATATTTAAGTTGATGCTGCTGCATATGTTTAAACACTGAAGAAGAGTAAAATTAAGAATCTAAATCCTTATAAAAGAAGTGTTTTCAGCTTGCTGCACCAGACAGGAAACCTCACCCTTACCACATGATGGGGTATGACCACAACTTTTTGCCTTTGCATTCTTGTGCCATTTCTGATACAGCTCTTGGTGAGACTTAAATGTTGAAAAGGTTAGTCTTTAAGACCTTACTTTTTAGAAACACTCTAGATATACACTATTTCTAGGTAGATTAAATATTTTTTTCATTCTATATGACAAAAAAAACCCCTCAGATTCTAATAAATTATTCAATATTATTAACAAGACATTTCTTTGCAAATGTAGATTCTTGTAAAAAAAAAAATAAAAATCACTCACACTCAAGCATTGGAAAAGACAAAATAATATCTCCTGCATGTCTGTTCCAGCAATTCCCATCGCCTATTGATCTATTTCTTTCTAAATCCGCTAAAATTTTCACTGGGTCTTCTGGACAGTCCCATCAGAATCCAATATTTAGTAGGAACAAGGATGACTTTTTCCAAGTGAGAGAAAGACAATTCACTCCCAGAATTTAAGAACTGTAGTAGAGATTGCCACCAAGAACAAATCGCTTGAATAATGGACCTATTAGCGGTACTTTTGTTCCCTTCCTGAAGGGTTCCCTTCCTCAAGGTATACAAAACATGTCTGATTTTAGAACATTTCTAAATTCAGTGTGTTTCTCCTCCTACTGAATTGATTAATGCCACTGTTTTATTATCTGGACTAATCCTTTCCTAAGGTCCCAGACTTTTTAGCACAACTACTTGCAAATTTAGATGTAACAAACAATCTCATCAAGGACTTCTTCTACAAAGAAGCCTTTCAACTATTATCAAAAGACTAAAAATCTAAGCAAAATAATTAATTTCCTAGCAGAATTTTCATATGGTTTCTGTAGGTCTGTACAACCCTAACATTTCCTGATCACTTAGAATTTGCATCCCTTTTATATCACTTTTTTCATTGTGTAGATAGTGCTAACTTTAATAATTAATATAGGATAAATCTCAGCTCTTTCTGCTGATGATTAACTGCAATCAGGAGGCTTGTGATTGTCACATACAAAAAACTACTTACACAGAATTTGGAGCTTAAAGTCCATGAAGTTCAGCAGCCTCTTTTCAATTTGAAAAATAGAACAAAAGAAAACCAAACAAGCCACAAATAAAAACAAAACAACAACAACAGCACAGACATACACACACATACACACAAAAAAAACCAAAACCAAAACCCAACAAATAAACAAACCACAACCAACCAAAAACAACAAAACCCCAAACCAAACCATAAAATTATAGAAAAAATCTGGGAACCTTATATGTAATTTTAAGTTTGACATTTACCATTGGCTATGCCAAGACTATGTCCTGCTCAGTACAAGGACTATTTCAGTTTTCTAACAGAGAAAACTGTGCCTTGCGCTGTGTAGGGGTCAAAGCAGCCCCACTAACAGAAATGTCTCTTGCAGGAATATATATATATATATATTGCTGTATTTATATATATATATATATATATAAATACTGCAGCTTCTCATTTGCAGTTGTCAATGACATTAAGCATACTCAGGCCTTACTACTTTTATTCTGGAAAGCTCTAAAAGTAAACTCCAGCAGCAAATAACCAGCCACTCAGTTGGGGTGAAGTAAGAATCTCTCATCTTTCTCTAAAATATTGTCATTCTTTGGTATGATGAGAATAAATTGTCCAGCAGTCTGTTTTGCATGTGCCCAGGAAGAAAAAGTATCCCATACACCTTCCTCTCTGTACAATACTCAGAGTTGAGCTGAACAGAATTCTTAAGAAAACCTCTTTAGAAAGCAAAAAGCAGAGACGAGATCAGGAAATAATGCATTGGGAAAAAATGAAGAAAAAACCACTACACAAACAGACAAAACTCTTATACAGGCATAATAACGTTATCCACAAAGCATTTTTGACTCTTTATATTCCTCAAATAATATAAACTTCCCAAAATATTGAGGAAATAAGTGCTTGCAAATTGTTGACCTAAACCATGCTCATAACATTACAACTCTTGAGTAGTGAGAAGTTTTCATCAGGATGCAAACCTCCATACAAAAAGGAATAGAAATTATACTATATTTTCTTGTCATACTGAAAAAGCACTGTTTCTGTTTCAAAAATGGTAAAATGGAAAAGTAATTCCTAATGCACAGAAAGGAGCATTGGGATTACATTACATAATATTTCTATCACATATTTAAATGAACTAGCCTTAGAAAAAAGTTATTCATGAGCAAGACACACTTAAAAATGAAACCTTTTTTTAAGATACCTTTTCACCAAAGGCTTCTCCAAACCAGAAAAAAAAAAATTCAAGAACCAGTATTTTCTTGTTAATTGTAAATATAAGTGGCCAAGTTTTCATGTCATCTGTGTTCCAGCAAGACCTGTATTTCAACTGGGGATGGGGGATGGAAAATGGGAAAATTTTTAGGAAGTGGTTTGTTTTCAATCTGTTCAGATTTCATTGTAAACTGCACAAAGAATCTTCATTATTCTGTGATTAGCAGTGTGCCTGGGCCACCAGGAGGGCCAAGTGTGTCCTGAGGGGCATCAGGCACAGCATTGCCTGCTGGGCAAGGGAGGGGATTGTTCTGCTCTGCTCTGCAGTGGGGCAGCCTCATCTCCTATGTCTGTACGAAGCTTTGGGTGCCACCATACAAAAAATATATTAAGCTGTTGGAGAGCATCCAAAAAAAGGGTTATGACAATGCTGAAGAGCCTTGAGGGGAAGCTGTATGAGGAGCAGCTGAGGCCGCTTGATCTGTTCAGCCTTGAGAAGAGGAGACTGGGGGGAGACCACATTGGAATCTATCATTTTCTCATGAGGTGAAAAGGAGGAACATGTAATGATCTCTTCTATATGGTGACCCCTGACAGGACCTGAAGGAATGTCCTGAGTCAGGGGACATTTATGTTGGATATTAGGAAAAGGTTCACCATGAAGAGGTGGCTGGGTACTGGTACAGGATCCCAGGGAAGTGCTCACAGTTCCAAGCCTTACAGAGCTTGAGAGGGCTTTGGACAATGCTCTCCTACTCACGGTGTAATTCTCAGGGATGGTCCCGGTTCAGGTTATTAACTGAAAATAATTACATGGATGGTCTGTGGGTTGAGATTGTCAGCAAGGCATCTATGTATACTAAGGAGGACCCTTTCCTTCTGGGAGAAACATTTTTGCTGCCAAAACAGAACTGAGGGGATACCTCAGAACAGCTCTCACACAACTCATCTTTCTTTAATCCATCAAGTTCCTGCTGCAAGGTATTCTAAGCCAACAAATTGTTTCGCTCAGCGTATAGCAATGTCTAATATATGAAGGGAATTGTTATTAATGAGATTATTATGCTTAGCAGTTCTCACACAACACACCGATCATTTAATTCATTCTGAAAAGAGAAAACGTAAGCTATAGACCTGTCAAAATATGTGCCATGCCTGCTGAATTGATGAAGTACTGAATAAAGAAGGAACCTGCCTCTGAATCTTTATCAGGTTGTATTTTCTAATAAACTGTGACACGGGATATAAGACCCCTCTCTGTGCTGTTTCTCTGAATCACTTACAGCAATAATAAATGGGTCAAACATAGTGAACACTGTTCATGAGTAGTAATGGACTAGACCCAGAGCAGAGAATAGAGAGTAATGCCCAGCTATCTCATTAGTTTATGTTTCTATCTCACATCCATGGTAAGAGGGCAGAAGAGAGAAGTTAGGGATTTTATAATCCTGATTCGCCTGGCTTTCACATTCCCTTCTCTTCCTAAGCAAGAAAAGATCAAAAAGAACATTAAAGGGAATATGTCAGGGGCAGGTCTACCTTGATTTTACAAGGGAGGGTAGATACTTGACTACTGGTTGGGAATTCTCACTGCATGACAATACTGCAATGAAATTAAACTCTTTCCACAAGTCTGAAGACAAAAACAGTAAAAGAAAGTGCACCAGAGAGAGGATGGTTAGAAGAGATTCAGGAAGGCATGGCAGGTGAGTAAGGCTACCTCCAAAGACTGGAGGAGCTAAGACAACTTCTTCAGACCCCCTACCCTCTAACATTCAGCTGGAAATCACAGTAAATTTAATCCTCGTGTTTGGTTTCATTTTAGAGTGATATAAAATATGTAAATCCAACGTGGCTGTGGAAAATATGGTGCTTTAATATCTTGAAAATTGCAGATTAAGTCTGTGTGACTTAAAGGGAAAACATTGAAGAGCATCACCGGAAAGGTGAACAGAAAAAAAGATACCAACTGCAAGCCAAGCTGATTTCTAAACAACACCATGGTATTATTTACCTAAATTTAATTGATTTTTTGAAAAAATAAATGAGAGCACAAAGAAATGCCCAGTCTCATAAACAATGACATTGGTGAGTTCTACCGTGGACCGGTGACTGATCTTCGGACTACTACATTTTCCATATGGTTGCCTACATAGTAGATACAGAGCCCTCCCATTTAACTTTTGAAATATATAAACTCTGAGGGGAAAAAATAAAGATGATAATATAAAATATTCTTCCTCTTCCATCTCAAGGTGTTCTGTGTAGTTTAGACAACACATTATTTGTAAAGTTTGTAAAACAAAGTTTTGAGATCTATATGTACACCTAGACAAAAGTCAAGTTTTTAGATTTACTGCAGCTTTAACAACTCCCAAACAACAATCTGTATGAGTGTCTAATATTATGTTCTCTCTTCTCTTTTAGACAATTATTCTTCCTCAAAGCACCTACAGTGTGTGTTTATAAATGGCATGTTAAGCCATAAAGTTTACTGAATTTAGTACTTTATGCTCTTACACACTTCAGTAGCTTTAATGTATCCAGATTTACAGAGCTGCGTTCTTTTTTTAAATGTATTTTTTTTCTTTTTGCAAAACTATAAAATCTTTTAATAGGTCTTAGAGTATTGTACGTTTCATACAATACTTACAAAATATTTTTTCTAAGCATTGTATTTCAGTGAGACCTTCAAAATCAGTAATTATTTTTCCCAGATAGATCTCTTAATAACTATTTTTTATATAAATTGTTTTAGATCTCATTCAGCCAAGTTCAAACTGGTATAGTGCTTTGTTTCACATTGCACCAAATGTTTATTTATTGTGACCTTATATTTTGTTAACACTTATCACCAATATCTCTAAATGCTTTACTCTGTGTGCGGCTTTGCTGGCCTTTGTAGTTTTGCTACAAATGTTTGGTTTATCTGTGCTTAATCTTAAAATACTTATTTAAGCTTGTTACCTGAAAAGGGTACTAAAAGTGTATTTAATATTTTCCTGTATCCTTGCCAGTTTGCTAAAGCTACCGATAGCCCAGTGTTAAAAAGTTCTTAAAATGCATAAAGCAGAAGACTGTATCTGAAAGTCTTTGTGTAGTTTCTCTATTTCTAAGTCCACAGTGTAATGAAAAGTAGAAGCTCCAGACTGCTGATTGCAGCCACCTGCCATGTACACCAACACTCCTAGCTGAATCCATATGCCTCCTTACAGATACATCTACCTCAAGAGATTAGAGGAGGTGAAGACTATTCATAATTTCAGGATAAATAATTTGAATTTCAAGGTAATTTCTCAGTACTTTTAAACTATAACTAGTGTCATGTAGTGTGTAAAGTCATCCCTGATGCCAGGAACCAATGGAACATTAACAATGGCCTCAGGAGCTGTCATCTCACTGCACTCTCCTGGAAACTGCTTACAAGAGGCTAAGTAAGCATCTGTGCACTGATGTCATTGGGGCTACCTCCTAAGCAGCCTTCTGACACTTAAAGTAATCTATCTGGGCCATAGAGCATTTCAAAATATGTTTTTCGACTTGATGGCTCCCCATACCGAGAGATTGTTGAAAAAATGACTTAAATCTACAAAAATCCACCTTATATTCTCATGTAAAAGTAGCTGAGCAAACCATATTATTACTCCCTTTTTAAAGCAGATTTATTCTCAAAGATTTGCTCTGGATGTTAACCCGACAAAACCAATTTAATACTGACCTGATCTAATAAGTTGTAAGCAATTAAAAGACTAATTGTGAAGCAGTCTACTCTGTCAGTATTCTCAACTCACATTTAAAGAATTCATATACCAAAATTGTAACCTGAGAAACAGTTACATTGACAGAATCATAACACATGAATACAGTGCCATAATCTGGGTAACCATTGCACTGCAGAATTCCTCTGGTTGTGAGAAGAAACAAGCCATGAGTTACTTACATGCTCATATTGTGTACACAGAGAAGATTCAGGGACATGTGCAGCAGTGAACCCACTGTAGCCAACTGGCTCCCCAGAATAATTCAGGAATCACACTTCCATGAAAAAAGTTAGAAACCACTCTTCCAATAACATCCAGATATCAGAAAATCCTGTAAGACATAGAAATATATTACAATTTGACATAACTATAAAGAACTTACAGTATACAGGGTAATTTTTTTCCTCAGCCAAAAGGAGTTGTCTTCATTTCTGCCTGCTTAATTTAGAGTAAATAGAATCATTATTATTATTAAACCACTACTCAACATATAATAAATTGAGAGAGGCAGTAGGAAGGAGAGGACTATGTGATCTGTGATCATTAATATATTTCCTTAGGATCTGTGTTTCATAAACTTAAATAAAAAAACATATTTTGCAAGCATGAAAAGACCTCTGTTGAGCTTAACTTATGCAGTGAAAGAAAAGCAGTAGGTTGCTGTTGGTGGTATGACAATCTAATAAAAGGAATTTTTTTATAGAATCCAATTTAAGAAAAAAATCGATTATGCTTATAAGGCTTTTCAAGGTTTTGAAATCATTGCTGAAGCATGGCAAATTAAAGGTATGAGATATGCTTTCTGAGTAGCAACAACCTGTGCTTAAAGATGGTATTTGACTATTATTCCACGAGCAAATTCTTCCAGCTACAGCACCTCAAGTGTTTCTAGAAGGAATATCTTTAGTGTCTGGTGACCTAAATAAATGGTAGCTGCTCGAGTTGCATTTACACATAATTTCTGGACAAAAATTTTTAAAAGGGAATTTAAGTTCATATCAAATTCTTTTCTGTGTATATTAAAAAAAAAAGAAAAAGAGAAAAAAAGAGATCTTTTGTCTACATAATATAAGAATTCTTGGGATGTTTTGCTCTATAAAGTTGAAAGACCTATGTAGTATCTGAATAAATAATTAATTTTTATTGGGATTTCTATCTACAATATTAATGCCTTGAGTTTTAGATTTTGTATTTTTCAGATCCTGTGCTTCATTAATGTATAAATCTGAATTCATATGGAGTCTCTTCACAGTTTAGTTAGACAAAACAATCCTTTCTCAGATGGAACCAAGGCCATCTCAGCCTCAGGCTAGAAAAGTATAAACAAAAGTGAATTGGGTGGGAAGGCAAACTGGCGGGAATGTGACTTCATTGCCTGGAGCTGTAATTGCACAATTAATCCCTGATAGGCAAATAGACCAAACTCACATTTGTCCAAAAAACTGGTGGCCACCATCCATCTTGGGTGCAGCCTCTGCAAGGCTCCTACATTGCCCAAGATGTATCCTTTGAAGGCCTTTCAAGAAATACCTACTTTATTTTCTAACTCAGTCTAGCCTCTGTTCCAGGTAGCCTCTCCGAGGCATCAGAATAAACGAAGAATAACAATTCCTAAAGCCAGAGGTGTATAGAATTAATTTCTATTTTCTTGTTTTGTATTCTGAAAATAATGTTTGCAGTCTATGGCAGGTTTTGAACTACTTTATCACAGTTCTGGTTGCACTCTTTTGCTCTCATCAGTTTCATGAAAATATTGTTTCTCATGCTACTTTTTGTCTAACTTAAAAATTTCTTTTAACTTAGCTTTGCTATGCATGGTGAAATTGAATTTAAAAGCATGAAGCATCTAGGTGAGACTATGGAAAATAACCAGTAAACTTGGTGGAATTTTATTTCAATGGATTTTCTGCCAGCTAACCATGGAAACAAAAGTTATCAAGGCCAGAGAGAATTTTAGTTTATGATTTTTTCCACAAGATGAAATAATGTGATAGGTTAGTTCTGTGAACTGCTTTTTCATCTATTCATTTTTTCCTCTATTCACATTTATTAACACAGGTGTTTATATGACTTCAGTTCCTTGAATGAACCATTTTTATTGCTATTTTCATTATGAGTCATGTGCCTAAATACCTATTTCCTTCTGTAATGATCATTACTGATGAGCTCATATTGCTGATCTTTTCCTCCTCAGAAATTCAGTGTATCTTCACGGTTCTTTTTGTGCTGCATATCTTATTCCAGTTTTCATAACCTTCACAGCTTGCTAAGCCACAATTTTTATCTTCCAATATTTTAATTATGTATAGTTCATTGTGTCTTTAAACAGAAAGTTTTGAACTTTAAATGGTGTGACTCAATGGAGAAAAGACTGTTATGATAGACAAAGAATTTTGGAATATTACTTTATATACAGGAATACGATTAAGAGTAATATAGAGAGTAACAACATGAATTAATTTACACACAGTCATAAATATAGATTAGATACAGATACAAATATGTGAGATACATATATATATGTGTGTGTGTGTATAAAGGGGAAGAGCCATATTGATCAGGTGATTAGAATTGCACCTTCATCGTCAAGATAGCAAATATCCTTAAACAGCTTCACCCAATAACAATAGCTTTATAATCCCTTGCAAAGAGAAAGATCATCATGAGATGGTCACTCTGTATAGGCCCTAAGAGCACTAAATTCTTACAACGATGAGTAAGAATGCTATTTCCTTAGGACAGGCACTAGTTTTGAGCAGCCCTTTAAGTGCCCAGTATCCCCCTTCACTTTGTGGTGAGATGGGCTGTTGGAGTGGTGTCACTACAGTGATCCCACTGCAGCACATCACTGCTGGCTTTTGCAATCAAGGTGAGGTGCGAGGCCAGGTGTGGTCAGACTACCATATGTTCACACATAGTTAAAACAAATTTCAAATATGGTCTTAAAATATACACTGAGCTTCACCTTTGCTAAATCACATGAAGAGATAAAAAGTTCCTCTTTCACATTTCTCAGAAAAAAAAGGAAAGAATTGGTGCTACTCCAAGGTTATATGATTTCAGAATTTCATTTTTGTTATAAAAATGCACAATAACACAGTTATTACTTTATCTTGAAGTGATGTCAGGGAAATGTTCTTATGATATTTACACAGGTCTTCATTAGACAGAACAGTTCCCTTTTGTGGCTTCTTTCCCTTTTGAACCTTTCAACAACACAGTTTTACTTGCAAAAAGAATCATGCTAAGTGACATTCAAGTTTGTACAACTTTTACAGGGCACCCATGAGATGACAACAAATTTGCAGAAAAGCAGTAGCAGCACCTTAAAGCTTGTTTTGCATACAACTGGCTTTTGGGAAAGCAGATATTTCAAATAGGTGGGTGCTTTTGCTTCTAATATTCACACAAATTATCCACTTTTAGGAAGAGACGTAATCTTCAGATTGTTTTTTAACCTCCTAATGTGAATGTTTCACAAGCTTTAAGACCTTTTTTGCCATGTTGTAAATGCGATACCCAACTCAAAAGGCTACCTAGTCACTTCTTCACTGAGGGCACAGTTGTGCCCTGTAAATTTACAGTCTCTGACCTGTACATTGTCACTGATGCTGTCTGGGAGCTGCTCCTTGGGCACTCCCACAGTCCTGCTCTCTCTTTCTTGCACTCCTGCTTTCTCTTTCTCAAGAGCACGGGCTTCTCCCCAGCAAAACCTCCTCAAATACTGAATATTGCAGAGACCTCTGAGCTTAATGTCTCTGGGCTCCCTTACCCTCCTTTGGCTCCATTGGCCCTCACATAGCCTGGCCAGACCTGTTACTGCAGAAAAGGGGAAAGATACAGATTCCCCTAAGGCAAGGATTAAATGGGTGCTGTCTGCCACAGGACCAAAACTACAGGGCTGTCTGTGGTACCTGAGGGATGAGACCTGGGAATAGGATCAGGTAGCTTTTCCTTAATCTGCTCATCCTTTTGCATTAGTGCTGCTGTGCCACTAGTGTGATTTATAAGTAATAGTGCTTGTCAAAAGGAAATTGCTGTTGTTCCTGCCCATGCATAACTTGTCAAAATTAAATACACACTTTGCACTAGGGATACTGTCACCTCTGCTGCACCTCATTAAGCAAATTGAATTCATAAAATTTTAAATACTGTTGGGCCTGAGCTTCCCTCAACCACAAAATTCAAGTCACCAAATAACTCTAATTATCCTCTTGCACTTGGGATATTTTTTGCTGGGAGTTTATTTCGAAACTCATCCAGTGTCACTGCGTAACACATGAGTGTTTAACACTCATGACTGCCTTTGGTGTGGGGCATAGTGCTGTCTTTTCTCTCACCCCATGAGAGCTGCAAACCTGGTTGTGAACATGCCAAGGAGCTGCACATGTGCAGTTTTGCTCCTGGAAGCAACAGCTTTTTTGAACTAAAGCCAGAGCTGCACAAAAATCAAGGTGCCAAATCAGCTAAATGAACTGGTCTGGTGGAGTGAAGGTAACAGTGGTGCCCATGGAGAATTCTCCATGCTTAAGGAAAAATTTTTTATGTGTAATATATTTAGATATAGACATAAATAGATGAATACAGGATATAGCTAGATAAAGATATAGATACATACCGATAAGTATCCTTAGTCTATCCTAAAAAATATAATTTCAATTTACAAATCTTATTTGTAAAAAGGTAATTTTTCATATGTTTTGACATTCTGGAGGAACAGCACTACACTAGTATGGTTAGAGAATCAGGGTAGTTTAGAATAAGAAAAGAAACATGGAATCATGCATGCATAGAAAATCAGCTAGTGGGAATTCTCATGCTAAATATGTTCAAGACATAAGTTATGATGCTGGTTTGTGTAGACATTAAACAACATGTTTATCATGGTAGCCTTTTTCCTTCATAAAGTGATTGCTATAAAAAATAAAGGTAGGGAAATCAACTCTACTCAAACCAAAACCAGCATAAATGACCAGAAAGAGAAATATAGGAAATTGCATATAAAAAAATGAAAAAACTTATTTTACTGTGAGAGTAGTCAGGTTCCTCAGCTAGGTTTTTCAGCTCTTACCCCTAGAAATATTCAACGCTTGTCTAGATATTGTGTGGGACAAACTCTTCTAGTCAGAGCTTCTTGAGGAGGGTGACTGGCAAAGATTGATAACAACTAACTAGAGAAGACAAGTGGAAAGCTTTCAGGAGGCCCAAAATGAGCTCCCAAGATACTATGATTTAGGCTTTTATTTTTATAAAACTGGTACTGTTTGACCTAAGTTTTATCTTATTTCCCTCTATTCTCATATCCTTTCTCAACTGGAAGCAGAAAAGGTCTTCTAGAAATTTGTTTAAAGAAAAAATTCCTAAGGTACAAGTGTCACAGTTGAACAAGGTTCTCCCTTGTTCCCAAAGGATAAAATCTATAAGAACTAGGTCAAATCACTTCAATATTTTTTGTATTAAGATCACTTAATTTGACTTCCTAAGTACTGTGCTCAAGGCACTGAGTAGGCAAATTACTAAACTGGAGTAAATTTATAGGCTTGCCTTTGAGAAAGTTTAATAACTAGAAATAATAATTACCAGAAGTAGTCAGCCAGGTCACCTTTAAACATTTCCTGTGGTCATTTCCACAGTCAGCATTTGATGAATGTGAATTCATTGACCCTAAGGTAATTACCCAATCATTATCAGACAACAAAATTAACTTCAATAATAACTACCAATCAATACAATCACTAATGCAGTATGGTTCGCATTAATGACACAGCATTCAGACTAGAGTTTGCTTAATAGCCATGTCCAATAATCCTGTGTCCAATGTCTCTGTGCTTCAGAATACCATATTCTTAAAGGGATGCTTAAAGTAAACATCTGTTCCTTCAAATGCAGTCCTTTGTACATGACATATTAGATTTTCCCACTTTGCATTTGCATCTCAAAATGTGTATTGGTAAGTGTCTAACAGTGGAAATTAGGAGGACATGAGCAAGCAGGTTTAAAATTCAGTATACATTCACAATTGCTCTCAAGTTCCCTTCTGACATCATTCTGCGGCTAGAGAGTGTAATTTATGATATTTCAGACTTCATCAAATCAATAGAACTACTGACTAATGCATAAAGACAACTAACCATTTCATACAAGACTTCTTGAACACCCTGCTTTTATAAGTTGCAAAAAAAAACCTTCTCATGCAGAACATTTTCTGGTTTATCACTAAGATGTGTTTCATATAACTTGACATTCTTGAATGAAGCTGAGCTTTCTTCCCCCGTGAGATTTCTTCAAACTGAAATACAGCTGGCACCATGCTTCTTCTACCTGAATGCTCCAAGGGCTGCCAAGATCTAGACCCCTCTTGGCTCTAGAAAATGTTAAGCTATTTTAGATACATGGACTTCATGGGATTTAATATTTATATGGTCAAAATGCTGTGAATAGCTAATGGAATTTTACTTTATAAGACTGAAGGTAATTGTCAATAAAGTTTAAAAACCTGTTATCTAAAGTATTCCTAATATCGTTTAAATTATGTTAAAGATGCATACCAAACTTTGTACACATGTAGCTTATATAATCAAATTCTTGATTATGAAAACTTATTTACTTATGTATACATTTTCTATTTAAAGTTCCTTATAATCAGCATTTTCTAGTTTAAAATTTTAAAGTATTTTTATAAAAAATATTTTTAAAATGTATAAAGTAATGAGCCATCATTTGAATCAAAAAGTTTGTTTTTAATTTTAATTTGCATCATTACTCCTAACACAAATCTATCTGAAAATACTACAAAAGGAACTCTCAGTTTATGCTGTGTTCTTTAAATTTAATTTTTAAATTTCGGATTTTAATCTTATATTTAAAAACACCACACAATATTTCTCCATTTCTCTTACATGTATGGCCTTAACATTACTATTCCATGATATTAATGTTTTCAGAATAACCATGACTGTGTGGATGCTTTCAGAAGGAGGGATTTCTATTAAAATGGAAAATCTTTGATATTAATCATGAGAAATTTGAAAAACTTGAAAAATAGGAAGTGCTTTAAATATGCTTGCCAGAAAACACACACATAAAAAATAGATTTGTTTCATTTCCCCAGCCACAGAGTACAAACACTAAGAAAATTAGCAGCCTTTAATACAAACAACAAAACAATAACTTAAAAAATATTTTAAGGGGAAAGATACAAGTTTTGGTTTTGTTTTTTTTTCAGAAGCTCTATCAAATTATTTCTATTTTAATTAACTGTGCTTCTATTTTAATTAATTGTGCTAATGAAAATGATAAGTTCATTTTCATTCTCTGTTTCAAAATATTCTCTTAAATTGCATTCTGAATCATAGTTTACTTAGCCTCAGAAAATATATGTCTATAAAAGCTATTGAAATATAAGGTAATTTCTATATTCCTTTAATAACTTTTCAGGCCTCATTTATGCTGTTTATTTACTACATTTATACATTTATTGCATACATACATTTATTACATTATCAGGACTACCTGAAGTGATAATTGCCTTCCAAATCTATAAAAACAGCCATTTGAAGAAAATAATTTCTACTTTTTTCTAGACAGAAGTCCCTCTGTTAGTGAAAATGCACAACCAATCAGATGCTGGACTAGAAAAAAAAGAATCTCTTACCCAGTTGCATTTTCTTGAGGATAAATGCCTGTATTTGTGGGGTTCCCAGATGAAGGAAGGAATGATGAATCTGACTCCATGTTCTCAGAAGGCTAATTTTTATTCTATACATATAAATTATTATTCCATATATAGTCTATAATATTAAAAAATACTAAACTAAACTATTCTAAAGACTACAGAAAGCATACTTGCCGAAGGCTAAAATGGTAATGAAAACTTGTGACTCCTTCCAGAGTCCCGACACAGCTTGACCATGATTGGTCATTAAGTCAAAATAATTCACATGAAACCAATTAAACAATCACCTTTTGGTAAACAATCTCCAAACACATTCCAACGCACCAAAACACAGGAGAAGCAAATCAGATAATAACGTTTTCCTTTTTCTCTGAGGCTTCTCAGCTCCCAGGAGAAGAATCCCGGGCAAGGGGATTTTTCTAGAAAATATGATGGTGACAATAAATTTCTACTCCAGGGCCCTTTGTTCCTTTGGCAGGTAGCTACGGGGCTGGAAGTCAGCATGCCAAGGACAGGGATAAGTGGCATATGGGTCACCAGTGCCACAGGAGGCACCTGGCAGGGCAGCTGCACATTGCAGCAGCAGCCCAGCACCATCCCTGGTGGGCCTTGGGGGATGTCTGGGGAGGCTCCTTCTTGCAGGGACAACATTGTGCTACTCCCAAACCAGAGACTCATGGGTTCCCCAGAGGTGGCTCCTGTGAGCCTCAGCAGAGTGAGGAAGAGCTCACCTGGAGAAGGCAATGCCATGGCTGCAGGTGCTGGATCACCACTGCCAGCTCGCTGATGACTGCTCGGACACTACAGCCAGCGCTGTGGTAGGAAACCACCTCTCCTCTCAACAGGAGGCATGAGTGAGCCATGCCCACATCCCCGGAGAGATGGAATTTTAGTAATCAGCAAGGACAGTGAGAAAGGGACTCAAAAATAGCTTACAGCCAGAAGAACTACAGGCATGGGGAACACGACACTGGGATGAGCTCCCGTGGGCATTCTGAAGGACGTGCTTTGTTGCCAGGGTTGTCAGAATAAAATAGGAATATGATTGAGGTTAGAAACATCAGAGATTTTGAGCTAAGCTGCTATGAGTTCAAGTAAGACTCATTATTTTTGCATTATATTGTATTTGCAAAGGAAATGCTTTAATAGAGCTTACTAACCAAGGTGTTTTAATGGTTTCATAAAATATCAAATATAAAATATATCTCCTTTAACAAAAAAATTTTCTCAGTACTGATATTTTTTCTTCATTTGTAATCTGTAAACCTTTCCAGGCACAAAACAGTGAAAAGTGTCTTGTTTCTGTAATCACCTGTGAAACTAAAATAACTATTATTTTTAGTTGTGAAGGACATAACCGAATTTCCACAACTTTTAAATACTGTTGGGTTAAATCCTTTTTACATAGATGAAAAAATTATGTTATGTTATCCTGTGAAAATCTACTAACCGCTGTTAAAGACAAGGAGACAGCATCTTACAAGAATGTGTAATAAAAACATTTTGAACTAGTGATTTTAAGTTTGAAACAGAAGCTGTACTCAGAATTTCAAATGTATTTGAAATTATACTGTTTATAGTGATGTTTACTGTATAAAAAAATACAATTTCTAATTGTATTTTTTATACAGTAAACATCACTCTAAACAGCAATGTGGTATATTATCCCCATCATCCCCAAAATGAATCAGTTGCAAACTGCAACAAAGTTAAAATAGGAGGAGAATAGCTTGTGGTAATATTAAAAAGTGCATTTTGGTTTTTTGAAAGATGTCTTGTTAGAGTGGGGACTTTTCATTGCTAGAATAAGTGATATGATCATTCTGGAGGCAGAAGTTAACTTCTCTCAGTGAAGTGCTTGGTTAACTTGCACTAACCCACTAATTTCTACCACCAACAGCATGAGGTAAATATAATATGTTTCATCTGTATTATGCTCACTAGGAATAACACTGTTTCTTTCTCAGCACAGAAGATTTTTGTTTTTAAGTTCATCTCCCACCTTTCATTTTCAACTTGCAAAATCCCCAAATATAACCCCCAACCCCCCACAGTTTTAGTTAGCAAACTGCAATGATGGTTAAATAGCACCATTAAGATATCTTTGTACACCCAGACCAACCCCAGATACAATTTAACATGAATTTTCTCCCTATTCAGTTGCACATCAGCCTATTTGTTAACGAAGATGATCTTATTGCTCTGGCCCTTCTACTGTGTCCCCATAGACTTGAAAGAGCCTATATCCATTATATTTACTTGAGATCTATTTTATCTGATTAGTACAATCTCTTGCCCTCAGTCAGAAACAGAAAATAAACTGACTCTGGTACAAATGCTGAAGGACAGTACAGACAAAAAGAAAAATAGACCTGTCTGGTGGAATCTGTAATCCTGCCATCAGTATAGAGCTAAGATGCCAGAATGCATCTACAGAGGCCAAGATTTTCCTATCCAAACAGCCATAAAATAAATTAATTTAAGGTCATGGTATTGGATTCATAAATATTAGGCAGTAATCCATTTCCTAAGGCTGCAACAGTCTTCCTGTGAGACTGTGATAAAGCCATTTCTTTCATAGATTTGGGAATGTATTCCCAGACATAGCCACAAATATTTTCTTAACAATAGCACATACAATGAAGCAAATTGCTTAAGGTAGGCCTAAAGTATTAAAATACTTTACTGAATCAAGATTTTTAACCTGCAGTTTCTCAAATGAAGGCAGCTTTTTTTCTCCCTCTACCAGGTCTCCACAGACCTGTTATCTATACGCCCAGTTTTTCTTGTGTGAAAAATCTCCATTAGATAAATCATTTAGCACAATTAATCTTTAGCTTATTTGGGTTGTACTTGTCTTTCAGAAAAAAAAATAATGGTGTACCTTTTCCATTCTTTATAATACAGTAAACTTGATCTCATTAAAAAAATGGCAGATATACCATTAAAATTTTGTTAGAAGACTCGCTCCCAAAGTCTTATGTAGCCTGTGAGATAGAAGGGAACCAGTGAGGAGTAAGTTAGAGGGTAAAGAAGTAATAATATCATTGTTTCTGACAGAGAAGTCTGAATTCAATGTGGGAACAGACACAAGCAAAAATCTATTTTATAGCATCCCTTGCAGTAATAAAAATTGCTGTTTGAGGCCACCTTCTGAGATACTGCTAAAATAATTTGCTGTGATCTTTGAAGGTTGCTTCTGTACAGATATATATATATACACACATACAAAATTGTCTTATACTGGAGGACAAAGAAATAAAAGAACATAAAAAGACTTTGAAGTTTAAATCCTATATCTTGAATTCAAAACCACTATTCACTTTCCCAGCAAAAAACTGTCTTTAAAAAACCCCAATCATACCAGACACACATATTTTTTCAGGAATATTAAAGGAATAATGAATTGAACAGATATTTTATACTCAGTAAGTAGTTCAGACAAATAAGAAATTATCTAAACCTTAAAGATAGTTTGATTAAGCTATTAAGATGGAAATCATGACACTGAAATATCTCATCCATGAAACTGAGCATAAAAATTATTTTGAAATTATTCTAGGAGGAAAATGATTTTTTTCCGGTGACTTGAGGTTAAATTACTTCATGTTTGGTTTCAGCATGGTGGCAAGACTGCAAAAGAAATGCAGGGATTTTTTTTTTTAATGTTTGTTAATTATCTTAAAATAGTCAAAGGTGTTTATTTCCTGGGAATGTCAGAAAGAACATTCTGAGTCTGCCCACAACAGCAATTTTTCTTTCTGATCTGCAGCCTCCAGCCCTGCCAGACCATCCTATATGTAGGGCAGATTTCAATACTTTTGTCTGCTGTTGTTTTGCCAGGTAAATCTGGGCAGGCTGCCTGCAAGGTAGGTTGTGCAGATGGTTGGTAGACACAAAATATTGGGTGCCAACATTCATGGCACTCCAAAACTACAGTTTAGAAAGTAAAAGTAACAAAAATACAGAAAAATCACAAAGCACTGGTATAGGTGCCCTAGTGAAATTACTGGTTTCATAGCAGAAACGTGGTAAGAAATAGACTCAGCACTGCAAAATTATTGCTGCTGTGAGCCCAGTGGGAGCACATATCCCCAAGAGAACTTGGGAGAATTAAAGGTATGCTAAGTGTAATCTCTAAACAAGGCCTTCCTGTGGGTTATACATTTGTGATCTCCTTGAAAAGGCATGTTTGTCAGCACCAGAACTGCCACCACATTGGTGGGTCTGAGCACTCAGCATTCCTGCCCTCAGCCTGATGAGGCTCTTCTGCCTGCTCCTTCCAGCCCTTCTTGGTGCACACAACGTGCCCCAGTCACTCCTGAAAAAAACATGGTAGCTGTGTCCCCATTTCCTACAGTTTCCAAAGAGCAGAAAGAGTTGGACTGTCCCAGGTGAAGGAAGAGCCAGGAGATAAAGATGACCAGACAAGGCCATCATCCTCACCAGTGGGTGACATCCCTAATCATGTAACGCAGTCAGGTACAAGTATTGGAGGGCAGCAAGAGCACATCAAGAGCAGGCAACAAATCAGGACCGGGGTCAATCCAGAGAGGCCAGTCAGGGGCAAGATAACGTGGGGCCAAGAGGCAGGACTGGAGTTACAAGTGTGAGGTATTCAACCAGAAAACAGGGCTGGAGTCAGGCTGCTAACAGTACAGAATCAAAGCCATGCCAAGAAGTAGAGCATGGACCAGACTGGAGACAGGCACACCTGCAGCTCAGCCCGGGGAAGAGCTGGAGACCCAGGGCTGCTCTGAAGGCTCCTGGGCTCACTGCTAGAGGGTGTAGGTGGTGGTACCAAGTGAGGTTGGGCAGGGTAATTATGACCTATTGGTGTCCCCAGGGCACTGGCAGCAACACCAAAGTGACTAGGAAAATCATCCAAGAAGATGGAACTCATCTCAACAACTGGGGTACTATCTTAAGCATTGTTGCATATTTCTTCAGAATAGTGGTTATATATTTCTTCAGAGTCATAGATCAGCTTTAGTTTTGTTGTTTCTTTTTAAATCTATGACCTTTACAAAAATAGAAAACACTCCCCAGTAATAAAGACATTTGTTAGGGCTGAAGGGGGATTAACTCTTCTTTCTAAATCCAGTCACAGTTTCAATCAATTAACATAAAGCCTCAGGTATTTCAGTCTGAAACAAGATATGGCTCAGACCTCACCTGGGCAAAAAGTAATCTGTTTTGTCTTGACCTTGCCCACTCAGAATTCACACTGCAGACAAGGACATTCTGTGCCACGTGACCCTTCCCCCCACACCAGTTCACATGGACCTGTGTGAATTCTTAAGTCCACACAGACCAAGATTCAGACCTGAATTACTCCCACAACTTACTCCTAGTTCTGGAACCAGTGCCCTGGAATGAAGGCTATGTGTAACCATCTACAGAGTGGAAGTCAAGAGTTTTTCCTCACTCCACTGTAGAGTTTAGATGTAGAGAGAGAGAAAAGCAAGGAAATTTCCTCCATATTGTGGTTAGCTCCACTGTGAGTACCCAGTATTTTCTAAAACTAAGGAAAATTTATTGAAGGAAATGTAATAAAATATGGCATTCTAAAATGTCCTTTGCAAATCTTTAAAGGATTTATTTATTGACCACAAATTCAAAAAATTTGTATTCATATGTTCTTAAATGGTATTAATTTCAAGTTACTTGATGTTTTCCATACATCTCAATGTGTTACAAAATTCCATAGACCTGTTAATCTGCCCTCCTGACTACCTTTAAACTACAGCTTTTTTTGCATTTGGACTGCAGCCTGTGGTAAATTTGTCTGCATTCAGTAACGACAGTATCTACAGTCTGAGTTAGTACCTTGGCTTTATGATCTGAATTGCATAAGCAGTAGTCAATTTTTTATGGTTTCCTTGATTACATCTTTCCATTTCACACTTAATATAACATTGCTATAAAGGATCACATTACACCATCCAGAGCCATTTTTTTCAAACTATTTGCAGAATAGAGTACTGCATCTGCTCCTATGCAGTTGGCATTTGGATGTTCTGGCAATAGAAGTGTATCTCTTGCTGCTTGCATTTGTATTGCTTAAGAGAAAAAAAAGCCTGCTAATGCAGATGAAATCTCTAGGCATGTAGGTATCTAAATGAAATAAATATCAACATTTTTGATTTAAATAAAGACTAGATTCTGGCAAAAAACTATAATGGAAACAACAGGTTCCCATGACAAAATTGCAATAAAAAAACACATCAAACCCAAATGTTATGTTCAGCAAACATAAAAAAGGCAACACTAGATTCTGTCTCTGAAATACAAAGTTTTCTGTGTATATGTACAGAATTCAAATTTGATTTCAATTTTGGCTGTAAGTCTGCTTTGGCTTAAGAGTCCTGTATTATTGATTACCCAGATCATCAAGTGTAGCTTCTACACCTTGACTGGATGACTAGAGCTTTTGAAGCAGGACAGTAATAAAGTAAGAGTTCTGAATACTAATAAAAGTATTTAAAAAGTAAGTGTTCAGATGAATATTTTTTACTGTATTCACACAATTTTTGAGACTCAGATGCATTTTGGCAGTAAATATGCGTCCAGCATCCACCATGTGCCATAGCCCAGCAGCTGCCTGCAGGCCAGCCAAGTCCATGCCTTTCAGCTGCCCTCATAGAGTTTTTTTGCAGCTTCTGAACCGCTATCAGTCATCCAAGATACATCTTGTCCTTTTTTGAGCTACTTGGTACTTTTCAGTTTCTGTCCTCAAGTTTTTGTCATTCCTGATGTTTCTAGAATGTGCTCTTCTTTATGTTTATCAAAGAGAGGAAGCTTATATCTCACTAGCTTGTGCAACCATTCCCAGTACCCACCAGAGCAGACAGTGTTCCTGTTCAGCATGCATTGCTCTCACATCTCAGATTTTGAAGGAGTACACCCTTCTTTTGTGTAAGGATGGTCTCAAATTGGAAATACAGAAACATATCTGTAAAAAAATAATAATCAAAGTCTTTAGACTACCTACTATCCTGACCCTTTTGTATGTTTGTGTAGAATGTGTGTGAATAGGCAATAGAAGCAGATAATCAGCAAAACTTACGCTGATGTGGTTTTTATGTCCTACTGAAAATAGTTTTGTATGAAGCTGACATGAAGCTTTGAAGCCTTATGAAGCAAGTCATGTCTATGAATCAAATTAAAAAACATTTTATTTTGATACCACAATCCCTTCCATATCATGTTGTAGTGACTACAAGCTTTAAAATTTGGCATCTGTTATGTTTCTTAATGACTTTAGCAAAGGACAAATTCTTCACTACACTTTTCATAAGCACAGGTGGAGAAAACTTATAAAATACAAATCACTCTGTTTTTCAAATGTAATAGAAGGGAATATCTTATAGTGGACATATGGAAAATTGCAGATAAATTATGAAGTTGTGCTGCATCACAGCAGTGTACACCAACACCAAAATGGGAATAAACATGAAAAACCCCAGGATTTTTTCAAAATGGATGTATAAAGAAATAAAAATCTAGAGCTGCCAGGGGTTAAAAGTACAGTTTTCCTAAACTTTGGGCTTATATTTAAACAGATTTTTTGCCATTAGATTTTATGTAAGTTGAATAAGTAACCTCGTTTCTCAAAACCACCAGCTGTTGTTTGAATATTTGCATCCCATTTCTGGATTTTGCAGTTTTTAGCTCCTACTGAGGCCAGTAAAAAATAAAAAAGAACTGTGATGTCTTTTAACTTTTTAGATTCTACATCTATGAAAGTGACACATAGTGACAGACTGTGAGGGCTTAAACTTCCTCTCAGAAATGTGTCCAGTGGGTGCCATTGTACTGAATTCACCAGAAATGGTGGGTATACAGTCAGTATGAGGTGGTGATCAGCTCCTTAAAAGATGTGACTCAAAATGTGTTCCAAGTGCTCAGATTTGTATATGCTTTTCTAAGGTCAGGTCTGAGTTAAGCCTGAAGACAAAACTGAGGGAAATTTTTCCTCTTGGTACAAATCTGTTTCAGATACTAAACACATTTCATGCTTGACATTTCCACTGACATAGATAAGAGACTTGCACACAGTGCAAGTATAGAATTAGCAACATGGATCCCTGCTGATGAAAGAAGAGATGAACAACAACAGTCAAAACCAAGGCTTCTGCAGCAGATGTGAAGGGTAAGATTCTAAGTCTGCCAGGAACTTTTGATCTTCTTTTTGTAAAACTTAAATTTCAGCGAATTTTCTCTAAACTGTGCAGACATGCTGTTTATCTAATATCTCTTTTAATTCTCTTTTTATTCTCTATGTGGTTTTAACTCTCATATGTAATCTTGTTTACCCTTGTAGCTTACCCAGTTTTTCCCCATTTAGTTGTTTACCTGCCAATTAAAGTTAGAATGAGAATATATTAACCCATTTTCTGCTGCTAGATTAGTCATTCTATGTCTTCACATTTGAACTAAAAGCCCATCGATGAGTAGAGTACCCTCTTTTGGGTTTAAGCAGTGCCTATTATTATTCTAGTCCTCTTCCCTTATTTATTTATGTTGATGTGTCATTTGATATAATACCAATATATTTAATCATAGCCTAAATCAAACAAAATGGAAGATTTCTAGTAATTTTCAAGTTTATTCTCTGAAATAATATACCCACAAAGCATGTGAACAGGCATACATACCTTATATGTTTCACAAATATCAGTACAAAATTTCTGTTTTGCTTAAAGTAAGGATGGAACATATCTAGATGAAAAAGAATGTACACAACTCTTCTCCTTTACGGAGAAAACCAATTTTCAAGCACAATATAAATACATTTATATCGTAAGCATATTTGTTCAGTATATCATAAACATTCACAATCTGTTAAATAAGAAAAGATTGTGAAACTTGTGCTTTGAATCCATTTTACATGTTGTTTTTCAGTCTTTCCTGTTTCCTCAACCATTAATCTCCTCAAGCTATTAAAAGCATATTAAAATCATAATCAAATAAATGTCATTAATGTGTTTACAGGTGACTCAGAAAAAGAGTGGCAAAAAGACATGTTGTAATGCAATTCTTCTAGCATAACACCTGTTTACAGTTGAAATCAATGTCTTCCACTGGCCAATCAATACCACCTCAGTCTGTTTATCACTACTTGTAAGCCTTTTCAATAATTCTAATTTTAAAGAGTCATTGCTGAAATTGTATAGCCATTGATTGTTTAAAGGTTTCAGATGGCATGAACAAATTGAATTTTGGATTCAATTAAACCTGTTGAAAAATTGCAAATCACCTTTTCTTAAGAAAGTTTCGCATCAGTCTTTCAGATGAAATCAACTCACATAGATCCGGTGCAAGCACAGTGTGTCTGTTAATGCAGTTCAGTGGATCAATGCAGGACAAGCTGCAAGCTACAGAGAGGGTTGTACCCTAACCCAGGGTTGAAACAGTTTTCTCATTTTCCCTTGACCTGAGCAGGGGCTGTAATAGACAAACCTGGAGACCATTATATATTTTATGTTTCTATATACCTGTTTATATCAGTTATCTTGTCTGGTAGAACCACACACATACTGTACCCTCTCCAGCCTGATCAGATAAAAGACAGCTTGCATCTGTAAGTTCCAGACCCACAGTAAAAGAATCCTAGGTGAATATAATGTCTAGTTATTTCAAAACAATGGCTTAGTGTCAGGTGTGATCATGCTGCAGCCTCTCAGCAAAATGTTCATGGTGAGATATTTTTCAAAGACAACTGGCCACTTACATCGGTGTCTCAGAAACAGAGACCTTCAAAAGTGTTCAGCCTTTTATTGAAAATCTGGCCCCTACATTAGCTGTAATAGATAGCAGAGTTCAGGTTCACAATGTCACAGCAAAAAAGAATTAGATGAGAAATTGTCACTGTGTCTTCTCTAAGGCCATCTACAAGTAACTTATCACTGTCAATTTTTCTACACCAGAAAGATGAACTTCATATGTACCAAAGAGAAAATGAAATACTTAAAATGGCAGCTGTCCACTATCTGAGCAATTACTATAATTCATTTTATAATTACTTTAGCTCTGTGAGTGCATTTGTTTCTAGGACTTTGATTCAGACTTTTTTTCTGGCCAAATTCTAGAAATAGTGATACAATCCATATAGTTTATTTGTATCTCCTAAGATAATTAATCATAATATATTCAAGCATCTTCCTTTTTCTCCTTTGTTCCCTTCTCTTTTGGGAACTACAGATATCTCTGGTTTGTTGATTTGTATTTATTCTCGCTCAGCTTTCTGCATTGCAGACAAATTTAAGTGGAAGTGTCACTAGTTTTGCTCACTGGTCCTGCATGCAGCTAAAGATAGAAGGCAATCAATAAAAAAACCTTTGTTAGCTTTCCCAAATTGAAGTAAACATCCCATTTTTTATGTACATGCTTATAAGCAAACTTCTGGTGAATCCATCCTCCTGAGTTGTGTTGATTTTAGATATTTTTGCAAGTCACTAACATTTAAAACAAAGCTATCTTAACTTATAAGCAATGGTCCTATATGGCAACTTGAATGCCCAAAATACAGACTTTTAAATCGTGTATTTTATTGATAAGCACTTTGCCTGTTTGCAACTGAAATTTGCAAAAATGGAATTACAGTGAATATCTGTATGTGCCACAGCTTTTGATCAGTACTATCAAGTTTTTTCTTAACAGTGAAATTAGAAATGAGCCAGTCTTATGTGCAAGTAAAAGCTGTGTTCTGTTGCGATTTTTCTGACCCTCTAGCTTACACTATCTGTAAATTAGTAATGTTTTTTGAATGTCTTGAATAATTCTAAAGGTGCTAATGGAGTTAGGAAAACTCAGCCAACTGTTCTCAGTATTCCCTTCATGGTAAAAGCTTCTGCTGAAAAGAAAAAGAAAAGCACAAGCCACATCAGAGATTCCTTTAATGGCTGAAACACAGAGAAAAGAATGACTCTGTTAAAGAAGCTAAATGGCTCTTACTACAGTAACTCATTCTGTTTGTAAAAATTGCATTGGAGATACAGAGTAATCTCTGCTCTACCAAGAGGTTAACTTGGACACAGCTATTCTTCATCTTTTCACCTTACAGGATCTTTATTCCACCTATGGGAATAGGCACTCATGCAAGAAAGGATTAAAGCAGATATATGGATGCTTTGTTGCCAAAGACGTTAGAAGGCTTACATCTTAGAGAAGAATTTGTTACAACTGAAACCTGAAGATATTGATACCTCCTTCCCTGGAAAGCACCTCACTATTGAAAAATGTAAAGCATCATACAAGGCTTTTAGTAACAAGAGCAAAGTGTTTTTATAATCACAATACCAGTAGAAACGGAATTAAGTAAACCTTACGCCCTGAGCATCTCCAATTTTGTGCTTTGCAGCATCTGAATTTTCTGTGTGGACCTCCTGTGCAAAATATACTGGAGTTTTAGTACATAAATATTTCAAACTACTGAAAAACTACAGGATCTGAAATTTAACTAAAACTAAGGTAATAAGCCATCCATATAATACATAACCTATGAAAATCTTCATGTTTACTTCAGTATGTTCATCAACCTTTTATGAATTTGTACAAAGTGTCATATATGGGAACACACATTGAACTTTTATGTAGTAGGAACAGCAGCTTTAGGGAGTAAAAACATAAAAATTTAAAGCACTAAGATGGATTTAAATGCCCATGTATCAATTCCAATTAAATTTAATTAATGATATGTAATTTTTCCTGTTGAGAGTAAAAGTCAAGTGCATAACATTTCCTAGAACAAATAAAACTGTCACCTTTCATTATATGCAGCAAGTATGAAATGTATTTTAGCCCTGTTCCTTGGCAATACTTTCTAATATGTCAACTCAACAAACCTGATTTAAGCTGAGTAATAGCTGGTTTCATGTCATTCTCTGTCCACTTTAAGGCTTCTGTGTAAGTCTGTCTCTATCTGCTTCCAGGGGTAGAACTGGGTCTCACAACTTCATAGACATATTTAGTCACTAAAAAAAAAAGGAAACAGAGAAGGCAACAATAATTTTGAAAATTAGTTTCAGACTTCTGAATACTTCTTTCCTAACTATTAATATTGATGCCAATTGATGTGTTTATCTGTACTTCTGAAGGGGAACCTCTTTTTCTGCCTGTTCAATATGAGATTTTTCACAGAGACCAGAATCTCACCAGCTTAATGTTTTACTCAACTTTTTTTTTGTGCAGTCAAGTATTTTTTTATATTCTTCTAACATAAAATAATTTGTTGCTAAATCATTTCACTCTGTAAGCTTGCTATGAAAGAAATGTCTCAACTCTGCTTGTCAGACATATTGAAAAGTAATGACATCTGGTCCTCAGTATTTTCATACAAAGAGTATCTTTGTATACAAAGATCAGGATCTTATTTTGTTTAAAGTCTAAGCTAAATATGAATAGGAAATTACTTAGCAAACAGGAGCTCTAGAACAATGTTGTAGAATTTAAGATTATAAGCTCTGCTGTCAACATCCACAGTGCAAATTTAGATGCCATCCCCAGTGAGAAATGTTTATGCAAATAGACATATCATCAAGTAAAATGCCTCAAATTGAATTTGAAGATAGGGAGACGTTTACTCTCTTCTCTTTTTGTGTGTAGAAGAGAAAACGCAATGCAAGGAATTAGAGTGATTTATAAAGCACTGCTTTGCACAAGGGGCTGAGATTTCCCATTAACTGCAAGCAAGGCACATAAAAATGTGTAAAGACTCAGCACAATTAAATTTCTTCTTTTTTTTTTCTTTTTTCTTATTTTTGTTTTGTTTTGTTTTGTTTGAAATAATCCAGTCAATACATTATTGGCCAAGGAAGGGAAGATAATTTAAGTCATAATCAAAGAAAAGTAAAACTAAAGGCACAAAATTTGCTGGTTTTAATGATTTTTTTTCCAAAAGAAGCTATCTATTTCCAAAGTACATAAATCCAGGTATATGGAGTATTTGCATGAATTTCCATTCAAATCACTTCCAACAGAAACAGTTTACACAATTATTAACTTTATTAGGATAATACATTTGCACATACCAACTGAAATGGAGTTGAATATTTTCTATAGAGTTGTTGCCTGCCGTTTGCAGCTACTTGCCCACTAGGAGACACCATTGCTCCACAGAGCTGGAAGATGTGGTGGTGGCAGTAAATTATTGGAGGTAATACACGTTAACAGTCGCTCTTATCTTCCAGGTCATTCTCCACTGTTCATAAAATTTATATTGACCCAGATGAAGTTTTCTTTTCTTTTCCAGGCATGCAGGAAATGCATGAGCTAGCACTTTCCACAGTCCAAACGTGAAAAAAACAAATTTAAAATAAAAAAGGAGGAGAAATTGGAATCAGGAGTACTTGGTGAGAGAGTAAAAGGGTAATTGTTTTGTAATACTTATGGAGAAAAAAAAATCAAAATTTTAGAAGAAAAAATTTAAATTTAAAATACATTAAAAGGATTGAAATTTAAAATGCATTAACATTTTCATGTCTTAGTGTATTTCAAGACACAAACCTTCAAGGATGAAACTAAAGAGAAGATCATACCTTGAAGATTATGAGATTTTTTCTCCTTTGTGTGATAATTTTCTAATTCAAGGGTTTACTCCATATCAAGGAGTTGACTTCAACATTTTTTCTTCTATTAGAAAGATTATGTATATTTGTACATGTACATAAAATAGGTGTACGTATGCAATATGTACCCATTCATACCCTATATAAAATATTAAAATATTTGTTAAGAGTTTATTTGAACTAAGTCTTTAGGAGGACATAAGAAAGGGAAGGATGTTCCTTTAGTTATCAGCTAACCAAAGGCAAGAGTTAGTTCTTTGTAATTTTGGAACACAGCTGTATTTTCTAATTCAAAAATTTTGTAATAATATGTGTACAAATACACAATTTAGAAAAATAAATAAATGCTACATACAAGCTTTCTTATTATTTAATTTGTTAAGATTTTTCAGGGTGACTTATATTTAATTTGTTGCCTTTTTAAGATGGATTCCATAGCTGTATAATCAAACTTTATGCATTTCATTATCTATGATCTAGATATTTTAATTTCAAAACTGCAAATAGCAAAAGTAATTAACAAAAAAGCTCTTATTTAAAACTAAAATTGTATTGCAAAGTGTCAAAAATATACTCTTCATTAAATGCAGGAAAATCCAATAACTGAAAAAAGTGGGTTTGAACACATTTACTTGGTCATTTAGATCAAAACCTCTAGGCCATAACATTAGCTGGTGTAAATCAGTGAAGTTTGAAAGAATTCCATAGTTAGGCTTCTTTGTAGTAGATAAAAATTTATATGTTTTGATGTTGCTAAGTAGATCTTGTTTATTAAAAAATTATTGTCTTTGATACTGCTTAAGGCAGTTCTAAACTAAAGAAACTCCTAGTGGAATTTTCAGCATTACAAAAGAAAAGTGTGAGATTCTTCTTGACATTTGAAATATCTTGAAATACTCATGTGTCAGCTACCAAGAAAAAAAACTAGTAATATTTATTATTTTTAGTAGAACTGAGTACACAGAAGTAAAATAAGTAATTCTTTGAGATAGTTATGATCAAATTTTGAAAAAAATTATCCAGCCATCTCTGGGAATTTATTCACAACAACTATAATGCTATTAAAAATGAGTCTGTTTTCTAGAATACTGCAGCAAAAAGTCCCAAGAGGAAGACATTGACTACCTAGAAAATTGTTTTTGTGTGAGATCAATCTATTCCACCCAACAAGTGTTTCAGATTTGCTTTCCCAACATCTGTGAGAACCTACAAATTCAGGAGAAAAAGATTTGAAATGTTAACAGGGGAAAATAACAATAAAATATAGGAAATTACTCTAGACAATTTCAGGTAGGAAATACAGGTATGATACAGAAATTGGTTAAGGAAATTACGTGGCCTACTGGATGAAATGGTGACAATAGACCTCTTGGGTTTCAGAATTCTGTGAAAAAAATAATATTAACACAAGGGTAGAACAAAACAGAGACAAAAAGTTTTATGGCTTATCAAATTTTTGGTATTTTGCCATGCACTTGAAATGATAATGTCCA
This sequence comes from Zonotrichia leucophrys gambelii, assembly GCF_028769735.1. NCBI lineage: Eukaryota > Metazoa > Chordata > Aves > Passeriformes > Passerellidae > Zonotrichia > Zonotrichia leucophrys. Next base: position 76,444,721 of record NC_088171.1, read on the forward strand.
CAATGGAACCATTTCCTAACAATCCACAGTTACCATTTATAATTATTAAATAATTATATGTATATATATACATAATTATTTTACATCTAAGTCATTCAGTGAAGAAAGCCAAATTCTTTGTGATTTACTTCACTTTTCTTAGAAGTGTGTTTTTTGAGAAATAGCCATTCTGAAGTGATAATGTCTCATTCAGTGTCTTGGTCTTAAATAAAATTGATCAGATAATAAATAAGATAAATAGTGGTAATAAAGGTGCATGACTTTTAGGTTTAGAAGCTGAAATGCTGATCCCTATTTATCTTTGCTAGTGACTGCAGACTATTCTTTTAGGTACCTCATGATAGGCAAATTAAGCAATTTTAGAGGACACAATAACCTTCTGCAGTCTTTGGCTAGGGCACAGATATTGAACAAACAATTACCTTTAGGGCTAGAGCACATCCTTCAAATATTGTACTCAGTTTCATGGTACCTGAATATGGTCTTTGTTGTGCAGCAATAAAAGTTCTAAAGCCAGGAAAGTAAGTTAGGTGCTATTGTAATTTCTCAGAATGCTGTTAAAACAATTAAAGGCCATCCTTTTTCTGCTTTGCCTGCTTGTTTTTCTGGCAGCTGCCTTGACTGTGCTTGGATATGCAGGATGTCTTGTCTGACTCCTCCATTTGTGAATGTTTGGATCCAAAAGGTCTGAGCTCCCGAATGACTGAAGAGAGCCCCTGCATTTTCTCACGCTTGACCCAGCTCTTTTTTAGATTATCTTCTATGTTCTTTAGCTCCCACAACTAGATAACTTACGAAGCACTGTATAAAGTCATTACCTCTCTTGCCTTTTGAAAAAATAAAAGACGAAGTTCATGAATTTGTTTTAAGTGCTACTGATATGTCTCAGTCAAAAGCACAACTTGTCTTTTGCTCCACATCCACATGAATGATAAAAATGGGTTGTCCTTTTTTTTTTGCCTGTTTGTGATCTCTTTTTACTCTTGTATATATTGACACAGATAATAAAATTATTTTGCTAAAGGGAAAATTTCATAAAAGCAAAAGACATCTTTTTCCTAAATGAACCTGCATATCTTTGTTTATCATTTCTCAAAGGGAAGTTACATGTCATAGAGGAAGTGAAATAATAGGATATATAAGCAATGCAATAAGCTATGTGAAAAAGAGGTTGGAGAATGTCTTACCCAAAGAGAGTTAAAGGTCTGAGATGGGGCATGTTAAAAAAGTTAAGAGAGGCTATTAAGCAAAACAGTCTAGAGAAACTAGACTGGCAATATCTCTTAACTGATAACTCATTAACTCCTGAGTAATTCATTTGCAAAGTTGATTATAAAACTTGACAAGACTTCTAAGGTAATTTGATATTAATAAAGTCCTCAAGAATATTCAATGTCCAAAAAAGTGCTGGATGCTTTGCTCTTAGAATGAAATGAAGTCCCAGATATTTGAGAATAGATTAAGAAGTGTATGGAAACAGATAGAGTTATTCTTTTTAGTCCTATTACATTTCCTTTTGTCTCCATTGTTTGGAAGTGAAGCATGATAGATTTTATTATCTATCAATACATATTAGACACATTTTTTGTGATGATCAAATTTACCTACTCTCATCAATAAGTTTTAGAAATATGTCATTTTGTGGAACATTATTAATCATTACTCAAAACCCAAATAATTCCCACTGTAAATAAAGTTAATATCCAAGATATTTATCCACCCCTACCTCCCATTTCTTGACTAGTCTACAGGATAGTGTGCCTCACACACACAAAAATAATCCCAAAAATACTTAGTTATCTAACTTATCTAATACCACATATATCTTTGCTTGCAACCCTTCTGCTGTAAGGACAAGACTTTCAGTATTCACTAGACATATTTTTTTACTAAACAGGTGATGACAGAAGCAGTAGATGGTGTTGTTCTGAACAGAGTATACCCAGAGAACAAGCTTCTGGGTATTAGTTCTCTCTTTGCCCTTGTTTGAGTTTCTCAATACTGTCGGAAGCTATTGTCAGAGACTGAGTACACTTTTCCCTGCTTCCCTAATATCTGCAGCAAAAACACATCACAATGCTTGGTTAAATTTGCCATCTGTAATTCCAGAACCTCAGGTATATCTGAGCCAGCTAACTGCAATTCACAATAATGATTTAATATGTCATAATTTTCAGCATTCAAGCATTCGTTTTCACTTGGAAATGCAGAGGATGAGATTCATAATGGCACTGAAATTTCCTGCTAAATTTCCCATCTGGCGATCCTCTCTCACTACCACTACAAAATTCTGTGTTTCCATCCATTTGCAGCTGTAGCTCCTTCCCCTGTGGGATCAAAGTTGCACCTGGCTAAGCAGCCTTTCTGAAAATGCTACAAATAGTGCAATATGTCATTCTAAATGGTGACGACTCCTTTTGGATTTGGAGTTAACAGCGTGCAGCCCATAACTTGCTGGCACACCCTACACAAGACAGCAAATCAGAATATTTCCATTCAATTGAAGTAGACTTATTGATTTGCTAAAGGCCACAGAACAGATCCATTTTGAAGGGGAGAAATCATCTTTAGTGGCATCCATAGGCCAATAATGCAACTTAAAGCAGCTGTTCCTAAGCTGTATTAGAGCCAGGACAAGCCCTTCTAATTAGGCAGCTCCTTCTCTGCCTAATGCCTGTGCAGTGCAGATATGCACTTCAGGAATGAAAAGAGCTGCTGTTCTTCATGCTTTGAGGGATGACTGAATCAACAGCTTGACAATTGCTGGAAGCATTTGAATACATCTTGCTTCTTGGTTTACGATGAGGGCTTTTTTGTGACTGCTACTTATAAAAAACAGCTGTGGAGGCTGCTGGACAGAACAAGAGGCACAGCCCCAGGAGACCAAGATTCTACTTCTTGTCCTTGCCAGTGGCTTGCTGGGAAACCCTGGAGAAGTCATTCCCTGCCCCTAGCAGAATTCACCCTTCTCTACAGCTTAGTTCTTCTAAAAATACACCATTGAAAATCTTTCCTTCATTCAGCCCACATTTCATCTAAACCCATTAGCCTCAGAATCCCAACACTGAAGAGTGCTGAAAATGACAAAACAGAATTAAATCACAGTTTAAGATAAAACTGAAAAAGGAAGCTGTAACTCTCTTTACTGAGGCTTGTTGCATATCACCTTGGGACTATTTCCACTATTCGTGCCAGACAGAGAGATATTTATTTTGTTTTGACTGTTTGGTTTAACATTTTATGTCCGAAGACTCAGAAGAAGAAATTGCTGGAGACAATTTCATCTCTGGAAAAGGCTCACAAGGACTCTATAGCTGCTTCCAGGCAATATGCTTGGCAATTAATTACTGAATGCAATACGTCCAGATTTCCCAGGTCACAGTTACAGGTAAAAGCTGTTGAAACCTGCTGCCAAAGTAGTGAAACCAGGGAGAAAATGGGTCTGCTAAAGAGTCCATGCTATTTCAAGTAGTAGCACTTGAATGTAACTTAGGTGATAATGGGTCTGACTGGGGGCCTTTTGCTGCAGTTTTAGTTCTCTTATCTCCGTTTTCCCTTGAAGGCCTGCTAAAAATGGTAAAAGCTGTCATGCTGTTTGATTTTCATCTTCCCTGAAAATGTTTTTAGTCTTCCACAAGGTAAAATGGACCCAACACATGAGACTTTATCTCCTTAGTAAACATGGAAAATGTGTTAAAATTTGGCTTAGTTTGATCTACACTGAAATTGTCACAGTTAGTAAGTTATTAATTGATATTTCTTTTGTTTTGCAAGGACTTCCAGTCCTTCATATAAAAATGTGTGGGAATGGTCACACTTCATGCACATGCATTCAGAAACTCTTAAAACTCCATAGCCTCCATAAAACTCTGAAAACTCCTTAAAACCCTGAAAACAAATGGATTATCAACTCTGGCCTTTAACTAAACCAATTTTATCAAAAGAAAGAAGGATGTCAGCTGTCAGGGTCCCAGCACCCCTCACTGTCTGAGGCTCTGAGCCACGATTCCCCCAGCACAGCCCAGCCAGGCCACCCTCTGTGGAGGATCCAGGCTGCAGCTGCCAGGCAGGAGCACACCCACAACACTTCCATCACCCTCTGGCTGATGCCTTTCTCTCAGTGAAGGCAGAACAAACCCCACCAGGTTAAAATCTGGTTTAGGGGCCAGGACACATGGGGTGTGTACGTCTTCTGGCTGGCCCTGTGAGGGATCCTTCAGTAAGATCCCTTGGGATCTCCACATACCCTTGGCTCTGACCAGACAGAAAATATGCTTTGTGTGCCTGAGGCAGCAAAGAAAGCACGAGGATTAGCAAATCACTGTGACAGCTTTGAGCTTGTGCTAAGAGAAATGATTACTTAACTTATCTATCTCTAAGACAAGGGAAAAAAAAAACGTATCCCTTTTGAGTTCAGAACATCCGTTGGAAACCACTGCACAAAACAAAAGCTGCCTTTAAATTACTGTTTTATATAAAATGAAGGAAGAGCAAATACATGTTGCCCTGTGTTTTATGGCCAGGTCAGAATTACTGAAGCAGTTACAGGATACACAGAAGGTCTGTAAGAGACTGTAAGGTGCCAAAAATCTCACTCAACAAGACTTAAAACTTTTTTGTGCACTCTGAGTTAGAAGCACAGGAGAAAAACTGATAAGATGTTCTCAAGAGGTCAAAAAACCAAAAAGAACTTTATTAGCAACTTCAGTAAACCGAAGAACTTTCACAAAAGGTGTTAAGCAACATTGAGTCAATATAAAACACTTCCCACAGTTTTAACTTGTCCCATTCAACCCCAGAAAATCTAAGCCAGTCTGATTTTATATACAGAAAAATTCTGCAAAAATGGAATTAGAAGAAAGTGAGATGGACAAGGTATAGAAAGGAGCAAATATAGCTACCACTCTTGCTGTAGAAATGTTCAAGCTGATGGAAATTCTAAGAGCAAGTAGGGTCAAGATGTTCTTTCTGCACGTTTGGCCTTAAATACCCCTTGGCTTTCCTGGGTGCTTCTCCTAGGTGGGAATTCCATTCATTTAGCTACTCAGGAGCTGGGTGAGGGCTCCAGAGGCAGTTGTAGAACATTGCCTTAATGTGGCAGGGATTGACAGGCACTGCATGGTTGAGATCAGGCTTTGGTGATGGGAGGTGCGGAGCAGCACAAGGCCTCACCTGTCCCTCCCCTTCCCTCAGTCTCATCCCAAAATGTCTCAAGGCAGTCTCCCTAGTCTCTTACACAGCCACAGCCTGAATTTTTCCACAGCCTGTACACCACATTTAAATGAATTATTTCTGTTTCAGATGCGTTCATATTTTTGTAATAATGCATTTGCATTCCTGAGATTGAAATATAAAGTTGTGTGATAAAGATTCAAATGCTCTAAAACTGGGGGATGTATCGCGTATATCTGAGCCATCCCAAAGACAGTAATTTCAGAGGGCTAGAGATCCGTGTTTTTTTGAAAACAGATTTTACCACAGCATATGAAGTCATGATCAGTGTTGACTCATGACAACAGTGTTTAATGAGACTAATTCATGTGATAATGTTATACACATTCAGAGTAGATAGCACATGTGCTTGTCCTTTCCTTACTCCTTTTTGGATGTTCAAATAAATCCATTCATGGAGGAAATTTCTAGGCTAGGCTGACCCTTTGACAGAACAGGTAGGATTGTAGTAGTGATTTCTTACAGTTTTAACACACACAGTGGCTTTATTAGGGTATTTACTGCAGTCTTTGTAGCAGTTTTTCTTAGAAGAGTTGGTTCATTACTGGAAATATTTGAACAGCTGAAAAAAATGAATGTACAAGAAATAGAAAAAAAGGCTACATATTTTTTCATATCTGTTTATTATCAGGCAAGAACTGAATATTAAATTTCAGGTATGAATACTTTTCACAGATTTTTAACAAACAACTAATAGTATGAATGATCCAAAAACCTATAAATATTTTTTTTCTTTTCCACCCTTGGAGAAGGGAAAAAAATCCACTCTTTTCACTCAGACTCCTTGGAAAGACTGAGAGACTTGTTAGCACATGCTGGGATTTGTGCACTTAAGCTCTGAAAGGAGAGAAAAATCAATTAGCAGGAGAATGTGTAACTTTTTTGTCACTTTCAGGTATAAAAGTTTAAAAAGAATATAACCTCTGACATTGGAGTATACTTCAAAGGCCAGACTTGTGGATTCTGTGAGATATGGCTGGAAGGACAGAAAGTTCTACTGAATGATTTACTGGCTGTCTGCCATACTCTGAATTGCTGTCTGTCAATGCCACATGTGGCACCTTTCAGATAGCATATTCTTTCAAGCAAGTCTATAAAAATGGCAGATATCAAGAGTGTGAAAGAGTGCTTTTGTTGATGCTCAAGAGTATTTACATTGACAGCCAGAAAAAGAGAAAACTCTTAGTCATTGTTTCTGTAGGTAGCAACACAAAATGATCACATTCACTTCACTCATAACCAGCTGTGATTTGTATTTTGAATCTAGGAAATCCATATATTTATGTCCCTCAGTTAATTTTAATTTCCTATCATGCAAACTGAACTATGGGCTTGCAAGTCTCTTCTCGTGAAAGAGGTTTTAATTCTAATTCTTGATTTCTATCTGTGTTAAAGATTGTGTTTTCAATCCTTTTCACCATAGAACTACAAGTTGCAAAATTAATTTATGGTCTTGGAAAGAAAGGGAAACAGCAGTAGTTCAAAAGAATTAGATGCTGTCTGAAACACAATAATGTGGCTACAAATTCTCTCTCCATGTTATTCCCTACTCAGGGCTTATCACCATTACACTATTTTTAAATAGCATTTTATGACACATATGGTTGACCTAAAAGACAAATTAGAATTTAAATGTTCTCTAAATGTTTTATTCTAAAGAGAAATGTCTCTTTACTAAACATAATAGAAGCCTGTATCTCCATTACAGGCCCTTTACATTGCCAGGTTTTAAATGAGAAACTTGACTCACACAGGAAAAATCATCATACTGTAGGCCATCACTGTATTTTACTATGTCCATCATCTTAGACAATAGTTGAAATATGTGCATATTTATGTAAATTGGGGGGTGGGAAGAAGCAGAAACAAAGATTTGGAAAATGAAGAAAAGTAAATTAAAATAAAACACTTATAGAAGTAAAGCCAGAGTCACTGTTGAATAAAAAATTAAAAAGAGAATGATAAAATTCTCTTCTTAAACCTTTTACATGAACCTGAAACCAGTAATATACACATAATTCAGACAGTGTAACTAACTGGAGCTACCATGCTTCTGTCATCCTTTCCTGTCTTTTCCCTATTCATCACAATGGTATGCATCATTCCTGCACCCAGGCACCTGCAGAGATCTCTGCAAGAGTGAGAGGTTACATCCCTGAATCTTCCAGGGCTGAAACTCTCCAGTGGATGGTGTGTAACACAGCTTCACTCCTGACTGAGGCCACTGGATCCACCATCACATCTCTAGCTTGAAAGGAAATGCTTAGTGCATTAAAGCAAATGAGAATCCACACTGTTGTTAAAGTGCAGACATAAACTTTTTTTCATCTAATCCTGTTAAAGCAGCTAGCAGTGATATATCGTAATGTGGCAGTTGTTTCTGAATTGTTTTCTGTCAGCAGCAATACCAGAAGTGTATGCATTTGCAAAATTAGTTCAGACTGCTTTCCTTTTCTTCTGTTGCTGACTGGGTAGTATGAGTATTCCTTTGATTGTTCAATATTTAAATAATAATTTTTATTTCTTATTTATTTTCATGATACTAACACACCTCTAACTTCCCAGGAACCAAGGGGATTGGATAAACAAGGTTGGCTGCCTGCAGCCTTCTTGGTTATTTTGTTGGAAAGTACAGTATCATCCTCTTGGCAGCACGTGTTCCATTCATTCATTTCCACTATCAGTGCTTGAACTTTGCCTGAAGGATGGTTTAGGTGATATAATTAAAAACAATCATTAACATTGTAAAAGAAGAATAAAAAAAATGCTGATGGATTAATAAGAACAAAAATAAGTCCCTCACAGCACTTACAGAAATGTATGCTAATTTATGTAATTATTAATTACTTTATGTAATGTATGTTAATTTAGGTCATCATTGGAATTACCTCATGTAGCCATCCATACCTGATGAAGTGTTAAAGAATAAATAAATAATATGTCACTGTCTACAAAGAGAGAAGGACAACATAAGCCTAGACTTTCTGATTTTCTGGGTTGTCCCAGACTAGCCCCTACAGCTATATCACTGTCATTTATTCAGGGACAAATTAAAGAATGTCATAAAGGTGAATTTCAGTGCTGGGATGAGAACATGTGGCATTGATCCAGGAACTGGCTGTGGAAATCACTGGCCAGCAGCACAACTACCCAGATTTCTTTAGTAGAACAAATCCAGTTCTTAGAGTCCTCTTGGTCCCCTAGGATGATTTTTTCTTTGCTGCAAAATCACGTTTTCATATATTCTCTAGAAATTTACATTACAGCTAAAGGTCAGTGGTATTTTGGCTGCACAGTTTGTCATAAAGGTGTTATGATATTAAACCATTAGAAAACAGCCTTGGGAATTGCAGAGATGGGAACAGCAAAAATGTAATTGGTACATACGGAATGTGTGCAACAGTCTGCACATATTAAAGCTAACTGTTCTTTGCTTTGCTTCAATATTAGATTTGTGTGTATTTCCTTAGCTCTTGAGATGAACAAAACTGATCAGGTAATATCATTTAATAACAAATTGTTATTACTACTCATATTAAAAATCCGGTTCATAAAATCCTGAGGCAAAGCTTTTGATTCTGTTCTTGGTAAAAGTCAAACAAGTAGATATACATGGGAGTTAGTTGAAACAAAAAGTGAAATAAATAATGACCTGGGAAATTAGCGAAGATCATTGAATATATGAAATACATTACTGAAAATAAGCAGGTTATTCTAGGGGTTTTTTTAATTTAAACAGTATATTAATTACTAAGTAATTAATTGAGACTATTTTTCTATATTATTATTATGAAGAGCTATATTCAGGAAGAGCTTTGTTTAACCATATTCTGTTTGAATAGCCTGGTAATTTACCACTGGCTTAAATTGTATCCTCTGGATGAAATAACACATGGTCTATCAAGAGGGACCATGCTACATAGTCCCATTCTGTCCAGTTTTCAGAGTCTGATTGTATATAAATATGAAGTATGTCTGTAATAAGAGTGCAATATCTTTTCTGAGTCTGTTTTTGGGTTTTTTTGTTTGTTTGTTTTTTGTTTGCTTGTTTGTTACACATTGTACAGAAAATCTATGCAAAAAAGAAAAAAAAATCACTGTCAGAGGGGCATTATGTGTACAGTCATTGTAAATAGACTGGGAAAGTAAATTCATTATCAGCTTTTGAAAAACAACCAACCTTTTAGAAGTAGCAAGCAAATGTAATAATGAAAATGGAAGAAAGATTAAGTAGCAACCATAATCCCATTTCTTCTTTTTATTTAAGACATTTTGTTGTATTCAGAATTTGAAATGTCTGGCTGTATTTGTAATGGGTTCTATTTTGCTATAAAGTTCTTCCAAATACCAGTCAGCTTCATGTTTTTATACATTGCCAAAAAGAGAAACTGTATTTGGCTCTTAATATAATTTTTTCCTGGGAAGTAATGTGTCTTGAGTGTTCCTCATTTAAGAAGCTGTCCATGTAACTCACAGCTGTGGTTCCACAGATTAAATTTGGTGATTGCTATTTAAAAAGCAGTCTTATCCTGTGAAGCTGTCCTAAAGTTAGCTACAACAGCCTATTTCAACCCATAAAAAAAAACTAACAAGGTTTTCAGAACTGTTGCATACTTGTATCTTTCATTTATTTCTAAAGAGGCTGCAGGTGCCCTGAACTGAAAGTAATCATACATATGGTTAAATATGATCAGGAATAGAAACAGAAAAATAAAAAATATCTGAAAACTGTTTCTAGCGGGTTTATTGTAAATGGGTTTCAGGTGCCCAATAAGCTGCTCTATCACTCCCCCTCCTCAACTGGCCAGGGGAGAGAAAATACAGCCAAAGTCTCATGGGTTCAGATAAGGAGAGAAAATACAGTCAAAGGCTCGTGGGTCCAGATAAGAACAGGGAGAGATCATACAGAATCGTCATGTTGTCACCACATTGTCATGCTCAAAAGAGAATTGATTTAGGAAAATTATGTAAATTTATTGCCAATAAAATCAGAGTATGGTAATGAGAAATAAAAGAAATCTTAAAACATCTGCCCCCACCCCTCCTTTCTTCTTGGGCTCAATTTCACCCCCCCAGTGTTTCTACCTCCTCTCTCTGACTGCACTGGGGCACAGGGAATGGGCCTGCTCATGTTGTGGCTCTTGGGGATGGGGCAGTGCAGGGCTGGGAGCTGGACTCAATGAACCTTGTGGGTCCTTCCAAACCAGCACGTTCTGTGATCCATCACATGTTGTCTCTGCTGCTCCTTCCTCCTCACGCTCTTCCCCTGCTCCTGCTTGGGATCCATCCACATGAGACAATCCTGCAGGATCTTCAGCGTGGGTCCTTCCCACAGCTTAAATTTCTTCACAAAATTTTCCAGAATGGGAGCCTTCCACAAGGTGCAGCCCTTCAGGAACAGGCTGCTCCTGTGTGAGTCTCACACAGGGTCACAAGTGCCTCCAGGGAACCTGCTCCAGAGTGAGCTGCTCTCTCCACAGGGCCACAACCTTCTCAAGACACAGCTGCCCCTTTTGTCTGCCAGGGCACACTGTTGCCTCATATTTGACTTGCTTGAAGATTAACAAATTAGAATTATATATAAAATTTATACATTGAATTTTAAAAATGAAGAGAGAATTGTGCTGAAGAACTGTAAAGCTGAAATGACTTTTGTTTTATGATGCAAAAGTCTTTAATTTTTGTTTTACTGATTGAGAATATATCAACTCCTTCTGTACGAAAAATCTGTCATGTACAATTGTGATTACAAATGGCTATCTTAGTTTTCAATTTGAAGCAGTTATCTTCAAGAAAAACCCTCCAAAAACTTTCATTTTAATACAATCTGCAGAGTATATCAGAACAAAAATTGCATTACTTTAGTTTTAGCAAAGCACTGTATGTATAAAGTAAACATTACAAAACTGGATCTGTCAGCTAAAATAATGTAATACATGCAAACACTTATATACGTATATTAGGTAAATAACAAAAGTGACTAAACTTTTAAAGTGGTTTTCCCTAAGGGATATGGAAAAAAATTAAAAGTCACTTTTCTTTCTTTTATTCTTTTCCCCACAGTCGAATCTCTAGTTTTCTTCTCAGCTATGAATTAACTTAGGCTTTAACTTAGAAGTTTCTCTTGGATCTTGCAAGAGGCCCTTGCAATAAACTACAACTCAATTTCAAAGCTGCTATTTAAAAGAAAATGCAATAGAAAATTGATGTAGTGATATAACACAAATGTAACTAAACTCATTCAGAGCTCTTAATTTTCTATTGGACTTGATATTTGAAATTTATTTTGCTATCCCCTTTTTTTCCCCCCAAATTCGCATTTAAAGGATAGATTAAATTTTTTATTGCTTATATAGCAAAGATTAACATCCAACAAGATATCATTAACAATTCTTGCAGTATGACAAGAGCACCTCAAAAAATGTCACATCCAACATGGGCAAGTCAATGAGATTTGTTCTCTCAGCATGTGTATTTTAAGGGCATGGACACTCTGAAAATGGATAGAAATGGAAGATGATGATTCATTTCCACAAGTTCTTACTATGTGTCTCAGTCCTGTAGTGAGATATAGTAAAATGAATGGGTGAGGAAAAGAAAATTATTTGATTCTGAGGTGAGAAAAGTTGCTATATTTCCAATGAAACAATTTATGTGAAGTAAAATTTTTGTCTGATGTCCCTACCTTTGAAACCATTGATATAGAATTAGAATTATAAATCCTGCCTTCCTTATAAATAGTTCCACTCTGTTGGATGCCAGCTGAGCAAAAGGACTTGGACTTGCTCCATAAACTGTGTGTTAGTGTCTACACTGACAGTCAGTTCATGTCTTTGTCTTGAGACACTTCAGTCCTTACATGAATATAAAATTTCAACTCATTTCAGTTAAGCCAACTGTGTATCTCAGTGCTTTGAGGAATCAAAAGCTCATAAGAAGTTCTCTTTTTTTCAGTACAATTTTTTAATGAAGAGCTTCAGTAATTTTATGTCTACAAACTTGGAGTTGTACAAAACCAGTGATTTTTATAAAGCTTTCTAAAAATATTCTGGAGTACCATTTATAATTGGAATTCACTGTAAGAAGAAAATAATCTAAATGCTTTGAACTCTTAGCATAATGTTTATTATATAGAAGTTTTAGCTGCTCATCTACTGTATGATGTAATTCCCTGCATGAAATTTTGCTTCTTGATTCCACAACTTAAGCTCATTGGTTTGCTTCAAATATAGAGATCCTAAGGACTACAGCTGTATGAAATATTAAACCCCTTATTTATAAATGCTGGAAGAGCAACATAATGATTTTATAACAGTTCAAGGCATCTGATTTTTATCTTTGCCACAGTGAATAAAATGGCCTCAGTCCCATGTCCACAAAAACTGAATCAGCACTGTGGGGTGATCATCAAATAAACTGTCAGCTGTAGCCACAAAATTCAGGGATAGTGTAGGTGAGTATAACCACAGTAATAAAGCTGAGTAACACACAACTACCAACAATTATACATTTAAAGCTAAACAGGCATTTTTTGGGCCCTTGATGTACCTTTTTCTGAATTGCTTCAAGCAGCTCAGGAAAAAACTTGATAAGAATAGGCTGAAAAAGATGAAGGTCAGTGTATCTGTGTATGACAGAGTTTTGTTTTCCAACCACATTTTTTAAATGGTAGGGAATTTAAGAAAAGGTTTAATGGTATTAGAAAGCATGTATTGGAATAAATTGTGAGGTTTGTGTAGTGTTCTTTTAAATTCAGACATTTCACAGATAATGAAAGAGAATAATTTGTGGTGGTGTCTGCTCTAAAGGACCCATCTAATTGTGGATGTGGGAACAAGCAGAATCAGAAGTAGCTACACAAATCTGTTTGCTACTAAAAACCCCAAATGTGTGGAGTCATGCTCTAAAAAATGTCATAGGCAGCTGAGCTCCCTGTTTGCATATTCACTAGCATGGGAAACAGGGAGCACACATCATTATCCACCTCACGGTATCCACTGCTTTGAAATATACAGTGCAGAACATTATTGTGCTGTTTTCTATGGAGGCAATAAAAGTCAAACATTCTGCTTTCAAATTACCTCTAAAAGACACAACATCTCAATATTTTATCTGAATGTCTGATAAATGCTTCTTCAGCGATGTGATACACTCTTTCATAAACATGTAATAAAATTCCCATACTATGAGAATATGAATTATTCAAAAACATTTTTATTCCATTTGATAACAAAAAGTAACATCTTGAAAGCATCTAAAATTAAGAAGCTTATTTAAACAGGAAGAAGATACTTTGACAATTTTGTAATATTGTCTAGAAAACAAAAAGAAGTGGATTTTTTTTTTACAAAACTATAACTAGAAAATTTCAGGTCATCTTTCTACACCCTCAGGAATAAACAGAATAAAATGAGACAGTTCTACTTTAAGTAAAATCAGCTGAATTATCTCATTAAAATAATCAATTATTGAGTGTACATTCTTCTAAGTAAGCATTTTAGTGGAAATGAGTCACTAGCTTGTGCTTCTACTATCAATTCTAGGTAAGCTCCAAGTCAGAATGCATCTTATTGGCATTTACTAATTACACAGAAGCAAAAACCATATGCCACTTTTTAGATAGCAGATTTATGTTATTGTTCTCCCTTGGGAAAACAACTCATGTGTTTACTCATTAGTGAAGAGAAAATCTAAGGTTACAATTTAACACACTTTTTATGTCAGAAAACTGGTATCTCCACAAAAAGAAATAATCCATGTCTTCACATAGCTGCAGCCCTTTTCATGGAGCCTTTAACTATAGTTCTATGGCCAAACAGTGAATTTATGTTCAAAAACAATTTTTAGATAAAAAATAATAATTTTTAGATAAACCCAAAAATACCTATGTATAATTCTTCTCTTTGTGTATAGATTTATAAATGTATATATATTTAAATGGCCATTTTAGAGCTAATCATCCCACAGCTTTGTTTATTGCCCAGGCAGCAAAAAGTCCTATGTAGTGCTAAAGCAGAAATGAGCATTAAGAACCACAGAGGAGGGAAGTGAAAGTGTCTACTTAAATAATTTTAGTTTTTAGATCAAACTATGGGAAACACAGACTATTAAAAATTTATGAGATGGCAATTTCTGACAATCTAATGTCTAATGGATGACATTAACATGTACAAATGAAGAACAATTAACTCAAGTGTTCCAAATAAATAATAATCTTACTTTTTTCATAAAATAATTTGAATTTTATTCAAACTGATATTAAGCAAAGTAGGACTTTCAGTGAGTGGATTAAATTGATTGTTCCTAGGTGGAAGTATCTATAAGATTTTCTGACTGGTAGATTTTACCTCAGTTATATATTTCTCATGGAATCAAAAAAAAGGAAAGGTTTTCTTACTTTTTTCATCTGTAAATGACTTGACAGTTGAGTATAATTAATTGAATAAACTGAAATCAGGAAAATACTTTCTGCACATACAGCAGAGACTACAGTTTCTCACTGTTACTTGACACAGTGAATGTGCTTATGTAGCGACATTCAGCAAGGGCTTTGTTTTCAAAATTTCTGAAGCATATTCTGGACAATTGATTTTGACAATTGATTTTGATCCATTTTCATTGGAACTATGCTTGGTTAATGACTTTTTTCTAGCCTCTTACATTATCATTTATCACAGCAAGATGAACAAAAATACATTTTTTTTGTGATCAGAGTGTGAACATCAAGTCAAAGCAATGTGATTTTTTGCATACCTTCTGAGCAGGTAAAATTAGTCTGATTTGCATTTTAGACAATTTTAGACTCCACATGTCCTTTTTAGCTCTGTTTAAGTCATGTTTGCTCCTGATAAATTTGATAAGAACTGTATTTGCTATCATCAGTTTTGCATTAAGCCCACTGTGCCCAGACTTTGATTTCAGAATACAAGAATTAAGCTATGTGCTTAAGTGTTAATGGCAGGCAGACCTAGAGTTTTGTACATGTGGATGGACATAGTCTTCAAAATTAGGACAAAAATAAAAACACCAGAAAAGTTTTAATTTCCAATAGTTTGAATTCTGAGTTCTACAGGGCCAAAGCTCCTGCAGATTTTTGGGAAGTTTGAAGGTGTGAGAACATGGTTGAGAGGAGGAAACTTTGCCTGTTACAATACGTACTCATACCCTTGCTTGTAACATCGCAATAGAGAAAAAACAAGGTGACAAGGAGGGCAATGTTTGAGAGAGACAACTACTATGTAATTCAAGAGGGGTTTTTTTTCATTGTGTTTATTTGATAATCTTGCTTGTCCTTGATATGTTAGAGAAAACTAAAAACAATGTTAGATTTTCCCTGTGCTGCACCATTACTGAACACTTCCACGAGGAGAAACTCCAGGGATATGACAGCTTTGCCTGATGTGTTTTACTGTAGGTCCATGGAGGGAACTGGCTTTGGAAACCATTTTAGTGGTGATTAAAAGCCATTTTGACTCTCTCCAGAAAGTAAATGAGTAAATGTTTGTGACTCCTGGGAAGAAAGCTTGAAGTACTAATGGGAATGTCTTTGTAATGAAGGTCAGTCCAGACAGGCAAAAAATACTCGTTAGCAGACATTTTAAAGGAGAAGTTAAAAAAAAATTCCAAGTGAATCAATGAGACAAAATACCTTTATTTCACTCATATCACAGTCTGTTTCAAAGATGCTAACTCACATGGTGCTCCAGTGAAGCAGCTGTGAAAAGTACTGAGCGTAAAATTTAGCACTAAACATTCAATAGCAGTACCTGATACTGTGCAGAACATAGGAAAGGAAACACTTAAAAACATACATATACCATTCACGGAGCAGAGGGTTGTACCATGTGCTTCATCATTTATTGAAACCCCCTGCAATAGTGCAAAAGTTTTCAGCCCACTTCCTATCATCTTCTGGGCCCCTGAGCTTACCTCATAGAGCATTAGAGATTTACCCTCATTAAGGTGGTTGGACTTGGAGGACCTGGGAGGGCTTGCCAGTGCTGGAATCAGAGGCATGAAATGAAGGATTGTTGCCACCTATGCAATGTTTAGTGATAATTACTGTTCAATCATTTTTTTGTTTTCAGTCTCACTGAATGCTTGCCCTTTGCACATTGAGGGGAACTAAAATGGCACCATCCTGTATAAGTAGAATCTCCTGTTTAAGACCCAGGACCTCACTTTCTGCAGAGTGATAAGCAGAAATAGCACAACTGCTTTGTCAACAGTTTAAAGAAAAAAGACCACCACATTTTAGAATATATTCTTTATCAGAGAATTCTTGCAGTGTATCAAGTAATGGAATTATAAACTCTATTTCCCTACTATTCCAAATGCACTCTATTAAAAAAAAAAAATAAAGAAAGGCTTCATATCTCAAAAGAATTTTGTGCTTGAAGATTGGATTTGGAATGTGTGCTTTGAGTTTTTAAGCCTGTCTGTCCTCTGAGATGTAGCTTGTGGACTGAAGGACATTCATTCTTTATCACAGAAGTAAAGATGAAATGAATTTGAGGGACCAAAGGTCACAAAATATTGCTGAGTGGCAGCTAGGTTCTGGAGGTTATTAGTAGAGGGTTTGTGAAGTTGCCACCAGTATCCACCTCCTCCTGCAAAGAGACTTTAAAGGACAATGGCTCCTTTCCCTGTAGTCTGCCTTGTATTCACAAGTACTGAAGACAGAGCTGAACAGCACTGTATTGAGCTTTAAGCTAATCATGTGAAGCTGTCAAGTAGTTCATATTTCTTAACACTGTGATCTGATAGACAAAACTGAGATCAATAAATAAAAAAAGCAGCAAGGAAAAAGACCGCAGCTCTGAAATTTTTGGAGATAGGATAACTGGAGAATAACTAACTTTCTGGTCAAACAAGCATAATCCTTTCCTCTTCACATAGTATTTTATAGGCTATATTGTTACTAAAGCTTGTTGTATTGAAGATAAGATATTTCATGGCTTGTCGGAGTCTGGGATTTTTAAAATATGTATTGAAATTAAAGGAATTTGGGGGCTTTTAACCTGAACACTTAACAGATACATGTCTTGAAAATTCTCAGGGATTTTTTCTCTCTTTGTCCAGTATGCACAGGTTTGTTTTTGGTTTTTTTTTTTTTGTTTGGTTACAAGGTTACAAGCTGTGTTACTGTACAATGTCACACAAGAAGAGGGGGAGCTTTGACCACATGGCAGAGCCAATGTTGTAGCTCAATCCTACTGCTGGGAAATATAGATTCCTGCTAGATTTCTCTGAGCTGTCCAGGATAGAGACCTTCCTACTGTTCTGTGATCCCACCGATGTAGCAGATCACAGAAACAATATTCATTAAGCTTGGAAAAGACTTCCAAGACCATGGAGTCCAACCTTTGACCCAACACCATCATGTCCTTTAGACCACAGCTATGATTGCCACATCCAGTCATTTCTTGAATGCTTAAAAGGATGCTGACACCACCACTTTCCTGTGCAGCATGTTCCAAAGCCTGACCACCCTTTAAATGAAGAAGTTCTTCCTGATGTCCAACCTGAAGCTCTCCTGGTGTACTTTGAGGCCATTTTTTCTTGTTCTGTCAGTAGTTGCCTGGGAGAAGAAGCTGATCCCCACCTGATTGCAACCTCCTCTCAGGCAGTTTTAGAGACCAGTAAAGTTAACATCTGAGCCTCCTCTTCTCCAGATGAAACAACTCCAGTCTCCTCATCCACTCCTCATAGGCCTTGCACTCTGGACCCTTCACCACCTTCACTGTCCTTCTCTGGACACACTCCAGCACCTCAACGTCTTTCTTGTAGTAGGGGGTCCAGAACTGAACACAGGACTCAAGGTGTGCCCTCACAAGTGCCAACTACAGGGGGACAATCACTGCCCTGCTCCTGCTGGTCACACCATTGCTGATACAGGCCAGGATGTCATTGGCCTTCTTGGCCACCTGGGCAGAGCTGGATCACGTTCTGCTGCTGTCAACAAACATCCCCAAGTCCTTTTCTTCTAGGCAAATTTCCAGTAATTTTTTCCTCAGCCTGGAGACAATATTAAAGGTTTTATTGAAGCCCAGGTAGACAATATCCACAGTCTTTCCCACACCCACTAGGTGAGCTGCATGGTTATAAAAAGAGATCAAGTTTTTAAGCAGATTCTGCCTTTCCTAAATCCATGATGGCTAAGCCTGATGCCCTCATTATCCTGCATGTGCCATGTGATCATACTTAAAATAATCTATTCCACAACCAGATCTGCAGGACACACTATTCAGCTCTTTTTGGTATAGGTGGTAACAGCTACCATCGTTCCCAATCCCTCTTTTCTCAGTAGAGGCCTTGTGGCTTAGGAAGGAAAATCCCAAGCACAGCATGAAAGAGCGACCTGGTAAGAGTTCTGGCTCTGCCAATTTTGTGTATGTCACCAAGAAAAGTCACTGTTGTGTGCACCTCTGGCTTTGTAAAATGAGAATGAAAACAGCTTTCTCTGCACTCTGCCTTAAGATGTGTGAAAAAAAGCTTAAATCAGCCCTACTGGTTCACAAGTAACTAAAACTGTGATTTGCATGGGTTTGCTTTTCAAGAGGGCAGTTTTCGTGTCTTAAATGCATTAGGATGATATCCATGAATTTCCTAGCTAATGTAGGAGAGTATCAATTTGCAGAATACAGTTTACTTTACTGTTTGGGGTAGAATCTTTCTGAGTAGGTGCAGTTCCAGGACATAAGGCTCACACCAGCCTACATGACAAAAAAGCCTGTGTGGCTGCTGGGAATGTGACATTCAAAATTCATCATCCTCCCTTCATTCCATCAACAAAATCATTACTGCAAAGTTCATGATTCAGGTCCAAATCTTTCACACTTAATTTTAAGAATTTGAGGTGTCCAAAACACTGTCTTTGAGTCAGAAGAGAGAAGCAGGAGTTTCCAAAATCAATTTCAATTTGCTTGATATACAAATGAATAGGCTTACCCTCCTCCTCTTGGTGAGATGAAGTAAGGTACAAACTTGGGCATCTTCGGCATTCCTTTTATGAACATATAATGTAGAAAAACATATATTTGTCTTTAGACACAACGACTGTATTAGATGGCTACAAGAAGCATTTCCTAATACAATGGTAATATGATTCTAAACTGCACTAACACTATAATATTTTTATTTACTTGCAAGATTTTTTTTCCAAATTATGAGCATGAATCATACGGGAAGTTATGCAAAATAGAATAAATTATGCAAATAGCATTCTTTGAAGTCTTGAATTAAGTGTTATGCTCTGGAGTACACAGCACACAGAGTGAATGCTTGATGGCAGTAAAGTATTTTATATTTAGAATAAATTACAACAATGTCAATTTGTGTTGATCCTTTCTGACCATCAGAAAATTGTTGATCTTCAGTACCTCATTACCTCTGTTCTGTTTTGAAAATCCAGTCACATGGGATCAACCAGAAAAATCTCATAATTAGGACTTGTCATTAGTCTGACAACTGGAGCACATCACGTAAGCATAGTCATGTTGCTCGGACATTAGGAAATATAAAACATCAAAACCACCAGAGAAACTGCATGAAAGAAACTTCACTACCCCAAACTGCACACATTAGAGGACTTTGAAGATCCCATCATAAGTTGATTAGTAATTTCTCCTTGTCTGTGATGAAAAAGTTGTTCTGTAAGGCTTTTTGGTAAAAGGTGTAAGTTTCAAGTACGATCCCTGTGTTATTCCAGGTTTACCTTTTTCAGCAGATGGCAGCCATCGCGCAAACTAAAGTCAAAATTATTATGCACAATCTCTTGTAAAAAAAAAAAAGATGAAGGGAAGTAATATTTCATTTCTATATTTCTATTGTATGTTTCTACAGTTTATTGGTACATCAATATTATTTGAATATATATAATAGAGCAACTTATTTCTTTATTTATTCCTTGGGGCTAAAAATCACAAATGTTCTTCCAAAAAATCAAACCAGACTTTTGACTCATTAGGCTGATTTTACTTTACTATGCATTGCTTGTTAAGAGGAACAGAACTCCACCTTTATACAAAACTAAGAATTTCTGGCTGTATTTCACAAAGAAGCCAATGCCAGTCAGCATAAACTAGTGCTGAAAGAGGGAGAAAGCTTACAACAATGGGTGGGGTAATGCTTGCTCCACACTGCCAAAATTCTTGATTTCAAAGACCCCTCACTATGTAAAAGAAACACAGGAGGTTATGTTTCTCTCAGAATTACAGGATTATTATTCTGATAAGAATTTATTTAATGCATCATGCTCTAAATATCTGATCAGCTGTGACACATCATCTATAAAAGACTTATCTACACTTTAGATTCTAGAAGCGAAGTATATTTCAAGTGCTGTCTGAAAGGAAATTTTTTTTTTTAATCCCCCCTAGTGTCAAATGCTGGCAAGCAGTCACAGAATGCTATGTCAAGGTCTGGACTTTCAATTTGCTCAGGTATTTAAGAGAGTTCTATGTCAGCAAAAATTTAAATGGAAGTAAAATACTCATCAGGCAGATGGGCAGTACCTTTCACCAAGCAGATGCTAAATGGCCACTTTAACACAGTCAACTTTCCTCTCTTACTGTGAAAAAGGTACTGAGAAGGATTTCTGCAGTGAAATAAAGAAATGACCGGCCATTAAAGGCTAAGAGATCACTGCAGAGAAAAAGAAAAACAGGAGTAAAAACACACTGAAAACCCTGTCCTTTCTAACATCTCCATCCCCACATCTGCTCCCCCACCATCCTATATTGTGTCCTCCCCTCTCTCTCCCATCCCTGAGAGGTTTTTCTTGAAGAACCTGAGTTCTAATCCTTTTTTTTACTCTGCAGTTGTTTATTTAAGAGACATGAATGTTGTGGTGTGTTTTTAGCTTCCGGGTCCCTTTCTCAGGTGTGCCAATATTCCCTTCTCCCTTCCCCCTCGCCCCTTGCTGAGTGTGCCCTGTCAATCAGGCTAACATACCAGCAAGGCGTCATGTGGTTGGTCGATTTCAAAGGATGCTCCTCAGGCCTGGGGGACATTGGCCCGTATAGGTGTCCCTAGTCCCTTGAGACCCTGCCCCTTTCACCTGGTTGGTAGCTCACCTGTCCCCTCCCCTTCCCCTGTCCCTGAGCTTAAAAGGTTAATGAGACCATGTGGCCTCCATTCTGGTGGAGCAGTTGCCCCGGTTCAGACCTCTGTAACCGTGGAATAAACATCTGGACATTCAACCCTCCAGCAGAATCCTCTCCTTTTTTCTCTTCACAATCGCCAGAAGCTCTCTCTCCTGAGGTAAACGGAGTCCCTGACAAGCCTGGACTCGTCCAGTGCTCTGCTGCAATCTCCAGCAGCCAAGGTATCTCTGGGGTGAATTACACTACAGAAGCCGCCTTTGGCTCAGCAGCGAGGGTCACACTGACCCAGGCACCATCTAACTGGTAATATTGGGATTCCCATTCCAATACATGAATATGCTGAAGTGTATTCCTTAAAGTCAGAAGCACCAGCACACATCAAGCATGTCATTACCTCAGCATGATTTACTTTTTTCTTGTGCTCTTAATTAAAAGTGGGTGAAAGGTTGTAACCATAGACTCAATTTTTTGACGTGCTTTGTAAAGTATGTCTGTTAAATTACACCCTCCTGTAAATATGAATGTACATATGAATATATGAATGTAGAGAGCATTTTTCCTGAAATTTAAGCTAAACATTTCCAAATGGAAGTAGAGCTGAAGAGAAAGGAAAATTATTAGGATTCTGTTCCTATTCCTTTCCAATCATTGTCTCAATCTGAAGAGGATTATTGAGTATAATGTGAAATGAGCACCCCTCCAAGCCTCAACTCAGTTGTGTGAAGAAAATCTGATGGCTAACAGATTCAAAATAACCAGTCTTTTCTTACAAAAACTGTGAAAAATCTATTATATTTCAAATCAATGCTTATATGACAAAATAAAATTTTAAAGCTAGCTGAACCATTAATAATAAAAAAAAAAATTTTGTGTTTCATGTCCTTATTAAACCTATGTAGAGGCTTCTATCTATACAAAAGTGTGTTGGGTATTTTGAATTTAGTGAGCTGTTACTGTTTTTGTAGTGAAAAAGAGAATGTGAAATCTCCAAGAAATGGATTCTAAGATGCTCTAGAAGTGTCCAGTTCCTAACAGCATTGTTCCAGTATGAAGAAGAGTCTTCTGGTAAGCAGTAATTACCATTAAAATATTTTTCACAAGGAAAGCACAATGTAGCAAAGAGAGCACTTTCATATTGGTGCTGCACCAGAAGCTCAGATGGGTTTGATAATTTTCTGTCTGCAACTGCATCACTGCTCTATTGTAAGCCTGCTTTCAGGGACAGTTACAGTTCATGCCACTTATCACTCTCACAGACTTCCCCAGGCACTCATAAAAATTTGTTATTATAGACAAAGCTTCTTGAAGCACCCTGTGGTTACAGACTAGTTTTACTGATTTATGAAAGGTAAAGTCAGAAGTCATAATTACTCAGTATTTGCACGTGTTCACATTTTGAGTATGCATTAACGACACAAGAAAAGCAGAGAAATGTTAAGATCAACTTCTAGATAGTTCCAGTAAGAACAACACAGGATGGAAGCATCCTGCATCTCTAAAAGCCGAATTTGTGGAATTTAGGCAGGGTACAAACCAAGGAGACTACAACACGGCTGCTAAGGTGTCACCAGTTGAGCTCCCCATACCTAATTTTTTTCTGATCTCATACCATCTGTGTTTACTCCATCCATCCTTCCATGTTGCTATAGGTGAGGCATTGAGAGAAAAAAAGATTCATTTACTCACTACAGTAAGAATGGCAGACATGATGGAAATAACTGGAAACAACTCATTTGTCTGCTTTCTCAGTGGACACCGCAGTTACTCTTTGTGTCACATTGTACCCACCAAAAACTCACAATTTTCTACTGTTTGGAGTCTGAAGGGATGTCTCACATTGAGGCAAATCAGAAGAAATGAAATATGTGCTGCCATGAGTAGAAGGTGATGCAAATCTGGTCTCTATATGCCCATAAATGCACATATCTGAGTCAGCATCCAAATAGCACTCATTATTTTCAACTTGCTAAAGCAAGGATACAATCTGACAAGCATGTTTTATTCTGTGTATTTGGTATTATTTAGAGAAGTGCATCCTTCTCAAAAAATTATCATTCTCCTGTCATATCTGAACACACCTTCTACAGACATGGCTTCTTGCTCTGCACGATTGGTCCCTCAGAGCATATAGTTAATAGTGCAGGTTATATGGAAAGTTCTTCTGAGCTGATCTCTTGGTGTCTATTTTGCATTTTCCCAATGGTTTTATATGTATCAGTATTGGTTTTCCAGGACCAAACTTCTTTATATTTCTACTTTAATTCTCAAATAGGCAGTGCAATGTTTAAAGAAAGCTTTTACTATAGAGCAGAGGAAATGTTCACACTTGATTCCAGTTAGTATTGCAATGGTACAAAATGCCAGCAAGGTAAACTGCTTAAGGACAGCCACGATATTCATCTTTTAATGGTCTTTATATTAGCTAAACAGAGGGCTAGCAAAATCGTCTTAATCTTTGTCATTCTGCTTAATATTTGCCATTTCATAAATTTCTGAGAATAGTTCAGAATAAAGTCAAAATATTTCCTGAGCTCTGTGGCTTTATGACAATTAATAGAAAGGCTATAGGAATCTATATTAAAAGGCTGACAGTTATTTTTTGTAATAGCATTGACTTATCTCCACATCATTCAACCTAGGCAGGAGAAAAATTAGACAAAATAGACCAGATATGTTTTGGATCATTTGATCTCTGTGATGCTATAACTCATTCTGAAATCTTGAGTACAACCTATCTGTAAATGTGATTCTTCCCACTACAATATTTTCAGTTATGGACACAAAGGTAAATTAATTTAAGTATCAATGAAACACTATGTTTACAAAACTTTGTTCTCTTGAAAGAGAAAATGACAAAGTAACAGAAAAGGTATCATGAACTTGTCTTGCAAACTGCTGGAAAGTACAGCAGTTGATCTGCTATGAATATGTCATATGCTTTGAAAGGCAAAAGCTGACCCCCAAAATAAGACAAGGTGCATACATAACAATAAGAATAATAAAAGGATGTCTGACCAAAATATTTAAGAGCTAACATGTTGGCTGCAATAGATCTGACACTGAAATGAGCCTGTAACTATGCAGAACTTTTTTCCTCACAGAACTGGGAAATGGGCGAAGATCAGAGAAGCTGAATTTTTTTGAGGCAATTGAGGGAACACTACTTTTTTGGGTAAATGTGCAACAGAAATGGTCTACAGCAGTTATAACTAATGTTTCCAAAGATGACTGAATTCCCTTTTTTGTCATAAACTACCCAGATATAAGTTTATATTTTCTCCCAAGCTCTGGCATGTGTAGTTTTGTTGATTTATAACACTGTCACTCTTGCTGTCTGCCCTTCCTCCACATTGGGAATTCATCACAGCAGTGTTGGTGGACTCAAACTGTGCTGGCTTTTCCACCACTGCATCTTGCAGTAAATACATTCACCTGCGCCATGCTCTTTGTCAGTTTAAGCTAGTGCTGTGCACAGTGAACTATAACAGAAGTAAATGTGTTGCCTTAAAACTCCTTCCTCAGCATTTTCTGCTGTTTCACTGTTGTGTGAGCTAAGAATTAGCACATTTGATTTTCCTGCTACAACTAAGGGGCACAGTGGTAGGTCATGGCAACATCATAAAGTCTGCAACACTGCAGAGAACTTTGGAAAAATTCCTCTTGTGAGATGCAGCTGGAGGTCCAGATATCTTAAGACAAGCTGTGTGGGTTCACACCTGCATTTCAAACTGTCCTTAATTTTTAAACCCTTTTTTTTTTCTTCCACCAGTTCTTGTCATTTCATATCTAACTATGAAAAATCATTTGTGATCGATCTCATTTTTTTTAAACTAAAGGAAAGATACTTTATTATTTATACCTGTTACTCCTATTAAAATCTAATTATTTATTCATGTTTATTTCTGCTGCAGCAGTTGACCACTACAAAGATTTTAGAATCTGATCTTTTATTGGTTGTTGCTGATAAATAAGTTAAAGCTGAATTAAGCAGCATGTACTGATATTTGTGTTTACTCAAAAACATTTACAGGTCCAAAATATTTTTATGTGAATTGAATCAGTTAGTATAAATTCATCAGCTATAGCCTCACATTGAGTGTCTTAAAAAGGAAAAATATTCCCTTTTCTAGTAACAATGCAGCTGAAGTTTAACAGCCTAATCTGTATCTGTTCTACCTGCTGTAATTATTATAAGCATGTATTTTCTCAGCTTTTCAATGTTCTTCTTTTTTAGTTCTACAACTCAAAATTTTTAATTTCAGGTCCCTCAATATATTTAATTGATTATATTTTCTGTGATTTTTTTTCTCTTTTACTATATTTTAAAAAAGGTGTTATCTTTTTCAATTTGTTTTCTGAACTCAGCTACATAACCAGAAGTGTCTTCTACCGTTTTCTTTTCTTTCCCCTTTCATATGGAAAATCTATTCCTGTTCCTTTCAATCCTTTCTATTAGTGTATCATTTTAGTGGTGATACTATTCTCTTTCTATTCCTCTGACTATCAAATTTTCTGTATTTTCTGGCTTGGTTGGTTTTGCCCTCTACAAAACTTGTGGCAATATAATTGACATGGCTCATACTTTTCCCATTTTTTTTCCCGTGTTTACATATAATCCATGAATTACACACTTTTGAAACCTTCTCAAGATGCAGATCTTGTTTGGTCACCTAAACACTGGCATATTTATGAATTAAAAAGTATTGAACCCATTTCTATTGTATTAAAGGATTGCAAATTGCTTCATTGGGATCCTAGAAAAATCCAAGGTAATATTTTTCTCAAGTCTACCAGGTTGTCCTTTAGAATATGGAAGGGGGTAAAGGTAAAGAGTAGGAGTATACGGCATTTCTAGTTAGAGACTACTTTTCTAATTTGTTGATAATTAAGCCACATTTTGAAACAACTGGCAGACCTGCAATTAAATTTCTCATTCTTGCTTTGATGAGCAAGACATTCTGGCCTACTATGACAATATAATAACAAAGCACACTACTGGATGAACAGTCCAACCATAAGAGAAAATTGAAAATTAGAGCTGACAACAATACATTAAACAATGAAACTACAGGAGAGTGATCACACATAAAAGCCAATTAATTAAAAACAAATTGCGTATATAATTTAAGTTCTGTTATACATTTTCAATATGGTTCAATGACATTCTTGAATCAAGCATGAAGTAGCTTTTTATTTTATTTATTATAACAACAGATCCAAATGACTTCTTCCTCTTGTAGCAGTACTGTACATTGCAAAGTAAAACAAAAGGAGAGATAAATTAAGTAGCTGAATCTCATAATGAAGAAAATCAATTTCTACTGCCTGATAAATCAAAGCAAATTCGAAGTCAATAGACTGATCCAACATTTATGGCATTACAAAGCAGAACCTTGTTTTCTCCTTTCTCTCAAATACCAACTGAAGCATAGGGCATTTCAAGGAGTTTAATGACTAACTACATTTTATGGCACTTGACATACCTACAGCTTCTCTCACTAGTTATCAATCCCCAGGAAATTATCTGTGCTTCAGTCACAAATGTTTGTGAATGAATTTTGAACAGTTTTAGCAGTTTTAAACACAAGAGATGATGTCTTAATGAAAAGGTTTTGAGTCTATAAAACATTTTTCTTCCCTTGGTATATTAGGTTTGCATGGCAGTATTTGATGACTAATCTCCCTTGGTTCTTATCTCAGCTAAGGAACCCTTTGTTATATTTTGTTGTTTGCACACCCCTGTACACTGTTCAGTGGTACGGGGCGTGCAAATAATATTTTTCTGTATAATACCCCCAATAATTCCTGAATGACAAATAACTATGCAAAAATTCAGTTTGTTATTGAACATCACCCATGTCACCTCATCCCATTTCCTGCAGTGTGATTTTTACCATGTGTTTCTTGTTTTTCCTTTCTTTACAGTTGAAGAATAATAAAAAAAAGGTTTTGTTCACTACATAAATTAAATAATTGGTAATAGGCTTTAGATCAGAAGCATGGTAATTACTTAGAAGGAATAGATAAGAATTATTGAGTCTGATGTATAAAAACAGTAGGACAGCATGCGAGAAACAACAGAATATTTTTGCTTTAGACTTTTTTTTTTTTATAAAAGAGTGGTCTAAGGAGAGAAAAGTCGATGAGCCATGTAGGAAAATCACCAGAGTTGTTGTTTTCTGGCTTTTTTTGCAAGAGTCATGGTAAGTATTTTCTGGCAGCATTGGCTTTATGAGCCAGCTATGTGTGTCTTCAGGCAGCAAAACAAGGAAATTAATATTAGCAGGGTGGTGTAGGAGTTTACATTTATACAGAAAGAACATTGATTGTTTTCACTCTGCATCCACCATGTAAGTAGCAGTTGAAGGAACAGAGAAGAATAGGCAATGGAGAACATCAGTATTAAAACCCACTTAAAAATAACCTTATCTCAATTAAGAAAAGAATAAAAATATCAGAAATAAATTTAATCTAGTCAGAGAGAAATATCTAACTGAAAAGAGGCCTAAGCTGATCTGAATTTGGAGGTTTCTCTACAGGGTGCAGGGTGCATTATTGCATTGATTTATATTATGTCAAGGGTAAGGCCTATTGGTTCTGATCTGAAAGAGCTATCCTCATACCCATATTCCCAGGAATTGGAAACATGGTGTTTCTTAGCCCCTTATTTTTATCTTAGATTTGAATGTTTTCCTGGACTGGAGTTCAGTACTGTGCAAGAGACAAGGTTTTACTGCCTTTGAAAAAAACCACATGCACCAATATTTAGGCTACTGGACTAGAACTTTGGAGATGAGAATCCTTTGCTCTGCAGACTCAATTCAGAGCATGATTTCCTGGTTATTCTATTTGAACTGCAAACCTTTGGGGCAAGTAGTCTTTCACAACATGTGTGTATTTATCCATTAGTTGTTCTAAGGAGCCTCTGAGCCTTATATGGATCTCTGTGTAAGTAAAATTATAACAGGAATATTTTTAGATGTGCGTTATCCTAAATTATAGTTGCACAACTTAAATAAGAGCTTTAGTGACTGTGCTTTGGTTTAGGTCTAACAAGCTTGCATAAATTGACAAAATATAATGCAATTCATAAACATTTAGGTTCTTCTTCAGAATTTCCTCTGCTTTGCCTCAAAACGTACAAAAAACCTGTCAACTTCATATTCAAGTAACAATGGATTGTCTTTTTTAACATACTACTCTTTAAATAGGTATTCATTTGTGAGGGCCCTAAGGTTTTTATGAAATATATTCGTGTATAATGCATGGAGAGTACATTCATTTATAAGGTCAGTATTCTTTTGCTTTTCCTCTTTAAGGCTTTAGACATATTAATTTTAAAGTTTCTTTCTTAGTTATTAATTTATGTATATTAGGGACTATTCTTAACCACTGTCTTTACAAATCTTTGCTTTCTGTAAAAATATGTTCATCTGAGGGGACTCCACACACTGACAAAGTACATTACAAATAATATTTGATTTATGATAGTCCCAGGAACCTGAGCTTGGACTACTACTTTGCTGCACAGACAAAGATGAGTAAAACAAATTACCCGATTTCAGAAGTGCATGTAGTTCTTGTTATACTGTGGCGCTGTGGCCAGCAAGGCTGCACTTTTTATCTCCAAACATCACCTGCTGATTTTTAGCTGACCTTTCAGCAGAATATCTGAGAAACAGCATGTACAGGTCCCAGTCACCCTGTCCATTGCACTGTAGCTTGACAAATCACAACCCAGTTGCAGCAAGACAGAAACTTGGCATGCTTTATCACCCTGAGAGACGTGGGCCTCTCTGTAGGTCCTGATATATTCCAACCAGAAATACTCTAGCCAACTGTTTGCTATAGTATGAGCAAGAACATGATCAACAATGAAAGCTGGCAATTTGCAGTCATTTTTCAATGAATAAATGTAGAATTTTAAAGAAACTCAATCTGCCACTTCTCTACATCTAATTTTTACTACTGAGAATGCCTCGCAGCTGAGGAAATAGCACATTCTGCAACAGAGCTAATATGCAAAAAACTGAATGCAGAATTATGCAGAAGAACCCGAATAAATGAGGTATTTCAGAGCTGAAAGCACTAGCTTCATTCATGTTTCAAGCCTGAACTAGATTTCTCTTCTGCCATGCGAATAACTTGTTAATGTGTACTGTGAATAACCTAAGAAAATATGTTAGAGAATGAGAAAGACTACATTAGACAACTTATAATAAAATTCCAATTTGTTTATTGATACTTGCTTTGTTTCCCTCCAACCTTCTTTCTAATATATAAACACTTCTTTATATATTGACATTTCTCTGTCACCTCATTTTGTGTCTTACAAGTATTTCAACTTCCTTTTCCTAGCCTTAAACAACCCCCTAAATTATCAAGACAACTCATCATCACCAGTTACTGTTGTTGATCAAGGGCAAATTATTTATATTGAACAGAGTAAAGATAACAGAGAGGTCTCTTTGCAGTCTGAAGGCAGTGAGTAATTCAACTTGTTCTGAATTTTCAAAGGTAAATACGTAAAGAGTCTATCTAATAAACTAAAAGTTTAAAGAAATGTTTTTGTTCCAAAGAATGAAAAGGGAGCTCATAGGACAGTTGTAATCTATTCAGAATGGCCACGAGTAATACAAAAAGCTTTTTTTATTTGAGTGCCTATGAATATTAAGGTATACAATCTTTTATATCATTCTTGGCTGAAAAAAAATAGGTCAGACCTAATTAAATATCCTAAAACTAAAACTTTATTTTCACTCTCTTGGGAGAAGGACCTCAGGAAATTATCTGAAGCTCTACATCATCCGGGCCAGGCTAGTCATACTTTGGCAGCACTACAGATGCATCTACAATCACTGTTCTCTTCTGCAAACTGGAATGTGGGATTCCCTGTTCCTGACACATACATTGTCCTTGATTCATGTTCCACTTGCTTTACCTGATGATTCTTAGAGTGGATGGGAACTTACCAGCTGAATTGTAGAGAAATTTGCTGACAGGAAACTTGACCTACTGTCACTGCAGGAAGCTGCTGAGGGCAGAAAGAGCTTAACTAGAACAGAATATATGAATACATTATCTTTTGACAGCTCTTCACACTTCAGTCTCAAAGAAAATTACTGTCATTAGAAATGGAAATTTAAGGTAGTTTTTTGTTTTGAAAATACATTTTGGAAAAGAAAAAAGGACTGAAATATCAAAGACATATTTACTTACGAATGAATCACACTTATACCCATAAATACTTTGGAGACCAGTCATAATCCAGGGATATACCAAGTCTTACTTTGATTTTCAGTTAGCCGTGTCCTTCACCTCATTTCCTCTCAACAGTCTGCATGTTGGCAGTCTATTTTGTATTTTGGAACTACAGGTGTCAGAAGGCGTTGGTGGAAGTCTCACCACCAAGAAAAAGGGTGTCTCATTAAGAGGGCATCAAAACAGGGCTGTGCCTGGCTGTGTAATCAGGGGCAGATAGAGGTCATATTTTGTTGTTGAGAAGTGAAATGGGATGTGTGAAAACATGTGTGGAGTCTACGCTGAACGTATTTCAATAACAGCTTAAAATGTGAAAAAAAATCAAGACAATGCATTTAAATTTGAGTTTCACTTGAATTTACAAGAACTTTAGTTTCTGCCCAGAAGGTGCATTGAACTGATACCAAAGAAACAAATCTATCCCAGAGGTGAATTGGGGTCTGAAACATCTTGGATATAAGTCTTGGCAATGTATGTCACATCCACAATAAGTATATTCTGAAATTCTCCCAAACAAAGCAGAATTGACTATACCAAAAGGCAAAATTAAATCCTAATACCAGTGAAACATGGTTTGCTTACATATACCTTTCTAGGAAGAGAGAAATCCATTGTGACAACGAAGGAATTTTATGTCCTCTGAGGCAACCACCTCATTTCAATGAGCATCTGGAAAACTTTCAAAATAAGCTAAGTACACACTTGTGGCTTAGTCGTGAATCTGCTTATGAATTACACAGAAATCTATCAAAGAACTAGATTGCATAATTGTTTTCAAATTGGTGTAGCCTAAACAACTTCCCAATTTTAAGTTCATATAACATTTAAAATAAGTTTCGGTACCTTTGATTTTTTAATTAAAATTGTGCAGCCTTCTTCATCCCTATATTGTAATAATTATAAGTAGAATAGAATAAAATGAATTTGGATACATTGGAACTTTTTTAACAGTAATGATAAGTGAAAACTACCCTGTAGTATTGCACTGTGTCCTAATTTCTTTTGATTATTTTGGTTTACATGAGTTCTTTTGGAGGTAATTGAGATACAATTTTTTTCTTTTTTATTATTATATTAAGATAAAATATACTAACATAATGTAAGGAAATATATAAGCTAAATCTCAGGAAATTATTCATGAAAGGATGTCGGAAATCTTTGGAACTTTCTGTACTTAAACATGGCAGAAGTCCATTCAAAATTTATGAGAGAAATGTTTGAGAAACGCTTTAATATATATTTAAAAAAACCAAAACATGAATTGGCAAAGCAATAAACTCAAATGTGACTTATCTAGTGTTTCTCTCTCCAGATATCTCCAATGCTATGCAAGGGGTCACTATACAGCTGAACACTCTTGCTACGTTTTCATAATTTCCAGTCTAGTCAGTAAACAAACCTACTGTGTAGTCTATCTAGTCAAAGGCTTGGAAATTTACCATAACTTTCAGATTTGTATTGTCCTCTCTGCTGCATTATGCCTCTTTTGATATAAATATAAAAATTTCCCCATTTCAGTCATGTTACTCACCAATTATAAGGATTTTGACGTATTTTGCTATCAGGAAAATACAGACTTTTCCATCCCTGAAAAAATTTCAAGTTCAGTATGAATTTGAAAGTATGGATAAGCTGATGCTTCGAAACATAAGGTGACAAGGAAGATGAGGAGGACTTAGAAAATTTTCCATAGTAGGAAAGAGTCCAATCTGACAGATGGGGTGGCCAGCCTAAATTCTCAACTATGAAATTTCATTATCACTTTCTTACATGCACAATATTCAGTGTAACTACAGATAATAAATTTATTCATTGCTTTTATAAATCCATCCACACTTCTGCATTCAAGCTAGTTATATTCTCTGATAGCACATTCAAAGACTGAGAACACACTCTCTGAAGAAATAATTCGTTTAACTTCAGCTATGGTTACACACTTTTTCTTTTCCCCCAGCAGTTCATAATTCTTATTTGTATTGTCTTAAATACCTTTGTAGTCTTTTAGAAAATTCATATCTAAGGAAATATTAAAAGCTCTTCCAGATAGAAATGCTTTCTCTGACAAATGCTTAATACTGGCTTTGGCTCTATTGTTGTTCAACTTCAAGCCTTAAGGCCTTTCAACACTAATATTTGTGCATGTTTCTGTTTCCTTTAGATAAGGTAAATCAAAGAGCTGACACAATTTCAAATTGACAGATAAAAATTAATTGTATATATTGACAAGCTAAACTGAGCTATTAAAAGTCTGACATTATAGGCCTTCTACTCCATTAGAAAAAATGTTTGTCCAGAAAATTAATTACTTTAAATCTTCTCCTTTGTGTATAATTATGGCAGTAAAATGCACTCAGAGACACAATTAAAAAAGGATCACAACTGGATATCCAACATATAGCCCAAGATATGGAGCTCCTCTAATTAATTGTTTCTATTGTTATAAAGCTCACATATAAGTTGAGATGCTTTAATTTATCTGAGTTTTCAAATATTTAATTACTTGCATATCGGAACTTTTCAACATATTTCTGAAGTTTCCTTCCTTCAGGTTATGTGTTGGAGTTTTTTGTTTTTGTTTTAGACCCAATTATATTTTATGCCAATGAAAAAACTGTCTTCTTTGTCAGAAATCTCCAAATATTTTTCATACGGGGTTATCCACCACTTTTTTCTCCTTGGAAAAGGTGCAATGGACACGAGTGCAGCAGATTCACTTTTCTTGCACTGATCTGACCTCTCATGCATACATTCATTAAGGTTTTATAAAGTCTCTTACTGATACCTAAGCGAGAGACTGTTATTCTTTATCAATACTGTTGCAGTAAGATCCAGAATACCCATCACACTTCAAGCCACAAAGAGATATTCTGGGTGCTTACACAGGTGAGAAGTGCATCCTCAAAGCTGAACCTTGCTATTGCCAGTTGCTCATTCTGCAACATAAATTTTCTCTGTGTATGCCAAGTTATGATACCAGCCTACCTCTAAATGAAAATAACTGCCAGTGTACAAATAAGAAAGGTGGATGGGATAATGAAGACTTTTGGACAAGATTAGATTATAAAAATGGAGAATCAGTGGAAATTGCAATGATTTAGACTTCAAGGAAATATTTAAAAATAAAACTCATTGGACAAAGGAACTGCAGAAAACACTTGGAACAAAGATGTAAAATCAGAGACTTCTAAAAGAGTAGAAACATAAGGCAAAATAATATTCACCTTGGATTAGGGAAAATACAATGTAATAATGTTAATCCACTGTCTAAATAATGATGGATGAAGAGTTGGTTTTGAATATTATATTATACATTTTTTTGTATACTATGATTCTTTAGGAATAGTCCATTACAAGTGTGGAAACTAAACACAGGAATATTTCAGAGATATTCTTCCTCTAGAGCTCTTCTTACTTCACTGCAGATATGTTGTTGTATTATGAGTATCAGAGTATCTCTCCAAGACAGACATTTTGCAAGTTCCAAAGAAAACAGCACACTTCAGAGAGCTCAAATTACTAAATTGCCCAGAAAGAATGAAAGCTTTAAGCAGTGAGTCTCATCTGAAATGTCTGCAACACCATTACAGTGCCAGGAATTTCTGTGAAGCCCTGCTACACCTGTTGTTTCTCTGCCAACTGCATGTTTCTTAGCTAACAGAAGGATAAGAGAGCAGACAAAAACAGTTTCAAACAATGGGATGGCATTCAGAAGACCTCATTTTAATTCCAAGTGCTCTTACCAATTTCCTATCTTATTTAGACTAAGTACATAATCCTTCTGAGATCCTATTGTGTGCTCATAATGGTGCTTTTGTGAATTCTTTGTAACAGAAAATATCCTTTGCTATGTTTATATACCTACATACTATATTCATGGTATTATCTAGAGTAGTACATTCACAGCATGGCTGCTATGAAATTAAAGCTTAGTGACAGAGGAAGCAATTATGGTTTAGCAATTAGGACAAGCAGGAAATTTAGAGTAAATTAAGATGGCAAAACAGGGACAGAATATGAGAAACGGATTGTTGCTAATGAGAATGATAGCCATGGAAAAAAATTCCTTGTGTTCTAAGGTCTTAATTGCAGGAATTCTCTGAACACACAAGAAAATAGACTTGCACTGAAGGTGTCCTGTATTACCAAAAGGTCTTTTCCAAATTTATAAGATGCATGGCAACATTAATTACATTCCATAAATAAAATAGGAATGTATCTCATATTGTTGTAAAGAGGGAAACCAAAATTATTAAAATACCTTTTTCAGACTATTTATGATGTATCAAGAAAAAGATTTTTTAGCTGAAGTTTATTCCAAAGCCACCTGAGAGATTCAGATGCTCCAGTCCCTGTTGAAATAAAATCTAGTAGGCAGCTTTGAAAGTCACGACTTAGCTGCAAAAACAAAGAGCTGTCAATGTACAAAGACACTTGCAAGCAAAAACCATATGTTGGCTCTGCAGGACATCCTAAAATTAACCAGGCATCTTGGTTTCTATTTTATTATATCAAAGAAACAAAAGTTTAGAATTTGTATTGTTTTTAAAAAAGAGGATTCATTGAATTCAGATCATCTCCATCTGGAGACCGTTACAGTCATTGGGATTATTCAAGCTGAAACTGCTTTTATGTAGCAACTATTTTGCACCAGAGCTTGTTCTTTTGTCTAACCCATGAAGTACAGAATATTAAGATACAGAGGGTTTAAAGATGTCTCTACAGAATGCTAGTACTGAACAAAATGTATGTCCATATATATACATATAATCTTGTTCTATATGTTTCTTCAAAATGAGTGTAGGCAGGGAAAAAT
Organism: Zonotrichia leucophrys gambelii; assembly: GCF_028769735.1. Lineage (NCBI taxonomy): Eukaryota > Metazoa > Chordata > Aves > Passeriformes > Passerellidae > Zonotrichia > Zonotrichia leucophrys. Next base: position 76,480,133 of record NC_088171.1, read on the forward strand.
ATGTTTTTCCAAAACCCAATTAAAAAATGTAATCTGGAATGCTCATTTTCATTGAAGCTATACAAGATGAACTGAAATACTGGGTTTTCTTATGTGATTCAAATGGGTAGGAAAGAATCTTCCCCTACACTCCAGCAAAATTCTGATCTTGAGAGTTAGAGTATCCTAAATGTATACAAAGGTAATAAAAGCAGGATATGCAATCATTCTTTTGATTTTAGGGACCAGTCTTTATATGCAGGTAGATAGTGCAAGGGTAAGATCAGATAAACACTTTGTTTGCAATATTAATATGGAAACTCTTACAAAATGCTTCTACAAAGTGTGCCAAAGACTCCAGTTTTACTGATTCCTTATTGCAGTAATTGGCAATTCCCCACTTCTTAAGATATCTTTCTCGGTTTCTCTACATTTTACGTTTCACAATTAATGATATACACACAAGTAGATAAGATTAGGAAGATGATTTGCCTCTGGGCAGGTTATTCCATAACTGTTTATTATGTGTGCTCATTCCCTGAAGCAGCTGGTATTGACTACTGACAGAAATAGCACATTGAATTAGCAGATCAGTGGTTTGACCTGTAATGGCAATTCCAATTGTCCTTTGCTGCCATGAGCACAAAAGTTTAATCAAAATGGATGTAAATTAACTCAGACATCTGAAAATTGAGGCACATTATACAAACTGCATACAGAAAAAAAAATTTTCTAATGCAATTTTTCCAAATTTCATCTTTAGAGAAAAGATAGGAACAATTAAGAATCTAGATTTTCTGAGTAATCTCTTACATGGAAAATTCATGTCTTACTGCCCATCCAGCTCCACCATGAACTTTATCAGTTCTTGCCCCAGTGCTGCCCTCTTTCATTCCTCCCTCAAGAAAATTTCTTCCAGTGATCTGAAGAAATCTATATTTCCTTTTTTCGCCAGTTACCTGGAGAAATCCTAAGTAGGAGCTATGTTTTTGCAGGAGGATGAGTGAGATGGAAACAACATGGAAATATTTGTGACAAACAGGGTTTCTGAAGATCATGACAATATTTATTCTCACCTAGAAAGGCCCATTAACACTGAAACATTATGTTTGGAAGAACAGCTGGAGAATAACAGATATTCTACTTATGACTACTTCAATAAAAGTATTAGAGTGTGTCAGGATGAGTGCAAAACCAAGTAATTTTGGCAGATCTAAATCCATCTACACACTGGCCTAAGCTTTTATGAAGAGCAGGTTTTATTTAAGTGCATAAGATGTAAATGGAGTGTAGTGTTAAAGATGTAAATGGAGTGTAGTGTTATTTCATCACTTTACACACTTTTAAAATTAATTTGTACACTATTAACACAGACATTACAGTTAAAAGCAAAATCCTAGAAAGTAAATCACCTTTATAAGAAGCTAAGCTAAAAAACCTTGCAAGTTTTATCCAAACTAAGAATTCTGGGTTTATTCTCTTAATTGTGCTCAGTTCTATAAAGGAATCTGACAGAATAATCGGACTTCCTTAAGAGCAGATGTACTGAGACCGAAAGATATCTCAAAGTCATGAAATACTTCATAAATAAGTTTAAGAATACACTTCTTTTAATAAGTATTTCATCAGGGCATTGGTAAGGCAGTGGTCATAATTTAACTAAATTTATGATTAACAGTGGGAAGTACTACTTAACTGATTAAATTCTTGCAGCTCTCCCCACTACTCCCCCTTTAGTTTTTTGTTTCTTAGTTAACTTTCATGAAGGGCACATGGAACACAGCCTCCTCAGCATCAGCTCAGGTATACTTTTTTTTCTGTGTGCTTGATTCCTTTTTTACCAACAATATAATTTCAAGTATTGAAGTTTATATTAATATGTTCTGACTTTTTTAAAGTTTTACCATGGAGACAAAAGAAGAAATGTAAGTGTTTCTTTTGCTGTATATCTTTTTCTCATTTTCTACAATTAAATGTTTCATTCTGCTGACCTTAAAGCTTAATCATGTTCTCATTATTTTCAAGGAGATTGAAAATAATTTCTGGGATATGCAAGAGGTGAAAAAGGAAGCCCTTGTCTTTATATTACTATACCTTTCTTACAGTATTTCCTTCAGAAAATTAGTTTCATCCTTTATAATACCGATATAATTTTGGATCATTTAGTTGAGTTGGGGATAAAATAAGATTTGCTATTAAAATCGAGCACCTGAATTTTGCTGATGAGAAAAGAGGCAATTTTGTGTTATGCTGTGAGAACATGTGCAAAGCAGATGTCTAATTTCTAGTTTCCTCCAATAACTCCAGAAGTGATAGGAGCCTAAACCAGGTGTGCTTAAATAGTATCTGAAGATGAGAATAGGAGATAAAATTGCCAATTGCTAGTCTGGAACCAGCTTTGGTTTGCAGACACTGTTTTAGTACATTTGAGTGACTTTACACTTACAAATTGAGGAAACCCGACTTTTGTAATAGTGTAGAGAAGAGTAGGCCAACAACATCTGAATCTGCCTACAGAGATGCCATGCTGAGTTAAAGCAATGTTTTCCTGCTCTGGAGTGATGGAGCTTGATTTAGACTGGAGTAAAGCAAACAACAACAAAAGATGTCTCATCACATAAAGGGAGAATAAGAGGAGCTGTGGAAGGACTTGCTGTGTTTTAAAAGGTGGTGTATTGTTTTCAGAACCACATGCAGTTTTCCAACAGCTGGAAAATAAAAACTGTTAGCAAAGCTGCTGGAGATGGCAGAAAGGGGTGACAAAGTGCAGATAGCAGAGCAATTCAAGGCTGCTGGAAGAAGTTTGTGTGGGGAAAGGCTGTAAGGGATACTTAGCAGGACCTTGCAGGACAGATGATGGAGAGAAAGACTCCTTTAAGTTTGTCGGGGGAGGACAGGTGGTAGATGAGAGGAGAGCAAGAAGCAACTGACAGAACCGGGTCAAACCAACCTGAGAAGCCAGACACACTGATTAAGCCCAGGAAAGCTTGGGTTAATTTTCCTAGCTTATTATGAGCTAGCTAGTTTATGGCCTGAGCTAATGCTTTAATAGCAACCTGCTTGACTTGTAATTCAGCTCTTGTTGCTGTCCATCTAGAATCTGTGGAAGTATTAGATGCCTGAGTTCTGCTAGTAGCTATTAAGAAGTACAAATTAAAACACCCAAAATTGTTGCTATGGCTACTTAAAAAACCTAGGATTCCTGGAAGTCTTGTTCTGGCAGGGAAGAACACACCAAAAGTTTTCTTATGCGAATTCATCAGTACCACTTGCAAACCAAGGAACTGTTTTTTATGCACAGTGCAGAGCAATCCTGAAATACCTAAGCTGAAACCACACTACTTTTTGAATGTGAAGCAGTTTAAATCTGCATCTGTGTGGCATTGAGAAGTACTACCAATTAGCTGCATCCCATTGCAGCAATTATTCATTTTCCCAGATACCATTTGATATGCCAGCTTGGACTATTCTGGGAAAGTGCACCTGGTTTTCTATGCTATCTTAGGTAATTTTAACAGTACATTTTGCTGAAGATAATGTTTTCTTGAATTTTATTCTATCTTATGCTGAAATTAGCAAGTAGTGTGGAACAGCAAGAGTAGAGACTGACAGCTGTTGCTGGGGCCACAGTGTTTGTATCATCTCTATTACAGGCAGTTTTGCTCTGCAGGCCCAGTCAGGTCCACAGGCCCAGTAGTTGGTATCAGCATGACCTGCCTTTCTTGAGCTCATCTCTGCTTCAGCTTTGTCTGAAAACAATTCAGTTCAGCCGCCTCAGGGCTTCTCCATGACACCAGATGTTAGCAGGCACAACCAAGAAATATTCTTTTAAATCAGACTCACAATACGACTCAAAATGATAACATAGGTCCATCTTTATATACTAAAGCACTTCTGGGTTAGTCCTCTGTGCTTGTAGATATCCTTCTAGTACCACTGATGCCTTAGGATTTTATGAGCAATACTACCTGCTTGGAAAATAAACTAAATTTGTTTTTGTTGTCGAGAAGGTTTGCATGAAAAAAAGACACCTTTTTACAGTTCTGAGTTCTAGCACCAAAAATGTGGTAATAATCAGTTCCATCAATAAATACTGGCTCATAAATTCAGCATTCAGGTTTCAGTGACAAAGATGCTACTATAATTTGTGCAATATAGCCTGACCTTGACTTCATCTTTAAAGTGAGCAAAACAAGGCTGACTAGCCTGTTAGAGGATTTTCTGCAATGATCAGTGAAGTGAATGAGACCCTCTGCAGTGGGTTGACCCTGACTGGATGCCAGGCACTCACTAAAGCTGCTCTATCCTTCCTCTCCACCACTGGACAGCTTTTGTTTTTTTAATACTCTCTCTTGTTCTTCAGTGGGGAGAGTGAGTAGGCAACTAGGTGGGTACTTAGCTGTTGATTGGGGTCAACACTCCTGAGGGGGAGGAGAGGAAAAAAATATATTTTGCTGAAAAAATTCAGGCTTGCGAACTGACTCTCTGTAAAATTAATTCCCTCAGACACTCTTTGTACTGCTTAACACTATGGAGGAACAGATACTTACAGGGGATGCAAGCCTATAGTCTAGGGCTAGAACCTGGCCTGAGGGAGAATTGCACAGTAACTGTTTACTGGTCAGAAAGTAAAAGGAGCTTTTAATACAATGTCAGAAACGACAGTAGAGAAGATGTCTCACTGTTTACCTAAAGGGGAAGTAAATTCAAACAGAAAATAAAATACATAAAAGAGGCAGCTGTCTCTGAGCACACTACCATGCAGTATATGAAGGAACCCTCTGTGAGCAATCCTGCCTGCATTCAGGAGTGCAGACAACTGCTGAAAAAAGGCTTCAAGGAAAGGAGCAACACTACCTCTGACTAAACACCATGGCAGAAAAAGAGATTGAGGGGTAGAATTGCTTTTAATTAAAATACCCAGAATCACTACACAAAATGCAGCTAGGCATACAAAATGTGAAGGAAAGCATTATTTCTCTGTGCTTTGCCTTTACATAAACATAAAAGCCACAAAGGTAAACCGACAAGAATGAAAACCAAGAATAAAATATATATTGGATACCTACATTTTAAATGCTGGGAAATTGACTCAGAAGACAAAATATTTTGAAAATATGGTTTGACTCTGGAGCTCCTCAAATTACACTGGGGTAATTTTAGAGCAAATTCATTGCTACAGATAGAAATTTATTCCTCCCCTGACTCTCCTTGTAGTCTTAGCTGCAGGATCACTTGAGAATGAAAATCCTTAATATGTCGCTGGGTTCAGAAGCTGCACATAATAATGCCAACCAAAGTTGTCTTATAGGTGAGGAAGTACACATAATTATCGAAAACCCCTTAATACTTGTGATTCGACAATGTTTTACAAAGTTGCCTGTTCCTTCTAATTTTCTCTGTCTGGAAAATAGTGCTTCCCTCCATTCCCACAATCTCACACCTTAGATAAGCAACAAGCTGCAAACAATGTGAATTAAGGGCTCAGGAACGCAGCAAATTTCCCTTTTTGAACTCATACATGCAACAAATGAGGACAGCAAATCTCTTTAGCCCTGCATAATATTAATTTTGACAGTCAGAAAGATATTTCAGTATGAGTATATCTGTCTTCTAAATCAATTTTCCAGACTGGGGCCACAGTGTACTAATATAGAACTTTGCACTGATCTTCAATCTGTTTCTACAAATTTGTGAACAAAACCCCTTTTTAGGCTATTTATTTTGATAGGTCTGGTTCTATAGACATAAAGACCCCTACTTTGTCCATATTTTTGAGAAGCAGCTTAAAGCACTCTCCTGTCTCCTTATCCTGATCAGTGACTTTTTATCTTTTGAAATTCAGCATGATAATTAGACTTACTTTTGCTAGTTCATCCATTTAATTTAATTTAAACTGAAATCAACTTAATCCAGATCAATCCAAGGTTATTATTAATATAATTTGTTCTCTCAGCTTTGCCTAGCTCAGTATTATATGTTATTTTCAGTAGTATTTATCTTTCTCACAAAATTAAGGATAGTTTTATCCCATGGCAGCCAGAGTAAAGGTTGAAAAATCCATTTTTAATATCAAGTTTTCATAGATACTTCTGATTAACTGTGTGGCAACTCATATTATGACCGACATCATTGATACGAAGCAGGAGTCAAGCGTGAATTCTCAGGTGATTTTTCCACATTCTTCTTATGAATACCAAATATATATACAATTATATACAAAGTCTGCCCCAAAGTGAAAAAGTAATTAGTCCTAACAGGCCAATTCTTCTAACAGTCATTCTCCATCCTGAGTTTTGAAGGATGAAGTGAAAAAAAAAATATTGTGCATGCAGCCTGAAGCTTTCTTATTATTTTTAGTTTTACATGGCACACAGTTTAATGCCAAAATCATACTTGCCATAATAGAAATTGGAGTTGGGAAATAAAAGCAAAAACTCATAAAATGAATCTGTCCTAGTTTTAGGACCATGTTTGACTCAATGAGTGAAGATAAAAAGTGGTAGAGTAATAATGATGAATTTTATTTTGACAAGTCTTGTTTCCCCCTTACATTTATGAAATGGGAGACAAAGAAAAATAACATACTTGATTTTTGCCTTAAGTTGTTCAGTTTCAGTTTGTTACTAAAAATAAAATAAAAAAATATTTTCCTGTGGAAAGGGAAACCTTGAAAGACTTTTTCTAAAGAGGGTACTGTACAAGGGACTAACTGGTTTTTGCAAAACACAAGAAAACACAAGAAAACACAAAATAACACAATAAAACAAAACAAAACAAAACAGCACCACAACTTTCCACATGACTGCTTTGATAAAGGATTTTGAATTTGCTGATAAAACTGTCAAATTTCAAGTTTTAAGAGACTCACCAACAATATTTTCTTTGAACAAAAATATTCTAGAATGAACATCTGCAATCATTTGTCAATGTCTCCATGACTCTAAAGGAGTCCCACAGAAGTAGTTTCCATGTGAACAGGACAGTGATGCCTGCTCACAGACTATGAAATCCAATCTCAATTTTGCAGTTATTAAGATTATTAATAACCTGCAATATTTTATTATACAGCAACAGATGTTGCAATCAAATGATTTGCCTATATAGAAAACACAATTATTTATCCTTTATAAATATGATAAATGTAACCATGTTACAAAGTGCAGCTATTCAATTGTTTCTGAAGAACAACACGATATGCAATGAAGATGTAAACAATGTAGTACAATAGAAGGAAAAAATAACCTCTGTAGAGAACTTTTGGTTGATACTGCAGAAAATTGTTCAGGGTTTGAAAGGAACTGGTTCAAGACCAGCAGCACAAGCATTGGAATAGATACAGATCTCTGTCCCTTCTCATTAGCTAAACCTAAAATATTTTTTCTAGAAAAAGAACACATTTTTCTCATAAATTCACAATACTTGATCTTGTGTGCACAGATCTGGAGGACACAGCTCATGCTGAAATCAGTACAAATCTGTGCAGCTGAAGCAAAGTACCAAAGTCAGTTAAATTTTGCTGTGCTAGACAATAAGAACAAAATCTGCCCTGTGAACTAAGTTCCCATATACAAGTGTATTTTTCAGCAAGTGTTATGCATCATAGGGATCCATATGGCTTCAAACATTCTAACAGACATCTGCATTTTTCCAGAAATGGAAGCATCATGTAAGAATAATTCCCAAAATCAGATTTTGTTAGACAGCTTTGCTTTATGCAATCAATTTTTTCTCTATTTAGAACAGTTTTTGTGAGATGCATGTCTTATGAGATAATGCTACACTATAACCAGTTTGAAATATAAACAAACAATCTATTAAGGAAACCTGCAAATGAAGGATTTTATCCATGAAGGAATACCGGGACATCTTTTCAAGATCAAAGTTACACAAGGATTTCTGGGCAGACTGTGCTTCTAATAGATCACAAATAACCAACAGTAATATAGTTTGATCTAAAATTCACATGGAGAATACTCAGCAATATTGTGCTCTTCAACAATAGTGGCCACTGAGAAAATTCTCCTTCTCTTGAGTAAAGCCATGGTTCTAATTGTGCTTTAAATTCCATTTGTTTCATGAATTGCTAGATATAAAAAGGATACAGGTGATAAGGTTATGTCAATGAAAGGGTTTACGTATATGTATATACACACATAAGGACAGTCATGCCTATGTACAGGTACATAAACACCTGCTTTTGAAGGTATCAACAAATCTCCACCAGCACAGGACATTTACTGATCAACTTTTTTATCAACTAAGAGGAGCACAAACCAAATGTATTAATTTACAGAAATGCAGAAAAACAGAAATTAATTCAAAATATGAAACTCTGATGTCATGTGAACCTGAATTTCATGCTTCATCAAACACTTGCAACATTTCCAGCTGACTGCTGCAGAAGAATTAAAGACAAAATTTTCCCTCTTTTTAGTACAGCCATGCTATAGAGGACTTCAGATTGTTATTTACAGCCCTGATTCAGAATGTGATTTTTAAACTGATGTTTCAAACTTCACTGCTTTTTGTTTTTTAATTTTCTCACAAAATATGCTGTGACCTGGAAGGAAGCCATAGAAAGTTCTACTTAGGAGCCAATGAACTGACAAGAGAGGACAAATTATGTTTATGGATTCCCACAGGGCTATGAATAAAATGGTTCATCACCCACACAGATTTCTTCTACTTAGAGATTTAAAGTACATCATTCTCAAAGGGCATACAGATACAGAAAATCACCAAATCCCATGGGACTAAATGCAAATCATAATCCCAATATATGAGCTGTCAAGGACCACTAGAGAGTGCATTTCAATCATCTTGGCAGTTATAGTACATTGAATCAATATAGCACATGGCATTATTACTCAGGCATGTGCATTACTATTCAGTAAAACAACAAAATGTCAAGGAAAGATACTAAAAGGTAGCAATAGTTCTGGATATCACAGACTGTTAAAATTCCAATTATGTGAAAATTAGAAAATGCACTTTTTTTCCATTTAGTAAATTATTACATTTACAAAAAGAACTGCAACATTAGCTCCCAATATTCCTAACCACATTTAAAAAAATACATGATAAAGGATAAAAGTTTAGGTAGATAAAAAAAAGGTTTAGATAGATAAAAGTTTTCTTTCTGTAATACTAACCTAAGACATATAATCTTATTCACAGTAAACTTAATTAAAATTCATGAACAACATAAACCAACTTATTAATATGACTATATTCTTTGAGATATTTAACCACTCTGGAGGAAAAGCCCCTACAACAATCCAATAACAAACAACTCTATATAAACCTGTCATGTAAAGACTGTGGTTTCACATCTTGTCGTGCATTGGTGAATAGACCCAAAAAGACTTTGGCAATAAGTTGTTACTAAGTACTCTGAAAAAGACTGGAATTCTTTCAATACATGCATGATTGCGAATCTTGTTTAAAAATACACACAGAACCCCACTTCACACAAGTTATATTAACTCTTACATTGATTGAATTATTTTAGTATGTTTACAGATTTCTCCTTATTTTTCATCCATACTGTGCCCCCTGAATTAATTACCAGTTTTGATCTTTAAGTTGTACTCAAAGTGCTATCAGTGAAACACGATAGTGTCTTCCTTGTTGAAGCCCCTGATTAAATACAGGAAATGTGCGTCTACGTCTGTGATAATTTTTTTTCTTTATCTCATTTTAGCTGCCTAAAGTATTCTAGAAGACCTTTGTCTTCACCTAGAGTTTCAGATTATACTCAGTGTGCTATAAATGGGATTCAGTGTGATTCCCATGTTCTATTTTTAACATAGCTAGTTAAGTCACAGGTCAACCTTAAAAGTGGCAAATAACTGTTAGACTATTCTACTCTGTATAGCAAGATGTCATTTCTTGTTTAGATTTTTTTTTTTCTTGAATTCCCATGTGAGGTTTTTCTTACTAAGACTTTTTCCTCCATATTCTATGTTAAGTATACAGGTATCCAAAAACTCACAGAAATATTTCTCCTCACAGGATTATGCTAATATTATGCTCCCCTTCAGAGATACATATCACACGCAACAGAATGTTCTTAAAAGCTTAAAATGCTTCAGTGATAGTCTTTGGCGCACTTATGTTCCTAAAATCACATATGGTCTTCAGAGTTTCAATAACTTGAATTCCAGAATTTTAAGTAAAAATAACATAGGTGTTTAAAGTCGCTAATTTAAAAACAACTTCATAAATGCCACATGCATACATGTGGTAGAACTAGAAAAGTTGCAGGCAGTAGCAGTACTCAATTCAAATGAAGAAGATTTCAGCATATATTCAAGTTCAGATATACAATTAAATTAATAAGATTTTTACAATTATTTAATTGGACTGTCTTCATAACCCAGCACTTGCTTTCTCTACCCTTAATATTTAGCACTTTTAGAAGTGCATACTGAAGTTTTTCAACTTCGATGTACAAGACTATCATACAGAAGATCTTCAGGTCAGCCAGAAAGACAGGACCTACAGTGTACTAAATTGCCCATACCATTTTGAAGCAGGAAAGAAAAAAACAAAAGGAGTAAAGGTAATAGAGTAATTTGATTCCTTCTAGCATGGTTGACAGCATGGACATGAACAGTTTAAAAACTCTTCCTAAAAACATTAAATGAGACAACAAGTACTTGCTTCTATTTTCTAGGCAATTATTTTGTGTGTGACTGCATGTTATTTTAGTGATCTGGTGACTGTTAAACTGATAGGGTAATTTAAATTTAGGGCAGCTTTGGCAGTGCTTCATCATGTTTCTAGTAGAAGCTCCCTGTGCACAAAAAAAAACTGTGGTGAAGAGGAACTGCAAACAGAGGTGATTCTTTCCTGGTTCTCTTCTCATCCCCATCTCATTTTCAAATCTTAAAATGCAGTAGAGTAGAGTAATGATCATCAAGTCAACCTTTTCCTGAGGTTCTTTATTATTGGTAAAATGCAGAAATTTGCTTTTCTTGACTAAGATTCAACTGCTAAAACTTTGGAATGGCTGCAGTACAGGAAAAATATCTTTGTTAAAGAGAATTTTAAAAGTTTCAATTTTTTTTTTAAGGTTTTCACTTTATTTTAGGGAATTCTTCTCACATCTCTGACCAATATGACATTTGGAATGGTAAAATAGAGTCCTTTTACGTCTGAAAGTGCAAGAAGATCAGGAAATTATTACTGTATTTTTAAATGGTTAAACATGTATGCATGTATTAATGATGAGGATGCACACTGTAAGGACACTGTGATACCTGATTGACCCTGATACCTAATAGGTCAATACAAAATTAAATAAGTACATAAAATTATTATACTATGTCAAATTAACAAATGCCTTCACCCAAGTTTCCTTCATTATTTTTTTCAGCTGTAAGTAAATATATACACATCTGATGCTGGACTACATGTCTGAAAACTGTTTTCAGATCAAGTCCTAATTAAGTCTCACCAAACTTGCCATTGAATCTTGTTAAAATGCTGTCATATTTGCCACTGAACTTTATTAATTTGGTAATTTTTAAAATAAATTATGTTATTGTTTACCTCTCAAAAATGAGGGGCATCACTTTGTTCATGGCACTGAGTTACTTTGCATAGCTGTAATTGTATTTTTTAACTCTCATTTCTCTTTAGCTGGAAAACATATCATAAATCTACCTGGAAACAAGGTCACTTCAACACTTCTTCCTCAGTTAACAAAAAACAATGACATTTTATAGTGTAAAAAAACCCATTCAATTGTAAAATAAAAGTTACTTTCTTTTCTTGGTAGAAGATGAACACAAAGGAAAATCAAGACAGGTAAAGTTTTGCTTGTAGGAAAGATTGTTTCTCAGTTAAAATTCTTCTCAGCCATATTTTATATGTCTTACTTGAATATTTATAGCATAGATTAGTCCATGTAGGAGTCAGCTACTAGCATTTTTTTTTCTTTTGATTTTTCATGCATTCATTTATTTGTAGTCATTTCTGGAAATACTCTTTGACACTTTTTGTCAGTGTTAAGTGGTTTGCCTTATCTATACAGAGCACAATGAACCACATTGAGGAGGGTTTTAGAGTTTTGTCCTTGATAGTACAGGTAGAAATCTCATCAGCGGATTCTTTAACTGTACACAGAACAAAAGTGATTGAAAGGTCATAACATTTTCCACAAATACATGTAATCCTGTTGTCACAAATCTCTGTGCTTCCTTATACTATATTTCCACCCTATATCATTTCGCCACAACTTGTCTGCTCATGGTTAGGATTAGACTGTGGGGCCTTTTGGTAAAAAAGTATATTGAAGAGAACATGTTTATTGTATCCCTCTGACTATAAAATAATCTCAATCAGATTTTTGTTTGCAAAAGTCCTCCAAAAATTCTTTTTCTATTAATTCTTGAATAAAAATAGCATTTGGTCTATACACATTGTAGATACATTTATAATGTTTATTGGACTATGTTTTAAAAGCTTTTTCCTGAAACACAAATTTTCACAATTAGCTCTTCCAAAAAAAAATTACCATTTAATTGCAATAGTTCAAATAAAGATTTAAGACAAAAGGTTTTTTATCACAAGCCACCACAAAATTATTGTACAATGAGAAAAAATAAAATTTAAAAATTCAGGGCTTTTGAAGCTTTCTTGCCATTTCAACTGATGTCTTTGATCTGGATTTTGTGATTAATAAGTAATTTAGAGAAAAATTTATTTAAGTAGGGTGTAAATCTACAAAATAATTAAAACTGTTTTAAAAATAAAGCTGTCTGCCATCAAGCCTTATAGAAAAATATTTAAAGAATTCAGTGTTTTGAAGAGGCCTGCAGAGGGCATAAAAACACTGAGAAGAATCAAAGACACTGTTCTAGAAGCTAGGAAGGAATTATTTACATATGGTTCTTGGAAATATAACTGAAGGTAAGAATGAAAGCAAATCATTCAGAGGTTTTTTGCCTTTCTGATGCCCTCAGAAAATAATGACACAGAGATGTAGTTCTCTGCACATGGCAGTGAAAGAGGATGTTCAATAAGCAATAATTTCTGTTAAAAATTCTTTTCATATTAAAAGAAATAAACATTTTTTGTCTTACCCAGTTTGATAATTATTTAAACATAAAGCATAACAACAGAAGCAAAACTCCTTTCCTATGAGCTACAGTGAGAAAGCCACAAATCCTGGCTTATCTGAGATCTATTTGGTCCTACATGCTTTGAAAGACATTAAGCATTTGCATTTCTAACACCACAGTTGTAGTGAATTTGGAAGTCTTCTCCAGCCCCTACTTTATTGTCAAATTGACCGCTGAATCCATGAAAAGGAACCAGGAAACACTGAATTACAGGCCATTCACAGGTCAGGGTTTCTTACTGTAAGGCTGCTAAGTCTGAAGCATTCATATCTTTATTCCAAGGCAACATTCAGTAATAGATTGGTCAACATGTAACAATAGAAGTTAGAGTTTCTGACCTTATTTTCACTGGATAATGAGGCAGAAAACTGTCATGTAGGCTAAATGCTAAATGCTGGCTCTGTGTAACGTTTCAATGTTGCCAAAAAAGATTTTTTTCCTGAAATATAGTTTTATCACAAAATTCTAGAGCCCTCAGCTTTTTCAGGTATTGATGGGTAAATTAATTTCAAAATTATGGCAAATACATCATGCATTCAATACAATACAACAAATTCCCCCTCTGATAAAACACAGTACTGAGTTTTCCCAATCCTTTTTTCTTCTCTTCCATTTCACCTTCAGCAGCAGCAGGAAGGTGAAAACAAGCTGAGTAAGACTGACAATACTAAAGAACATGTTTCAGGCTTTTTGAGGTGTACAGATGGTGATCAGGATGATGAGAATCTATATAAAATGGATTGAGCATTTCAGTTCATTGACAGTAACTCTACCATCACAAATGAATCTTTAGAACTCTCCAGCAATATGATTCATAAGGTAAGGTTGTGACAGGCTGTAAGTCTTTATCAGTGACTATTCTATCTGCTCTCTTTTAGATCTGTGACTCACAAAAGCCTAGAAGATTTGAGATGAAAGAGGTTAGCTCAACAAATCAGTAAATTTCTTCTGCTCCAGTGCAGGATCAGCTGTATCTCAAAAGTGCTTGTGAGATATTTGTCTAACATCTCTATAATAATGTCTAAAAGGAAGGGATTCCCAGTCCCTTAACAAATCTGTTACAGTCTGTCTTTGCCATTAAAAAGCTATTATTAATGTCAGGTCTAAATCTCTTCTGTTGCAGTTTAAGCCCATCATGACTTTTCCCAGAGGATGTGAGGAAGAGTTTATTCTCTTATTTTTTTCAGTACCTTGTTGTTGTTGAAATCTCTTAGCAAGGTGTATTACGTTTGCATGGCCAGCTTTTGGTAGTGGGGGGCTACAGAGGTGGCTTTTGTGAGAAGCTGCTGGAAGCTTCCCCTATGTCCAGTAGAGCCACTGCCAACTACCTCCAGGAGAGATGTGACCTGATCAAGGCTGGGTCGATCAGAAATGGTGGTAACACCTCTGTGGTAACATCCTTAAGAGGAAAGAAAAACAAAATGTGGATGTGCAGTTTTAATTGCTGCCAGAGAAGAGTGGGGTGAGAATATATGAGAGGGACATCACTGCACACACCAAGGTCAGTGGAGAAGGAGGGAGAGGAGGTGGTCCAGGCACTGGAGCTGAGATTCCCCTACAGCCCGTGGTGCAGATCATGACACAGTTGGACTCCTGCAGCCCATGAAGGTCAATGGAGATGCAGGGATCCACCTGCAGCACATGGAAGAGACTCATGCCAGAACAGGGAAATGCTTAAGAAGAGACTCTGACCCTGTGGGAGGCCTCTGCTGGAGCAAGCTTCTGGCAGGGATGTGCTGGCCTGTGGAGAGAAGAGCCCACTCTCAAGCAAGTTTTCCTGTTAGGACTTGTGACCCTGTAGGGGCTCATGGTGGAGCAGCCTTTGCCTGAGGGACTGCATCCTGTGGGGTGGACTCACACTGGAGCAGGGGAAGGATTCTTTTCCCTGAGCAGCAGCAGAAACAACTGTCCATAACCCCCATTCCTTGTCTCCCTTTGCTGCTGGGTAGGAGGAGGCAGACCTGGGAAGGAGGAAGGCGTGGGGGTAAGGTGCTCTCAAGGTCTTATTTTACTTCTTATTATTCTGCTCTGATTTTGGTAATAAAAATATTCAAGCAGTATCCCTATTTCAAGCCAGGTTTTGCCTGTGGTGTCCTTTGGTGATTGATCTCTCTCTGCTTGTATCTCAACACATCAACCCTCCATTACATGTTCTCTCCCTTGTCCAGCTGTGGAGGGGAGTGATGGGATTTGGTGGATGCCTGGAATCCAGAGAAAGTCAACCCACTACACCTGGTCCAGCCCTTTATCTCCTTTCCTATACGTTAACCACATACCCACTACAAACATCTGTAATATTGGATCTGTATAGCTATTACTAGTTTGTGCTTTTATTAGAGACAGAATCTCCTCAAGTACTAGTTTGTAAGAGAACAGCAATCCAAGTTGGTCTTGGCAGATTTAAGAGCAAACTAGAACCTCTAATTCTTGGAGGGTGTTAGCCTACAATGCTACAGCTACAAAATTATATAGGAGAACTAATTTTTGAGGTCATATCCAGGCAGAGAGCTGCAAACATCTGTGCATCTTCTCTGCCTATGCTCAGAGGTGGCTGGAAGCTGTTCAACCATACTGCCATGGCTCATGATCTGGGGCTCTGACTCAGCACAGCGTGCTGCCTTTATTGCACCACTCCAGCTTACAAACAGCTTGTATCAGCTTGTCTTGGAGCAGGAATAACGGAGCTTCACGGCCATGTGCACCTGTACACAAAGATATATAGAGATGTTTTGGGGCAATATCTACGTTTTTATGAGCTGCAGTCGGTGGAATGAACCTCAGTCTCCCCTGGGACCACAAGATGCTTTTTTAATGCAAGTAGCCAAGTGTGCATAAGATATGATAATACAAATAGCCATAACCATATTCCTACATAGCCTATGCACATGTACATAATTTTAGATAGGTTTTGCTTATATGTCTATAGTACAACTGTATGTACAGCAATGTGCCCATAGCTTAGCCAGACACAGCACTATTCACATTCAAGGTATGCATTTTTAGATAGTGTCATAGGAATGACTCATTAATGTCAATAATATGGATTTAAGACTCTATTATATTGAAAGGAAAAAATCACCTTTAAAAGAAAACTGACTTTGATCCTTATCTTTTATATCTCTATGCTAGTAAGCCTCAGTGTAAAGTAAAATAAGACATAATTTTTTACTTTAAAAAAGCTTTTGATACATTGTTATTATCAAGTTTTGAGAGATGCTTCAGCCCAAATTAAGGTACAAATGAGACCATATGCTAACGCCAATAGTACAGATTTCATGTGGCAGTAAATGTGAGAGAAAAAGAAATAAAAGGAAATGGCCACCTGCTATAGTGGTTTGTCTTATGGCAAATTCCTTTTGTGGCCTTAAGAGTTTTTGAGGCAACTGTGATCTTTAAGTCTCTCACATATTTTAGATGTGATCTTTATTACACAATTTATAATATTATATGGTTAATAACCTGCAATGTTCAAGGAACTGAAATGGCACATAGTATGAAGGTAGAATTTCTGCTAAATTCAGTAATACAGTAGCCTGAAGTCCAAAAACATTTGGAATAGCAGTGCAGCTTATATAAGTATGATACTGTGGTGGGGTGACCGTGACTGGATGTCAGGTGCCCCCCTGCCCCCCTCAAAGTAATTCTATCTAACTGGAATGAGGAAAGAAAATATGGCAAAAGGTTTGTGAATTGGGATAAAGGGCAGGGAGAGTGCTCATCAATTACTGTCAGAGAAAAACCAGACTTGATTTGGAGAAATTAATTTAATTTATTGAAAATCAAAATCAGATCATCATAAGGAGAAGCAAAAAAAATCTTAAAAACACTTTACCACCTCCCTTCTTTCTACATCTTCCTTCTCTCACCCAGTAGTGCCAGGAGATGGGGGGAGTGGAGTAATGGTGAGTTCATCACATGTTGCTCCTGATGATGCTCAGGGACAGGAGTCCATACCTTACTCCAATGTGGAGTCCTTGCCACGGGAGACAGCTCTCCAACAACTTCTCCAGCCTAAATCCTTCCCACAGTTCTTCATAAACTGCTCGAGCATGGAGCAGGGTGCAGTCCTTCAGACACTGCTTTCTCCATTGGCTGTAGGTGGATCTCTGCATCCCCATGGTCCTCTCAGAGAGAGCACAGCCACTTCATCATGGTCTGCACCTCAGGCTGCGGAGGAATCTCAGCTCCACCACCTGGAGCACCTCCTGCCCCTCCCTCTCCACTGACCTTGGTGTGTGCAGAAGTTGTTCCTCACATATTCTCACTCCTCTCATGTCTGAGAACAATTACATCTGTGCAATGATTTTTTATTTCCTTCATATATGCATTATCCCTAACTGGCAGAGCCTTGGCCAGTATGGGCCTGTCCTGGAGACAGTTGGGATTCGCTCTGTCAGACGGAGGAAGTTTCTGGCAGCTTTTCACAGAAGCCACCCCTGTAGCCGCCACTACCAAAATCTGGCCACATTAATCAAATAAAGATACAGACAAAAACTTGTCAAAATTTGGCAATATTCACGAGCCCCATGACCTCTTCTGTAGTGAAACATGTTCTATCTCTAAACGTAGTGCTGTTTTACCATGAGAAGCATCTTCAGAAAACATGCTTTCATTTTCCTGTTTCTCATTCTTTTGACACCAGATGGCACCATAATATATAACCATTGTAATCATCCCAATTAATTTTGATTTATTTTGATTTTGATTTCAGCGGAAGAAAATCTTCATTAATCAGTTTGCATACTAAAGCTATGTCATCAAAAGGCTTACTAACCCTCTTGCTCGATTTCAGTCTTCCAAGCAAGCAGCTCTTACAGTACCAGGGACTACCTTAGTCTTTTCATTATCAACATTCAAATTACAGTGAGGCATTACCATCAGTTTTGTTCACCTCTTTCAGTTTCACTAGGCTTTTTCTAAACACACTTGCTCACTGATCAAGAAGGGGAAAAATGTCAGATTTGGGAATTATGGACCTAGTCCACTTGCTGTGGAACCAAAATCCATAGCCATAAAATGAGAAAGTACCTTGAAGTCCTAAAAGACCCTCACTTACCACCTTCCAGCTCATGTGCTGTAGCAGAACCTGAGCTGATCATCAAGGGAAAGATATAGCACAGCCCTTAAATCTGAGAAAAGGTATTTCTATTTTCTTTAGCACTTCCTGATCATTTTACAACCCCAGCAGTCACTCAAAACAATGCATCTTTCTTCAGCATATCTTGTTCTTCCCTGATTCCCTTCCACCCACTCTTCATGAAAGAGTAGCCAAGTATTATGTAAGAAACATTATTATGCAGGAAAGAGGAATTTCTGAATGTTAACAGAAACACTTAAATTACTTCTCTTAATGGTTCCAGAGAATTAAATAAGCAGTCATTTTTTGTTTAGACCAGTGGCTGAATGACTATGCATCATGCATAAGATCAAAATTTCTTTGAGAAACCAATGTAATCATCCTGGGAGATCAGAATCATATCAGTATATTTAACGTGAAGTCTGCTGAAATAAAATACAGAAGAATCACAGAACTGTAGAATTGTTTAAGTTGAGAAAGACAATTAAGATCATTGTGTCCAAAAATTAACTCAACACTGTCAATTCCACCACTAATCCATGTCCATAATTGTCATGTAAATGTCTTTTAAACACTTCCAGAGATGGTGACTGCAGCACTCGTATGGGCAGTCTGTTCTAATGGTTGAAATGGATTTTCAAAGCAAATCTATTAATAGCTTTAAGGACATCAACAGTGTTTTCAATCAGAGATAATTATTTCAGCACCAAAAAAGATATTATGAGGAGTCAGAAAATCTATGTTGCAAAGAAGAACTGAAAAGATGTTAAACACCTGCCAATTTTGTGTGAGGTAGGCTGAAAATTGCTAACTTCTGATCATGCATTAAGAAAGACTTAAGGGCTTCTACTGCCTAAATGAGGATTTGCAAAGGTCAAATATAGTTTACCTTCTTGAGTATGGCCTAGCTTTGAATAAGTTTCTAAGAATAAGCTCTCTGGGGTGTAAAAATCTAGAGAGGAGCCATTCAAAACACCATCTATTTTTGAGATATAAACCATTGATATTAGGGCTTAAAGCCTGAATTTAAATTTTAACATTTTGGAATAATTAATTTCTTAATAGTTGCAGATTATGATAGGAGAGAAATATAAAGTTTCTTTACAAAACAGTTGCCCACAGACAAGATTTATGACCTGTCATTTAGGGGTGTTTTTTTTCTGTTTGTTTTTTTTTTTTTTTTTTCCTTTTCCAGTTTGCTCCAATGGAGTTCACAGATTTTCACCAAAACAAGTTTCTCACATACCAGATGCTTGTAAATCCAGAGCAGGTGTGTGTATGTGTTGATTTATGCCTCTGTGAAATATGTGGGCAACAGAGGGGAAAGAATGATGCAACACAAAAAAACAAATGGCTCCATGTAGAAACACAAGTCCTATTCTTTTCTATGCCTTTCCAGTTATGAGAAGAAATTAAAATAAGTTTTCTTTCTCTAAGACACATGAGAAATATTGTTGTGCTTCCACTGACTTTTTTACCCATTTCTTAGACTGAACTTTTCCTCCTTGGGAAAATTTATTGCTCTACATCACTTTGTAAATCTGTGTACACAGCTGAAAGAAAAAGTTATTAATCTTTACTCAGGAGAGGTCTCATCTGAAATCGGATCCTTCACAACATTTTTGCATAATGAGTCATAAAATATTTTAATTTTAACTTGTTTTAACACTTCAGATTACAGAAAACAGAGCGTGAATGTTTGAATACTAGAGGAGCTGGAGCTTTGTATAGTTCCTGCAGTATTGCCTGATGACCTTTATAATAGTGGTTTATGAAAATAAAGTTTCATAAAAGTTCCTAAGACCATAATGCTCTCATTATTTTACTGAATTAGAGAAGATTTTAGAAAAAAGGCTACGCCCCTCCAAAAACCCCGAAATCAAACAAAAACCACCTAAATTCCTAAATACTTAAAGCAGCTTATATAGCAATATATTTATTTCTGTATTTTATATGCAAGAAAACCTTTTGCATGATTTTTAAATTACCTTCTCTCTCATCCTATTTATGTGTATCTTTTAGATGGCATATTTTAACAGTGCAAGAGGAGCTGCTATGTGTGTGATCAAATTTCATTTTAGGCTGAAATTATATTATGGAAATTGGCACAAACTAATCTATTAGTGTGGCTGTCCATTACACAATATAACAAAAAGACACTGCTTTTTTATGGCTTGCAGGGGTCTTTCCTACCCAGGGGCTATGCTTGACCTTGGTCTTGATGAACCCCATAATGTCCCTACTGTCCATTTCCTACAGCCTATCTAGACCTCTCCAGCTGGCAGCATTGTCCTTAAGAGTGTTACCTGGTCATTCTCCCATAGTTTGGAGTCATCTGCAAACTAAAAAGAGACAGTTATTCATCACCTCTTTCAGCCTACCAAAAAATAAATTTGAATTATTTTTGGTAATTTAAAAATTTTAAATTATAAAAAATATAAATTCTTATAATTAGGATTTAATTATTAAAATTATAAAAATTACTAAAACGACAGAGTCCCAGGACAGATTTTTTGTGGTAGTCTGCTTGACACCATGCTTCAGTTAGAATACACCTTACTAAGTACACCTCTACACACCTGATTATCATTTTTTACCTTTCCATAGCATCTGAACTGGGATACAGGAATACAGTGACAGAACATGTCAAAAACTTTGCTGAAGTCCAAATAAAAAATGGCCACAATTTTCTCTGACCCACATATTTCAGCATTTGATCACAGAAGGGAATCAATCTGGTCAGATGTGGTTTACCCTTCAGTGAATTCAAGGTTTCTGGTTCCAATCATCTCCTGTGTATGCCCAAAAATGGGGTCTGTGAGGACTTGCTCCAGCACCAAAGTCAGACAACCATGGGTTGATCGGTTCTTTTTATCTTTTTGGAGATAGGTGTGGCATTTATTTACCTTTATCCAGTTGTTGGTACTTTCTCCAACTCCACAACAACTTATCAATGACAAGAGAAAGCATCTTTGAAAGGATGCTGGCCATCTTTTTCAGCACCTTGGATGGAGTCTGTTGGGTCCTTAGGATTTTTGTGGATTAAATCCCTCAGCAGTGTGTCTGTATACTTTCATTGTGCTACCTCCCTTCCACAGAAGTCTGCAAGATATAAGGTATATGCAAGGTGAGTGTCTAGGATGAGGGGGGTGTAGGAGTGGGGTTTTATTTGGAGAGGGAAATAAGGGTGGTTTGTTTTTTTTTTTTTGGTTGCTGTTTCACATATTTTTAAATTTTTTTTATTAAGCAGTATCCCGAGGACTTTTATCCTGCTGCTCTAACAAAGGCTACTCACTTCTCTCATTTGCTATATAATGGAAATAGAGAAAGAAAAAGGGGACATAAAAAAATAAAAAACAAGAAAAAGGAAAAGAAACAAGACAAAAATCTGTAGACACATAACAAAAGGAGAAAGAAGCAGAAGAGTGAGCACATGTCAAACTATTTTGCAAGAGCATAGTGGGAGAAGATCACAGAACCACAGTCATCCACCAGGCTTTGATAAAAGGAGAGACTAGAAAAAACCAGAGAGGTTGAAAAATGACTGAATGTAAGGCACAATCACTTCAGTCATCCTGAGTCTAATTATTCTGTCCTGCCGTGTTGTTTGAAAATGGCTGGCAACAACAGCAGTGCCTGTCAGTCTCTTTGCTGGCTCAGATGTTTGAATCTTTTTTCTTTCCTCAAAACCTAGAGATAAAGAACCACAAAAGATACATAAAATAAAATGAGCAACCACCAGGCTTGAGTACAGTCAAGTGACAAAAATACAAACTTCCAGGAAAAATTTGCAGTAACATTAATAAAAATATTCAAGAAAAAAAATATAGATTAAACCAATAAAGATGAATGTTCCTCTTAGCACATGCAGGTATATCAACTTCAGGATTAACAGGAGGCCTAATCAGAGCTTTTCAGCATTTGACACCTGGGCACACATACATATAGATGTTTAAAATTACCTTGCATTCATGCAATTGTAGACTCTTAAGGTGAAAAAGGGGTTCCCAATGACTCTGTCACCAAAACATCTGTAGATGTAGAGTTGGTGCTGTTCTATATACCCTTTCCTATATTAATTCCTCTTATCACACAGAAGATGGTCTATGTATGTCAGATCTTGCATGGTAGAACAATCCTGGCAATGAGTGATCACCTTGGGAAAAAGAAATATAGGTATTCTGATGAATTGGGAATGTGAATCTATGTCCACATAAGCCAGAATGTTCTGACATTTTAAAGTTTGAAATGGATATATTTTCTAGGACAATATTTTGTGCCTTCTAGGACAACATTTTGTGCCATGAAAAAAAAAGAAAATTACCTAATCTTTGGCATAATGACTTTTACATATAACTTTTCAAGTAGAGTAAAATGGGTAGTCTATGTATGAGAAAAGAAAGGAGATTAGACAGTTAAAAAAATAGTAATATTTAAAAGGTATATCATCCTTCTTTTTCTGGAGTAAAAAGTGCGTGTAATCTTAGTAAGTAAATCCTCAATTTTAGAACGGACATTTTAATGAGGATCACTTGTTTTTAGTTCATAACAACTTACCTGCTATTGGTCTCTCCAAATAATCCTCCCGTTGTACACTTACTCAAGAGGAGCCATTTCTTTGTGCATATAATGACCTGCTTTATTAGAAAAGTTGATTCAAACATAAAACTCCAATACTTCTAGTTGATGCAAATATTAACATTACATTGAGAATATAAAATATCCAGTAAGTGCAACCAATTAACAAGGTGATTTATTTCAAACTTTTTTGCTATATTTTACAATGATGTGAAAGAAAAGAAAAGAAACACAAAGTCCTTTAAATATGAGTTAAAAAATTGTGGATATTTCTTAGCCAGTATTGTTTAGTAAAAGGCTTATTTTCATGAAAAGTGTCAAATATCAAGAATTGTGAAGTCTTTAACTACTTTGCTTGCTATAAAAATGATTACTCTTGCCATATTGCATTGTACGAGTCCGAACTTGGTTAAAAGCAAGCAGTTAGAGTTTTTCTTTGAAATTTCATCCAAAGCAAAAGAATAAAAAAGCTTTAAGAGCTAAGACTATTAAGAGTCTAAGAGCAGTTATACCTTGATCGTCACTTTCCATCCTAGCTGGCATTTTATTTAATCCCTTTGTCCTTCCCAAGATGTGACTTTGTAATTTCTTTTATAATTGGTCCAAGAGATTGTCCTAAAGTGATGTAAAATAGGAAAAGAATCATTAATATCTAATGAACTACAATGGTTCATACCCATTGAAGAGTGTCTAACAGCACTCATTTTGTGAGAAGTCCAGATAGAGAAGTAATTATTCAACTATATTTCAAATTTATTCACCTAAAAGCATCGGACTGTTACATTTTTCCACTCATATGCTGGAGTATATTTAATGAAACCAATGCTATTACTCTGCTCATCTCAGCAGTGACTGAGACCTTCTGTGGTACAGAATACTGTATGTACAACTGGCTGCAACTTACTGTTTCTCTTTGCCTTGGTAGGCTACCCCCTGTAAAAGGGACTGAAATTGGGTAAGGTAGTTTATATCTCTCATAAAAAGCACCTATGATTCTGAATTCCATAGGAAGGCTGCTGGGTGCATCTACAACAGAACATATGATTTTTAAAGAGTCAATAGATATTCATTCTCATAGTGAACTCTGTTTACAAACCAAGTGTTTGCAAGTAAACTAGCCTGATTAGAAATTCAGTAAATGATTAAAAACTACTGTCAGCCAAACCTGGTTGGTTTTAATTTCCCTCACTTCACAATATCTTTCTTATATTTAAGTTCAGGAACATTGCCCTGAGACAATTTTGGTATTGAGGTAAAACTAATCTTTAACTTTGAAACTAAAAGCACATCCAACTAGAAGATGAAATGAGGTCAAGGAGTTTTAAATAATCAAAAGTAAACAATTTCATTATCCCCTAAAATACTGTTCATTTGTTCAATGTTGAATAAATTTTGTTTCTATTGAGATAAAGTTTGGAAAACACTTTTGAGAAGAACCCCTTAGAAATATCAAAAATGCTCACGAGACAGAAAATTTGTCACCTATGTAGTTGAGTCACACAAACACTGTTCTTAAATCACTAAATAAATAGTAGAAAATAAATTTGCAGATCAAATATTTTTCTGATGTAAAATGACAGACTCATTCTGAAAGCATAGTGCCATATTCTGAACCCACTTATTAGATATTCCTTTTAAAAACACTATCCTACATAGATTCTTCTATGATTTAATTAAATCTTTACAATCTTCTGCTTTACTCTTATCATCAAACTTGGCACAAATTATACATTCTTTGATGAGAGGTAAAATCACAGGGACAAAGACTGATGAAGTGATGAAGTCCTGTGTTATGGACTATAGGTAATTTTTTTCATGAATGTATTATACAATAATGGAGTGAAGTTTGCAGTCACATAGCTGTATAATACAGTAGTGTCATTTACAGTAGTAGTCCTCAAACTTTGGAGAAAATCTATAAGGCCTCAGGATGAAGGTTTGCCATTTTAATCTGCCTTAATTATTCTTTACTTGTCCGCAACTTGATTTTACTTGATTTAGCTATGACAGCAATTTCTCCTGTTGACTAGATGTCTATAGTTAATTTGTTTTGCTTTTATTTATCTTTGTATGGTATGATGACATTTCTATAGAGGCAGCAGGAATTCAGCAAACAGAATTTGCTCTCTGTAGAAGAAATTTTGCATCCTTAACAAGGAAGTGCAGAGAAATACTTGGCATTATAGCTGCTCTCCACTCAGAAGCTGAAATACATTATGTGGTACAGGATTGGGAAGAGGATTGGAAAGAGGAAAGATGAGGTGTGGGCTTGCAACAGGGACACTGTGACTATAGACAACCTGCCAGTGGTTGGTTAAAACACGCAGAGCTGAAATGGGGCAAAGCTGGTTGTTTGGGTATCAGGACAAAGAGGTAGGATCAAACATACATAAAAGCCATAGGTCAAATACACCAAATTTGGATTTAACATGGACTTGTGGAACAATGAAATGTAAAAGCAGGTTATCAAATGTATAAATAACATCAATGGATGTCAAGGGTGGAAGATACAACAGGCCTCAACATGGAGGTCTACAGATACTGAAGATTTAGATTAACTTCTCCAAATGTGTGGACTCCAGATCCAGTGTTGCCATAACATAAAGAAATAAAGACTTCTGTTATCAGAGTAAATCTTACAGGCAGGTTGTCCAAAACTCTAAAATGAATTTGCCCTCAGGTATTAAAAACACCACAAAGATGTAGTGATCACTACAAAGCTCTGTCATGTTCCAAGCCCATTTTATTCTCCATCTTCAAACCAGAGAAATATGTTTTACCTCTAAGAATAGAAGTAGACAATCCAAAGTCCATAAAAGGAAAGAACTGTCTTTATTCATTAATCTGTCCTTGAGAAGTAGATGAGAGGTGAAATAAACAACATGGTAGAGATGTCAAACACAAAGAACTCAAAGGGATATTCCAAGATCCTGCAGTCACAGGAATGCTGAAGATGCAATAAAGCCATTGTCTGAAATAAACCTCTTCTGTTTGTGGTGAGACAAGTTAAACAAAGCTTCAAATATAAGTTGAAATTGTAATAAGTTTTGGCACCTATGCAAGAAAAGTGTAAGCCCATTACTTGGTCCATGTTTTAGAAATTAAATTTAGGAGTGCAGATGACACACCTATTTAGGTAATAGAGGTGGACAATTCTTTATTGCTTTAGCCCAGATTTAGATATGACATGACCTTATTTTCTTTCTATTTGATATAATTCCTGATTTTATATCTCTCAGACAAGATTATTCATGTTCTTAACAGCCAGCTAAGAGGTCCACAGGGCAGGATCCCAAGTTTTTAATTAGCCTGGACTTCAGAAACCAAGGGCATAAAGACAAAATATTTTAATTCAGCAAAAACTGATTTACAGAAACTGTGCTATCTATAGGGGAAAAAAATTGGATAATTATTATGGAAGATTAGATATTATTTAATCCAACCAGTTATTATTCTTTTTCTTGTTGTTGTTGTTGTTGTGTTTTTTCTATATTTAAGTAATACTGACAAAAAAGGGAGCTGGTAATTTTTTTTATGTGGAATATTTACATTTGTAGTAGTCATTCATTATGAAATGTGTGACAACTTCTTCCAAAACATCTTTCTCACGGAAAGTCAGTTTGGCAGAAAACAAAGAAAGATAATAAGATGATCTGCCTATCAGACTGAGTTTTTTCTCATAATGACTCCAAATTTTGTGAAAATAATTCCCCCAGTTGCCTGGCTTTTTCTTCATTTTCATAGACATTATAAACTCCTTGTTTGATTTGCTGTCATAACCAAGTTAAGCAAATGGGTTTTGATCCTTTTAAAATCTATGCCACAGTAGCATTATTAGTAATAAGCATTAAAGTAGGCATCTTTTCTGTGAATCTTGAATGGAGAAAAAAAAAACACACCCTACGATCCGTCAAAGTATATTTAAAATTGTAGTGGACACCTTTGTTCATATCTGAATAGCAGTTGGCTCTGTGTGCACTGCAGGTGCCATCTCAGCTCAGAGCTGCCTCTCACATGCTGTCAGGGACATGCTCATGAGCCAAACAAAGTTAGTTGCCAACTTGGTGCTCAGAAAACAAGCGTGGCTCTCTGTTCTCTGCATTTCTCACAGTGACAGTTGTACACTGTTGTAGTCACAGGGGTCTGGCATGAGAGGAAAACAACATTTTGGCTGCTAGAGGCCAAGATGCTTTGTGCAAACTAACACTGACACCGGTTGTCAAAAGAAAAGACTTTTTTCCTCAATCCAGGTAAGCTAATAATGTGTGCAAATTTATTTTTTATCAGTCAGTCTTGTCCTAAGCCATGAAACCCAGGTCCTTATACAATTCTAATACTGTAATTTTCTCTCTGCGCTTTGCCAAGCATTTCTTGAATCAGTATTAATAGCTGATAAAAAATAATCATAATAATATCAAACAAATAATGAGAAGAATGAAAGGGGTAATGTTACCCACATCTAATTGGCAGCTCAATAAGCTAGTGATGATTCAGTGAGATGCACACCAGTTATGGAGTAATGCTGAACACCAGTACAGACTAATTTCATAGTGTCCCTGCAGGGATATGCTCCCTTTGTATCCACACTGTGCTGTGTAACTCAGTGAAATTTTGTTATTGGTTCCAACAGGACTAAAATGGGATCAAACCCATTTTGTACACAGATTTTTGTACATTCTCATGGCAGGAGAATCTTGGTTTTTCTTTTTTTTGTGTTTTGAGGATCCAAGAACAAGACCATGAAAAAATCCTCAGACTTGAAGAACAACCTAGTACTACTCAAAAATGAGACACTTCAGGAACACTCATTTTTATATTCACAACCACTATTCCACTTAAACATATGACTCTGAGGACATCTACAGACTTGTGTGCATTTAAATGCTAACATTATTTCATACTTCATCTCCAAGGACTCAATCTCCTCAGCTCAATCCCAGCTCCAAGTTTCCAGTGAAGTGTGCTAGACTTCAGAATTTAGGCACAGATTAATAATTCTCCACACAATAACCTTCTGCTATGCCAAAAAGGAGTTAAAGATGCATCTCAATAAAGGCTATGATGCCTGTGATGAGCAGAGACTTGAAACTACTTGTCTTTACAGACAATAATTATTTATTTGATGGACTGAGAGGGTCAGAGACCTAAGTGATGCACACTGTTTAGTCTTGTGATGGGACAAGGAGCTGGCTTGTGGTCTTTGCTCCAATACATTTGCAATTATTTTACATTTGATAACCCCTGAACCTTTGCATTAACCCTATATCAAATAGTTAGTCAAGCAAGTCAAGCAAGATGTGAACACTCATGAGCATTGCCATTGTGAGGCTCCAAAGTCATGATCCTTTTCACAACTTTTATCTAGGTTAATGACCTTAAATAATTTTAAATATGCTGTATCTGGACAATGGAGTGCCAGAAGCTCTTGAAGAGTCAAAATTTTGGTCTTTCATAAAATCTTTCTGCTGACAAACAGGGTTTTTATTAGTTACAAAAGCTAATTTGTATTTGGGAAGCGTATAATGCTCATGTATGAAAAGGTTTCAGCAGCACAATGGTGCTCAACAGATGTTCTACAGTATTCTGGCAGCCCAAAACTCTGTGCATGTTAGTAAGTAACTGCCTGATAGAGTCTGTCATAATGAATTTACTTACCCTGAGAGTTTGTCATATTACTAAGAATGAACTTAGGCAAGATGAAAGTATTAAAGAAGATGTGTTTCCAAAACCATTATGATAACACAGTAAGAGTTAAAAATATCTTATTAAGACTTACATTTAAAATTTAATCTTTGTAGACTGTCTCTAGTACAGCTTCAAGTTTTTGAAGCTATACTACTAGCTCTAGAAGTCATACAAAGGTGTAGTGTCCTGAATAGTTCTGAATATTTCCTATTCTCATAGTGAAAGAAGACTACTTCATAAAGCGTCTCTGATAAGCCCCTAACGTATCCCCCAAAACACTGGCATACCGTAACTCATTTGTCCTTCATGAGGGATAGGGAAAAGCAGGCCTGTGATGGGCAGTGATGCAACACATGGTAGTGCAGGGCATTCTGTGACTTTTCCTTCCTGGTCTGGTCTGGTCTGGTCTGGTCTGGTCTGGTCTCCTCTCCTCTCCTCTCCTCTTCTTTCCTCAAGACCTCTTAAGATTTAATTTTTTTTATCTTAATCAGACTTATCCCAGAGCTTCGCCGGAGGCTGTTTTCCTCCACATACAAGCCACATAGAATATGGTAGTATTACTCTGAAAATTAGATGGCATGAGAAACATTTATTTACAAGTGTCTTTCAATATTTTGCATGTTTGGCTTCTGAGAAGCCTTATATGAAGACTTAAAATAAACCATGATGTGACAAATGTTGACTGCTTTGCTAGATCTGGGAAAATCTCTCTGGGCCAGGAGGTGTTTACAACACAAAGAAGAAAAGGTATTCTCACCTATTCTTTGAGAGTAAATTATCAGTAAGAATAACAACAAAATAGATTAATTCCATGCCTACTCAGGGGAGGGATAGTAAATAGTTACACATTCCTCATAATCAAATGACAAAACATTCAACCTATTGAATAAAAACAATCCAAGTCAGAGCATTACAAGTGAAATAATATTTCCTTTAGAAAACAAAACAACAATCAAACTTCAAGTGTGAATTCCAGGAGATGTGTAGGCTCTGATTCCCCAGAAGACAGCAGCCTTCCCTTAAGGCTGTGAGAAATAACTAAGTGGCAGGGAATAATAAGATTTAAGACATATTAGTTTCCACAAGATTTATCATCAACTGTTACTCCCAATCAGAGCTCTTGCACTCATGAATCCCACTCCAAGATATTACATACATTGTGCAGTACCTTGCTCACAACTAGGGTAAAAGTAATCTACAACTTTGAAGCTGCTGCAAAAGTTTGTAATATCTTTTATGATTTTATCCCTACATAGTTGGCACCATGAGACTGCAAAACCAAGGATTGTGAACTGTTCTTGTGATTTTTGAGATGTAGTATTCAGAAGGCCTTTCTTCTTCGATTAATTAAAGAAAAAACCAAAGAAATTGAGAGAAATTGAGAGAGAGAGAGAGAAAGAGAGAGAGAAAGAAAGAAAGAAAGAAAGAAAGAAAGAAAGAAAGAAAGAAAGAAAGAAAGAAAGAAAGAAAGAAAGAAAGAAAGAAAGAAAGAAAGAAAGAAAGAAAGAAAGAAAGAAAGAAAGAAAGAAAATATTAAAGAAACTCAGTTCAACTAGCAGAGGAACAAATTTACTCCATCCCAAGACATCACAAAATGTCTTTCATGATTACTTCACCTCTCAATGCCATCAAGCATTCATTTTCATGCCGAAGTAAGAAAACCTCAAGCCACTCAAGAGTGACTGCACAGAAGGACAGAGATCTGTTATATCCAAAATCTGATAATTTTTTTACACATTCAAATTCCAGACTTACAGTCATTTGAACAAAATGATGACTGATGCTGACAGCAGCTCATTCATCCAAATTGTGCTCAATGATATGAATCAGTGATTCTCGACCCTGCTAAGCTGGAAAGCTCCAATCAGTAAATTGCCAAAATCTGAGCTGATTTAGGGCAGGAAAATTCCCTTTCTTTTCATGTGCACTACTGCTAGAATCTGAGTGAATCTGAATAAGCTTAGAGGTATTATTTGTGTAATGTTGGTATGCTTAGGTCACAAATTTGTACTGCAAACTTGCAAGTGTATCATTGTGGTTTTGTGACTTTTTTAACATCAGCAGGATAAAGTGGTTGCTGATCAGTAAAATAGGCAAAAGATTTTGTGAGTTCACTACTTCCTGCAGGCAACAGCCTGTATGAGCAAAGCATTGCAAGGAGTACAGAGGAACTTGGTTCTCCAGGAATTCAGTCTCTGGTGATCAGGAAAAACTATTTTTATTTCACATCTGAAATTCAAAATTTCATATTCATGTTTCATGCTATTACATGTATCATCTGATCATGAATTCCAAGATTGATGTTTGCTGCTTATGTAGGTGCTACAGTTAAAAATATCTCCCTGAATGTGACCACAAAACTGATCATGAAGTCCCATGCAGATCACAGGTTTCAGCTCTCTCCCTTTTACTTACAGTATGGGAAAAGATAACAAGAATTTTAAATATACATTTCATTAGAACATGTAGTCACATACACTGCATCTTATTCCAAAGGAAATATATCAATGCTCAGTAGGGAAAATAAAAATTGAATATTTGAAAACAAGTTCTCCAGTGATTTTTTTAAGGAGTAGACATTTTTGTCAGTCCCTCTTTTCAAGTTTTTTATTTATTATCATTCCACACTGACTCCTGTAAAGCAAGGGGAGCTGTTTTTTTCTCATATCTTAGGCTTGGCTTGTGATCAGCCCTGTACAGCAATCAAGTAACACTGCAAAGGAAACAAACCACTGTACTATACCATTTTGTACAGTATGAAACATGAACCCCTATCTTAAAATTATGTCCTTTCTTATCATTTCAGACAGCAACATTGTCCTATCCTGGGCTACCTAAAGCAGCATAGCCAGCAGGGCAAGGGAGGGGATTCTGCCTCTCTGCTCTGCTCTGCTGTGGTGAGACCCCACATGGAGTACTGCCTCCAGCTCTGGGGACCTCAACACAGGAAGGACACAGATCTGGAATGATTCCAGAGGAAGGACATGAACTTGATTAGAGTGATGTAGCACCCCTCCTAAGAAGACAGGCTAAGAGTATTTGGATTGTTCAGCCTGGAGAAGAAAAGGTTTCAGGGTAACCAAATTATGGCCTTCCAGTACTTGGAGGGAGTCTACCAGAAAGATAGAGAGAGTATTTATGAGACCATGTAATGACAGAACAGGTGTGAATGGTTTCAAACTGAGATAGTAGGTTTTGATTAGATGTAAAGAAAACAATTTTTTGAGTGAGGGTGTTGATGCACTGGAACAGCTTGCCCAGAGAAGCTGTGAACGCCTCATGCCTGAAAGTGTTAAAGGCAAGCTTGGATAGATCTCTGAACAACCTGGTCTGGTAGAAGGTGTCCCTGTCCAAGGGAAGTGGGGTTGGTGCTAGATGATTTAACATCCCTTCCAAGCTGAAGTATTCTAAGATTCTCCATGACATGAAGAATCCATTTACATAAAAATTCCACAAGAAAGGATGTAGTTGACAGTGTTCTAATAGCTGAGGAATGGTTACAATAAACCTTTTTATTGTTAATCTTGGTTCCCTAGGACTAAAAATATTATTGCACTGCAGTGGATTCTCAAGTTACAAAATTATTTAAATTTTTTTACCATGAAACAATATAAAAATTAGGTGGTTAAATCTATTGGCATTTTAACTTGGAAAGTTAATAGTTCCGTAAATATGAGGAGAGATTTGTGTGATTCTCAGAGATGAAGTTTTAAGTGCAAAACACAAGAAAGAATGTGTAGAAAACAAAAACCATCCTTTTATCCATAGTTTGTTCTTTCTCTTTCAGCATTATATGTGGGAAGGGACAAAATCAGGTTTTCCAGTGATAGGTAGTGGGATGGTGTGCTAAACCTTGAGGAAACAAGGTGCTAATAGGATTCCTCATCCTGCTCTAGCAGGTGTCAGCTACCACAAACCCCATCTGAAATGTTTCTGTACCAATGCACAAATGAGGAGCAAACAAGAGGAACTTGAAACTTTGGCCGTGCCTCAGAGATTTGAGATCATTGGCATAAGCAAAACCTTGTCCTGTGCCTGGACTGTATGGAGCCCATGGTGCACAATGGCACGATTGAGAACCTCTGGTTAGGGATTAAGGGACTAGCAACTAGTCTGGATGTCATTGTGGGAGTCTACTGCAGGCCACATAATCAGGATGGTGATACTGATTAATTATTCCTTGAGGAACTAAGAGAGACCTCTAAATGAACTGCTCTCATCCTTAAGGAAGACTTCAGCTCACCAGAAATTAACTGGGAACAGCACAAAACTGACACAAGCAGTTACAGAAGGTTGCTAAAACACCTAGATGATAACTTCACAGTACAGGCACTAAGGGAGCCAACTTGGAAAGAGGGATTCCTTGATTTGTCACTTGTTAAGGTCTCATGAGGAAAATGGTGATTGGTGGCCATCTTGGCCACAGCAACCACAAAGCAATTGAGTTTAAATATCTTCTGACAAGAGGAAGAGTGCCACCAAAACTCCAACTCAGGACAAGAGGAGATCAGACCTCAGACTGATCAGGGAACTAGTGAGTAAATTCCCCTGCAAAACTTTTCTGAGGCTGGAAGGGCCCCTCAGTGCTGATTATATTTTAAGCACCACCTCCTAAGGGCATAGGGGCAGGCAATTCCAAAATGTCAGAAGTTAAGCAAGAAAGGCAGAGGGCTGTCTTGGCTGAGTATGGACCTTCTTTTCGATATAAGGCAAAAAAAGGAGGTGCATGCCCAACAGGACCAAGGTGAGGTGATATGGAAGGAACACAGAGATGCTTCTTGCCACTATGTGAACAAAATTGATGTGCTCAAAGCTCAGCTGGAGCTCCAGCTGGCCAGAACGGTGGGGAAAAATAAAAATATGGGTTTTTATATACATTAATGGCAAAATGCAGTGCAGAAATAACATTGGCCTGTTAGAGGATGGGGATGGTCACTTCACAAACAGGGACATAGACAAGACAGTTATTAAATTCTTTCTTTGCCTCTGTTTTCAACACCAACGATGGACCAAGGTGGTGCCAAGCCTTGAGCTGGAGGACCGTGGCTGTGAGAATGATGAACCTGCAGTTGACATAAAAGTTGTGTCATTGGGATCTGTTTTTCCAGCTGCATCCCTGTGGGTCTCGAGGGCCTAAATGAGCCCCTCCAAGGCTACATAAAGAGGTTTCTGATGATATCATGATGCCTCTCTTAATGATTTTTTATGGTCTAGAGAATCTGGAGAGGTCTCTGTTGACTGGAAGCTCTTTCATCAGAAAAAATGGTTGTTGGAGACACTAGTGTTTTCTGTAGTCTGATCGGTGTTTCTCAGGGCAAGTACAGAAAACAAATAATAAAAAAATCCTATTGTCATTGCTTTCAAAATAGAATTTTGAGTTCTTCACACATATCTTCTGTGCATTTACCCTTATTTATGAAATAGCAAGTCAGAACATAGTGTTTTAAGGAACTTTGACCTAACATGGGGCTTCTCCTTCCCTGTGCATTTATTTTGGGTTGTATTTAAAGAGAAAGAAATTAATTTTTGCAATAATTTTTTAAATCCGTAATTGAGAGAAAATTTTGCATGTAAAGGGTATTGACACGTCAAAGATCAGTTTAAAACAGTGCCCTAGAGCCAAGCCAATCAACAGTGCCTCTCTGCCTCAAGAATATGAAGGTGGAACTTCACGAAAACACAGAATTTAGTCTTATTCCTGAGCTTAAGTACAGAACATTGATTGAGCAACAGAAATGGTTTAATAATACTTGACAAGAACCAATGAAAAGCTAAAGGAGCAAGAGCAAGCAGAAGTCATTGTAGTTAATGGTTATGGATTTAAATTATTTAGAAACGACACAGATTTAAAAAAAAAATAAACAGCTTTCCTTTTTGGTTAGCAATTTTCAAATAAATGTTTTCAAAAAGCTTATAATAACCTATAGTGTATTCACCAGTTTGGTGTAAATTTCACTACTATTGATAAGCTTACAAATGTAAAAATTGTCTAACAAACCCCAGAAAGTTTGGTATTTCAGAGACACACATAGAAAAAGGAAAAAGATATCCTAAAACCTTTGTGTTTTGTCTAAATTTCCCTTGAAGTCAAAGATTTAATTGAGGCCTGACATTCATTAAGAAAAGAAACTGACTTCAGTGGGAACTCCGATTGTTCAAACTCTCCGAAAAAACAAGTACTTACCAATCTGAGTATATTTAAAGTGAATATTTCAGAAGGAAGTATCCCACTCTTTCCTCCACCTCAGTGGTTTGCAGGCTTGCTTCTCAGACTCCCTGTTTCCCAAAATGTCAAGAGGCCACATTGCTATAATACTAAGATGTGGAACATCTCTAACTATTTTTCTGCTGAGCTACAAAAACCTGTCCACAAAATAACTTGGCCAAGAGCTTTAGACTTATGAAATCCTTGGAAGCTAGTAATTTCAAGTTTAGTTCTCTGCAGGGTTGCTCTGTAAACAACACAGAATTCTCTGCCTGTGCTGATTGCAGAAGAATATGCATGTGGTTAGCTCTTCACATGTTGTCAGCAGTACTCATTACTAGGGATGAATATTGGCAAAGTGATATTTTTTGTCTTCTTGCTTTGTTGATTCAAACATTTTTGTCCTGGTCCTAGCCAGGACAGGGTTAGTTTTTGCAGTAGACAGGAGGGGATATGGGTAGGACATGGATATTATTCCATACCACCTCATGTCATTGCTGGGAGTTTCTTCTATGGGGAAGGGCTTTTTTCCAGTCAGAGTGGTGTGGCTGTGGGTGGGCTGTGAACTCTGCAGTGAGCATCTTGCACGTGAATCACTCTTTGTATGCTTTTATTACTAATATTGTTGCTGTTGCTGGGGTTTTTTCTTATCTCATTGCTATTTCCAGTAAATTGTACTTATCCCAGCATGTGATGTTTTCTGTTTGCACCTCCAGTTCTGCTCTCCATCCTGCAGTGGGAAGGGGGGTTGCAGAAAAGGGGAAAGAGCAGTGCATGGCTTCAGTTGGAGGACAAAATTGGAGAATACCATTCCTAAACCAAAACAATTATTTAAAAGGATTGTCAACAAGAAATATAAAACCATTTTTATAGACATTGTAGTATATGCATTCTTTAAAGAGTACAGCCATTCTTACAAATCCTCATAAATATCAGATGTAAAAGGTAAGTAAAGCAAAAGACTCTGCATAAAAAAAAAAAAAAAATAAGCCAGAGAAACCCCACAGCAACCAATCCAGATGTTTGAAATTTGTGCAAACATTCCTGATGAATTCTTACATCAGTATTCAACTAGCTATCTTCCAGTTCAAGAAACCAGATTTGGTCATAGTTTTTTTCCAATTTTGAAAAACACCAGGAGACAGTAAATTGATCAGCATTTTGTTCAAGGACACTGTCTTTTAACATAGTTCTCTAGCAAGCGATCACTGCATAAATCTACTGACCAAAATGTAATTTGATTAGAATTTTGCTGCACTATCACAATTTAAAAGAGGAAAAGAAAAAGAAAGGAGGGGAAATCATCCGGAACATGATAAGAAAAATTGTTGAGCAGAACACTTCTTCTCCCAGATGTAAGCAAATATGTAGCAAACCATTTAGTAATGCTGGAAAGAAGAAAGGATATGAAGATAATGACATGGCCTGCAGCTTTTTGTTAATGGATTCATCTATCAACTATCAAAATGAGAAGTATTTCAGTCACCATAACAGTGACTGTTTTGGTTTACGACAAAATTTGGGAGAAAACCTCTAAAGGGGTTCCTCTAGAAAGCAAATTTGAGAGGCCCCTCCCCAAAATGGTTTGGAAAAATATTTTCTTGGAGAAAAATGGAAAAAAAAATTGTTTATTTAACAGGCAAAACATTCACCAGCACAAAGAACCCCAATAAGCAATACTAAACAATAAAACCTCTTGCCTCTCTGAAGAGATGAAAAACTCAGCAAGTCCCCTTCATGGGCTTGGCTCCCTCAGTTTCTTATCAGTCCATCCATCGCAGGAAATGCTGCGGCCCAAGCCCAGCTCAGTGAATCACACTTGCGAGCTGCTGGTGCTCTTCTGGGTGTTCAGTCCAGAGCAGGTTTGAACAGGTCCAAAGGAAGAAAAAAACACAGTCCACAGAATTTTTCTCCCTCATCTAGTTAGAAGCTAGCTAAAAGCAAAGGAGAGCTCTGTCCTGCTGTCTGTCTGTCTGTCTGCAGACAGCACAGTCCAGGAGAGGAAGTGGGGGAGCAAGGGCAGCTTCTGATAACAAACTCTGCACTTCTTCTCTCCCCAGCTTTGCTCTCACAACCAGTCTTAAAGGTGCAAATCTTATTTCTGGGCTAAACAGGTGCATGGGGATACAAGCATCACAAAGTCACCCCAGGACAGTGAGTTACTGACATATTTAAACAGCAGACAGAGGATGGCAAGGAACAGCTGCATAGCACCTGCTACTCCCTGCAGTGAATTGTGATGATATCAAATGAAGAAAAAACCATTAGCCTGATCACAGGATGTTTTTTCAAGATTATTAACAGTATTATCATGAATATCTATGAGTTAATTTTAAAGAAGAAATGCAAGGTAACTTTTTTGACAAGGACTTTTCTGCATAAAACTACATTCAGGCCAAACTTTAATTTTCTTTTCCTACATCTGCAAAGCATTAATGCATTGTATAAAAAGAGAACCAATGCACATTTAAAATTAAACATGTACCTAGGTTAATATTACAAAAGATTACCTTGGATGCAGCCCTTCTCAGCAACCCCAGCACTTTCTGAAGCATAGATCTTTTTGCATGTATCCACAGAAACCGAGCTACTTAGGAACTGCCCAGCTTATGAAAGCAACTTGCACAGCCAGATGGTGCTTATGTCTGGGATTTCAAAATTTATGGCAAATGTTGATGAAAATACCACAGCTGCTGCATGCTCACACAAACTGAGCCTTGACTGGGAACTATCATGTTGTACATCATAATATCCCTGGAAAGCAGAGCACTTTCACGAGCTCTTTGTAGAGAAGGGTTTTTTAGGTGTCAAAGGTAGAGAACTTATAAGGGGAGAGGAGAAAAAAATTACAATGTGTTCAAACTTAAATTTGGCAGAGAAAGTTTCTGGAAAGTCAGCAAGTGTCTGGAAACGGAACAATGCATGCAAAAAATCAGCAGACAACATCACTGAACATTCAGTCCCTCGATTCAGAGGTCAGATATTGAAGTGCTACCTAACTGACTGTGTGTGGGAATATAGGGAATGACATTCAAATTGATTAGAAGTGATTTCAGCAAGGGCATTAAATAATTATAAGCCTATGTGAAGACACAAAGATAGAAACAGAAGAAATAAGCCATTTCACAAATGTTTTGAGAAGTCATGACCCTTCCTTAGTTAGGCAGAACATTATGGCTTGCTAGTGAAAAACAGTCTAATCTGTTTTGCTGACTGAATCTCAAACACAACAGGGTCCTCAGTAGGATAAACTTAAAAAATTATATGTGTTAATGTTCACTGAATTTTGAGTGACAAATTATATTAACATTAATGTTAACAAACAAATTTATTTGACAGCTGACTCAGTTGCTAGCTTAGTATCTACAGAGGGGTCTTACAGAATGAATTAAGTGTTTCAACTGTATAAGGGTGCTCCAAGATGCAATGCTTTAGAGAGTCATTTCCTCATAATGGATTTCAGGACAAGGGAAGAGGAAGTTTTCATTTTAAGTATTTTCATGATGGATCTTCATAGCACATTACCATAATAGGGTGACTACTTAAGTCAGATCAAGAATTCCTGGAAGTGTATGGATTGAAGACTGACAAAAATAATGATTAATTATTTGCAAATATATACGGAGCTTTCAAGTTATGTAATCCATATTTAGTGTCTTTCTTGTATATAAGCATGGTAAGTACCAGCATATATATTTTTCCTTAGAAGCTTGTTACTGCACTGACTCTGCACTCACTGCAGAAGCCAGACACTAATAATGTAAATTTCCTGGGCATAAGAGCTCCCTTTTCTGCCAGCACTGGCACAGTTGTTTGAAAAGCACTGAAGTTAAATGACTTTGTGAACTCTCAGCATCTCAGTATTCTATCTGGAAGCAGCAAAGTTTGCAAACACTTCTCAAATCAATGGCTGGTTTACAGTGGACCATAGAAGCAACAAACTGGGTCCATGCGGTGCACAGTACAGTCAGCAACACATACAAGTTTTGCTGGACAATCTTTGAAAAAACATCAAACCAGCATCTGGATGTATGGAAGAGAATGACAAAACCTCTCTTTGAAGTTGAAAATTTCCATGCTTAGCATTACAGAGAGAAAAAAAAAAAAAAGAAAAAAATGCATGAAATATGTTGAAGTTTAAAATGCTTAAGGAGAAAGGCTCCAGATGAGATTTACTTTGATAACCATCTGGTAATATCTTCAAAACAACAGACAACAGTTTTGAGATATGGGGGTTTTTCTGAAAATGTGTTATAAGAAATAGAGCTCCCATAATCTTCCCTTTTTTTTTGTTTTCTCTAACCATGTATGACTTTAGCATATCTAAAACCTAAAACTGTTACATGTGAGAGACAGCTCCAGAATCTGCACTGTATACTTACACAGGAATGTTAGGTGTTTGTGTTTTACCCAGGTAATTTAGATCAATTCTCTCTAATCCAACTCTACATAAAAAAAGAAAGTTAGAAGGAATAAGCAATTATTTCAGATACCTTCTTCCTAAAGGGATAATATTTCATATGCCAACATAACCATGTTTTATCTATTTTCTTCCAAAAATAGGACAACACTGAAGCTCAGAGAAATCCTACTTTTCTCAATTGAGCATTTACTTAGGTTTGTATGCATCAGGATTTTTAAACCCTTGTACATCTAAGCTGTTCCCTTAATGTTCTTCATCTCCTAATTTTACAAAAAAACTTTTACATTCTACAGGTTTACATATTTTAATACTTTTACCTTTACTGATGGCTGAAGACAGTTTCTCTTTTTTCCTCCCCATTCACAGCTATTGCACAACCTCTTTTCCCTCCTCAACATTCAAAACATTTCTCTCTTTACTCCATATTTCCTTCTCAACTCCTGCACATCAGCATTAAGTGCAGGATAGGATTGTATTTAACACTTTGAAACCATCTCTGGGTGTCTAGGGGAGGGAAAGTTTGATCCTGAAATCTTTCCTGAGGTACTAGCAAATCAAGCTGAAGATTAGGATACGAAAAATTTTGTCTTAGATTCTGAAGCATGAGAATCCTTCCACATAATTGATTTCTAAACATATCATCATCACATCACTTCTTTAGCACAGCAGAATCCTCCACATTGTGTATAAGCAGATGATTTGCTCCCACTCCTATTTTAAGAGTACTCTTGCATGAACAGGAAATTTCCTCAAAAAGAAGAGACTGCGAACACCATTTTTAATCTGTGTGTACCATGTAATGAATACAGGAGGCGACTGAGTAATTTCACTACCTTATATTTTACTCTTAATAATTTTCTAATCTTAGAAATATCTCTCTAGCTTGAGTCAGATTTCCTTTGTTTAGGCAAGACACATATACAGAATTCAAATTTGAGCAGAATTTAAATTTTTACCGCCCATATTAAGTAAATATGCAGACTACAAATAATTCTTCATGGAATTACACTATTACCACTTTTATGTACTCATTTCAATTTTAGGGATATCAGCTAAATGGGAAATTCAAAGCCTGCTGCTCTCTTGACTCCTCCTTTTTGTTCTTCCATGTGAAATTTAAACCTGTCATTTCTTGCAATGTTCTATTTTTCCAGTTCTTCACAGATATTAGCTGAAAGCTCATAAAGACTTCTAAAGAGTCCATATTACTGTTTGATTGAAAGAACTTCCCTAGTTCTTCCTGCTGTCCATGTTTTTCCAGTGCACATGAACACAGTAAAATATTTTTTTAAAGTTTTTTGTCCATTAGCTGAAGTGTTGTATAATGTAAAGGGCAGACACCTACACTAACTCAGCAAATGATGTAATATTGAATTTCCAGTCCTGAGTTTCTAGTACTGATTAAAAATCACAAAACAAAGAAGTGCAAAGACCATACAAAATAGCTGTCAGAGTGATACATAGTTAAAAGGGTGTGGTTGATTGTTTTTTCTTAAACTGAGGAAGTAAATAAAACTCACAAGAAGGTCTACTCCTTAGCTATTTTCAAGAGACAGAAGGTGGGATGAAGATTGTCCCAATTTTATGCCTAGCCATGTTCAAGTTTTTTCTGTAGATTAAACTGTATGAAACAATATATGGACATAGAATCTATACATGAATATATAACTTCATGCTGTCTGTGGATCTGCTAATCAATTCTTCCATCTACAAATCAAAACAAATTTGTTATTACTATATACACTGCACCTGTATTAAGAGGGTACTTCAAATTACACATTGTTAAAACTAGTAATTGGCCTTCTCCACTTGAGAATGCTATTTCAATTTAATTTAAATAATTTTAAACATCTCTTAGTTGAGTTTTACCACATAACATATTCCAGTTCAAACTGTCTTCTCTAGGGCCAGAAACAGAAAAACATCGTGACAACCTTCCTAATAGTCTGTAGTTTTTCTTCTTAGGCAAGTTCCTGCACAAAATGCATTTGTTATTTCTAGACTAAAATACACTGTTGAAAGTGCTGCTCTATCCTAGGTGAAGGTACTGCTTAAACTAGGTCTAGAGTAGGGCTGTCTGCTCTTTGCTGGTTGCCATGTCATACATCATTTAGTGACATTTACAAAACTGTGTGGAAAGTAAGACATAAGGAATTTTTATCCTTATTGGACAGGGTTTATTTTTTTCCATAGGGGTCAGGATTTATTATTTTATAATAAAAAAATAGAAATTTTTAAGTCCACCTTAAGGATACTTCCAAGATGCCTCTGCCACTGAAATGAGATGGCTTGAATTTACATTTCTAGATTTTAAGTTACATAAACAAAACTCAGGTTTGAAGCAAATACTATAATTAAGATTTATAGTTTTTTTAAGTTAATTTATATATTAAAGAAAATGCATCCTTTCATGTATGCAAATATAAAAATCAATGTTAGAGATATCAACATTAAATCTAAAGAATTTTAACACTCATTGATTTTTTCTGTAATACCACCTATTTCTACTTTTTCTACTATATTTCCTACTTTTATTTTAATGCTGATCTTGTATTCCATGTAAACATCCTTTCCACTTTACACATTTTTGCTGCAGTTGTCCACAATGACAAGATGGATAAGTCAGATTCTTGTTTGCTGGCACTGAAAGAGTAATTTATTATTTTTTTTCTGAGCAATATAAAAGGATATTTGTATGTGCAGTGAGAAGTGGAAGTGGGGTATTGGAGCAAGAACTTGAACCATACAAGGGATGCCAAATCCTCTTCTGAAAAAGATAAACTTCCTGCCAAGCCTATAAAATTGTGTTCAATATAAGCCTCTGAAATATCACACATTAGTTGTAAAGTTCTCAAGATCTCAAAAGGTGGCAACTGCACAGAGTATGCTCTGTCCCTTTGCAACTCCTATCTGCAATTTTGCAGTGTGAGGAGCATCCCCACTGGATGAAATGAGTGTTCTTTCTCCAGCACAGTATGATAACTTTGAAATTTCAGGTATAATTTACCTGGAAAGGCTGTTTCAATTCTTTAAACCCATAAACAAGGCCTAAGGCCCATAAACAAGAACTAAGATAGGGGGCTTAAATGGGATAAGTGAGATCAAGACTGATAAAGAGAAACATGAAAAAAAAAAAAAAAAAAAGAAGCTTGGAAACTCCTTTATGTGAGAAAGTAGTTAGGAGTTAGGGGAAAAAAGAACATTAGGTAGACAAGAAGGCAAAGTTTGATGGGCAGAAGGCTTGTCCACAACGGAGTATATGCTCATCAAGAGATTGAGTCTAGAAACTTGTCTCATGAAGCCTTAGCATACTCCTGCAGTGCTTAAAAAGTCAGACATTAAGTCTCTGACTCACTACAGCGGATGACAAAAAAACTTAGTCCAGAATTATTTAAATTCAAAAACAAACAAAAAACAAACAAAAAAACCAAACAAAAAAAAAAAAGAAACCAAAAGCCCTTTCAATCCATCCACTAAACAAACTAATGGCAAATATTGCTAACAAAGGCTTTCACACTGCTACAGAATAATTGCTGTGTGCCAGCACAGAAAATAGACCCTTTCTCCTGATTTTTGCCTACTGAGTTTAGAACTTACAGATTATGGGTACTTAAGAGGTCCTTCAATAACTTTTGAAATTACTGCTAATTGCTACCATAAATGAGAGTTAGATTCTCTCCAGAGGTAAACCTGGAAGGATGAAAAACAGAAAAATTACAAAAAAAAAAATTACAAAAAATTCACCATAGCCTCTAATATTCCAGAATGAAACTACTCAAAATTGATGGTCAGTCCTAGTTAACACTTGGATGGTAGGACAACATACAATGAGCACCAGATTACCCACAATTAAAATAATTGCAATTAAAGGACGGCAAGATTAAAAAATCATGATGGGGACAAACAAGGCTCAATCCTGGATCAAATGCAAGTTGAGATCAATCTTAAAACTTATGTTGTAACCAAAAAATTGCATACATGATTAAGTAAGTAC
The DNA here is from genome assembly GCF_028769735.1 of Zonotrichia leucophrys gambelii. Classification (NCBI taxonomy): domain Eukaryota; kingdom Metazoa; phylum Chordata; class Aves; order Passeriformes; family Passerellidae; genus Zonotrichia; species Zonotrichia leucophrys. Next base: position 76,523,207 of record NC_088171.1, read on the forward strand.
GTCTGTCTAATCTATCTATCTATCTATCTATGTTTCTGTTCCACCTAGAGCCCATCAATGGGATGACAAAATTCTTGGTTTCTTCATTAGGATATAGGATTAGCAGAATTTTTTGTAACAGCTGTAGAGGCTCTAAACAAATGGATAAATTATAGATAGTGGCATAGAAATTTTTTCATCCTTGACTAAATAGGTGGATGAAAACTGAGATGCCACATACTGAAAGCTTACCCAGGAAAAGGTTTTTTACTTCTTGTACATATTATACAACAATCTGTATTTCAACCATCACATAATAACTTTTACCAAAGGCAAATTTCCTTGGTACTTTGAGTGTCCAACAAAACAATTTAAACAATTTTCGTTTAATACAGTTTTCTGTGGGTGGTACTACTATACACATGGAATCTTTAAAAGTGTCCTGAAAAATACTTTTTATTAGAAAAAACTACTTTTATTTATTTTTCTATCTACAGAAGGCAAAAAGTAAAGTTTGATGAAATACCTATTCAAATTGAATAGTAATAATCTTAAGGCATATAGCTGGTATTCCCTTGCACTGCATGCATTCAAAATGGTGAAATTTTCAGTCCATTTGAATTCCATATTCAAAGATATGGCTTGTTAAATATTGTTCCTTATGCCAGTGGCATTTTGTGGACTTTGAAGCTGCTTTTTGAAAGACACTCCTTTCCAATTAAACACAAGATCAAGGACAAAAAAGGATAGGTGTAGATCACTGTACTAGAGAATTAAATGTAAATCTGCTTCTAATATTGACTATAAAGTGAGAGGAAAATCTGACAGCAGAAGAAGCTCTTCATAAATACTATGGCTATCTAAATTTGCTAAGAAAGCATGCAAATCCATGAAATGCTACAGCTGAAACCTAGAGTTCTAAAATTTTAAAAATGAAATGCAGTTTGAATTAAAACTATTGGGGTAGAATTCTCTTATTAAAAATCCCTGAGTAATACTATATATAAAAAGTAAAATAGTAAAACATCAAAGTAAAAAATACTGGAGAGTATTCAGAAAACTTTTTATCCCTCACATGCTCTTTTCCTTTTTATGACTGCTGAGCTGCAAAACCTCTGCTCTGCTCAGTTCTGTTTTTAGTGCACACAGTTTTAATCTGCAGTTGTGTATCCTCAAAATTACTGCTTATAGTTAGAAAAGCATAACTAATTCATCCTTCCTTTCATTTTAGAAAGACAGAAGAAACAGAGGTCTGGAGGGAAGATTTTCATTTTACCTTCTTGCTGGACATGCAATAGCCTACTTCTAGCTCCTGCTTGTACGGCCATCTTTTCCAAATATTTTCTTCTGTATGCCTTTCCAACAAGGAGAGAATAACTTAAGAAATAAAACACCAAAAAACCTCAAATCAACAAAACCAACCCAAAGAATTAATAATTAATAATAATTATAATTAAAGAAGTAAAATGTCTTCTCTTGCAATATCTTTGCATGTTGCTTCTGCCTTGATAGTTTGTGACACTGACAAAATTGTACATTAAACTGACATAGATCATGGGGGATAGTGGATTGCTTGGCATCTGCAATGAAATGTAGATGAGGAGGAAGGAAATCAGATCTACAGCTTCAATTAATTTTTGTTTGCTATTCAACTGAAGGAAAAGCTGATATAATTTCTGGTTTGCAAAGTAAAAGTTAAACTGTGTACAACTTAGAGAACAGCAGTTGCCCTTTCTTTCTTATGTGGCCTACAAAGTGAATAATATTATCAGTCTTAATGATAATATTAAGAAATTATTTACCTTATAACTGCTTACAGTTTTTGTAAGTATGAATAATGATTTTTAATTTGCTGGTATTGGTATGGCTCTTCTTCAAAATTTTTAGAAATAAGGCTCCCTAGAAACATCTTAAAGTTCTCTAAAATTTGTCATCATTTGCAGATATTTTAATCTAATGACTTATAAAAATTCTGTGGGCAAAAATATTGCAATAGGCTTGTATAGTTCTAGGATTTTGAAGCACTAGGAATCCAGATTCTATTAGATGAATAATTTTATTTTAAAAAGCTGATTTTTTTAATCAGGTTAAAAAAAAATTGTTTTGAGGAAAAATGGATTATGACGTGTTGTGTGTGCCTTGAAAAAGAAGCCAAGTCAAATTCACACATGTTCTTTGCCCCAGAAAGATTTCTTTTGCATAAAAACTACACTGCAAAAACAGCTACATCCCCAAACTGCTGGATTTGCTACATAGACAAGAATTTGGAAATCATGCAGCAGGAGTGTGACTGTTTTCTGAAATCCTGCTTAGATTTTGGCTGACATGCAGCTTGTGCTAAGGGCTGAGGTAAGTTAGGAGCAGTACCACTATGTCAAAGTGGGGGCAATGTGTAGTCAGGACCATGGCAGGAAGGGCAAAAGGTGATGAGGAGGTCACCGTCACCTGTGCTTGCTGTGTCCAGCAGCTATAATCCTGTCTACTGGGTCTCTGACAGTTTGTCCAGAATCTGCTGACTAAAGCAAAAGGTATAGATCAAACTTCCAAGCTGGAAAATATATCGGCTTACCCAAAAGAGTTTTTGAAGCAGATCCAGCAGCAACTTGAATGCTGAAGGTTTTGTGTTTCCCAGTGTGTAACAGGGAACACCTATACCATGATGGGGGAGGAAGGTTGAGCTACCATCAGTTTGGTGGCTATCTTTTTCTTCATAGGTATACCAGCTGCAGGTTAGAGAATATCTGTCTTAAAAACACAATGAATTAGGTGATTAGTCAGTGAATTTAGATATCAGACAACTCTGTACAGAAGGAATTGAGCCCTTAGATGTTGTATTTTGTTTTCTTTGTTAGTGAGCCCAAAAAATGAAGTTTAATTCACAGCGTACATTGTCCTAGGAAGTTGAGAGATCCAAATGGACCATGATACCATTGACCATTACTTATGATCAGCTGCAACATGACTGGAGGTAATTACATTAAAAAAACCCAAAAACAAACAAACAAACAAAAACCCAAACAACAATTCAGCCAAAAATGTAAAGTGCAAAATTTTGCTTGCCACACATTTTCAAGGGTGTTTCCAGTTTGACTGGAAGTAATCTTCCTCCAGTACAAAATTTCTAAATATTAAACAATTATGGTCAGATGGAAGATATTTACACCCAAAAGATGAGCAAAGCTAATATAAAAAAAAAGAGAAAATTTCAATTGAAATACAGCCTGTGAATCTGTTATTAAACAATGTGACATGCAATATAGGAATAAGTGACATTATGGGGAATAAGCCTTGCAGGATAGGTTCAACACTGAGTATTGAACATGCAAATAAAACATCCTTCGTGTTTTCATTTTGCATACCACGTAGATTTTGCTTATTGAGGATACATATTAAAGTATTCTGAAATAAAGCATAATGCTTTTAATCAGGTACTGATGCAGTTTTTCAATTAATTAATCCCTTAACAGGAACATTTCTTCATATTAAAACATCTCAAAAGATGCATTTTTCACACATAAATCTAAGAATATATGCATGCCCTATTTTGTGTAATTACATTAAAATGCTGCCTAATTTGTTTTTCTTATTGATTATTAAGGAATGATGACTCATAGGAAGCAATGGGTTATACAAACAGAATGGAAATCCAGTGCAATTTGAGACCTATTTTTTAATCATTACTTTTAACTGTAGTAGACTCCTGTCCCTTTTTGTAATGAGATAGTTATTCAACTGAACTGTGCAAATTTAGTGAATTATGTCATTCTAAGTTTCCAGTATTGGTTTACTTAAGAAATAGTAATTTATATTGCCTTTGACTTTTACTGACTTCATGTTAAAATCTTCCACATTAATTTTAGCATTTAGGTTTATAGGACAGTAATTACCAGGTGTGCACTTTTCCCTTTGGCATAATATTGACCTAATATTGAATGTTAATGAAGTGTGCTATGAAATAAAGAAAAAAAAGAAAAAAGAAAAGGAGTTCTTTAAAGTAGAATGGCACAGTATTTGTCTTTCTACATGTTCTATTTGACCAAGGCGGATTTTTCTTTTTCCAATAATTATTGCATTCCAGTGGTGTTGACTGGCCCTGGCAAAAGACTCTTCCAGCCTCTGCATTTGGCTCTTCCCCTCACTGCTGTGCATTGGAGATACACCTTTAGAGATCTCTCTTACAGTTCTCCTCTCCAGCTATCTCAACTGAGTGTCTGACAGTACAACAACGAGCACAGAGTGCTAAACTGAGCACAAAGAGTAAGTGAACCAGGGCAGAGAGCTGGCAGATCAATTGTTGTACTGTGTTCTGTTAGTTTATTTAATTACTCCCCTATTTTCTTTATCACTCCCCCATTTTCTGTAATGGTTCTGCCCTCAGCAGTTCTTCCCGCCATGGTATTGTCTGTCATTTGGTTACCTTGGTTACTCCTGCCACAGTTTATGTCAATCCTCTCTGTTATATAAATTTCCCCCTCCCCTTATATGTTTCCTTATATGTGAATTTGTTCTCCTCCCTGGGCCCAGTCAATCACTCCCCACTCCTCCTAGTTTGCCAGAATCTTCTGTGCTTAGGGAGACTTGATTGGCTGTGGCTCTGGGGCCCCTCCTTTACATTGTTTCTATTGGGTTTTCTATCATGCCCGTTATCCTAAGTCCACTCCCTCACCTTATCCTATTGGTTCCTTTGTAAACCCCTCCCTGAGATCCCTCCTCCCCTTTATAACCCTGTAGCACCCTTTGTTCGAGGTCACTCACTGGCAGACGCATTAGATTCAACCCCTGGGTGTCTGTCACTCCCTGGCTGACAATAAATCTGACAAGTCCCCAGTGAGTGTCCGGACTCTTTACTCTTGTCGGCCAGCAGCGATTCCGTCTGCTGTGAGCACAGCACGAAGCCTTCTGACGCTGAGAGGTGCTCTCACACTTGCAGCTGGGTGTTGGCCGCCCTTCTGCCAGCTGGACACCTGACTTTCAGGCCAAACCTCGCTGCAATCAATTAGAGATTAGAAGAGTAAGAGTAAGAGGCAAGGAAATCCAGAGAGAAACAAAGACAGAAATGTATTTTAATATGGGATGAAGAGGGCGGACTTTTCTCCAAGTAATTCCTTCTCTATGCCCACACAGAAACATTTGTAATGCATCTCCTTTCTACCCTGGTTTTTTGGGCTGCTGCATAGATTTTTTTAATGCTGATTTCTCATTTCACTATAGTTTCCTACAGCTATAAAATAAAATTAGTCTAGAAGAGACTTTGAAAGATGACTAGAGAACTATTTGACTCTTCAAAAAGCCGACTAAATCAATTGTAGAAAGTGTTGATTCAAAGATACAACTTTTTTTTTTTTTTTTTTTCAGTGCTATAGAATGTCTGTGCATGTTAGAATGGGAAGCATTTTAATGAAGGATGGACGCTGTGGTAAGCAGTTGCCTCAGGCAGTGATGAATCAGCATAGAAACCAGATAGATTTTAAATGGTATTTTACATTTCCTGATCTATTTCTAAGACTGACGGTGGAAGATATTAATCCTACAAGAACAATGCAAAAAACCAGAATGAGAGCTGATTCTCAAACCAGCTGAGTCTTCTCAAACCAGTTGTTTCCTTGTACTTGCACATATAAGGAGTTTCTACTCTTTTAGTGTGTTTTGAAGGGGCTGTTTCCCACAAAGAAATATGAATTTTTTATTACTAAGAGTGATAGCAGGTTGGCTTCTTAGCATGGTATTGTAATTAAAGCTCCATCCTGGACACAGACATAGATTTTGCTTGGGCTGAAAGCTTGCATAGAATACAGAGATGATTTCTGTTTTGAAAACAGAAATTTTGAGCTGAACACGAGATATTGTACACCATTTATTTTATAGACCTAAAAAATTGATCTTTTAGCTAATATAGTGTATCAAGCATGCAGAGGGCCTTTGCAAAGCATGGATCCAAAGATGTGTTTTGTGTCATTTGCAGCAATTTAAACAGAATATCTATAGAAGTCAGAAATAGGTATGACTACATTAACTTCTGCCACAGAATCTTTTAGCCAAAAGTAGTTAAGCAGTGGAGGTATGCTAAAAATTTTTGGAAATTCATCTCTTGATAGCCTCTGAGTTCCTTAATTTCTCACAGCTCAGAAAAAAATCACAGCTAAATAAACACACAAATTTCACCACAAAGACAAGATCAACTTGGCAGACTTTATGGGCAGACCATTTCTTTCATTCGGCCATTGGATACCAGCAGAGGTCACTGAGAACAAGATGTCCTGTTGCTGGTCAGGAGGCATAATTTTTATGCAACATCTCCGTTGCAACATCTCCATTGATTTTTAAGCTCATACACATGGTAGGAGTCCAAATATTACTGGAGAGTTAACCATGCAGATCAAACACAGGATGAAAGGAGATGGTGCACTGGGATATATCATTTGAAGGCAGTTGGGACTATTCAGTGATAATTATGCTCAGATGAATTAATTATATATACAGTATAGTAAACATGAATACTTCCTTTTTGCTTTTCCTCCCAACACTTATTATAAAACATAATCAACAAGAATATGCATGTCCAGAAGGAACAAACTTTAGGAATTGCACATTTATCTGACACTAAAATTTATAAAGTTCATTTTTTATCCCCTTTATAACTAATCCTGTCAAACATAACACTGGCCAATTTTATTTTAGAATTTGGAAGTACCTCTTTGATACGGTATCGTTGCAAGTTAAATCAACTTTAAAAAGAATAATTATTAGTTGAAAGAGCAAGAATTGAAAGAAGGCAACAGATAAATTTTTAGATTAAATTCAAGCAATGCTGTGAAATCCCTGAGGCTGTTGTGCAAGTGAAAGTTCATGGTGATCTCAAAAATACATGTAATCTTTGTAATGAGTAATAATACAACTTCTAAATGCCATGAAGTATTTGCTGCCACTCCAACAATTGGAATAACTGACCTATTTGAAGGACAGCTCTTGAAACATAGAAGATACACACTTCAACTCAGTTAAAAAAAAACCAAAAAAAAATCTGGGAATAGACAGCCACTTCTTGCTTATTTATTATAACTGAACTCTCTCTAGGGCTGTGAGTAGACATATTAGCAGTTAATCATCTGTTAGGCACTTTATAAACATTAAATTTTTTCCTCATAGAACCCAAGGGTTTCAGCTATCCTAATTTATTTTAGGAGCCATATTCTGAGAACTTCCTAGAGGATTATATTATTCAAACCCCCATGTTTACACTATGAGTGAAACTTAATTTGCAGGAAAATCAACAGTAATATTCTGGGCACACAGCAGTCTAGAAATTATTGGATATTGAATGGATAACAGAAAAAATGGATGCAGACATAAAACAAGGATTGGGTGAAGACTGCTGCAGAGATGAAGAAGAGATGGCAATGTACATGTGTTTGGCTGATGATTGATACAACTTCTGCTTTACTGTTTTACACTAGATATTCAGAATCTAGAATAAACTCTTTCTTATCACTTTCCTGCATGACACAAATTATTAAAAACATGTTACCAGCTAGGCTGGCACTGCACAAAGTATAATAGTAGAGTTCATTGCATTTCACCTTCTGAAGAGTCTACCTTTGTGGAAAAAAAAAAAAAAGGGAAGGAAGTAAAGGAAGTTCGTACTTTTTGGAATGCCTTTATTACCAACAAGTAGGATTAAAAAAGAACAAAGCCCCCAAAACAAACAGCAATTTAACCCAATAACTAATCACAGTCTGCAATGCAGACTTAACTGTCCAATTACAAAATACTACCCAAACCCATGGAGAAGAAGGTGAAGAAGAAGGACCAGACTCTGCCCTAAAACCTTCATCTTGCTCTATTTATATTACTATATTCTAAACCCCTTTCCATTCTGTGGAAAACCTTTTCCATCCTGTGATATTTCACACTTCTGATCAAACTACACACCTGTAATCCCAGTGCTACCAATTTGTTTTGGAAGCCTTCTCCATGGCCTTAGGTTAAATGCTCTGTTGGGGGTCAGAGTGTGTCAGCACAGAAAGTCTAAAATTCTCAGCATCCACAAGTCTAAAAGGCCCTAAACTTCTTAGAGCTCAAGGAGCATCTGGTCAGTGCTCTTGTCCATTTTATATAGTTTCTGTAGTCCTGAGAGGAGCAGAATTTTATGATTCTAGGATTATCCAAGGAAAAAAGGAAATTCCCTCAGCCAAAAAGCTGGAGCACCAAGTCTGGTGTTTTGAAATTGAGGAAAAGAGTAGTTGATACTTAATTTTTTATTTTTTTTTTTAATTTACAGAGATTAGCTCATTTAGCTTATGGCAGAAAGCAACATTTCAAATATAAAAGGGTAATAGTAAATGGAATCAGTAAGATGCACAGCTAGAAATGTTAGTCTTTAGAGAGTATAATTTTATTTTTTGCTTCATCCCTTGTATTGCTGTACAGTTGAGGACTTCCCCTAACACTCGATCACATATTAACCACATGGAAAGTGGAGTTTTATCTCAGCTTTTAAGATGATAAAGGAAAAATATTCATCTGATCTCACAGTCAAACATCCCTTTACCATAAAGGTCCTATCTTCCTCTGTAGTTATTTTGCCTCCTTGAACAGAAAAATTCAGCTGCAAATCTCTTGTCTAGCCATTGGATATTGTTGAGAAAGTGAATGGTGAATTCATGAAGAAAGCCTTCTGGGAATTGTAATCTCATCTCTCACTTCTGAAACAGGTTTTAATAAAGCTCAGGAAAAAAAAAGCACTTGTTGATCACTTGCAAAGTTTTTCATAGATTTCGCAAGTGTGCCAGAAAAATGCTACCAAACTTTCCAAACACTAAAAATCTTTCAAAATCAAAGAAAGAAAAAACTCAAACAAACAGAAAACATTATTGTCTTCCCTAAGAAATGAAAAACCAATCACAGTATTGAGAAATATTCTAGACACCCTTTTCCTCTCCATCAGGAGCAGTAGCTTGGAATAAACAGCTAATTTTTCTTCCCTGTATCTTGCCAATTCTGCAACTTTCTGTACTTCCTGATAACAGACCTTTATTCTCTACACTTCCATTTTTCTTTCTGGACTGAGCAGAGTAAATTCTCCCAGTTTTATCTTATAAAATAAAGATATCTTTCTCTGTTCACCGTAAAAATTGGGTGTTTTTTGGTTTTTTTTTTTTACTCATTTATATATTGTTTTCTTTTTTTCTTGAATATGATGAAACAGAGTTACAGAGAATATTTCACTGGATTTTTTTGTTTTTTTTTTTAAACGAAGAGCCTTGGTAATCTTTAGTAGAGCGAATACATAATCATAGGCATTACACGCTGCCTTCTATGCTCTACACTCCAAACACACAGAACCTTAATCTATTTATTAACATTTTGCAGCTTTAATAAAGAGTTATCAGTTTATTTGTAACCTTTGTCATTCAACCAGGACAACAGTGTAAGTGAGACATGATTAAATAATTAATGCTAAATTTTTCAAGTATTATTATTGGTCTTCAAATTCTCTGGCTAAATTCATGGAGAAAGAGGAGGAGTACATCTCTGAAAATTTTGATGCTCCTCTCTGCAAAATCAAGCAGTTATTACCTCTATGTGTTCCCCTAAATTCTGAAGCACAGTAACTAAAATCAACTTTGTGTCTTAAAGGAGGGTGCAGTACATAAATACTCAGGTTTCAAAGGGTGCTCTTAAAAAAAATAAACTCAGCTTTTCACTATTTTCTGATGGTAATAACCAAGATAATGAGTGCACAAAAGACTTTTTCAGAGGAAATGTTATACTTCTGGCCTGTAGTCACTTCAGACATCCTCCTGAAGTGTATGAGGCAAGATCCTCATATTAACAAAGCTGATGATAACTTCAGGAATTTTAGAGGGGAGGCATAGCTTACTATGACTTCCTGCTGAGGATTTCAGACCTTGATTAGGACTGACAGATGACATCAGTGGAATAGTAATCATACTTAATAAAACTGTTAAGCTTCTTAATGGAAATTTCTACAGCTTATGCACTTCAATCTGCACTGTGAGGCCTTGACCTAAAGATTCAAAATCAGGTATAGCCTTTACATTACAAGCACTCTTATAAATTGCAGACATACATACCTAAGATTGCACTGTTTGCGTGGTGGCTGAATTTTCAACATAAAAAGCAATTGCTTGCTTGCAGTACCACAGCAATCATGAAAAAACCCCAACAATTTGCTAAGAAATTATATCTGTTTTGACTTGTTATATCCTGAAAAGATGGAAAATAATAGCCAGAAGTGAGAACAAGAACTGGACTTGTACACGGGCAACTAAACCATTCTTTCCAGCCATCCATTTTAATAAAGGCATTTGAACACGTTTAATTTTAGTCCCATTATGGAATAAATACACAATTTTGGAACCTCAAAGCTCCATGAAATTAATCTGTCACATTCTCAAGGTCTCTCTAGTACATGGCATTTTTTGAGATCTAGTCCTTTCTTTTTGTCTTAAAGAGACAGGTTGTAAAAATTGAAAACTGTGACACATGATAACCAGTAACACCCTAGAGAGATTTTGCATGTATTTGCATAACTTTGCTCCCTTTTAAAGCAATGATGCAAACAGGAAGCAGACCCCTTGTTATTTACACATTTTAAAGCCACCAACATACATTTGTTTTTGACTTTTTTTCAATTAGCCTAATCTCCTACAAACCCATTTGTAATAATCAGTATTTACTGCCATGACACATATGGGCATGAGTGGAACTAATCATCTGCAGGCTGTCCCTGCTGCTGAGCTGAACAAACAAGCTGTTCAAGACTTCTTCCTGCAAACATTTCAGCTTCATAAATCAATGGGAACCTAATGTAACATTTTCCTTCTTTATTTATTTTTTTTTCCAGAGACTACACTGAGATTCACAAGCTCATTTCTGAATGTCACCCAAAAAAGGAAAAAAAGAAAGACATGGACCCAAAGCCGACAGTAATTAACAAGCATGCTAGTCCAACTGCAGCTTTAATCTATAAAATTAATATTATGTGTTCTGGTGCCTACACCTGTGACAGATGGCCAGCAGAGAAGAAAGCTATCCCTATCAAAACTGCCGAGTTCTGAAATCCCAAAGCACAAACCACAGATGGCACTGGCAGAGCAGTTCAAAGAAGTAGAGATCCAGAAATAGACTTTTCCTTTTCTGTGTTGTACTCCTAAAATGTGTGGGCACTATTTGCAAATTACCTAAAAGCAAACACATCTTTGGGTTAAAGCAACTTGTCAGCCTTCATTAATATAAATGTTAGATAGTAGGTCAGGGGCATGCTAAGCCAATAGACTGATCAATTCTTTTTACATTTGAGTGCTCAGAATTTCCTTTGACTCCAGGGAAGGATTGCAGCTCACAGACTCTGAACATTTTTGTGCCACACACAAGTAATCAAGGTACTGCTTTGCTCTCCAGGTAAACGATCAGTCTTGGAAATCTATTTATTTTTGAAAAAAATGTCACTATATGTGTGTGGATACAGGTTCCCTGATCAAATTTTGAAGCCTTGAATGCTGCAAAAATATTTGGAGAACTTCAAGTGATTGTTCTATTTCACCTTTGTGTGTGAGTCTGAGCCTCCAGATCCCAACACAGATATGTCAAATGAAGCCCAGGACCTACTTCTGTAAAGGTAAATAAAAAAGGGCACTTGTTGCCTGAGAGAAAAGACATCATAGTAGCAGGATTTAAATACATTGAATTTTTAGTATATAATTAGAAAATTACTACTTTAAAACAGCCAAAACACTCCCAGCTCCATATATGCAGTATCTGCCCTTTGACCCACCATAAAAATTTCAGTGTAAGAGGATAAATTACTATAAACACAAGTCTAAATAAAAGGTGTTGTTGGCAGGACTACCTCATCAAAAAGTTAAAAAAATCAAACACAGCCGAATTCCTATGAATTTCAGGAGAGCAGCCAGAGATTTAAGCCTGTGTCAGTATGGAGGTAGGTATTTAATTGTGTCCTGAGTGCAGAAACAGTGTTTCTCCCAAGTGATTAAAAAGAGATTTAAAAAGTGGGCTTTTTTTAATGTTTCCATCAGATATGAAAGAAAGAAGATGGGTATGAAACAGCATGAAAGGGTAGAAAACACCAATTAAAAAATAATAAAGAACAAAAAAACAAATTTAGCTTTTATGTCCTAAGTGTAAGAGTCTAGGGTTATTGCTTCCATGGGATTGCTGATCTATGCAGAGCAAAGAGTACAAGGAGGACAGGAGGGACAAAGGGAGGGGGGAAAGGAGGGAGAGAAGGAAAAGTTCTCCCTCAGCTCAAGGAGGATCTCCAGTCCTTTGAGCAGTGTGTGAGGTGGCTGTAAATGCAGCTCTCAGCTGGAAACTAATTTGCATGCTTTCCTGAAAGTGAGTGAAGGAATGAAGACAGAGAGAGGGAGCCCATGGCTTTGAAATTGCTATGGGGCGTGTGTCTGTTCTCCTTCCTTCATCAGTTGCAAAGGAAGCCTCAAGAGATTAAGGCAAGGTCAGTTGCTGCTGATTTTGTTTCCCAGCCACACAATACCAGTCCAAGTCTAGCTTATATGAATTAATTTGTCTGTACATTCAAATCTTCCACTGTAGACAGCAGTTTACTGTGCCAGTGGCATATAATCAATACAGAAAGGCAAGGTTGCAGAGAGAAATAAGTTCTTGGGAGAAGCAAGGACCAGTTGCTTGTGATGCTTTGGACAATGGAAAAAATTGGAAAAAAATAAAAACACAAGTAAGGGAACAAAGTGTGAGCTAATAGATAATAGCTCCTTTAAGACAAGAACAAAGCTGCAAAATGTTAATGCCTATTGGAGTGGTCTCCACTGCATGCAAATATGAAGATTAAATGCACTCTATTACATGGCAGTCTGTGACAGTAACCAGCAAACAGTTGATAATTAAAACATTAAAAAGCCATCAGCTACTAAGGACAATCCCAGCTGAAATGAACACCACTGAAATGACAACACTGTTCACAAAACAAATCAATGCACTTTAAGCTTTACAGCTGGATTAATGCAAGTAGAAAGGAGGCTGGGTTAAAAAAAAGTAATTAACTGCTGCTTTATTTCACTAATCCTTGATATGCACTCCTCTACAGGATGCTAAGGAACACTCACAGCATCATCTTGACAATTATTATTCCCCTATTAGGTGGCAGCCCAACTTCAGACAATAACAGCAAATCATTTTCCTATTCTTAGGGTCTAATTAAAGAGAGGAGAGGGGGAAAAGGAAGGGGAATTTTCAGAGAGCTAGGAAATACATCCTAAACAAAAAATTCAGAAAAATAGAAAAAAATAGCAGATAGCTAAATGTACACTTACTTAAAAAATCCAAACTAAGCACAGAAGAAAACAGCCAAATAAGAGACTGTGGGTTTGTTTTCTAGATGAAAATTTTGACACTCTAAATCTAGAGTGCTTCTTCATATCTTACAGTTGTAATTTTATACTGAAATTCCCCCCAGACCCTTTACTACATCTAACTGATACAAAATCATGATTTAAAAATAAATCTCTCTTAAATTTTATATCCCTCCTTATTTCATGTTGTTTAGTTATGCTTGTTACTTTACCTGTGTTGATTGCAAATGTAATCCCTTAACAGAGAGAGAAAGTGCACTTGGGAAAGTCTGTGTTTGTTAAAAATAAAGTATTTAATGGAAGACTTTAATCAAAAATTCTGCTTTTCAAACAGCTTTTTAAAAGCAATAATTCCGTAATGATTCTGTAAAGGCTTTCTCTGACAAGTCGTAGCCAAAAAGTTTACTATGGTTCTGGTTTTTGTTCGAAACATGTCTGGCATCTGGAAAGCACAAGACTTTGACAATGAAATTTAGTTTTAATCTTCTCATTGATTCAAAGCACATCAACCATCAGAAAATGATGAGTTTGTTCCAATAAACAATCAAAAATGAAATTGTGAAATATATCTGCCTCGCCACATGAAACTTTCTAATAAAATACAGACAACCAAGGAGCAAAAACCCCCAGGTTTCAAAGTAAGCTTCAGGCAGACTCCTAGAAAAGAGATAGGCATTTGTACTCAAATTATTATTAACACGTGAGAACAAATTTGAAGGGTGTTTTTGAAACTATTAAAAAAAATGCACTTTCTTCATCTTAAAAATTCCATTAAGGAGTTTTTTGTTCATACACTCATATAATTTTTCTGTTGCTTTTACGTACTTTTATTTTTGTAGATTATATTGTCATTTTTAATAACAAAAGCAACCTTCTTTATGGATTGTAAATTATCACCTCGATATGACTTTATCATTAATCCTGTATGAATAACTGTTTGTCCTGAACAAATAGTAGAACAAACAAGTAGTATGAAGGTTATAAGAGATAAATACTAATGCATTAACAGCTGGCTGCATTCTTGAAAAGGCTTGGCCCAGATTCCTGAGAAATGTTAAAGGATATTACCAATATAACGTCCAAGTGTCAAACCCTTCCAACTGGTAGCACCACCCTTGAGGCAGGAATATCTGAACTGATTGTTAATTGGTCCCTGAACCCCCAGCTTTCAACCAAATTAATACAGCTTATTTTGAATATTAATATAAGACAAAACAGGCTTTCCTCTAAAACAGGGCATAGTAATTGCTGTAGCTTGAGAGCTCAGCGCCGGTCACCTGTTCTGAGAGCTGAGTTTTCCAAAGGGAATGATGATGCCTGATGCAGGCTCTAGAGCTATGAGGCCACTGGCCAGGCTCCTGTTGTTTACTGTGACACTGTTGGTGTTCATCACACTGTTGCCATCTCCTTCCCACTGCAGGTGCCAGAGGGGAAGCACCGTGGTAGGCACCACTGCTTTAACTCAGATGGCATTTCTAGCATTTTCATAATAACCATTTTTTGCCTTTTCTGTTAAAGCCCAGTTCCCATAGCATTGCATCCCTGTGAGGATATAAGCATTTATAAGCATAAATTTATCTTTAAATTTAATTGTTAAATAAGTTGAAGGCTTTGCTTTAAAATTGCATGCTCTAAAAACTGAAAATTATCCAGCATGTAATTTTTCATGTTCCAATTAATACATTAACAGAAGAGTTTCTATTTTTCTACAAATGTAGAGGTTTAATAAGTAATAGAAGTGCAATTTTAAACAACAGACCTTTATCAGTGAATTATAGATAGTATATGTATTTCAAGAGAAAGTCAAGATGGGAATAATTTTGCGGTTTCCTATTAATGCATTTTATGCTTGGTAAAATTAATTTCATTTGCTGCACAAGTTTTAAAAAATAAAAAGAAAAACCTAGTAAATGTGGTCAAATAATTTCTATAATCCTTTGGTTCTCAGATTATTCAGCATTCATATATCTTTTCTGCTCCCAAGAGACCAAACTAAACAAAAGTATGGTCAAATAGAGAGCATTATAGCATTTGTTTAAAAGATCACAACTCTTTAGCTTCTTCAACTAGTCTACTGGAAAAGCAGGAACAATGTTGCAATGAGAGGGACACAGAAAAAATACACACTTGACTTGTTGAAAAACATAACCTTCCAAAATCTTGTAATGCAATTAATGCAGATAACAGACAAATGTTTCAAATAATTTAAAAAATTAGATAGACCTCCTCAAGGTATTACTTAATTATAGAATTGTTTTATTTCATTTTCAAGGTGTATATATGCCTGTAATATCTAGTTCTTGTACTAGATTTTTAGAGCAGGAATGGAATATTTGTTCAGATTTGTTCAATGCATAGGATTAGGAGGTCAATATGTGACATAATTTCTAGCTAATACTAGTTAATCTTATCTAATTTGAGATCTAACCACTTGCTAGCATCTCCAAATGCCAGTCATCATTTATGCAAAATCCCTGGAAATATAATACCATAAATATTGCTTGCATTAGTGAAGTTGAAGTGTCTGCTTTATTTAATAAGGAAGTGGAAAGTTCAGAGCTTAAGAAAGTGAACCTTTTCTCATCAGCAATGGTGTGATGTAAGGCTAGAATAATGAATGACTTAACTGTCCAGTGGTTGTGTTAATGCCCTACAAAAATTGACATGGGAAAAAAAAAATTACTTACAGGACATTGATATGCTTTTTATAAAGTAAAACTGTTTTATAATATTAACTTTATTATCCCAGCATCCTACTTCCAAGGAAAGTTATCATATGAATATGAATAAACAACAATTATATAAAAATTGTCAAGAATTATAGAACTTTCTAATACATTTTGATTTTGCAATTTTACTGTCTATCCTATCTAACAGCAGTAAATGAAGCACTGAACTTAACCCCTTCATTTCTTAATCTGCTGCAGGCTGAGCTTGCTTTAAATTTCCTCATGTAGCGTGAGCAAAGGAAAGGTTTTGTCATCCGAGCCCAACAAAGATGACTTTTTCACCTGTGCCTTTGGTCAGGCAATCCATAATATTCTCTCACCATAATGTTGCCCTTGTTGCTTTGTTCTCTACTTCTGACCTCCCACACCCTCAATAGGTTTGTCAACTCTTTGGATAGCTGAAAAGTTCCATGTATCTGAGCTGCTCCTTAGTGCGCTGGCAACCCCATCTTTTCCCTGTTCCCTGTCTTTCCTAAGGAGCCTGTGTCCAGACATCAATCCACCACAGCCCTTCAGACACACAGGTTGCCCCCATCTCAGTTACTGCAGTCACATCTTAGTTTTTCAGTCACACACACCACATGTGATCCTCCTGCTGGCTTAGCAGGCTGTGTGCATTTGTGTGCAGGAACTTCAGAAGTGTCTTTTGACACTTGTTTCATCCTTTCCAAAAGCCCTAGTACTCCCATCACAGTGTCCCATGTGCTTATTACCCTTGATTTCTACTTTTTCATTTACCTGCAAGCTGTCCTCATCATTCTCAGTGTATCTGTTTCTTCCCAGATCTCCCTCAGAAGGGACTCACATGGACAAAATGAACAGGAGCCTCAGAGTTGGGAAGCCCTTGGCAGTCTCACCAGAACACTCCTTCCTGCCCTAGTCCAGGATATTGCAAACAGCAAACCTCATGACAGCAAGTGTGCCTTAGGACCTCTGGCTCCCTTGGATGTCTTTTGCCAAGCTAAAATAGATACAGTATCTCTAATTTTCAGCAATAGTTTTTGGGGTTTTTTTCCTTGTGTTATTCACCTTATACCTCTAAAAGCTTGGCTTCTCTCATGATAAACTCCTGTCAGTGACATCCTTTTCTCTGCAGGTACACAAAGGTCTGCTCTCCCCAGCACATGAGCAATCTTGTTGCAGGGGAAGTTGTGTAATAGCCTCTCAGAACTGATAGGTCACAGGATAGAGTTCAATAAGTTATAATATGCAGTTTATGAAAGGTAGAGAAAGAAAATTAGCACATTATTTCTCAGAATGCATATTTCAAGAAAGCAGGAAACTCCTAGTTGATGATAAGGGGAAAACCAACATATAGTATTGTAGCAAAATGCTTAAACTATAGATAAACTCTCCTTATCCATGCAACTCCAAAAGAGACAATGTGAAGAAATACCAAAACAGCTATTCACAGTTTTCTGTTATTTTTTTTCTTTTTAGTTTTTTGTTTTCAAAACCAGTTAAAGATTCGTATCTGAATTGTTTGCAAAGATGATCAGTGAGACATTATTTTTAAGTTTTGCTAGATTGCTTCATAGCTTTTTCATGGTTTAGGAATGGTACTCCCCAGTTCAGTTCTCCCTACAAGGCTCTTGCTTGCTGCCTCTTGCCATCTTCATCCCCTCCACCCCACCCCAGCCCTTGAGTGGACTGAGAGGTGAATTGGTGCCAAAAAAGATGAAGATCATGGGTTGAGATAAAAAGGTAAGATATAATTTACTGGAAAAAGCAATAAGATAATAAAAGGAAGAGCAATGGCTATGATATTAAGAACAAAAGTGAAGGAGAAGGTGATTCAGGAAGAATGCTGCTTCTCAAATCCCCCTTCCCTGCACCTGGCAATGACCTGAGCTGGGATAGAATAACCATGCCCTCTCCTGACTACTGCAAAAATTAACCCTAAAACCAGGACAATAGTAAAATGCCTAAATACCATTTTAAAAAACAGATTATTTTTAAAATTTTGAAAGAGGAATCTCCACTTGTTACTTCAAATACTGAGCTCTCCAGTTTGAGGTGGAATAAATGTCCTGGCCATGATACCTTGAAAGGACAAAACCTTTAAAGCAGTCTAGTTTTTCACTCTAGTTTAAGGACATACATTTAGACTCTGTTTCTCCTACATTTAGCTTCCACTAGAAAGCTTTCTGACAAAAGCACTAATTACATAGCCTTTCTTGCCTACAAGCTTATTATTTCTGGGAAATCTTAAACCACTGGGGTATCACAGTCCTCCCCAAGCACAAATTTTCCACAAAATTACTAATGGCATGTCTATTATGATACAGTCAGTCACATGCCTTTCAAAACATTGCAAAAATTCAGATAAAATTCATCTGAGTTTCCTTCCTAAGAGAAAAAGGAATCAATCATCATTCACAAAACTTTAATAATAATTCTTAATGAAAACCATTAATCCAAGCATATAATTAGTGGAAGTAATATAAATGAAAAATGTTTAACAACATGAGGAATAAAGACTGCAATAGTGGAAAGTTATACCCAATGCTTTCAAAATAAGCTAGTTTCTTAATAAATAGGTATTCTTCCCCCCCCGCTTCTTTTAAAAGAGGAAGTGATAGAAAGAGCCAAGTCTACTAATATTTTCTGGTTAAACATTTCCAAGATAGAAGAGACATACCAACAATAAATTCTGTGAGAAAGCAGGTTGGAGAAGACTGTTCAGTACCCATTCTCATTAGATCAGTTGGCTATAATGCTGAGAGGAGATTCTTGCGACATCCTGTCCTGCACCAGTTAGTTACATAAAACCAGAGACTATTGGGAATTGTGTGATGCTCCTCAGTCCTTGAGTTCCAGGCATCCTCAGCATGAAATTCACAAAAGCCCATTGCAACAACCTGGATATGTTAGTTTCACTGGAAAATAAAAATATTCATTTCATCTAATGGTAAAGAGCCCAGATTCCATCCCATATGGAAATGACCTTAATGAATGAATCATTCAAGGACTGGCATTTCTATCCCATCAGTCTTAGGTGCTCCAGCTCTCAATATAACTTATAGCCTATATGAATAAAAAAAACCAAAAAACCAAACATCTGTTTACTTAGTAATATCATTTGTTGGGTACTTACAGTGTGTAAAGCTTGGTGAGGCTGAAGAACTTTTATTTGAGATAAATTTTCCATAGAAATTTGTATAAATTATGTAGAACAAAATAAACACAATTGCTGTGTGTCAAAAAGGTAAGTGGAAAATCTTCCTAGCAGCTGGAGTTGGAATTTTTTTTCTTTTTTTTTCTGCCAATAAGGAGAAAATTCATTACTTGTCATTAACTTCAGGTGGTGTTTAGACCCATAAGAATACTTTCTTTTGAAAGCTCTTGAATGTGATTCACTACTATGATGAAAGAAATAATATTTTTCAAGATTTCATGGAACAGATTAAAGTTCTTGTAAAATTTCTTGTAAAGAAATTTTAAGGGAAGTAATAGTAATAAATCAAATACAAACAAAATCAAATATTGCAAGAATTTTGTTTCATTCCCAAGCATGTTGCATCTATGTTACTCATTTGACTTCAGTAAAGTGTGCAATTTCTGATCTAGACAGGTAAATGGATAGAGAAAATGAGGCCTTCTAAGATCTTCCTATTTATTTTTCTCATTTAGAGAGTTCTATACAGACTTCACTGTTTTTGAAAATGCTCAATACCTTAAAAATAATTATTTTCGACATAAAGTTCCTCTGTGAACCATCTATATTTAATGTCTTCCAGTTTTCAAAATCAGAAACAACATTATGCTGACCTACACGGGGAACAAATGACATTTCTTCCTAGGTTATATAAAGCTTTCAACTGATACAGAGAAATTCCACTGATAATTAAGTAAATTAAAAACACCTGATGCTTCATAATTTGCAGTCATTGGTGTTAAATAATTACACAAGGAAGAAAATGTTTTGGCTTTTTTTGCAGTCACACAATAATTAGAGAGATTAATGGCACTAAGTGCATTTTGCAAGCATTGAGCCATTTCTGAAAACACTTGTAGCATGAAATACAATGTAGCCTAAAGACTGAAGTGTACTTGGAAGACAATTACTTTAGCTCCTAAACAATCCAATACGATTTTGCTCAAGCAGTAGTGTCTGAAAAGGAGCATACATTACATTTGTTTTGTGCTTTAAGCTGTCTTTTTTTTTTTTTCTGTGTCTGTCACTTCTATTTTACATCAGTAGGAAGCATGCTAAGTTTGGATGAAATATCTGCTCTTTCGATGTAAATGATGGATATAATATGATTACTTCACTCAAAGCTTGAATCATGACAGGACCTTTGTCTTATATAGCTTCACATAAGTGAGTCAAGGTGCATATTATATGCATGATCAAAAAGCAGAAAGTCTGACATTTGAAGGTCAGATCAGAGAGGGCAATAACAAAAAGGAAATTATTATGCATTCTTTTACCATAGGAAAAGGGAAGTAATAAAGGTTATGTGGGAACAAAACTTTCCACCAGATTCATGATAAACTCCTATAATTACATCAAGAATTCCATTACAAGAATCAAAGCACCTCAAAACCCCAATACAGTTGCTGTGAACCATTCCTATATTGCCTTATATTTAAAATTGATCTCATGCAATCTCAAGATGTGTATTTATATATATTAACATAAAGCATTGGGGAATGTGAAAATCTGCATGGACACACTTTTGTGCTTAGATTTTACTTGGAGACATTTTTTTTAAATACAATAAAACATGTAGAAATTACTGAGGTCTATACCAAGAAAAAATAGCATAAGTAAGCAATCTGTTAATGGATATTTTTAAAGGAATCTGAGAAAGTGGCCTCATAAAATGTGTAGCTTTACTCCATGAATACTCTGTGGGAATTACTTACTGGTGCAATGAACTGGATAAGCCATAAGTCAAGAGCAGGCACTGCAATTAATCTACTCTCTTTTCCTGATTTTGTGATGACAAATGGCAGACTGGAAAGGGACTGTACTAAGGACCCAATTAGAGAAAAGTTGCTGATGTGAAAACCATGGAAAAAAGGAGTCTCAATTTACCCTCGAAGAGGCGAAGCCTTTGGAAAGAAAAGCTAAGCAGCTCTGTGACAAAACACCCAAGTTGTTGCCATGCTGAAGAACACAAACCATCTTGTCCAGGTTTACACACCTGCACGAGTTCATACTGATCCAATTCTCTGCATCAGAAGCTCCACCTTTGAAGGTGGAATACAAACCAAACTTATTCCAGTGCACAAAATCTGATGTAGTGAGCTGCATCTTAAAATTTCAAACAGAATAATGTCATGCAGAAACAGTTTACAGTCATTTTAAGACACAAAGTAGTCTGTGTGTTTCAAATATGTCTGTTCAAAATATTTATGCTGAAAATTTGATAAAAATAGTTTTTATTAATCAATTGTGCTGTTGATGAAATACATTAGAAAAAAGTCCCAAATTAAAAGCTTAAAGGGAGGGCTTTGTCAGAAAATTATATACCCTTTCTCTCCTCCAAGAACTTCCTAAATCCTGATCTCCACAATATTTTATCAAAAGTTATGATGATAATAATTCAGATAAAGCAGTAGACATCAACATAGGGACTTCATCCCACCATCCTCTTCTGAACACTACTTTATCAAAGTTCTGAATTGTGACATGGAAGTTTTGAATCCCACTGATAATTTTGCTTCTTCTCTCCTTTACTACACCAGCAAGATAAAAAAAAAAATATTAATCTTTCTATGTTAAGGAAACACAGAGACTTGCCTAAACAAGTAGTAGATCATGAACTCTCTAACAATGAAGGAGGTTTCTTTCCTCTTTATCTATGTTTTTATGTTCTTTGTATGAGAATGTACATAAGCTGTCTTTGGTAAGTAAAGAAGACCTTGCCTTCCTTAAACATTCAAAATGCCTCCCACATAATTTATTATGGTAATATATTCTGCAAGGTCTTACTTTGTTGATGGATATGACAGTTAATGAAAACAAGTTTTTAGAGGCTTTTTTACTGTGTACTGTTTCTTAGTGAAAGTCAACTGAGTTTAATAAAATTTCTTTTAAAAAACAGGTTTAGGATGAAGTTCCGTTGATGGAGAATATTTTTTTCCTATTATTTAAGCAAAGCTAACACCTTTTACATGCTACTTGCATGGTGTGTCAATATAATATTACTACCTGGAGAAACAGCAGAAAACAATGAAGACATTGTATATGTTTCACAGCTTTAAAATGCTTCTAACCGGATTTGAAGTTTAAAAGTATATCTATGAGCTATAGTGGTGCTACAGAAACATCTTGGAGTCATGAATTTTCCTATCAATATAATTTTAAATACAAATTTCAATTAGGAATATAAATATGACATTAGGTTAATCAATGAAGCAGAAGCATCCCACTAGTAGACATAATATGACAAACAGAACGTTTCCTTAAGAAAAAAAACCTGTAGATTAAAAGCAGATATTAAAATGGTAAAAATCTAGGTATTGAAATATATGTTTTGAATATTATTGCCAATAAAATTCAAGGAAATCTGTGAGTTTTTGACCATCTAACACATCAAGCCCATAAATCATCATGTTTGCTTTTCTCCTATTGCTTTATTTTCATTTCTCCATTTTAGTCCTGCTCCTGCCACTAAGGGCTAAACACAGAATGTATAATATGGGGCTTTGGACTTTTGGTAATCTTAGTCGGGTTAGGTAGGCAATTCTCTTGGGTCTGTTAGTAGGCATCTCTGACCAGATGGTGGCTTTTTGTTGTGTCTGCGTTTGCAGAGAAGGTGATTCCAAAGTAAATAGAGATATCCTGATTCCCTTGTTGCTTCAAATCATAGTATAAAACTGTACTTTCTGGTGAGACAGCTTTTGTTCCTGTTCATACAAAAATGCACTATTGTCCATAAGTATCACATTATCATTCTAGTCTTAAGATAATGTCGAAGACTTTCCCAGGCAATTACATCTGATTCATGGTTAAATTCAGCTGAAGTCCTTTCCTAGGACAATTCTACTCAGGATGTAAATTGTGGATGAAGTTCTGCAAACCTACCTGTGCAACAGCAATACTAAAAAATCTGAGTACAAAGCTGTCAAACAATAACCTAAATGCAGGCATTGAGTGCTATAAATAACTTGCTGTGGGAAGTGCACAGGTGAAAACAAAAAGTTACCATGATTCACAGTGGTGACTCAAACTATAATATAAACCTATAGTAATATCTGAGGTACAGAATATAATTCTTAGAATGTTAAACTCCCACTGATATTCACATAAATAAAAACGCACCATTCCCAGCACTATTGACAGATCTGACCACACTGCCTTCAAATTAAGGCAAAAAATTTTACTGTTTTGCTCATAGATCTCAATATAAAGGGCAACATACTCCAAACTTGATGATGGAATTTCCTGATGGGGTAGAATTCTCTTAAATAAAGGCTGTAAAAGTTTTATTTTAGCATTCTTCAAATACACCCAGAGGGGATGTAGAGGATTAATGAAGTTCAGATATCTATGCTTGTAAGAGCAGATGTTGCTTCTCATACTTGGAAAATCATAAGTTTTTACGCCAGGTAATAGGATTTTTTCCTTTAAAGAGAGTGTCCTAAAACTGCAATCCGTGAAAAATCCTGCCACATAGTACTCCAAAGAGACTGGGCACTATATCTGTGCGTTATGCACGCCAGCTGGTGGATTTGTTCGGTTATAAAGATTTCAAGGAACAAATGGGAGGACACACACAGCTTTACATTCTGGAGCATTCTCAAAGACATTTTTAATCCAGTGGGATATAAACTTCATGGTTTTTCTCTGGAAGCTGCATAGTTTGCTTTGAGATAGACAAAGGCTGAAAACATCCTTGTGCAAGTCTACAGCTTTCTTTAGCAGATCAGAGCATCAGGCTAGATGTTAATCAGAGGCATCCATCACTGCTGACTTCCTGAAACAACAATGTTCTAAACATCTATCTGAATAGAGAATGCTGCTGCCAGTTTTCCAGGCTGATCCTATTTATGTATTATCTCACATTCTCACCATTGTTTCTCAGTCAGCATACAAAGCTAAGAGATAAACAAAGGTGAAAGACTTCAGCCCTTGGGAGATGGCACTAAAATATTTGCTTTCCTACCTATGAATCTGTATGAAAATTTTGCATATTTCCCTTCTCCTTTGCAATTGTTATTCTAGCCATTGAGGGGAATTGAGACAGACAGCTACAAAGGCGTAAACTTAGGAAAGGTGAAGATTATTGAGGAGCACTGCAGAAAGCTATCTTCACTGTAAGCAAGCTAGAATAGGAGGAGTTAAATATTGCAGTCAGTCTTCAGAATATTTACATATTGACTTGGGAATTTACACTGATAACAGAGTCCTGAATTTTGATAGAAATTGTTTTGAGAGGGTTTAATGATCACCCTTAGAAGAATAGTAGAATATGAAGTGAGATATATTCCGACATTCATGGAAATCAGATGGCATTTCAGGGCCAGGCATATGTCAAGGTGGTTTGTATTCTTAGGATCTCATGAAAGTTGAATTTTTATTGAATATAGAAATGTCTTTTCTGGGTTTTATTTGTTTTAGCAGCAGTAGAAACTTGAATATCCCATTGAACTCATTACATAAATCAACTTTCTACATTGCATATCAGTTCAAGAGATTTTATTTGAAACACCCTCAAATCCAGTGATTGCTTCACGACAGAATGCTATAAAATAACAGACATCTATTTTACCCACATGCTGCAGTGCTTGTCATCCTGCCATGTCTTTTAGCTCCCATGACTGAACTGTTCAGTTTTTGAGGCAATGATTTGGAGCGTGGCATTTTTAACACTATGCCAAAAATTACATTTCCTTCATATTTGTTGCTGAGTTTCAAGGATAACAGAAATATTCTATGAATTTTCCATGCTGAGTTTTGCCAGTGAACTGCACCATAATTATCAAATACATGGGAATATTCACAGCTCTTTGTAACTCTGCTTCTCTCTTAGGTGATCTCAGAAATGACATGATGTGCAGCCTCTCTACCTTGTTTTGGTTTTTAACCAGAGAATTCCTAATTTAAAGAGCATTAACTGGTTCTAACAACATGCACTGAACAAAGCTGTAGCATTGTGCTTCATCCATGAAGAAAACTTATATATTTTTGTCTTCCTTGTAATTTTATTTTTCATTCTTACTGAAGGTGTGTGAAAGCAAACATGTAAACACCTCTATATTTTAATTTATTTTCAGTAAAAGTCTCTTTGCTTACTCCACGTTTAATTACACAGAACTCACTGATTAAAAGAAACCCCACTGTCTTATTTCTGTCACTTTGATATATTACTCCAATTTCAGCACAAGATTTCTTCTGGCTCACACTTTTGGTTAGTGTTTTCATAAACACCTTCCTTAGGCAATTCATTCTATTAGGAATGTGTATGACATTGGAAAAATCTTTTTTCCCTTCAGACTAGAGTTGCTATGATTTATGGACCTGATCTTGTCCTGTAAAGTAGATAAAAAAGTCCCTTTTGAACTAGATTCACCATAATGTTATTCCAGATTTTCTGAAGAAGTGACTCTATTACATGGAAACTGCTTGTGAAAAAACTGCTATAGTCCTATAGCTACCAAGGTAAAGTAAACAAAGGTCAAAATTTTCAACATATTATTTCTATTTCCTAGGGCTGTTTTTTGTTGTTTTTGATGAATATTCTTAATTTTCATTTTTTTTTTTATCTTGAGCAAATTACATTGTGTACATTATGGATATGTGCTCTAAAAAGGACTAAACCAAGTCTCAGAAAATATAAAAGAAGCCTTACATACGATATTATAGCTAATAGTAAATGTTTACTATAACAGAAAATCCACACAGATATTTGCTCCCACTTTGAAATTTAAAAAAGGAGGAATTAAAAGTTAAGATTCAAAATATTAAAAAATATTTTTTCTGTATCTTCAGATGGCTATCTCCTTGCTTCCTTTGTTTCTTATTCCAGCTCTCATAGAATCACAGACTCGTAGAATAAATCAGCTCAGAAGAGATTTGCAGAGATCCTCACATCCAGTCTTTTATGCAGAATAGTCAACACTGAATGGAGCCAATTGCTTAGGAGGGCTGTAAAAACCTCCAAGGAGAGATATTCTACAGTATCTCTCTGAACGGCGCGTGCTAATGCTCAATTATGCACAAGGTGGACAAATTACTTTCCCCTTATGTCAATTCAGATTCTCATAGACAGTTTCAATTGAGGACATCTGACAATGTCTCATTATTTTGGGGGAATAATTCTTCTACTAGCTCTATACGTGGTCAGCTCTGTGATTTTTCTTTGGTTTGTGTTTGGTGAGTTGGTTTAATGTGCTATGTCCCAAGACTGCATGTTGATTTAGAGTCCAGAATTTAAACCAGAATTATATTAGGTGCAAGATATAAACAAAAAAATAGCAGAAAAAAACCCCAATAAATAAGGTGATGAATGCTTGCAAGGGGCCCAGCGAATCCTCAAATTCAGAGACACCTCCAGGGTTTTCAGGAGTGTAGAAAAGTTGAATTCTTTCAGATGAGGAATGATAAATTCCTGAGGAGGAATGTCACTTTACCATCTCCTGGTACTCAATCCCACATGACAAATGCTGCATGGTTCATATGGCAACCACAATAGAAAAATTCAGTTGTCCCATGGCTGTCCTGTGGTTCTAATGTGGCTCAGTGTCAGGGCTGTGCCTGCGTGCACACACAGTGGATTTAGTCATGAGTTCCCTGGGTGGTCCAGGAACTCCCCTGCTCCTCCTTCTGCACAGATGAACCAAAGGACTGACTGGAGAGATAGGTTTAAATGAATTCTTTCCATCTTCATGTTGTCCACCTTGGACTGTTATGGAGTTGGAGATTCTCCCAGGTAGTTCATGCTGTGCCTGAACAAATTGTTAAACATCATCTGCATGCTTCAATTATCAATTAGCAATCTGAATGGAGAATCTAATCTGTTTATCCCAAAGACTCCCCACGGTGGTTGCTGTTCTGAAACAGACTAGGCTGTAGATAAGTAAGATACTCTCAATAGTCAGTTGAGGCTGTTCCTGAAAATTCAGAATATTCAGATAGGTCAGTGTTTTGCTTTCTGAACTCCTTCTCAGAGAGGAGCCCAGGTATGGCTGCATCCAACCTTAGCCCCACACTTTGCCAAAGGTTTATGTCTAAAGATTATACAGATATAATTAAACTTTTATACAACTAGTCCATCCAAAGGATCTCAAACCTGATATATTTATATAAATACATTTATTATGACAGTGAATAAACAAAAATACTTAATCACAATTATTTATTAAACAGTATAGGAGCTATAACTATTATAGATAGTACATGCCTTCTAAACCATATTGAAGCAATTACATTAAAACAATTGTTTAAAAGCTATCAATACCAATTATTAAATACAGATTGATGTTACTCATACCCATTACTGTGGGCAAATTTCTTTTGCTCAGACACCTAGAGAGGGTGTCCCTATTCAAGACAGAAATCTTGACACACGCCCAAGAAGGGGTATGGTACAAGACTTTGCTGTTAAAAAGTGGGATTTTTTATTATATACTTTGTAGTAAAACCTGAATGGCTGTCAGTCACATGTCTCCACGTCATCTGTGTCAGCTCAGCGGGTTTAGATAAGTTAACATCAATATCACTTGTTTGTTCCTTTTTCTGGGTATTTTAGCAGTTCTACCAGACCTTCACCTCACTGTCAGGATGTTTAACTTTGGAATTGATGAGTCAAATTGGTTTTAGCACTCTTCAACACCAAAATATACATGATGCCCTCTCTTCCATTCAACACTGGTACATTTGACAATAGAGAGGACATTGTCTGAGTTGGTTTACTCCATTCTAGGTAGAGCATCCTGCTAAAGGTACCCAAGATGAAAGTTGGCATAGAACAAAGACAAGCAATTTATACTAACAAAATCACTTAGAGAAATATTTTACACTAGACTACTATTTACAGACCAAGTCAATTGCTTGTTATGCCTGTGGCTATGCTTGGAGCCTGATATCTTAGCACAGTTCCAAAATTTGAAGGGAAGGTTTGATTTTTTCTTTAATTTTCCCTCCATTCAGTGATTCTCAGGCATTCTCAGAAATCACATTGATCTGGAAGGCTACAGCAGCCCTTGATCTGTAGCAGAAACATTCATTGCAGTCTGATTTTGTTCATGTTTCTTGAAACAACTGCTTCACCACACACATTCACAACAGCTGGGATATACAAATCATAAATAATTGCATTGTCAGTAACATATCACCATCTAGCATTACAGATTACATTCCAGTTTGGAAAGGGGTGGGGGGTGAGGGGGATATTTACATGTACAGATACCTTCCAAAAGGATTGAAATGTGGAAGATATAATACTGGAAAAAATTGTCATTCCATACAGTTGGAAGACAGTCTTTTTAAAGCTTCTGAACTGGAACTTTGAAGAACACAGATGATTTATAATTTACTTTCTGACAAGATAAAAGCAATCAGCATTGAATAAAGCTATAATATATTTGATAAGACTACTAAAATATGCAGATACAGATGTTTAGAAACATAATAAAAAATTTAGGTTGTATTGACATGTTGTTTTCCATTATTAAATTGAACTAGTCAAAATAATGTTACAAGCAATATAATGTACCTGACAAAAGAGGTTTACATATTAGTTTAAAAGTTTTCTGATAAATGATGCACACTACAGGAATCTGTTCAAGAAAAATTTGGAATATTAAAGAGAAGTTTACTTGTTATAGGTAGGAATATATCTTATCAACTAATTTTTCAGTACTGCATAATGATAAAGAATTCATCCATATATTTTTCTAATACTGAGCTGGGAAGAGAGCTTTTTTCGTCTCTTTTTGGATGTCTATGTTGGAGGAAAATCTATTTCATTATCCTTTTTCATTCCCCCCCCATCCATAACTATTGAAATTTAGATAAGATGTGCACATTTCTTGTTTGAATGGAATCAACTAAAAGAAAATAGGAACTAGCAAAAAAATTTTAGGTTATGGTGGAATGAAAAGAAGCTTCATTGGAGGAGTTTTGGTTATTTGACTTAATACAAATTTTCTGTGATAGGAAAGAAAAATCATGTGCTAGTCAATATGACCTGAGAATGCAATGATGGACATGTAAAATTTGTGCCCTAAGAGAAAATATTCAACTATATCT
Source organism: Zonotrichia leucophrys gambelii (assembly GCF_028769735.1). Classification (NCBI taxonomy): domain Eukaryota; kingdom Metazoa; phylum Chordata; class Aves; order Passeriformes; family Passerellidae; genus Zonotrichia; species Zonotrichia leucophrys. The sequence goes on from NC_088171.1 coordinate 76,552,492, forward strand.
AGAGAATCAAGAAAACACAGGTCAATGACCTTTGCTAATTTTCAGTGCTTAACTGCAATCAGTATTTGTAAATACTGCAAAAAGAGGTGAGTTTTTAATATCTTTTTACAAGTTCTTAAGTTGTTATGGAGAAAATATGATTCTTTTCCCAGTCAGCTTTGTGATTCATCAACAGGACTGAACTTTTAAATTTTTTCCTGTGGACCTGATGATGGAATCTGATAGCCTTAGCTGGTTGTTACCCTCCCTGTGAACCAGCAAGAGAGGAAATGACTGCAAGAGCTTCTTGACAAGAAAATAAAACAGATCAAGTGCTGATTATTATTTACCCTTAGTAAGGCAACCATGAAGCCAGAAGATCAATCTGATGCTATCTAGAATCAGTGTATTGATTAGGACTGTAGAAGCACCATAACCCAGTAACAGCCTCATGCTCACTGCATCACTGGAGTTGTGTGGCAATAATTACATGGAGGAAAAAGTACCACAGAATTAAACTCTTCTTCTTGACAGCTGTTATTGCTCAAAACATATATTTTAACAACTGGTATTTTTTTTGTTAACTTTAGAAATAATAACGTAAGTAATACAATTTTCTTTCCAATGACACAGAAAGAAATAACTTGCTGAACATAATCCAGATTACTTTGCAAAACAAAACCTTCAATTAAGATAAAATTAAATGACTCTTCTGGTGTAAGAATAAAGATTGATCAGACTTTGCTACCCAACTGGTTATACATGCAGCAGACTCTTTTCTTAAACTAAGAAAATAAATTTTCATAAACATCACAATTAAATCAGTTCCCTAAAAGCCTCTTACCATCAGACCATCTAATATATGCAGTTTTAGGTAACTCAAGCATATCAGGACCATTTCAGTAGTGAAAAAGAGTGTACTCCAGCAGTCATTGATTTGCAGTCATTCTCCCCAAGCCTGAGCTTGCCTTTCTGTTCCATCCAAACAGCTGGTATCTAAGTCCATCTGTTTCTTGCCCGGATCCACATCTGTTTCATGTCTGGATCCACATGAAAGCCTTCTGCTCAACTTCATCAAATTACTTAATTTCATGCCTACTGTTTTTATTTTTATAGTTTTAAAATTTTCTTGAAAACAAGAAAGTTTTTGACCCCATTTTCAGCTCTTTCGACCCAAAATCACAAGTGCTTTTGTTTCGGAGTGTAGTTCAGTTTAGCTTCAATCCTAAGAAAACCCAGAACGTTTTACAGAAGCCAGCAACAGATTTTTTTTCTGGCCCTTATTGACACCAACTATTCTTCTTTAATCTTCTAGCCTTAGAGGACAAGTATCAGCTAATTAGTAACATCCCACAAGCTCACTCTCTCTTTCCTATGCAGTTCATGGCATAACTATGACTGAATCATATGAGCAAATTTTTATTTTGATGATGGATCTATGTGATACCCAGATGATTAATATTTCACTGTAGCAGAATAAGAATTGAGGACATTTGGTCTGTCAGTGTGTGACATAGCTCTAGATATCCTTTTATTTGCACAATGACAAAATTATTGACTTGAGACCAGATGCTTCGTAATAGGGAAATGAAATGTCATTTATTGCAAATACTAACAAGATAAGGGAATTACAGTTTATTGTGTAGCAGAGCATTAACTTTTGAAATATTCTAAATCAAACTGCTTCTCTGATGAGTTACATTTTCACATGGAACAAAAATGATAAGTATATTCAACATGGACAAATAAAGATATCTGTTAGAGATTAACTAGAATAATCTACCAGGAAGACCAAAACCCTGACCACATAATTTGAAATCTTATTCACTTACACTTACCCTTCTCTGGTATTTTCCAGCATACCAGCATCCTGCTGTATTGTTCTGCATGGGAATTGGTAGGGAAAGGAGAGAAAAAGAAGGGATATTACTGTTACTTTCTTTTTGGTGCCCCCTAAGATATTAAATAAAAAAAAAAAAAGTGTAATCCTGCTTCCTCAAAAAAAGATGAACAAACATGTTATGGTTTCCACTGCTACTTTTCCAGACAGGCCTGTGATTTTAGGAATCTCATTCTTTAGCCCCCTCTTAACACAAATTACTTTCTCTATTTCCTTCTTCTTTTTTTTTTTTTTTTTCATATATACATGCAGGAAAACATGTCAACTAATTTCACTTCTCAGAAATTATTCTCCCTCTCACCTCATGAGAGGCTTTTGCTCCAGCTTGATTTTACCACTATTTTACTCATGTGCTGTTTCATTGCTTCTCTCATTTAGCCTAAATGTAAGATGTATGGCAACCTATCACCATTAACATGATCTGTGATAATTTACAGGCTGAAAAGAGTAAAAAGAGGTCAACTGTTCAGCGAGGCAGATGTTGTGAGTCCGGGTCAGAGTTCCTCCAGTAGGAATGGGAGTAGTAATTCCAGCTGTGAATTCTATTGAGAATCTGAAACAAATATTGAAACTACCAAGTTTATTCAGCTATGCCTTAACTACTAAAGGACTAGAAAAGTCTCTCAATGCCCACATTTAGCTGTGAGATTCAATAGCATTGTGGCTCAAAACAGATACACACCCACTAACACATACCTTGCATCCCAATCTCATTTCCTTCTGAGGAAAAAATCCATCCAAAAATCATATCATTAAATAATGTTGCTTTTCTGTTACAAACCTCATTTAGTTACACATTTGACAAGAGACAGAGCATAGCATAAAGAGTTTGTCCTGCATTCTTTGTCTTGACAAGTTAATTTCAATTACTTCTGCTATTTTATTTTCTTCTAACAGTGTGCCACTTGTGGTTCACTGCTATTATCATAACAAATACTAGTTGTGCTAGAGTTTGTTTACATGGATATAAGTAGCTGGTTTTAGTATATGGTTATGAAAATATACCAGGGTATCTTTTAGTTTACATGTAAAGGATAACTGCATAAAAATAAGTAAAAAAAAGAGAAATAATTCAAATAAATAAATAAATAAATAAATACTACAACAGCAACTTGAAATTTTGAGTATCCTATCTATAACTTACCAAAGTAGCCATGACTATAAAAATTACTCCAGATACTCCTGAAATTTTTCAAATTACCTTCTGTATTTCCAATTAAAAATCTGGATATGAGATTAAAAATCTTTTCTACATAATATCTACTATTGCTTGGTAAGATGTGTTTGCACATGTGACATCTTGCAAATTTTCTGTAGATTTGTATTAAGGGAAAAAAATAAAGATGTGGATATTTTTGAAGATATTCCAAGGTCAATGCATATTTAATCCATTCTGTCATGGGAAAAATATAGAATAAAATACTACATACCATTTTATACTATATACAGTAGCAGAAACATAATAAAAGTTAATGTGAGAAAATCAGTATACAAAACACTCCTTACAACATCCAATATCTTCACCTCTGCAAGGACACAAGAGAGCAATAAAACCTGATCTTTCACCTTTCACTGAAAAAAGCCACCTTGGGGGATTGAAGAAAAGTATTCCCTTTCACTTGAATCCTTCTAAACTGAATTAGTTGTGAGGGGTTTGATTGTTTACAGGAGTACTTTCTTAGGCTGTAAGTAATGATGTTTTGCTTTCAGTGCTCACACTCTCATTGTGGTATTTCAGCAGAGAAGCACTGAATTTTCCTTCTGAAAGCTAATCTGTTAGACAGAAGGAAGAGAAAGTGGCACAAGAAGGCAGGGGAGCAAAAGGGGTTTACAATCACAGCTGTAAGCCCCCACAGCATATGTCCATCATAGCCCATTTTTCATTCAAACTTGTGTCATATTATAAGGCATGACTATTCACCAGCTTTCAGCATCCAAATAAATACTTTTTGAATGAAAATTTTATCCAGAATAAAAACTCACAAATCACAACATTTAGTCTATTCTTATTCAGAATTAAGGCTTTAATTATGCCTTAAGATGTTACCTTATAGAGATGCTTTACCTTGATCTAAAACTGTGTCTTATTCTGAATGCATAGGGGATATTTTACTCTCTTATTCACATGTGCTTTTGTTTTCAAATGAGACAAAATGTTAGTGTGGCAGTTTACTCCCCAGTATCCATCACATTTCTCAGATTTTTCATTTTTCCGTATCTTCATTTTCCTTAAGGACAAATTCTGACATGTTCTGGCATGTTCCACAGGGAACACCTTTATGGCTTCGGGTGCCTGTTAAAAGCTATCCTCTCCCAACAACTGGCAGCTGGCAGAATGAACAGTGCAGATGATGCTGCTTGTTCTATAAAAGAGGCATGCTCAGAACCATTTTCTATCATCTCCAAGGCTTCTAAAGATAACAATATGCAGGGTAACTGACATAATTATAGGCCATCTATTTCATTAATAATAGTCTAAGAATTCAGGCTGCTCTCCTCACTCTTCTTGTCACAATTTGTCTGGAAATTGTTTGCTTCTAATAATAATGCTCTTATGGGCCCCTGTACCTCCCCATGAAGGTAGCAAAGTAAAGTGCCTTCTATATACCTAGCGATCTTTACACAGACCACCAGCTTTGTCACAATACACAAATCTTGCTCTAAACAAACATTTGTCTCATTTCCTTATGATCCAGTAATAAGACAGTCAGAAACCTGTCGCAGAATGGCTCTCAAGTTCAAACCTCATTTATGTCCCTGTTTGGGCAGCCATTTGTTGCAGAATGAGGCCTTTGTCGGGGATGAGCCATTTGTCGGTGAGGGGAGACTCGGACACTCAATATGAGTGATAAGCAAGTTCTGTTTATTGAAGAGAGCATCAGACACTTATACAGCAAGTAATAAGCTTATGAATATTCTGTAAGCCAAGCAATCTATTGGTTAAACTATACCATCAACTCTTCCTCATTCCTTTGGGCTTACATTCTCTATTTCCCACGTCTCTCTATGCACTTGTTACCATACCTAGCTAGGCCCAAGGGCACACTATCTTGCAGGTGCAGGACTTGGAATTAGCCACGGCCTTGTACTTTTCCAGTCTCTAGTCAGCTAAATTCCCAACAGAAACCCATCCCTGCTCCCTCTCACTTACCTTGTCTTGTCCACACTGCTGAATCACAGAACATGTGCAACATGTTTCAGCAATCTGGCAGGAGAGAAGGCAGGAGACAGCAATCTGAAGAGTGTGAGGGAGCTCCATAGCTATAGAAAGGTACACATTTGTACATTTCATTGGAAGATGAAACTAAGATAGATGTGCTTCTGAATAGAGGCCAATTTGGCAACTTTGGCTTTTCTCTTCTAGTGCCCACAACCTATAGCCCAAAATGCACCTATTCATCACTTCTGATTTATGAACTATTACCATATATTGGTAAAGATTAAGGATAGTCTTCAAGTGCTGAATTTGAAAAATATTTTGGGTTTTCTAAGCCTTATGAACAAGACTGACTTTATGAATACAAGATTCTTCAGCATAAGCAGCAAGTGGCCCAATGAAATTAACTTGGGTTTCTGTTCATAGATGTTGGTAAGTACATTCAGAGTGGAATTGTAATAACCCAAGAAATTGTTCAAAAATGATTATAGGGATTTTAAACTAAGTTTAAAAATATTATACAAAGATGTTATGTATTACATCATATGAAATGTGACCTTTTAATTTTCTTGATTTTAAGTCCTTTTGATAAAGTATGAACATTCTTAGAATCACATTTATGTTAGCAGATGCTCACATTGCCATCACCTCACTTTACAATGATTCAGGTCCCCAGTTTATGTCATATGGAATATATGCAAGTCAGCAAGACTAAGTTGTTTTAATTAAAAATATATTATTACTACTAAATTTTGTGTACCATAGTATGTCTCACAGACAGTAAACAGGATAATTCGTATCAGTCCCACTGTGCAATAAGAGAGTTCATGCTTCAAGAGATTAAAACCTTACTCTGCAGAATTAAAAATGAAAGAATTTCCTTTCCAAATATGTAGAGAACAGAAAGAGTGTAAGAGGTTTTATCAACATCTTACTGTGAGTATCTGAGTATAACCTAGACTTTTGAGGAATTCCTCTTAATTAAGTACAGTTTCTGAAATACTGTAGTAAGAATTCAACCTTTCAAAAATATTGATACTGACGTTTAAATTTTATGGGTTTAGCTTTTGTTTTCAATTTTAATTTTTTTTTAAATTTGACATTTCTCTAACATAGTAGAAAAAATAATTATAAAAAACAGTTTAATAACAGTCTAATTGTATAATGCATGCTTTCTGAGGTCATGAAGTAACTAAGCTTTTCTGAGACAACCAGCAGACTGGAACCAATCTGTGTTCAAATTACTTCTTGACTGTCAGGACACTAATTGTCTTCCTTTAAGATTTGCTCAAAACTTAAGAAGTCAGAAATAAACTCAAGGAGCTGGTCTCATTATTTCTAAGGATGAAATGACTTCTGATTCATTGCCTGTTCTATAACCAATAAATGGAAGTTCACAGCATGAATAAAGGGAGAACCAGAGCCACAAAACTGAGTTGTTTGACTTGCAGAGAAGTTAATGAATACCTAATAAAAACCTGAGTGAGTCACTTGAAGTCTAAAAAAGAGAAGGGAATAATGGTATTTGGATCCTGTTTCATAGGTAGGATCAAAACAAATGACACAAACAGACTTGCTGTCCTGCTTTATTTGTTCTACACAAACGTGGTTGTGCATTTTTCAGCACATATGCATCAAATTTAAATTCCACTATTTTCATGCAGAAAGAATTTCATAGATTTCTTTATTTTTATTTAAAAACAATGCTTTCTCAGCTTTTATTTTGTATAATTCATATATGCAACAGTCATATGCCTTTGATCCCATAAAGTTGTCCCTAAAGCAGTGTTCTTTCACCCAGTACAAGAGCAAGTGCAAGAGCAAGTCAATGTACTGATTCAAGACATTTGATTTTATTATCATTCTTCAGAATAGGCTGACAGGCATGTAACAAAAGCTGTCACCCCTTTTAAAAAAGAAAAGCACAGCCTTTTACACAAAAAAAAGGTAACAAAGGATGATATTGTAACAGATGGTTTGTCACTCATGATTCTATAACTAAAATCTTAATGTGCATGTGGAGGTCCTGTTGCAGTCCATTATACTATCATTTACATATGTAAATTGCCCCATGAGTATGCCTTTTAATCATATTAGGTAACTTGAAGTATGATTTTCATCCTATGAACTACAACTCAGTTATTAATTAACCTTACACTCAATTAGAGTTTCTGCTTGAATCTGTTTAAACAAGTGGTTGTGAAACAAATAATGATTTATAGTATTCCCTTTCTCAAGACTCTTTCATTCTGTTCCTGGGAACCCCTCATTGCTCCATTACTCCAGCATCCCTTTATGAAGATTTTATTGCTGCTTTAGAGTTACTGAGAACGTTTTTTTTAATTCTTCTGATGTCAGTAATGCTGGGAATTCCAAGAAACCAATAATTTTGTTTAAGCTCATCCTAACAGAAAAATTAATCAAAATGCATTATATAGAATTTAAGGTACTGAATAATTTCTAGTAGACCCCATTTGTTTTTAATACACTCATTGTCCAGGAATACTCTCTCATTTGGGCATTTGTTAGAGTTTAGTTTATGAAATTTCTGTGCATAAAGGACCATGTTTTTCTTTGAATTACCAGGTAGCGTTTTAAAGAAGCCTAACAAAGGCATCAGCCTCAGACACAGCTTCACAACAGAATTTAGCAAATACTAAGTTTCAAGGAAATGTTTGCTATTGTGCTGTAAATGGGACTCAGTATCTTCTTAAATTAGTAGTTATTAAAATTCTTGCCCGTGCTAGAACTAGTGGTAAAAAACTATGTAATTGGTATAATGAAATATGCACAGTAAAGAAAAACTGACAGCAAACTATGGATCATGTGGCATTGTTAATTGAAGGTATTGTATGGTTTTCTGTTTCAGAAGGCACTACTGTCTCTCATATGCATACTTTAAATAAAAAGAGTGGTAACAAAAGCTAGAGAAGGAAGTAAGAGAAAAACTTAGAACTCAAAAAGAACACAAACTGTCAAAATAAGATACTCTGAAGCATCCTGTAAGTAGGTTCCCAAGTTGCCTTGAAACACACTGTGTTGAAATTAAAACCATTTTTATATCCTAGTCGTGAAGGTCACTCTTTGCCATAATATAATTTAGGGATGCAATATCTCTATGTAATAGACTTCACCACTTGCTCCTGGGTGTACTATCTTCTGGCATAACACAGGGGTCTGATATGTGCTCAACACTGTCAGGAAGTCAGTTCTGGGTTGCAAGAGGAAAGAGATCATCTAGACAAGACTGGTGTGCTCCTCACTGGCTGAAAGTGCACCTATCTTCTGTCAGGTTTGGCAGGTGCACCTGTAGTGCTGCGGCATCGCTTTCTAGATCCTACAAAATCCTGTACATGATGGCTCAGCTGATCCCTCTTTCACCCTACTGTCCTCAGTGCCCTGTTATCCAGTGCCCAGATGTGATTCTGGTATTACTGGTACCAAAGCACCTGCAGGGTTCTCATTCAATTGCTCAGGGAAAACTGAATATGGAACCAATTCAAAATAACATAGATCAACCATACCAGTAACAACTGAGAACAATGAGACCTAATGGTTTTAAAGCTTAAGGTTTTTGGTGCAAGGAAAACATGGGAAATTAAAGGTAAACTTCACAAATTAATGTAGGAGTTCTGTGATAAAGTTTCAGACATTTTCAGATGAGTTGCTTTTGAATTCTTATTAAGAATGAAATCTAACAAATTTCTATCCTTAAAAATAGAGTTATAAAAATATTTTCCTTATTACCCATCTGTGTTGCAATTATTAAGATAATAACGTTTCACAGTAAAATAGCAGAGTGACAGAGAATAACTACTCCTGAACTCAATTGCATTTTTCAGTATTTTACACAGAGATGTTACGTAGAGATGGAGAGACCACCCCAGTCTTAGGGAGCCTCAATGTCTGAAATGAAGTAATTTCTCTTTCCATTCCTTCACAAATAACATGCATAAAGGTACATGAGTTTTCCTTAGCTGTCTCAATCATGATTCCTTTGCAGATTCACAACCTATTTTTATAAACTGTCACAAAATTAATTATTTCCCACCCATGTGCAGTTTTCTTTATTTCCCACCAGCCTACCCTATGCCTTCACTTTTGTATTCTCTTCTAGCTTCTTTTGTTGATCTCCCTTTTGTTTTACATTGCTTTTTATAACCCTTCAAAGGCCTCCCTCCCATTGTCTCTTGCTCATACCTTGCTCTGCTGAAAAATCTGCAGCAGCAAGACTTTTTTTGAAAAAGTGACAAGAAATGCTGCTGATTCAGTGCAGAAAAGATGTGATACAATGAGAGCAGTGGGTGGTTTTGCAGCTTGTGTCAAAATATGGGCTGCCCTTAGTCTTCTTGCAAATTTGTTTAAATGACTGGGTTTGACTCTTTGTATCAGGAGAAGCCAAGCTCAGAATAAAGTTTTTGATGGTTTGGGAGAATTTTTGTCTATCTACAGTTCTGCATTTTTCTCATAGGATTCTTCCAAAATATCCTCTCCCAGGAAATTGAAGACAGCTGCATACTTTGAGGACTGGCTTCTCCACACGAAATATTTTTGAATATTGAAGGTTGAAGTTTTTGAAGGTTTTCTTAGCTTACATAGATTTGCTACTGTTTCACATAGCAATCAAATAATGAATGAGTTACAATCTTTCTATATAAGCAATGTCCACTTTGAAAAGAAAAAACCCACAAAAACCCACACACAAAAATAAACAAACAAACAACAAATGAACAAACAAAAACAAAAAAACCCCCACCCCAACAAAATAGCAATTCCATAAATGAAAAAAATCATAATGGGCTGGGGTTTTTGAAATGACACTGCAGCAGAAACTTCATGTGAGCATCCATTATTCCTCATGGAGTAGATTCCCACACTTCATCTCTATTGGGCAATGCATTCTATCAGTCCTATGCACATTGTTACACCCCACTTGCTGTAATTGGAAGTACATTTGGACAGTCATATCCCTCAGTAGCCATCTTTCTTTTTTTTATTCCTGAAATAGTCATGGGAAGGAACAGTGAAGAACAAAAGAAAGATGTTTCTCATACCCATCCAGCCCCTGTACCAATATTTTGAGATACTGGAAAGGAATAGAGGAAACAAAACTATCACATTTCTGGGCTCAGAATTCAACATTACTAATTATTTAAACAGAAGGAGTACCTATAGAGAATATTAATATGAATTGAAGAATTCTTGGAGTGTTTTAAACAATCCAATAAGAGACACACCTGCTGGAAGAAAATCCTCTAGGTTCTGAATACATGCAAAAGATTTTTAGGCATAAAATCTTCAGTTAATATAATACCAAGTTCTAAGCTAATCTCTCCTTCAACTACATTAAATCTCAGAAGAGCCACAAAAAATATGTCACAGAGTTACAATTCACCACAGACAAGTCACTGGGCATGACTGTGATTGTGCACCTTCCTAATCCATGGCAAATGCCATGTTCCTAAGGGAGAAATTTGTGATGAAAGAGCATTACCATAGATAGATCTGTTTCTCAGTGGGTGAGTGTGTGCATTTGAACTGTTCTCAAAGTTTAGGTGAAATAGATTGTGCAAAATACCATACTGATAAGAGCAATATTTATTTTCATCTTGGTTTACATCAGGTAGGATGCAGTTTAAATGATTGTTATATAAGGTGACATTTTTAATAAAAGTGTCTAAAACGAATTTTATTGTTCTCACTAGGAAATTTCTCTTATGTAAACAAAACTCAGTGCCTTTCTATTTCCTTCTTGGCCAGAAGCACATTGAAAACAAAGCACAAATGAACAGAAATCACTTGTAAGCTCCATTCTTTCATAACTGGTGATTATATTTCATGGTCTGAGTGCAAAAGTTCATATGAGACTTCCTGTCTGACCCTGTTTCAATTTTTCACAACCATTTCTTTTCATATAGGGGAAGAATTGTCTGCTATGTGTATAATGACTGTTGTTTCCAGCATTTTCTAATGCCTGCTATCTAACATTGGTGCTATGAGAATCCTACTTTGATCTTGGCTGCACTGTAGGAAGCTGAAAGTCAGAAGCTGAAATCTGGCCCTAAGGAACCATGTCTTTTATTATGAATGGGATCAGCATCAGATCCTGCTTTGCCAGTCCTTTTTTAACTTGGTCAGAAGTATGATGAAAGAAAACAAAACCATCATGTTTTAGACTCTTTCTTAATTCATAGTATTCATAATATCTTTTCTCCTTGCCAGTGATGAGCCATTCTCATGTGAAATTCACAATATAAATATAAATATAAATATAAATATAAATATAAATATAAATATAAATATAAATATAAATATAAATATAAATATAAATGTGTTGTCATGGTTTCAAATAACCTCATTAGTTTGGCAGCTTAGTTACAAATAACAGTTCTAATCCTCATAAGAGCAATCTAACAGTTTATTTCACAGGAGGTAATGACCATACCCCATCAAAATATCTTTTGCACAATAATAAGAGGTATGAAAAAGGTATTTAATAATTTTTATTTCAGAGTATATTTTACCTCACTCCTTGCAATGTCTTTGTTGCACGGATATGTGGGTGATCTTTTTTTTCTTGCTTTCTATTAAATTATTCAGTTTAGAAAATCCTATATCTACTTTTATTTTTTAATATAGAAGTTAACAAGCAGGAATTTTAAACAAGTGGGATGTTTTTAATGATTGGCAATTTAAATCTGTGGGTGTATGAGCTACAGTTGAAAAGTACCAGTACATAGAAGATAAAGTGATTATCTCGAATTTAGTTTGAGACTTAGATATCCAAATTGGAGAGGAAATAAGAAGAAGGTACAATTTATGAGAGCAAGGCTTGAGAGAAGAAAGAGGTTGAAGAAGAGAAAAGGAGGAAAGAACTGGCTAATAATAAAGAAAGTAGAAAACAAAATATTCCAAAATATTCCTCTTTGTTACATCTTTGCAGCATAGTTAGGCATAAAAGGTGAGAACACAGAGTGAAACATATTGGCTGAAGAATGAGACTCTGGGTTTATTATGCAACTTTTAATTTATCATATTAAACTGTATTTCAGTGGGACCTTCACTTTGTTCCATTGAAGTGTCTTGTCCTGCCAGAATAGTTACCACTCAAAATACAGTGTTCATTTAACTTCTCATGTGCATACTCTACTCTTTGTAGCTAAGATAATGGCACCAAAGTATTTAATTTTTACTGTAATTGTTTAAGTATAAAATAAGGCTTCTGTTTATTTTCTCTCATAACATCAATGGAAAGGTTTCACATTCATTTCAGAGATTTTTCATACATTTATTCTCACTCAAGTACTTTTGAGTGTCTGCTATTTCAGAGAACAAGTACTTTGTCCTTGCACAGAAACAATGTACTTGTAGGTGACAATATACTAATGTACTTTAATCAGCAATAAGTAGCTGTTAAAACCTGAATCTTACTAGACATCTTACTGTATTTGGACCTTTTTTAAAAGAAATCTCTTTTTTTGGAAATTCCTCTGAATAATTTTAATAAATAACCTAATGGCCAAAGTAAATAATCCAGCATTAGCATAAGAACTGCTTCTCATTATAATATAGATAACAAGAAAACAGTTCAGCAGGGGAAAAGTTCCCTACATGATTTTACCACTTTGTGGCAGCACAGTGCCCCAGTTTTCCCAATGTCTTCAGTACAAGGCTGATGATCTCCCTAGACTTTCTAAGTAACAATGAACCAGTAACTCTGGATGAAGCTCTGGGGATTCTGAGTATTTAATTCATGTTCCCCTTTTCACATACATCTTGTCCTGACAATGTACGACACAAAGTGTGAGAATGTTTATCTCCCTCCTGAACAAGTAACAAGAAGTTAAGAAATCAGCATTTTCTTCTGTTATTTCTGCCTCTGTCAGGCAATGAGAACACCAAAAGAGAGTCAATTAAGCACATCCAAACAGCAAGTGTAAACATTTGGGAACATTTCCCTTTGATTACTTTCTTTCACTTTGCCACACTGATGTTCTTTCCTGACATTTATGCTATGCAACATGTTACTTATAGAACAATTATATTGCAAATGTATCTTCCATTAGATTAATGTTATAGCTTTTATTCTTATATACCCTTAAAAATTGTCTTAATTTCTTAATTGCATTTTTTCTTATTTCTCTTACTAAAACACCCTAGTTGAACTTTCCAATTGCACAATTTTAAGAAAAATCAAGATGAAATTTAATAAAATCTTGTTCTATTAAAGATGATACACAAGAGTGCATTTATTCCCCACTTCACTGGGGGCTGGAATTTGAATATAAGAAACCTTTCTGTTCCAATATTCAGTGATGCTGGGAAACGCGGAAGACTGACCAAGACCTAAAAAAAGTGTTGCTAGTCATAGCACCGATCAAAAAATTTGCAAAGCATGCTGCCAAAAAAAAATCATATGAATGTAGTTAGTAATAGACTCTATTATATGTTTTTATTTCAGTAATATTCCTTCCTAGAATGTATCACTAGTCTAGGACCATGCCTTAAAAACTAATGGTTTACTGATGTGTTGCTGAGTTTAGGAAGAATTGCTTTTTCAGGGTGAAGAGATTCTGAAATGTTATTTCTTCCTCTTTTTACTGTAATAAACATGTGCTGTGCTAGTTTTTCAGTAGACAGAAGTTTAAATTCATGTAGCATGCCATATTGTCACCTTGGCAATCTTCAAAATATAGAGGTGAGTTTCAGAAGAAGTAAACAAAATGAATGTTTTCATTAGAACTGGGAAATATCCACAAGAGAAGCCTCAAGGGATCTCCAAGGCTTTATCTTACAGTGTTACATAGCCAGATACACATTTAAAAATCTATTTCTCCACAAAATGTGTTGCATTGCCTAGACAGGTTGAGTTTGTACATATACTTGTGCTGTTTCCAATGAAAATTAATATACCACAGCTCTGAAAACGAGAAACAGAAGTAACTTCAGCCCTGTTATTTTCTGATCATTTTTGATGCAAGCTTTTCAATGCAAGGACTTTTTCTCATCCAGTGTGCCTTATACTTCAGCTCACTTTTTTTAGAAGCTCATGGCGTGTGATGGCTTGGTTTATTGTCTGCAGCTCTGGATTCATAAAATGGGAAGAAAGTGTTCTTGTTATCATATCCATAAGAATTCATGGAATGCCATAATATAGAGAATTTTCTCATGAGAACATTTTACATATGAGAATATTGTGCTTGTGAAAGATTTGTTTTGTTAAAAGATATATTTTACAATGGTGTTGTATAGTACAGGAAGAAAAACTCAAAAAAACTAAACATAGGCTGTTGGAACGACCTCTAGATTAAGTAATCCTATCCAGGATCAGGACTAAACCAGCCTCTTTGTACTGGGGTAAAATATCTTCACATGCTTCAGATTTATCTATTATTTTGGAGTGAGAATGGGAAAACTAGCTTTTCAGTTGTGCGCTGCAGATGACATATCTAGACTCAGATAAGAATTGTGATAGATAGTAAAAAGATGGACAAATATTTTGGTATGTGTAATTTGAGCAGGATGATTATAAAATAAAATATAAAACAAAGAAATATAGTTATTATAGCCAAAATTTTAAAAAAAGTATCCAGTAGAAATAGAAATGGAAACGTGGAGAGGTCCTGTAGGCTGACATTCCCTTAAAAAAATATTAAAAAGGAAAAACTCTATATAACTAAATAATAAAAGTTTAAAGTTCAAAAGATGAGTCAGGAAAGAGAAAAAAATATTTCATTAAGCTGACCTCATTTTCCAAGAGAAGCAGTAAAATAAGTGCTGCTGTTCCAACTGCCTAGAACACTACTGAAAAACATCTCTCAAGGACTAACATTTATCTAACTAATGCTCTGAGCTAGAGGACTGATGCAAAGAGCTTTCTGCAAAATATTTTTATAAATTTAAAAACTAATTTACCATTTTGTTGTGTTTGCTTTTTTTTTGTTCTTTTCCCATTAGCATTCCACAAAAAGCACTTCAATTTCCAAAATGTGATAGGAAGACAGAAGTCTTACAAAATCATGTTAGTAATAGTTCCTTCATCATACCACAGTAGAACCTACAAGTTTTTCTCCCCATTGAGAGTCATCTCCCTCACATTATTTAAAGCAAATAACTAATCATTAAATCAGATGAAGAAAATAAATGAATGTAGAGATTTACAGTAGGAAAATGTGGCCAGTCTAAAAAATTTTACAGGGTAAAAAAATTATTGATGAGAACTTCAGAGTATTCTTACTGCTGTCAGTCACCAACCAATGAATGGCACACATGAAAGGAGAGCAGGAGATATTTTCCACCAAGTAAGATGTACAAAACACCCAAAAAAAGAAAAAAAAAAGAAACCCAGATTTAAAAACTGAAATTTTCTCTGTTGACTCCTCCTTTAAGAGTTCAGTGTTTGAGGCAGTGCTAGACTTTGATACTCTTTCACCCAGTTCAAGGCTTCTGTGCACCAGAGAGACTGTGTGCTTCTGTGTATTCCTACTCTTGGATTTACTCCACCTGAGTGTCTGCACTGGCAAGACAGCAGCTTGATAAGTCCAGGATGTCTGTGGTGGGCCTTTGATTTCTGGATATAAATAAAGTACTGAGACTATGCCATTCTTATTAGAAATGCAAAGGTCTAAAAATGAAAAAAGATGGATATACTGGTGATGTGAGTTGTAATAAAGAGTAGTTCTCCATCTCTGTACCCCCAGGTGAATTTTAATTTAGGCAATTCAATATAATAATTAAAATATTTTAATCAAACTATCATGATTAGCTTATCTGGCATCAGGACACGTATAAATAATCTATAATTAGTTCAGAGAAATCATGTGTTTAGCACAGACTAGAAATTGTAACAGACTAGTCTTTGGCTCCCAAAGAAAAATCATCTCAGTCAAGACTGTCAATGAAATAAGGCAGCACATGAGTCAAAAGGCAAAATTCAGGAACTCATGACAGAGTGTCTGTGACATCTAAGCTTTGAGGAAGGTGTCAGGGAGGTATTTGGCATAAAAATTCAGGTCAGTTGTGGATTTATTGTTACAGAGATCTAGATTTCCTCACAAACAGAAGACATCTTTAGTTTAAGCATGAAGATACCTGCACACATGCACACATACAAACACACATACTCCCAATCACAGAGAGAAGGTCAAAAAGCAAGTTTAGAAAGTTAAGATAAAGCTTCAGGAACTTTAAATTTAATCATAAATATTATCAGAAAATATATATATATATTCTTTTTTAAAGACAATTTTGGAGACTACAACAATTACTTAAAATATTAAGCTACTTATGATATTTAGTAATCAAGAGTACTTCATGGCCTTTGGTATAAATGGAGACTAGTCCCAGACAGCAAAAAATCTTATATTTATTGTTCAAATTCAGTGTTCCTTAAAGCAGTCAGGTGATGAATATAAATAGGATGTAAGTATAAGTGATTTTATTTTTGAAGGTTTTTTGTGTTTGTTAATTTATTTCTTTATTTAGTGCTCCTCTTTTGAAATATTGCCAACCTGTGTCTCCCAGTCTTGAACATCCTTAACATTTCCTTTCTACCCCCCAAGAAAATGGTGGCTTTTGCATTCCTAAGTTCTGAATCAGAACAAAAGATTTTGCCCAGGGAAAAATTTTTTGGAAATTGGAAAATTTTTGCGAAAAAGTTGCAATTTCTTTGAATAGTAAGATAAGTTCTTCTGGTATTTTTTAATAGTCCTAAGAAAAGTTCCTAGCAGCCTTCCTGATGTAGATATTTTCTGCAGCTAAATTAATTATAGAGACTTTGATTATTTTGTAGGAATTTCCACAGGTGTTTTGTACATACATTGTAGCTAACTCAATTTTGCTGTATGTTTTCTTTATTGTCTTTCATCATATGAAAACTTTGAGAGTTCATATACTAAATCTTAAATGAAAATTACTTGGTAAAATATTTTTCAGGAAGAACATTGAAATCTCCCATAAATTCTTATTCATTACATAAAAAGAGCAAACTTCCACAGGATTAGAAACCATTGATATTACATCAAAGTTTGAAAGCTTTGCTAGCACTAGGTAAGATAAGAGTTTTTTCTCCCAAAAATTTGACATTTGAGATCTTAATCAGTACAAATTTTTGGGGGTTTTGAGTAGTGGTAGGCAGAAGAAAATCTGGAAATCATTAAAATAGATTTTAAAGGAGAAAAAAATGCTTATTTGGAAACATCAAAAAAATTTTATATCAACTTTTCTACTTTTCTTTTGAAAGTCATATTTTCTCCCCTGTCATTTTTTATTCATTTACTAGTGGGTTTTGATATTTATTATGGCAACTAGGAAAAAATTAAAAAGTTGACTTAAAAAATAGCATTTTTTTGGCAGGGTTTTTCACTTTTCCAAGTTAATACTAAAAATAATTTGGTTCCATTTGAGCCAATTTTGACATAGTTTTGCAGTTCAACCATCAACTTGAAAGAGAGTCATTATTCTTCCAATTTTACTTTGAACCTTAGGAACAACATAACAAACAAAATTTTTTTAGATGGTTCAGCATTTAAAACAGCAAAAGTATGTTGTGAGCTACATTTTTAAAAATATAAATATTGAAGAAGTATTGAGGAGTGTCCAGGATTAATAAAGGAGTAGTGGTGTTGCAGCTCAAACCTTGCTTCAGATGCTCTCATTATAAGTAATACTATGGAGTCTGCACCCGTAAAAACTGGGTAAAAACTATAGGAAAGAGAATAGAGGAAATAGAAGTCCTTTTAATTAATTTACTTCATTGATTGGTAGCTGTGATAAGTCTTTGAATTTTGATTTCAGACATCATTTCTCCTGGCCAAAACAGTAGAGTTAAATAAATTTATTTTTAAAGTTTATCTTAATGATTAATTCTTTTAAATATATAAAAATTGGAAATGCTAGGGACAGTTTGTATGATTTCTAAATATGCTTTCAACAGATGTCATATTAGCAATGTCTATATCATAATCCTGGGGAAAATATTTTGAATTAGTAATGATTTTGAAAAAAGTTGGTTGCACTCTGAAATTCACTTTTGAAATTTCATTACTGCTAATAAAAAGAGCTTTTGACATTTTGAAAATGGATAATTTTGCTAAAGAGCTTATGAAGTGGTTTACAATGACATGACTTCAGAATGCAAACACTAAATATAAAAAGGGCCAGAGATTTCAGCTGATATAAAATTTTAGAGTCTTTGGTCACTACCAAATATTGTGTGCATTTTTGTAATTTTTTTTTTTTTAAATTTCATTATCTATTCTCAAAAAACTGCATTTAAAGAAAAGTCTAAGCACTAATGAGCTGATGGGCATTGATACTTCCACTGACAAACTTGCATGAGTTCACTGAGGTTCAAGACATCACACCCATGCAACTGAATGCAGAATCCAGTTGGTGAGTTTTTTACTATACTGCATTTAGATGCAAATTACTCAATTTCATCTTGAATAAAATCATATTTAAATGGATGGCAGTACTTTAGAGCTACTGACTATAATATTCACTGTATTGGAAAAGGATGCATTTGACATCCATTAAATTGTGTTACGCTGTCATTTGAATGGACATTTTAAGTATTCACTGTATAAAATAAAAGGTAATGAAACAGTGCTTAGATGCCAAAGATATATATTGTCATTCTTCAGACTATCTCTGTATCCAGTGAGAACTAAAATTCTGTTGTAATGGTATTAGCCATTAAAATGTACACTTTCCTTTATGGAAGAGTGAAACCTTTACTACTTTGCCAAGCAGAGCTTGGCAAACACATATTCCTAAACAGTATGCTGAAGCCCACTAAAATATGTCTTTCCTTGGGACTCAGATATTCATGAGGTCTCTGTGGTCAAAAAACCAGAGGGAAAATTCATGTCAGTTGAAGTACAGGTTTAATGGACCATTGTTAAATATTTTTTGCTGTGTGGTCATCATAATGTCTAGAGTAGAATAATAATAATGATACCTATTTTAAGCCAAAAGATCAATTTTATCATAATTAATAATAGGTAGCACCATATAATAAAAATGGCAAATAGAAGTATAATCCCATTCATTTAAAGTAAGAACATAATAACATGAGAAAAAATTATGGACATAGGTCTGAGAAAGAATGGCTTTGGTTATTTACCTGGCAGAATTAGAAATACTAAAATTAAATGGATTATGCCCAAGAATTGTTAGGGTTTTTAACTAACAATATCAACTACCTCCAGGAAAACAGGGCCCCACAGAATGTAACCACTGCTTGGGAAGACAAACACCATCATTCCAAATATTTCCGCCTTCTTCCTTCTTCTTCCCACTTTATATACTGAGCATGGCATCACATGTTCTGGAATATGCCTTTGGTCATTTTGGGTCACCAGTCCTGGCTGTGTCTCCTCCCAGCCTCCCACAGACCCCCAGCTTCCTCACAATTGTGGAAGTACAGAAATCAGACAAGGTTTTGGTTCTGTGTGAGCCCTGCTCAGGAATAACAAAAACACCTCTCTATTATCAACCCTGTGTTCAGCACAAATCCAAAACTTAGCCCCACACCAGCCACTGTGAAGAAAATTGATTCTATCCCAGCAAAAAACAGCACTCCATGCAAAGCAGATAATTAATTCCTTGTTTTGCTTTGCTTGTGTGCAGAGCTTTTGCTTTCCCCATTGACAGTCTGTATCTCAACCTAGTTTTCTTCCTTTTACCCTCCGATTCTTTCCCCCATCTCAGCAGAAGGAATTGAGTGAGAAGCTGCATGAGGCTCAGCTGCCAGCAGAGATTAAACCATGACCAGTAGTGAATTTAAAACATTCTATTTTCACTCTCATCTGGAGCTAAGAGAAATTTTGAAATCTGCTGTGAAAAAGTCTGTACTCTGCAAATTACTTGTTACCACATGGTCAGTGAGAAACAGTGTAATTTTCACTCTTGCAGGTTTAAATATTTGATTATTTTTCTTTCGAATATTTCCTGCCAGCTCCTGTGAATATCTCTTTTTATAATCCCTATCAGAGATTTTGCAAAATTTTTTTTAAGGTGCATAAGAGGGAAATAACTGCAGGAAAAGATGGAAAATTCCAACAATTTAAGTTGTAGTAGCTTTAATACCATTGTTGCATTTCAAGGTTTTCCTTTTTCAGCCATGTTCTCCAGAAACACGCCTCAGCTCAGCAGCACATTTACTGTTACCTAAGTAAAGAAATTTCTTTAGTCAGACCTCTGACAGGTGGCCACAACGTCAGAAAGTAGCAACAGGCAGTTTTCCTTTAAAGGCTAAATAAACCCAGATGTCTAAGGGTTGTGACCTCCTGGATAACAACACCTACCATTGCCTCCCACCATGGCAATGTGAAGGTTCACCACCGCAAACACTCTGTTGGGGTAAATAATATCCATTTCTCCAAGTAGCAGATAAAGATATGATCTTCATGCTCAGCAGGTCTGATTGAGGTAGAGCATTAACTCTGTCAACACATGACGATTCCTTTATTTTCCTCAGGCCTCTAGAGCTCTGATACTCATCTCCTTCTTTATAGAAGTTATCAGTGAACTTGCTTCACTCTAAAACAGACCCCTGTTTCACTCAGGGCATCTATGGTCACTGCCTTTGAAGGGTCACTCGTCTGCTGAAT
This sequence comes from Zonotrichia leucophrys gambelii, assembly GCF_028769735.1. Lineage (NCBI taxonomy): Eukaryota > Metazoa > Chordata > Aves > Passeriformes > Passerellidae > Zonotrichia > Zonotrichia leucophrys. The sequence continues at coordinate 76,573,142 of NC_088171.1, forward strand.
GCTAGTTTGAGAAAATTGCCATATTTTCTTTCTGTGTTGGCTTTTAAGGGCTATTTTTGTTAAATCCTTTTATGCAACTCTAAAATTCCACTTATATGTTGTGTCACTGCTGTCCACCACCTCCCACTTTTCTTCCCTGTTATTCCTGCACAAGTAAGAATAACTTCAACACAAGCTCAACCAATTCAGGTTTGTCTGTCTGCTCTCACTACAATTTGATCTGACAAAATATGTGTGCACGCATCTGAGCTGTCTGATGAGGTTCTTCCATAGGTGCTGAACACTTTAGACATGATTCACCTCATAATAAAGTAGACAGATAAAATAGGACAGATGAATCTGTCAGTAAAATGTCTTATTTTCTGCTGAGACAAAAGTATTTTTAGGTAACAATTGGCGACTTAATTTCACTAAACAGAAATTCTACTTTTCTGCTTTCATTAGGTTTTTCTTTTTATTATGAGCTGTGTCCCATTAATGCCTACATTGTGTTAAGCATACCCACATCACCTCACAAGATTAGAGTGCAGCATATCTTGTAATTAAATCAGTTATGCTGCTATACATAAATACATCCATGAAACTACTCTGTTCCTCTTAGTCCCTGGGCCTAAATGCCAGAAAGGATAAAGCATCTAACGTCAAAACTGCTTGAGTGGGTTTTGTACAATCCTCCCACACAGGGCATCATCCAGCAGAGTTTTTTCCTTCTCCTCCCAAAAAAAGGCTTTTATTGTAGATTGTTAAAAAGAAAAACAAGCAAACAAACAAACAAAAAAACCCCAAAAAAACAAACAAAAAACCCCCACAAAAAACAAAACAAAACAAACAAACAAAAAACACCCAAAAAACAAAAAAAAGAAAAAAAAACAAACAAAACAAAACAAAACAAAAAACCACAAAACAACACAACCCAAACAGAAGAAAACAAACCACAAACAAACAAAACAACAACAACAATGTTCCCACAGGTAGTTCAGATCAATTAATTATTAAATCATGGCAATATTCTTCCTATGGTCTTAGAAGTCTTTTTAGAAATTTGTGACTTCAGAAAATTAAACAGAAACCTGCATTGTACATTGGGAATGCATAGTTTTGGTTTGTTTGTATTCTTTAATTTTTGAAAATAATAAACTGTGATAATTCATTTAGAAGACCCTTGGTTACTGCATATTTTATGACAGTGGCTTTAGATTTTCAAAAATCCTATGAATCATGTATGGAAAACTAAGAAATCCCTCTGGAAGTTAAGTGTAAAATAAAAGTGGAATTATTTGAGTTCTGTTCATATACAGTTTCAGCAGAAAATCTCAGCCCTTGTCACTGGTGGAAAAAATGCTACCAGACTAGAAGTTATGCTGCTTTTTAATTAAATACTTTCTTTTCCTAATTTAGTTATAATCCATTAGAATAGCACACTGTAGTTGTGTCCAGGACGTATTTCTACAATGCCTGCTAATGATGTCTCTGTACACATTGCTTTGTACACGTTGCTAATAAGTTGTGAAGGTTTTGGTGGTTTGTTTGTTTGTTATGCAGAATTCAGCTGAGTATTGTATGTGACCTGAATGTGCATAACTAGAATTTGGACAGAGAAGTTACCAAAGAGATCACTTTAACTTTAAAAAAAAAAAAAATCTGCTTGCTTAGCTTTCTCAATTTATATCTGCAGAGTAAGAGTTGTCACATGGATTATTACTGTGCTCAAGAGCAAAGAAAACAAACTCTTTGTACTACACTCTTGTTAAATGTCCATTTAGGTGTTATGCTTGAGACAGAGAATGCAACAGTCCTTATTAAAGCACTTTTTGAAAAGGCTTCAAAGGCCTCTTGTCAATATTGAAATAATTTGAATTGAAAGAAAAAGCCTCTCTTCAATATCGCATGCATTTGAGATACACTTTAAATCAGCACTGTGTGTTTATTCTGTTTTACCCAAAAATTTTGTTTGAATTTCACTCTACAAATGATGTCGTAGGATTCCTAAAGATCCAGGTACATTTTTTTATTATTATTTTTATCCTCTGGTTCTGTTATTATTCTTTTTAAAATTAATTTCTCCACACTATTCCTCTCCAGAATGGCTCTAGTGGCTCCTAGTATTTATTTATTTAATTCTTTATGTTCTCTAAGTCTTTGAAATTGTTTTCTCTACCTTTGTGACTAAGAAATATTTGGATCATTGTCTCTTAAGTAAAAAAAAAAAAAAAAAAAAAAGAGAAAGACAATGCAATTATCACGTCTAGTAGGTAGAGAAAAATATTTTTGATTTTAGAGATATTGAGGAAAGAGATAAGAAAGAGCAGTGCCTTGTCTGGCTTCCACTGCTGTCAACCTCTGGATCTGTTCAAGCCGCTGATATTCCATGGAGGTAGGAAAGGTCCGAGAAGGGAAGACATGAGGAAGGAAAGGATGGCAGGATAAACTGAAAGCTCAGTTACCTGTGTGATTTCTAACACAAACAGGGGTCCAGACATTGTACCAGAAGCCTTTTATTATCCTAAGTAGATGGAAAGTGAACCATCCTTTAAAGTCCTGACACATAATCTCAAAAATCTGTGATTGAAAGACATCAAAACTGAATCTGCATAGGGTTTAAAGCTTCCAAACAGCAAATATTAAGCAGTGAAAGAGACAAACCAGATATATTCTATATGTATGTGAAATAGGTTTTTAACATCTTTATGTTAAAATCAGGAAACCTAAATAAAATTCAGATAGAAAGGAAAAGGAGAGGAAAAGATTTGATGAATATGTAAGGTGTATTAATCACAGCCTCAGAACAATCATAGAGCTTATATGAAATGGAGAAGGATGTATTTTATTAATTAATAAAAATTGTATTCAAATGAGGAGGACATCTATCAAAATGGAGATTGAACTCCTAAGAACAAGTTTTTCCTCTATGTCTTTTTTGATTTCCTGCAAAGCCCTTTGATTATATAAACAAACATAAAACTTATGTTATGTTGAATTGAATTGTTTTGTGAGATCAATATATTAAAGATGAGAGATGTCTACATATGACTCCAAAATCAATCTTTTTTTTTTCTCCAAACAACAGTATTTAACACTAGAGCAAAGGCAGAGTAACTACAGAAACCTGTGTATGTGAATTTCATATCCAAACTGGAATAAAAACTGAAAGTGCTTATCCTGGAAAAATTAGGGGAAGATAATGAAGATAAGTTTAAAAAATACAGTCTCCAGAGCCCTGGAAAAACTGGCACATTAAATGACAAACATCTCCAGCAAACATTTTAAGCAAATATGTTCAATAGGGAATTAGATTCTAGTAGCAGACAAAGAAAAAAATAATATCATCATAAGTGTAAAGGGAATGCAGGCGACTAAAAGCCTCAAAACATGCCAGGCTTCACCTAAAAACTTGGAGTATCATTAAATACATTTTTAGGAGTAGAAATAAAAAATGCAAATAGACTTACCATAGACAGAATATCTGGCACCAATTTGAAGTCTTTGCACTATTTCATTTTTATGTAAAAGATTTTATAGGCAGGAATAAAACTATGCATTGGGGGATTTTTGTGATCTTCAGCAAATCTTTGGCATATTAATAAAGAGAACATCAATGGCTAAACTAGAAATAAATTGGATTACTTCACAAATGAGGCAATGACTATGAAATAATTAGGACCTTAGTATCAGAAAAGATGCCTGAATAATTTTCTTTCAGTAGTCCCATATTTTCTGGACAGCTTTTTACTTTAGATAAAGTTCACTGGAAAGCCATTCACTGTTCACTTGGAGGAAATATCTTTTCTTAGCATAGAAACAATCATAGAAGACAAAATTTACTGTATCGCTGTTTCAAATCCTCCTGGGGTTATGATTTCAGGAAATGTTGGTTGTTTGTGCTTTGTTTTAAAAATATATATGCAGAAGATAAATGTTACAAAGGAAAAAAGCCAAAGGGCAACCATCCCTTGTACATTTCCTATTAAAAAAATTATGTCACTTTGTTCTTGGCATTATTATTGCCAAGAGTGAAGAAATTGCTAGGAAAAAACCTGCAGTGTTTTACAATTTCTTTTTAGTGTGTTTTCTCTTGCAAAGCTGCTTGCTAAGAAATACCTCTAAATCAAGACAAAACTATAAAGGAACATATTTGGCCACCTATTTGGTCAGCTTGTTCTTATCATAGAACTGCTCCAATAACTTGCAAATTCCAAAAGATACAATTCCAGTTCCTGACCAGAACTAGAAGTGAAAACTAGATGGAAACAAGGAAATTGAGCTCACAGAGCATTTATTTTGAAGTCAGTTCTTAAAAGAGAAAAGAATATTCTCCAGCAAAAACTTCAGATGAGCTGTCCCACGTAATGTTATTCTATAGCAAGTTTGTTTGAGTTTTCTTCCTGGGGAAATCAAAATATTCGCTTTCTTTTTTTAAAAAATAAGGACTTGATGAATATAAGCAATAAAGTTTTAATTAAGAGAGGTTTTGAAAAACTAAGAGATTCAAAACAAAAACTATACTCTATATATGTATGATAATATCAAGGTTTTTTGAAGAACATAGTTAATGATGGTATCTTAGGGAATATGCACAGTTAATAGATTTTGAAGAAACTTCAAAAAAACCAAATATTTCACTAAATCAAGCTTTTGCATAGAATTTATTCATAAATAAGAATATACCATTATAATGGGGTGCAGCTTATAGATTGTATTATACAAAAAATCTCAACATTAAAATTTCACTCTATAAAGTTAATGAATATTGGAGTAATGCTTTTCACCTTCTACTTTTTTCTCTTTTTTTAATAAACAAAAAGACACTTGAATATAAAGAAGCTTAGCTTCAAAATTATTTATTAATTAAACTTTCAATTTTATTTCCAGTAGTGCTAAGCACATTATTGTCTAAAATAATGTTTAATTGGAGAAATGTCCTGTGGTGATCATTTTAAAGGGGACAATCACTAGAGTATTGTGTTTTTAAATTAAATTACTCTAGTATAACAATGTTGGCCATGCATATACTACAGAAGTAGCAATAATCAGATGTAGTACTAAGACAGCACAGCTCTACTGAAGCTAATAATGCATCTTTATATGTCAGTAATGTCATGCCCACATGCACTGAGGCCGTCATCCATGTATATTTACCACAGCCATAATGAAATATAAAGTAAATATTGTACTGTTATAGTGATGATGTACCAAAAGCCTTTGCATATCAGTTCACACTGGCAATAAACAAAATTAGTTATTTCAGAAGCACAAAGTGGTCCTGTTACTGGGTTTATGAATTGTATATCAAAGGTAACCCTAAGGTTGCATAGCTCACCTTGACTGAGCCCTTTTACAGGGTGTCTAATTACATGACCAGTGTGACAGATCTGCCCAGTCTGAGCAAGTGCCTGGTGCTGTGGTTCAGTCCTCACTGACAGCAATCCTGACTGAAATCAGCCATGAGAGTTACAACAGTCTGCCTCTTCTCAGGAACTAAGGAATTTAAGATGTGTCTTATCAGCAGCCAACAACAGGAACTCAAGCTGGAGCTAAAACTCCTCCAGCTGTACCCCTGGACACACAGCAAAGTGGGAAGGTTGACTACCAGTTCATCATCTACATGCCACAAAATCTGCAGCCTTTGTGAACTCATCAGGCTATCCCATGTGGCAGCAGGCTGCATGCTGGTGGACTCCCCATTGATGAGGAACTCTCTCAAGGCTGCCCCTTGAGACTGAAAGATGCTTTACCTAAAATCTGATATCTATAATGAAGAAACTGACAATTTGCTTTAGGCCTAAATGTAGATTATAGGTTACTGACATTTTTATATTGCCAGAGATAAACTTAACTATTAGAAGTGGAGGAAGTTGTACTTTGACAGTTGTCCAAATCATTGTCTGTCATCATCGAGTTACTGCCTAAATTATGATTTAAATAATTGTCATATTTTTGTTAAATCATTGTTTGACTGAAAATCAATTACTGCATAACCACCATTGATTTCCTTTCAGCCATTGATTCAATAACCTCTGATCATAGCTTGGTAATTAGTAAGACCCTTCTAAGACACCTCACAACTATGACTTCCCTTCATAATTCAGCTGTGCTCACACAGAAGTTTATGCCCAGAATCCTTGCCACAAGGTGGAGCAGGAGGGAGGGTAGCCTAGGGAAAGCCAAGGGAATTGTAAAGAACAAGACTTTTATCTGATAGGCCTGTGTTGAATTTCTTAATAAAGTCAGGACATGGTGTAGCTAATATGGATTAGAAAGAGAGACAGGAGAATGGACACTATTTTACTGCTTCTAGTGATGTTCTCAGCTTGCTTCCTTGTGGCAATACCACTAAAAGAGTGGCACTACGCTTCTGCTACCAATAAACTGATGGACATGAAGTTATGTGTTGTCTGTGCAAAACTGGTGACATAAATATTTATCCTAATACTGTCTGTGCCTTTTAATAAATGGCCCAGTATGGATGGAAGGAAAAAGGAAAAATTATTGCAATCAATGACCTTTATTGATAGAGGTAATAAAATTGGCTTTATTACTAACAATAAATTACTAGCAATAAATCCAGCACTTTAAGACAAAATAAATACACATTAGTTACATTTGAAGATCATGCCTTTATACAGCTATAAATACTTACTCTGTGGTATCCTAAACTCCAGGCTAATAAGAAGCCTTGCTAAAAACACTGGTAATGCTGGATAATATAATTCCTGTACCATACACTTCTGTCTTTAAATGATGAACATATGATTCTAATTAGTTGCTCAGCAAATTACCAAGTCTCTGACTACCTGTTTAGAAAGTCCACATCTCCCTCTGTTGGGAGATCACTCATTGCAGCCACACAAAACACTATACCCCCATGTATAATTGTGTCATTCTTAGACTTGAGGTATCTGTATATTCAGATACATAGGAAAGCTAAACTCCTAAATGTTGTTCCAGTTGAATCATTGAATCATTTTGTGTGTTCACTAGTAGACCAACAACTTCATTGTCCTACATTCAAACCTTTTTACACGTAACCACTCCTCTCTCAAGTGAATGTGTACCTGCACAGCCTTGGATGGAAATGCTGTCTGGCAGGGAGGCTGTCTTTCGTGTTATACACTGAGCCATCCCTGCAGAGCTAGATCCCAGGTATCTCTCCTCCCACACACTGATTACCTGATATTAAATAGAGAAGAGTGAGCCCTCAGCTCCTCTACTCCTGCCTTGAGGCTGCAAGAAACTCTATATCTTAATTCAGAAGAATGAGGAAGAGGATAGGAGGCATCATGTGCTGCCTTCCTTTCCTGTGTCTGTCTGTATGATGTAGATGTAATCCTGAACTTAATCCTCACCACCAGCCTATGGCCAGAGTGAGGGGGCTCAGCTGTATTAAGTCAGGGTTGCAGGAAGAAGGGCTCAAATGGGTACCACTTGATGCCACCCTGGGTCACAGTTATGGTTTCTTGGAGCTTAATTCAAATGACAGAGATGGAGAGGAGCAAGGAGAGCAAAAATAGTACGCTCAAGCAGGTTACACCTTTTTCCAGGCTGAGCACTTTGTTGCCAGGGTGAGCTCCAACTGTCAAGTGCCATCCTTGGCTGACATGTGCAGAAAGAAGATCACAGACCTGAACTCAAAGGTCATGGAAAAGTCCTCCAAAATTTGTGTCAAAGCTGACTAAGTAATTTCAGTTGAAATTATGAATATAAAATACTTTTAAATTTTACTTTTACTAATTCTGACATATTTTGTGATGTAACATGCACCATAAAACAGAATAAATGACAACTGCAAAATATTTTCCAGTTTCTTATGTGTGAATATTAGTAATACTGTGTATGAAATACATCAGGATAACATACCACAAGGAAAGGGCTGAACCAGGAGCTTTCACAAGGTAAATGCAACAACAACTAAACTAGGAGGAGAAATAGAAGAAGTATTTTCAGGTTTGAATTTGTACCTCCAAATGAAATGAAGTTTTTATACACTCTATGAATGAATCATCATCATGCTATTGCATATTAAGCCCTTGTGGATTTGGATTTACTTCCTGTGCTTTCACAACAATGGATGGACTGCTTATATATTATATTAGCTGGAAAGAAGGCCTTCAGAGAATGGTTGTTTAGGTACATTGAGACAGAAAATTCAAGTTCATTTTTTAATGGATATTAAGTTTCTCATGTGTCATGAATTTTTCTACAACTGAAATTGGAGATTAATTATCTTTCTCTAGTGAAACAAATATTTAAATAATCCATACAACATGGCTCATTCAAACTTCATGGTTTCTTCTCTGTTTTATGCAATGTTTTTGAATTTCTCTTTCTCCAGGGATCTTAAGCTATACACATTTACACAGTAAAAAACCTTTTTTTGTTTTTTCCAGCTCTTTCTCATTTGTTTATACCCTCCAGTAAATACATTTTTCATGTGAAGGTTTTTGTGTGTAGTCTGCAATGAGAGATTTTAGCTATAGAAGTGCCTGACTAACCTGGATGCATCACATCAGCTTTGATAGCAGTGAACGCTGTGCATTTCACATCAATAAAGTTGCCTCAAAAGAGTAGATGCTAAGTGCATTTTGGCTCTGAAACTCCCAAACTATTTGCATATATGATCTAAATATACCTCTATGCAAAAGAATTCTTACTTTAGACCATTAAAACTGTATTTTGGAGTCAAATTCTTATACGGAATCAAATTTTCTACTAAGCTGACAATGGCCACATGAGACTTCAGATTCTAAATGGCAACCCATACCTATACTCAAGCAAATTTCTTCTGTGAAAATGAAATCTAATATCACTAGACAATGGTATGAAAGAACAGCAAACTCCTATAGAAGATAATGGCAAGATAATGGCTCTGAATTTCCTTTCTAGAGAAATTCATCTCTTCCTACTGAATCCATATGAGCTCAAGAAAAAATCAATATTCAAAGGATGAAAATAAGATGTGTATACCCTTCTGTTTTAACTGTTCAAAACTGCCACTACTCTACTTAAAACTCTGTAAACCCTACGAGTGGTATTTTTCTTCTGTGGGCAATCTGTGTGCAAATTACTAACAAACTTATAAATTACTCTCTAGCTGTTTTATGAAATAGTAACTGATTCCACCTCTGGAAATTCACATTAGTAGCGGGTGAATTTGGAGAGGAATCAAATACAGGCAGAAAGATTTTTCAAGTGCCTCAGAAAGGAGTGACATTGACAGAATCCTGTTTGTGCTACTATTCCTATCACCTGCAAGAATAATCTATGCTTATATTATATATTATCTTATAAAAAAAAAGTCTTTGTCAGTTTGACATATGGTTAGCAGAAACATATGTCACATTAAGGCAAACCTAATTTGAAAAACCAAATTCTGTACAATTTCAGTGAGAATTGCTTATTTATACTGGGGAATATGAGTCCTCAACTCTTCATGCCTCATGTTTTAGCGTTTTTCTATGTGAAAACAATAAATGAATAGAACAAGAGAAGTTAAGAATGACAGTCTGAGACTGAGGTCAGAGTCTACTTTCACTGCTTTACTCTTATATATAACCAATGTTAATATAGATTTCTGTCTTATATACATAGTTTTCCCATGAAACTGTCCAGCTTTCTTTTTTTTTTTTTTTTTGTCAATATAAAGGTTCCTAAATCTGCATTCAGATACTTAAAAGAAATCAAAATCCACAAACAAAATAAAACAAAACCAAACACCACAATAACAATAACAGATAAAAGGAGGTTGAATTGCCATAATCATTGACTTCTGAAGTCTCCTTGGATGTTTTATTTGTGTCTTTATTTTGGATTGACAGAAAATTTCGGAATTTTACAATTCAATTGCTTCTTTTTAGAATCATGAGTGTTGGGAAGACATTTCTTCAATCTCCAAAACCCGATTAATGTTTTAATAACTAGATTGTTTCTTCAACAAAAAGAGACCAATAAACCTAAGTCCCACATTGTTTTTGAAAAATTTATTGAACAGTAAATAAGTAATCATAATAGTGAGATATAGAGAAGTTCAGTCTACTGGACACATTTTTTCAAGGTTTGGGAAAGAGTTTTCCACAAAAGATAAAAAATTCTGCCTCTACTACCCTTCCAGTGAGCAGGACAATGAATCACAAACTTTATTCCTCTTTGTAAGATGAGATGTGTAATTATTGCTTATGTTCATAACAAGATGGAACCTTTTCTGAAACTCACCCTGCTCACTCACTTGGCTTTCCAAATTATATCTCATGGAATTTTTCCCTAAACAGTTAATGTTTTTTGGCTTTTCTATAGCTGTATTTTTTTATTTCCACTGAAAACTTTGTCAGAGCTGTTCACTTTCATGTACTTCTTACAGAGCTATCTTGATCTCTGAGAAAAGTAAAGTTTCACTTTTATATCACCAGGAACTTGAAGACATTGTAAAAAGTGAGCTTAGTACTTTTAATGATTAATACACTGGAAGTCAGAAAACATTAAAAAACCAAAAAATAAAGAGAAGGTTCTTAGTTTATTAAATTCTGCCTTAAAGACTTTGAAGTAAAAACTAGAAAGATATACCAAAGAAATGAAGAGTTGTACACCTTTTGCAGACACAAATTGGAGGCTGAGTTTGCAGACTAAACACCAAATCCTGGCTCCTGAATCAATCCTTTAGTCCAGATACAAGAACAGTGGAAAGCAGAAAGGCATGATTCATGGACACCGAGACTTAAGAAATACCTGCTATATTCTGATTAACTGTAAGAGACAATTTCTGATTACTAGAAACATGTTGTGCTGTTTTGTGTTTTGTATTTCAACAACTGAATAAGGCAGTGCTTTAAAATTAGGGAAGTTGAAGATATTACAGAGGTAATACTAAAAAATCACAATTTTAAAATTAATTACCTGAGCTCTCTTCCAATCTTCTTCTGACCTTAGTAATAAATTCATATAATCTTTAAAGGCTTGCTTTTTTGTGTAAATAAAACACAAACAAAATATTTTTCCATTAAAATATTTACAATCATTTTGAAATACAAACATTCAATAAATGAAAGAGAAAGATCCTTGTTTCCTTCTCCTTTCTCCCATATTTAGAAGAAACACTTTTGTGTATTTGTATCAAAAGACCTTTTGCTGAAGCCAGTCAACAAGCATTTTTTTATTCTTTTCTACCTCCACAGTTTGTAATAAAGGAAAACACATACAGGCATTTCTTAGGGGAAAAAATCCTGAGGGAGCAAATAAAAGTAAAATAGCAGGTAAGTTATACCAGAAAAAGTTTAATCAAAAATATGTCCAGAAGATAACTTTATTTACCAATGTTTTTATTAACCAAACTTCTTTCTTGACATAAAAGATAAGCATACAGAACTCAAAAACATTTCTTATGTTGCATTAGATTTGTTGAAAAGTCTTCATTATAAATCAGAATTTAAATAAGCTTATAATTATAGCCAAAAAATCTGAGGTGAATGATGGTAATCTGCAAATTTTTAATAAAAAAAAAGCTATGTCTTAAATAATTTTCTTACACAATTCAAGAAAGTAAGTCTTTAGGTAACTTTAGCAATAAATCAGGCTTGAAATATTACCTTCTATGCCTGTTTCAGTCAGTGCTTGTTAATGATGAACCTCAGGACGAATATTTTTATAAACATTGGGCATTTATTGACATCTTGTTAACTCAAAGTGCTGGCATGCTACATAAAATATACACATTTCACGCATTTAAAGTCATATTTGTTCAGAATTTCTCTGAAAAAAAACCTTTTCTTTCCAACACATCTGCAGAGGAGCCAGAAGTGTCTCCTTGTGGGGAGCAGGGCATTGGGACAGGTGATGGAGCCTCTGTCCTGAGGACTTCCCAGCACAGCCAGGCAATATCCTGCCTATGGTGCCACCTGGACTTGGAGGTTAGCTCCAAGATATCTGCAATAGATATGGACTTGAAATTTAGGATGGAGATTTCTTGTGAACTGTAGGTAGAAATAAAGACATAAGTACTTTTTAAGTTTTAGAAAATCAATATTCTTTGGAAGAAAGCTGTTCCTCTCAGCTTAATTCTAATACTGACACTGAAGAAAGTATTTATTATCTTGTTACCTTTTTATTATCCTACTGAAAATTGAATTTTCAAGCAGAAAATACATGTACATCTTTTCAGAGCATATACAAAATATTTAGAACAAGAGGTTTAAGTATATCTTATCTAGAAAACTTCCAAAGATACCTAAAACATTAAGGTAGCTGTAATCCTAGATGGGTGCATAGGTGCCCAACTGTCCTGATTCCAGACATTAGAATCTAGCCTAAAATGTGCATTAATACTTTTTGTAGAGCATCTGCTTTCCTGATTCATTAGAACAAAGCGGGTTTACATCAGCTCTAGATCTTATTCTTCATAATTCCATGTAACATATTTTCTGAACGAAAAATGGACTCTGGGGAGGCAGCTTCTGCAATTGTTACAAAGTAAATTGATTCTGAAAGACTTTAGCTGCCGGCTAGTTGTTTTATTCTGGAAATCAATCTTAGTTAATGAAGAATGTTAATGAAAAAAATTCCAAAGAGCTCTGTTCTCTCAGATCAGGTCTATGAACTCTCCATCTGACTCAGTTTGAGCTACTGAAACAGGTTAGTTCCCTGCCTGTGTGAGCTTCATGAAAGGGGAAACAATCAATTACTTCACATGCAGAGTCCAGAAACCTTCATCACTTTAGCTAGAATTCCTTATCTAACCAGAAGAAGGTATAAACAAGGTCACTAATTGATATAACCCTATCATTCAGGTTCAGAAGTGAATTGACCTTTATTCCTACAAGAACATAAAAATCTCTGTTTACATGCAGAAATGTTGCATCATTCTGTTCATATTTTGGGCAATAAAATAGGCTGTTGTACAATGGATCAGAGAATCTTCATGAAGATTAGAGGATTTTTAGGTGTGTAGGAAATTAAAAAATATTGCAGAAGTCATAAAGAAAAGACCTTACAGAGGCCTAAAATTTCATTGTGAGAAGAAAATATCACTGTTTGTTTCATAAACTATATTAAAAATAGTTAGAGAGACTAAATTGAATTGAACACAAAGATGAAGCAATACCATAGTAGAGCGTTGTTGAAGACTGCGGGATTGCAGTTTGAAACTGAGAAAGAAAATTCAGTGCAAGAGAATTTTGCTGCATAAAACAAAAGAAAATTACTTTTTTTGGAAATAATTCTTTTCTAAAATCCTTAATTTAACTTGGATGTGTGTAGGAAGAGCTCATTTTTATAATCACTTTTTGATGCCATCATTTGGAATCCTTCCAGCTCTGTCATTTTGTTTGGCTATAGCCTGCTTTAACCAGTTAAGTTTCAAACAAAATCACTAGCCTGAACTTGCAAGGCAGCAAAACTGATGCTTTATACAACTCATTTGTGTAGATTTCTATATATTCCAAGTGTGATATACTGAAAATGCAATTTATAGTTCTATTTCTAGCAATAGGCAAATGTTAGTATCTTCTGTAGTCCCTTCTGAAGATACAGCTTCTAACATCTCTAATATAATTCATCATCTTCCATGACCTAAAAAAAAAAACTTAAAGGCTTAACATTTACTAAAAGTAACTGAGAAGGTTTACCCTACAAAATTTATCACAGGATAAAGGAAAAAATATAGAGGGAGGTCAATAACAAGGAAAGCTTTTTCACAGTATCCAAGTTCTAATGCTTAAATTGCCATCTCTTCAAAAGGTTTAAAACAATTGGCTGTTCTTTGCCATGGTATGAGGGCAAAGGATAAATGGCAGATAACTCTGAAACCTACAGCTCTAGGTCAATATCATCAATACTGTAAAAGAGAAATTCCTAGTAATAGAGACAATAAGATGAGTGTCTTCACAGGAAAAACATTACCAGGAGCAGCTCCAAAGCCCTAAGATTACACTGTATATGTCTGGCTGTAACATGCGAACACAGTTCAAGAAAGCAAAGAAATAAAGATCTCTCAGTAAGATAGATGAGTAATTTACTTAAAAACTTTAAAATGCAAAGTCCAGGTTGTTAATCAGCGCAGTATTCCACAGACAAGCTCCATACACGGTATGTGTGAGGCTGAAGATTCAAAGACTACTTTTCCCACTACAGCGTGGGCTGTCCACAATGCAACACAGCACAGGGTAGTCAGAGGTGGGAAGGTGAATATTGAGGTTTTTCTACTGATTTATCTATTTCACAATGTTCACATCTCAGGCTTTGAAAAAATGCATCGCAGTCCTAGAATAAACATATTTCAAAGTACCTTTACAGCACATATATGCATAATCTGTATTGTCACATAGCAGAACAAGGATTAATTTGTATATATTTGTGGAACACAACTGTTAAGAACAACTAAGATTAATATTTTGAAGTTATTAACAAATCAACATTATTTTTGTTTTCATTTAGTATTGTTTGGGTTCTTTCTGACCAAATTTGACAAGTTATTTTGCTTTTTAAGTCATAATTTATTAATAATATAATATTATAGTATTATTATATTATAGTATTATATATATATTATTATATTATATATATTATATTATGTATAATAATACTATAATACAATATATAATATATAATAATATATTATATATTATAGTATTATTATATTATAATTTAATATAGATTTCGTCTTCTTTCCCTTTGTTCCTTAGACCCTAAGAGTAATCAAATTTGAACAAAAAATCCCTCAACTTTTGTAAAATCATATGGCAACAGAGTATTTAGTATTGGAAAACCCTTAAGATGTCTTTTTGAGTTAAAGGAGAAACAGGAGAAATATTTCTTATTATGATGTTAAAATTTAAATTTTAACAAATTTTCTTTCTCATATGCACACACACAGAGAAAGAGAAGAGTTAAGATGGTCCCCACTACTGCAGACTGATGGAAAAGAAAGAGTTAACATGTTTGTACACACACTTATTCAGTATATTTATCTTCTCATACAGCAAGGTCACCAAAAACAAAATGAAAGTTGAGTTAATAATGGCCAATATTACTTTAGTTCAGCTATCCCTACACTTGACATTCAATAGATAAATTCTTTCAAAGTGTTGTATAAATGTTTACAACTTTAATTACTTCAAGCTGCCAAATTATGGCTACCAAAATATAAATTCTAAACATATTTACTTGAATCTTTACTATATTTCAGCAAAATCCTCACGTTTTATCCAAAAAATTATGTTTCTCAGACCTTATTTATTTAGAAAACCGATCAATCTGGGAAATGCATAATATGTTATTTCTGTTGATAAATCAATATTTTTTGCCAGGTTATAGGTCATGTATATAATACAATGAAGTAATCTTTTAGTAAAATAAATTTTACTCTGTCAACAAGAACTAATTCTTTCTGCAATTTGATACAGGAATGAATACAATATAATTGAAATCAAGACCAGCCTTTGATTTAACCATATATATTGAAGCTTAATGTCCTGTTAAAATTATGTTAATCTGCAGTTGCTTCAAGGTCTCAAAACATAATGAGCTCATAGGTAAAGCTTTCAAACCCCAACACCACCAAAAAATCA
Source organism: Zonotrichia leucophrys gambelii (assembly GCF_028769735.1). NCBI lineage: Eukaryota > Metazoa > Chordata > Aves > Passeriformes > Passerellidae > Zonotrichia > Zonotrichia leucophrys. Next base: position 76,588,690 of record NC_088171.1, read on the forward strand.
AGAATTTTTTTTACTCTAGAAAGAAAGTAGCTAGCTCACCTGTTAGTCAGAAAGTCTGAGAACCTCACTCTAATGTCTAAAATAAGCAGAACTGGAAAAAAGCTGAAATGATCTCTGATATTACCAGATACCTTTGTTAGTGTTTGCTTCAGATATAATTTATAATGACAAAAAGCTCTTGTAAGTGCTTGAAAAAAAAATCTAAATCAGGTCTTGTAAAAATACATGTATCATCACTTTCCCATGTCCAATAAAGACCTTAAAGTGTTTCCCACCAAAAATAAAAAAAATAAGTATGGAAAGGAATGTTACTGAGTTTCTGACAAAAGCAAATGACTCTGCCTTTAGCTCAGATGTTGTCACTGTGTCTGTATTAGCTGTGTGATTTCCTCAGGTTTAATCTATCTAGAAGCATTGAGATACATATATATGTTTTGAAGTAGTTGACATTTATACTAAGATCTATTCTATTTGCCCTCTTCATTTACAATTATAATTAATTCTTCCTTAGCAGCCACCTAAACTTTATATCTTGAGTAATCTTCAAAGGCAAATGTCTGCTCACTCCAGCTTTAGAAGTGAGTTTTCCTTCTCAGTTTCTTTGCTTTGATGAGATGATACTTTACACAGATTTCAGCACAAAAACAAGGTTAGCAAAAGTAATTGCTAATACTTTTTCACAAAAAAAACCCCGAACAACAACAACCCTGTATTCTTATATTTATGTAGCTTTTTCTTTATGTCTACAGTCATGTACAAAGAACACACACTGATTTGAGGACTCCAAGAAAGAAGAGCAGTCTTTAATACTTGAGATCACTGGCCCATTACCTGAAAAATATATTCTTTGTTTGAACAGTTCTATGACTCATCAAAGCCTTTCTTTTCCACGAAAAAGAGGTTTTTTTACATAATATAACATTCTTTTGTGCAACCATTTGCCCAGTTCTTGTATTCACAATTTTCTCAAAACCTGAGCACCTTTTCTCAAAAGTTGAGCAGACTGATGTATTCAGTAAACACTAAATAAATTAGTACATAATATATGCCTAGTTAATTGCTTTAAACTTGGCTATATCTAGTCCTATTACAGAGTTATAGTTAAATAGTTTGTGATCAGGTCAACATCACTATGTCACTAGCTTAATTCCTCAAATTGTTTAAGATAAACACATATAAGACCTTGAAAAAATAAACAGAAATCTGTGTTTTCTCCCTTGTCCTAATACAGTCAAATGTTTAGGGAGAATATGGATAAGACAGTAAGCTCTTTCAAACTTCTTTTTCAATAACTCCTCTGAATTGCAGGACCTTCTCTGACCTATTTAATTCTTCTTATCCTCATCACATAGTTGACATATTGATGTGCGAACACCTGTCTTCAGGCTGTATTATCCAGTCTTTAGATGTCAAAAGAGAATATACTGAGATATTTTCTATGCTACCCTTACAACAGAAATGTGTACCTCTCAACATTTAGAATGGGAGATTTTGCTAAATAAATTTTGTGAATTATTTAACTTGCATCCCATATCCTGTAGCACATGAACTTACCAAGGAACATGGATTTTACAGCAGATTTAATCACAGAGATGGTGTTTGAACAGACAGGATGCAGAAACCATAAACAAAGAGAAGGAGATTACTTCACATTTCTGAAGGTTGCCAGGTGAATTTGGATCTGGGTTACTACAGGTCTTGTTGCTGTATTAACTTTCTTCCTTGATTTTCCCTGAATTTAAATAGGCACTTTCCACCTCTTGCTTAACATCTTTATTTAAGTAAATTTCATTTATCTTTTAGACCCATTTATGCTTTATCCTCTGGCAACTGGAAATGTTAACAAATAGACAGATCATTCGATCTTGATTTCAGTACTGTTATCTTTCTGTGTGCATTAAGCCACAGCTGCACTCTGCAGTGCCAGCAAAACCAGGGATTCTCTGTTACTTAGCTGCCATTCATGCTTGAAATGCTGAGCTATCAGACATCATCTCCTCTCTGCTGATCAATGCCAAAGGAAGACTTTCTAAATCCTTGCTTTCCTCCTAGACTTATTTTTGCTGCCCTGCTCTCTGCCCTGCTCACCCAACTGCCTTTGGCAGCACACGTTGACAGGACAAGGGTGTGGGCTTGTGGGCAGAATGCACAGGACCACATGAGGTTTCAAGATTACCCTGCTTTTGTCCCAGACTGCTACTTCTCAAAATGAGCAATCCTGACCCCTATTCAGCTGTGTTTGAAATCACACTGGATAAACCTCTTTAGATTTTTTTTTCTATATTTTTTTCTCTACACATAAGCTGACAGCTAAAAAGACCCATTTGTAGGTATAATCCTAGCAGAAACTTTCTTTTATTATTCCATTCAGCTACACTCAAGCGTATAATAATTCCTCCTCCATGAAGTACCTGTACATGCTTTGGTCTGGTATTCACCCGTTACTAATAGCTGTACAATCTTATTTTGTTTATGACAGAATATGGTCTTGGTTTTTATGCTTCTGTATTATGCAAATAAATACATGTAATCTCTCTACCTTGTAGACTGAATACAAATTATTTCCCTGTCCTTGAATTCAATAAATGTTTTAAAGAGCTTTTAAGAAGACATATCACATAGATATTCATAGCAAAGAAAAAAAAACATTTAAAATCTAATATCTTAATAATGTAGACATATGTCCTTCTTCTTACTTATATCTCCTGTCTCAAAGTTGCTTATTTTAAATGTCTGAGGGAATAGATTATCTGAGCTTCGAAGGAATGAAGCTATTTCTTCCTCTATGTTTTATTTATAATCATACTTTCTTTTTTCTTGTTTACTTCTTTATAAGCAGCATTTTGTCTTCACTAGAAATACTCAAATGAATCAAGAGCACGAGAACATTTGCATTTTTAATTGCACATTTTCCTGCACAGTAATTCAGATAATAAAGCCTCCTCCTAGGAGAACCACTGCAATTGGACTAGCTGCTTAATTCTTAATGACCATTTTTAAATTAAGCATGCAGCATCCAAAATGATAGCAGCCTCCAAACCAGTTAAACTGTGTCTTTGCCTCATTCCAATAAAGGAAGTTGAGACTAATGGTCATACCCTTTAATCTGATTGTTCTTCAAGAGCCCACTGCAGCCTCAGTGCTCCATCCCCCTTATCTTTCACCCTGGTTTTAACACTGATTTATACCTAAATCATTACCACTGACAATTAATCCAGATAATTTCAATTTGCTGCTAATCAAATAACCATTAGTGTGAAGTGACATGCACTTTCATGATGGATGCAGTGATTTAAACGTGGGAAGCAGGGAACAGGGAGAACATAAATACCCATAAGTATTGGCTCACGCAGCTCCAAGGTCACTTACAAGTGGACAGATTCAGTGATTGGGTGACAGTAGCAAGGAGTAGAAAATTAAGCAAAATGATATACATAGTGGAGTGTAGAGAGTACTGTGACCCTTTTCCGGTAGTCCTGCCAGGAAGCAACAAGGGCAGGTTGCCCTGTAGAAGGCAAGTCAGGAGTTGAGCATCACAAGGCAGCTCAGGCAGCAGTCTCCCTGAAATGGAGCCAGGAAAACAAGCCAGTAAGACAGGGTCCAGATTAGGCCCAGTGATGGTAGCCAGGATCAGCCAAGAGTCCAGCAAACATCCATCAAGTCCATAGCCAGGAGAAAGGCCCAAGGTTACCAGATAACCAAGTCATCAGGATGGGATGAAGGCGGGGACAAGGGGGGAACAAGATGGGGCACAGATGGAACATCATTGTGTCCATAGACTAGCTCAGATGAGGATTAAGTACAGGACCCTCTGATCTTGGTCACTGCCCCAAGCACAGGTGGGAGCTGCTGCTAAGGCTTCTTCAGACTGCTCCTTCACAAGAGGTCTTTTCAGTGAGACGGCCGCCAAAAATCAGCTAAACTCATACAGGGGAGAAGGGAACCATACTCTCAAATACACTTCAAGAATCGCAGAGCTGCATGAAGTATAAGATCACAGAGAAAGAATACTCATTTGCATATTTCTTTTCAGGATTTGTAGGCAACAGGTACATTAATTAAAATATAAAGGCCAAACAGACTTTTCTAAAAGTGGTGTTTTGCTGTAGTAAAGTCAACAAGTTTTGTGCATTGCACTCCATGCAAATAAAAGGTGCAACAGATGAGCATCTGCATATTTACCTGTTTTGAATAAGGCAGAAGCATTTGTCTATTGCTGTAAAACTGTCAGATTTAAATTTGTGTAAAAAAAAACCAGTAAAAATACATTCAATAGACATTCCTCTCCATATAAACTCATCTTGTTAACTGAGACTAGGCAGTTATTTATCATATCTCCAGAAGATTTAAACTCAATATTTAAAGAAATGTTTGTATTTGAGGAAACAACAAAACTTCTACTGTATATAATAATAATAAAAAAAAAGGTTAAACTTTTAAACAGGTGCTCTAGTAGGAGTGTTCTAAACAGAAGTACTGGAATAGATAAAGCAAGATCTGCTCCAAAGTTATCCACAAAGTATTCAGAATTTCAGCAGAACTTTTTTCTCTATATAAAGCAAAGCTTTGTTACAAATTTTGAAGGTGTGACCACAGTGGACATTTTTGCATATAGAGGAAACAGATGTTTTCGTGGAAGAAAACACTTCAAGTAACATCTCAACATTCAAAGCAAAGAAACCCCCAATGCTATACAGTTTTACCTGGAATGAAAGCCAAGTCAGAGATATGCTGAGGTAATGTTTTTTTAATTCTCCTGGGCAGTGAATTCTTAACGAAATATAGAGACTAAAACTACATGACATTTCTTGTCTCATTCCCTAACTATTAATGTTTAAATGTGAAGATTAGCTGAATTTCATCTTTCACTTGATTTTAGGCAACAGCACAGTTTTGATTTAATCAATGTGGGGACCCAGGGCACAGGAAATATTTCTCTCTCTGCTCTGGGGGCTTCTGACCCCCAGAGAAACACTGCCTTTAACCTTCATCCATGGAGAGGACTTCCAAGGCTTCAAGAAAGGCTGAAGTCTACCAAAGTGTGAAATAGATAATAGAGTATCGTACGTCACTTGGGTGAGAAAATTAGGTTTTGGGATTTTTAGTATGGTGTAGATAAGAAACAAGATGGAGAAATTTGGGTGTAGTCCCTGTGTTCTTCTTCATCTGCTCCATTTTCTGCTGTGTTGGTGGTGCAGGGAGATTGGTAAAGGAAAACACAGTGCAGAAGTGATGTGGACAGTCAAGAGATGAGTTATTGGTAGATAAGCAGAAAAATTGTACATTTTAAGAGTTAATTGGATGAGACAATTTTAAAAGACCTTGAAACTGTACATTTTGGGGCCATTTTGCAGTGCTTTTGCAGCATGCTGAGCCTAGTGTGGACAGTATGCAAAATTTTAGATAAGATAACAATAAACAAGAAGCTGAAAACCAAAAAATGTTTTGGGGGATGAACACCAACTTGCTCATCAGAAAGTGGATGGACACAAGCAGGACCAAGTAGAACCAAGAAGTAGCAAGAAGGACCAAGTAGGACCAAGTAGGAGCAAGTAGGAGCAAGAAGGAGTAAGTAGGAGCAAGTAGCAGCAAGTAGGACCAAGAAGGATCAAGAAGGGGCAAGAAGGAGAAAGAAGGAGCAAGAAGGAGCAAGAAGGACCAAGTAGGACCAAGTAGGAGCAAGAAGTAGCAAGAAGGACCAAGTAGGATCAAGAAGGACCAAGTAGGACCAAGAAGGACCAAGTAGGAACAAGAAGGAACAAGAATGGACAAAGAACGGACCACAAATGGACCTAGAAGGACCAAGAAGGACCAAGAAAGAGCAAGTAGAACCAAGTAGGACCAAGAAGGACCAAGAAAGAGCAAGCAGGACCAAGTAGAACCAAGAAGGATCAAGCAGGACCAAGTAGAACCAAGAAGGACCAAGAAAGAGCAAGTAGGACCAAGAAGGACCAAGAAGGACCAAGAAGGGGTAAGAACGGGCAAGAAGGGGCAAGAAGGAGCAAGAAGGACCAAGAAGGACAAAGAAGGAGCAAGCAGGACCAAATAGGACCAAGTAGGACCAAGTAGGAGCAAGAAGGACCAAGAAGGACAAGAAGGACCAAGTAGGACCAAGTAGGAGCCAGAAAGAGCAAGAAGGACCAAGAAGGACCAAGAAAGAGAAAGTAGGACCAAGTAGAACCAAGTAGGACCAAGGAGGAGCAAGAAGGAGCAAGAAAGAAAAAGAAGGATCAAGAAGGACCATATAGGACCAAGAAGGAGCAAGAAGGACCAAGAAGGAGCAAGTAGGAGCACGCAGGAGCAAGCAGGAGCAAGTAGGAGCAAGTAGGAGGAAGTAGCTGAAAACCAAAAAAGTGTCCATCTCCTTTTTTCTGGCACAGAACTGCTACAGGAGGGCTTCCCCCATTCTGTACAGGGTCCAACGTAAAACAAATATCAATAAATCAGTTCAGATTTCTCATCATGTTGTGGAAAATGAAGAAAATATTTGTCTTCAAAGCGACCCCTTTTATTCAGTATCTACGTATTTGAAGTGATTTGTCCTTCCAAACATAGTGTTGTAAATTCTTCTTTCACTTTTTCATGCATTATTGGGAAGAAAAAATCTATGTCAGAGAAAGAAAGATAACATCAACAACTTCTGCACAAAGATTCATAAGGGGAATTACCTATGAAAATTTAAAGTTTCAACAGCATTTTTGAGTGACACTGTAAACCATCTCTGTTTTTTGAAATTGTTCTATATAAAAGAGGGGAAAACATATCTCAACTAGGAGTGGCAAAAAATTAAATAAAAACAAAACCAACCCCAGAGCAATGCAGGATTTTCTGCTTTCCCATTGCAGCACACTGAAATTTTATATTTTTAGAAGAAAGTGGACATTCCTTTTATAACAATATTCTATTATGTGTCCTCTTAGTGTTATGTTCATTTACATCACAAGCTTTGTTTTTTAATCTAAAACTCCTTCACTGAGAGCTCAAACCTTCTGAAAGTTCTTTATCCTCAGTCATATCTTAGCCCTGCTTTAGTAGCAGTGCTCAACCATTTGTGGCAGATATCCTGCAGAATCTTTATTAAGCCCATCTGTTCATATGTCCCCCTTTATGAGAAGTCACTGGTTTAATAAAGTCATTGTTGGGATGAAGATAAACCAAAACTGAATGAAATCAAGTTATTTTTTAAATACATACTATTTTTTTCCTCATGATATTGAATTTTTCTGTTAACAATTATAAAGAATAATTATTTTAAAAACAAAATTAACTACATACAAATTATATATATAAGGTAGTTTTCTTCAGCAATATGGTGTATAGATAAGTATATTACAAGATTTGGTGTTTCATTTTTTTGTTGTTGTTGGTTTTGGTTTTTTTTTTTTTGGTGGGGTTTTTTTGTGTTTCGTTTTTTTTTTTTTTTTGCTGTTGTTAACTTCTAACATATTTTATGTAGTCTTGCAAATAATAAATTTGTAAATACTGTTACCAAAATGAAGTAATATTACTGAATTAAGAGTCACACATGCTCCATAAGTGCAGCTGGAAATTTTTGACCTTCTAAAATTAGATAAATGAGAAAATGTTCCCATTGTTACTGTTCATAAAAAGTGTTGTGGCTGTAAGGCCAAACTTTGTTTTCTTATTCAGCACTTTCAAGTTATCAAGCAAACAAAATACAGTAGATTCTACGTAAGTAAGTTGCAGCAAGGATTAGAAGGATTTTTATGATTCAAGCTATGCACCTCATCTCTATTTTATGCACCAGCAATGACTCAATTCTGGAAAATAATGTACATGCTTTCTCCTATTAATATATATAAAGTTCACAGTAGGATTAAATTATTCATTAAAGTTCTAAATTTGTAGGGTCAGCTAAATCCTAGTAACCAAAAAAGTCATAGAATACAAAACATCTTATGAAAGGAGCATAAAGTGCAAATATCAAAACCAGAACGGCACTCAAAAAAAAAACTAACAAAAGGATCACTCCATGAACAGCAAGAAGCATTAAGGATAATTTTAGAAATGCAGCATTGCTTGCCAAATTCTAAAAATGAATGTCAAGAAAATTTGTCCTAAAAATATCAAAACCTTTAATGTATAGTTCCCACTCTCAGAAAATTGAAAGATAGATCTGAAAGTAGGAGAAAAGTAGCAGCTGAGAAACCGTCCTGAGTCTTCACTTGTGAAACCTGGGGAATAATGTGAAGCAGTGCTCTTGAGCAAACATTGAAACCTGATACTAAAAAATTAGGAGGAGCCAGTGTTAGTTAATATGAAAATATTATCAGCAAATACAGAGATTTTTTAAATAAAATCTTGTCAGGAAGAGCAAAGGCGCAGAAATAAAATATGTAAATCTGCACATTTAATAAGTAGGTTTGGATTTAAAATTTCCTTTTTAACTGATGTTTCCTTTTTAACTGATAACACAAAAGCATGTCACTTTTGGTGTGCCACAGTACGCTGTGGCAAATGCCACTGGGGAGCGGATCATAGTCTAACAAAAGGAAGACAGTTTGTGAGATGAACAAAGTTACCCAGAGCATTGGAAGAAAAGTCATTTGTGAAGCCAGAAATATGACAAGATACTGGCTGGTACAAGCAGAATTTCTCTGCCGTCTTCTGTCCCTTGAACTAATATAGAATAGCAATAAAAAAGGGGATGGGGAGTAGCTGTTGTCAGAACCACACAGGAAATGCAAGGGGTTTGTCAACAAAGTCCCAAGCAAAAGTCAAAGCAGCAGGCTGCTCTGACAAGATGGAGGAGTGTCCCAAGAACTGAAATGGTTCTGTTTTCCCAGAGAGGAAATAATTATTTACATGTTTTAGGGAAAAAAATATATTCAAGAAATCCCTTTGATGAAATCTAAAATTGTGTAAAACCAGAAATGTGAATGAACAGTGTAAGACATGCAAGAATAATATATAAATGCTTTAGATTTAGGTCTGCTGTAATACCTGCTTTGGGCAAGGTGTCCATGTGCTTCAGTTTCCACATCCGTTTTGCACTCTGGTCAAATAAAAAGATGATTTGTTTTTAAAAAGAGTATAAATAATAGCAATAGTAGTATTTAACATTACAGTGTATGACAACTGGAAAGGAAGACTGTGAAAATAAGAATTAGAATGTTACCTACCCTTAGGAACAACTTCTAAGACTTATCACTTTATGAGATTTAAACCTGGTTCATTTCTAATAGTGAAATTGTTGATTCAAACTTCAGAAGAAAAAACAGATTTTTCTCCCTTGCTAACCTTCCTTAAGCTGGTGTTTACAGAAATGCTAGAGGCAAACATCTTCTTGGTATTCTTAGGTTTTAAAGTGGGCTGCAGCTCCCACCTAATGCTGTGTGTGATCCACTTTCTGCTTAGATCAGACCCCAGCCTGAAGTTTACTAACTGCATTGATAATTAAACATTAGTATTTTCACCACATGCCACGAAATCAATTGATTTGTTATCTCTGCAGGTCTATCTGATAGTGAAACTGAGCCCCTTTTAAGTGCTGGAGTGATGTCAGTGTGGGATTAGCTAAACAGCAAGTTGGTGCTGCAAAGGCGTGCCCTGAGAGACGGGAGCAGCAGCAGCGAGTTCATCACGAGGCAGAACTTACTGGGGCTGTGGAAGAGTCAAGGTCAGGACACAAAGAGAGAAATCCATGCAATGAGAGATTACTTCCCGGGGCTATTCCTTTCTTTGCAGATTGAAAAAATTCTTTATAGGTGTAGCTCTGGGGATTTATATACAGAAGACTTTTCATTTTCTTTCTTTTTATTTTTTTTTTTGCTTCTGCCAGAGCTCTACATTCAAATGAAAAACTTTAGCAGTACAGAATGGATTAATACAGGATTACAAGAAGAAGATTATATTTCTGGGTCCTCTCATCTCTTTTTTTTTTATAATGTATATCCCAATATTACATTGCACATATTCAAAATGACTCCTTTATGCAGGGCCATATGTTAAAATAGCTGTCAAAAGAAAGTAATTTTTTAAAATTAGCTGAGATTTGTGAAGAATTCTAAGAAGATTTACCTAGACTATAAAGAATGTTAACAGAGCTATTCATTAAAACTCTAGAATAATTTAGGATTTAAACGTGTCCTTACATCGTGCACACTTTCTATTTGGCTTTTAGATCCAGTATTACCTGACATTATATTTCTTTCTTTTCTTTCTTCAGATACTTCATGCCCTCTGACATTTTTGTGTAATAGAAATTCCAGCACAAAATATCACGGAGTCTCCCTGCTCCTTTTATCCTAAGAACATTATTTCTCTAAGCTTTTCCAGTCACAAACATTTGGTAATCTGAAAGGTCTGATTTTGCTCCTACTGAGGTTCATTGAAAAACTTCAAATAACAGTCAAACAAGCTTTTCAGCTCTCTGGAAAGCCTTTAATCCAGAATATTTTTAAAAGGAAAATCTCCTGTGTTCTTGAAAAAAGTAAAATAAAAGCAACTTTCATAGAGTTGAGTCTCACAAAAATGTTACAGATGGTGAAATAATTCTGCTGCTTTAAATTCCCTTAAACATAACAAACTGCGAATTCTGGTTTTTACCTAAGACATGCATTAAGCCTCACAACAGTAATGGCTATTGTTGCAGTCTGGTTAGATTAGTTTCTCTCTACAAAGAACTGGACTGAGACTCTTGTCCTTACTGTCCTGTGCTCTACTCCCCTGTGATACCATGATACCAGTCTGAACACCGGTATCCAAAAGTTATTCTTTCTTCTTTTTTATCTTCCTATCTTGCCTGATGAATTGCTAAATTTAAAAATCAAATATACTGCTTTTTGCTTGATCCTCCAGAGAGAGTAAAATCTAAGAACTCAAAAAGAGAGATAAATATCAAACTCTAATATAAGATTTATTTGCATAAAATAATCTTTTCTATTTCTCTAAGTACAAACAACAGAAATTTGCTAAACCCTGGCATAGGTTAGACCTAATTTTTCTTTCTCACTTCTGGGCAGAAAAGCTATTGATGTAGATATTTTCTGTGGTAACATAATCAGTCAATTTTCATGGTATCATAGAATCATTTAATGGTTTTTGTTGAATGGGACCTTAAAGATCACCTATTTTGAGAACCCGTAACATGACATGGGACACCTTCTACTACACCAGGTTGCTCAGAGCCCCACCTAACCTGGCCTTGAACATTTCCAGAAATGGGGAATCCACAGCTGCTCTGGGCCACCTATTCCTGTGTCTCACCACCCTTAGAGTAAGGAATTTCTTCCTAATATCTAACCTAAACCTGTACTCATTCAGTCTAAACCCATTCCCTTCTGTCCTGTCACTACATTCTCTTGTAAAAGTCTCTCTCTCTATTCCTTGTGGGCTCTCCTCAGTACTGCTTAGTATGAATTAGGTCACCCCAATTAGGTCACAAATAGGTCACCCCAAAGCCTTCTCTTCTTTATAAAGGAAAGAATGAATAATCAGTCACAGAAATAAAGGTTTTATGGAAAGCTCCTGACATTCATTTTGATAATCCATACCATGAAAGAGAAATGCAAAGCTGAAGGTCAGCAGTAAAAAAAATGTAGAGAAATGCATTCACTCATGTAACTACTGCATGCCATGCATCTCTGCATCATGCAAGTATGAAGATAAAAAAGCATTTGTTTTTGTGTTAGAGAAATATAGGGAGAACACAAAAATACCCCCTAATATTTTCTCTGAAATCAGCTCTTGCAAATTTCCTTCTGGCTCTTACCATTATTCTGCCAGTTTTCACTCTGACCTTCTCAAACCTGAGCCCATCAGTCAGGGATCCTGCCAAAGATGCTGCATGAGAAGGGACAAGTTCTCTTCTTACACAAACTGCTCCGTGTTCAGAAATAGAGAAAAAAAATTTTCAATGGCTCCCCAACATTAGAGAGTAATCTTAGGAATTATGAGAAGCCCTTATGCACATTACCTATGTTCCTCTAACTCCAGTTTGTTGCACCATTGCAGAGCAGGAGAAGAGGAGTTGTGACTTATCCACCTCACCTTTCCAGAGACAAAAAATAAATGTATCATGTATAAGCAAGGCCATTTAGGCTGCACTTCATTTTTCTGAAATGAAATTTATTTTAAAAAGCTTTTACCAGGAATAATACGAAAACAGTAGCTTAACAAGCAAGCAGCATTAATCAGTCAATAATTCAATTAATCAGCCTCTGTAAAAAGTCAAATATACCAATAATTTATGCACCTACTGAAATGTGCAAGGTCACCATAGGAGTGATATTAGTCATATAGAAAATATTGAACCTAATATTGAGCTAATTCACATTAGCTCCTGGCATTCTCTATCACATTAAGTATAAATAATATCATATACAAGAGCCCCAGGCATGATTCAAAATGTAAGAGGGCAAAACCTGCATGTAGGGATCTCAATTAATTCCCAGATTCCTCCTCTTTCCCAGCAGCAAGAAAGTTGCTTCTCTACTGCTATGTCCTTAGGTGTTTAAATGATTAGTTTTTCATTTATTTTCACTTACCTAAATGATTCTTTAAAAAGGTGTTAGTCTGCCTCCCCTGGGATTTCAAATCTAGGCAGTTGACTGGAAGAGTATTGCAGCTTTTCCTATAGGATTAACTCCTTCTATCAGCAGACTTATATTTTTTGATGTTTCTGAGCAGATAGAACCCATCTTTTATAATTGGTAGAGTGCAAGCCTCTACTGACTTCCCTGTCACCTCTGTTTGCACAGAGATTAGACCTGTGCTTCCTTTATTTCGGGCTCTGCAAATTCAAGCAGAAGCAGATGCTTCATTTCACCTATCTAATCTTGGCTCACAGTTTTCTCTTCACAAAACATTCTCTTGGGATAGAGAATGTTTCACTTGAGAAGCTTTGGATACTTCGGTCTATCAAAATTTTTTGCAGTTAATAAAGAAGAGTATTTGGAATGAAAAATCCTTCTATACAATGAAGTTTCTTGCAGAGCTCATTTTAGTGTGGTTTATTCCAACTAGATAGACAGAAAAAGCCTCATGGGTAATAGATGTGAGGAAAGAGACTGTTGGGGTTCGAAGTTAAGATTTCCAATTCGTTCACCAAAACTGCTGAACAAATCTGACCTGTGGCTCAAACACATAAAGAACATAAAAGTTTGGGGGTTAGCTGTAGCAGTTCTATTTATCCTGCAAACATCGGGCTGGGAAATGGGTCAAATCATTTTACTCTGCTCTTTTACACTACTGTTCCTCAGTTCTGAGGCAAGGGAGATTCTTCAAGGAATAAGAGCAATCCTGTCTTTCACCTTTCAATCCATGATATCCAGACAGAGATTTATTAATGGCTAACAGTAACTGGCCATGTTAATGATGGCAGCTGAGTCTGCTAGGATCTGAACTAAAAGCAACAAGTAATTTCAATACAGAATAGAGGAACTTAACATTTACACTCAAAATTTTATCTCTTATGTTAGATTAAAAAAAAAAAAACACAGTAAAATAAATTAAAGCCATATTATTGAAAATGTACATTGTATTAATGATGATATGAGAAAGACTGATGTGAATCATACTTAATTCACCTCAGCCTATTGCATGGTCCACACTCGAAAATTTAAACCAGGGAAATGGAAAGGTTTATCTCCTTTTGCTAAAATCCTGACCAAAGACTTCTAGACAGGTGTTTCAGGCTTTTAAAAACAATAACAATAACAACAACAAACAAACAAACCAAACCAAACCAAACCAAACCAAATCAAACCAAACAAACGCAAAACCTGCCTGCCTCCACAGAGTTGAGAGATTTTACTGCCTCAACAGCATTCTGCTTCAGGGAGCACTGGACACAAGAAACCAAGTATATAGCTCAATGTATTTGTTTTCAGCGTAATGATCAGTCCCATTCCTCGTCCTCTATTTAGTGTTATTGTATAGCATTAGAAATGTATGTGCTTGTGCAAGAACAAGATTGCAGTTTGTCTAATATACTCAAATATACTCCAGATTGTGTATTTTTAATTCAAAGTTATTTTAGACATTTTTACTCTGAAAATACCCTTTTTTTAATATCTTGGGGTCAGTCCATCATACACATACAATATTTTACTCCACATGTACTGAAACCAATGGGACCAGCAACAAAAAAGAAATTGAGCAGAGCTGGCCTAATTTGGACCTTATACAATCATACTAAATATTTGCTTTACTGAAAACAGAAAGGCAACAGTGTCTGCATTCAATTTAGTCAGCCTTAAAACAGTGCAATCTATCTGGATTCTTCTAGACTGTATATGTTTTCTTTCCTTTTTCCAGTGTCTTCTCACTCCATTTTCATTCCTTTCTTCTCCTTATGAGTCATTTAAATTACAGCACTGTAATTAAAACCATATTTTAAAAACTTGACTCTGCTTAAGATTTCAAAATATCTTTTTTTCATCCCATAAGGATAATTTTACCTTTCATCTCCCCCAGAAACTTCAGGTTTATTTTTCTTTATTTTTTAGTGTTTTCCTTTTCTAGTAATAACTTTTCCACATTCTCATTTCCCCCTTCACATTATATCCTCAAATTATCCAGACACAGATCCTTTCCTTACTTTTTCCTATGCTAACAAAACATAATGTCACTGCAATTGCTGTGCACATAGTCCTTGCCAAATAATTGTCATTCCCAGAGGAATTTGTGAATCCCAACAGACAAAATTGAGTATTGCATGAATCATGATAAGAAAAGAGATTTACCAAGACTGGTCTGAAATGAAGGGGCATTATTTGTGTCCTGCTTCTTAAGAAATGAAACCAGAACCAAAAAGTGTATGCAGAAAAAAGAAATGGTTTTGTAATGGTAAATTTAACCATTTCAGAGCAAGATAATTACATTGTAGTTTTGCTGATGGATTTCAGTGCAATCTTTTCAGGTAATCTGCCCACCGTATTTTCAAAAAGAACACATAATCCTGTGGCTCAGGTGGTCTCATTTCTCTGCAGGAACCAGATGCTTATCTGCTCAAGCAGCCATGATTGTGATACCTCCTTATTATCATACCTCATTTAATATTGGCTAGACCAGTGGTTTTGTTCAGTGATTATGGGGAGTAGTCAGTTTGTCATAGAACTACTAATTTTTCTTAAAACTTGCCACTAAAGTTTGCCTCTGAATATTTAAACTATTTGTAAATATGAGAAAGATTTTAATGTTCACAGTTGCACAGAAGAACAAGACTCATTCTTTAAGCTGTTGCTCTAAGCAGCACAGAGAAATTTATAGGAAGATATGATGGATAATTTTCATGTTTTCACTCTACTTAGAAGCTGAATCCTTCCAAGAGAAGTGTGGACTTACAAAGGTTGCCACACAAACAACAGTTAGAAATTCCTCTAAGTTTCAGTAACATGTAACAAAAGACTCCTACTATGTTCCTTGCTTGAGCAAGAGTTCCTTCTAGACCATCACGGCCTTTTATCTGCCTATGTTGCATGGCAGAATTTGGAAAATTGCACAGAATGTCTAATGCATATACTGAAGCCCTTATTTAGGTACAGGTTCTCAGCATAGCCATGCAAAAGAAATTGAAACATTTCTAATTTATTGTTATTTTTCTAAGCCCTATGGCAGTGGAGCTATGCAGGTCCATGCACTGGTTAGGAACTTGTGGTGCCAGAGAAAGTTCCAGTGGCTCCTCTAGCATGTTCCATACTCTTCAGGTTGATGCTATGTACAAACTACTCTCCTGAAACCTCACATTCTTGCTCAAACAAATTCCAATAATCCAAAAGAAGAGTTTTTATTTTATCTTCGTGGCTATGCTGTCTGGCTGGGAATCAAAATACAATTAGCTCTATTATTCATTCACAATAGCAGCTATTAGATCTTTCATGCTGCTGCAGTTCTTAAAAAACAAGTTTAGGAGGGAATAGTGATATAAAACATAATTAAAAATGTACTTCTCGTGGAGATATTCCCAAAACACTCATATAGATTTTGGATTTTTTAATGATATATTCTACTCAACAGAGGAGTAAGCTAATGCTTGTATCCTAAAGCTGACTAGCTGTTTCTTTTCTCTCATTCTGGTGATATAGATAACTGGGCAAGTGGAAAAGACACAATTGCAGGAGACATATTTCTTTGTCTCTGTTTTTAGATATTGCTCTTTTACCCAGACAGCTTTATATGTATTGGAATTTAGATCTAACATCAAAAATTGGATGGATATATAAGTTTTCAGGATGAACAATTTCATGCTTATTTTCCAGGATATTCATATGCTCTACTCTGGGCAAAAAAATAGCATAGAAAAAAATATTCTTCTATGATCTAGGTTTCTTCTCTATCCAGTACAAACACTGAAAGCATCTTGAAGGTAACTATTTTAAGGTTCCCACAAGAAAGGACAATGAAAATGAACTTTCTGAAAACATCTTTTCATTGCCATATAGATGCAATAACATCTGTGAAAATTCAGTGTGCCAGCTTATTAATGTAGTGTGTTGGTTTAAGAAAATACAAACCAACTATTTATTTCAAAGACAGAATTACTTGTTATAAAGAACAAGATTAATAACATCAATAATCTTAGGATGATAGGCTAATATTTTTTCCTCATTTAGTCTGTGACGCCTCAGGACCACATCTTGATACCTTTTTTGACCCTGCAATGTGTCTGTGTTTTAAAAATGGCTAGCAGAAGGGAAAGGGAAACTGGGAAAGCAGAGGCGTAAGTGACCTCTGCACTGCAGACGAATTATATGTCCTAAGGTGTGATTGTCCATGGCACAAGGTATGGTTTAGAGTGAATAGGAATAAAAAAAGAAAAATCTAGTGAAGTGTTTTTCTCTCATTCAAAACTACTGTATAATATAAAAAAAACCCCAAACCTCTGATGCTCTGAGCACATAATCACTGTTTCAATATTGTCGATGATGTAGTTTTGATTTGAACTGTAGAAAAGATCCAGTCTCTCAATAGAATGCTAATAGGAACAATTGTTCCTCATTTCACTAGAAACATCTCTTTTCATTTCCATTCACACCAAGCAGAACCACCTGCTGTGGAGCATGACTTACTCTGAATGGAAAACAACTTATTTTGTAGTCCTCTGGTTTGTTTTATATATTGGTGTAAAAGAGTGATGGAGCTGTTTTCCTCATGTGTGTTCCCTGCCACTTTAGGAAGTACATCCCATGACATCAAAAGTGATGAAGTAAGTGCTCCCTCATGTGCAAGTGTTAGGACTCTTCTGGCATGCAAAGGGAACAGGGGGAAGGAGGAAAGAAACTGAAGTTTTCTTTCTTCCGCTTTTTTCTCTTTGTGAATTCCATTGCCAGTTATAGGCATACTTCAGCTCAAAGAGATTTGAAGTTAGAATTCATTTATTGGCATCCTAAAGACAGAATTCCTATCTGAAGTACCATAGTTTTTATCCAGCATTCTTCTGAACCCAAATATTATCTCTGGTAATTCTGACTCCCAATCTGTTCTTTTTGTGTTGCCTCTGGTGATATCAGAAATTCAAGGAAAGGATAGACAAGATGAAACCACATGGAACTCTAAATTACAAGGTAACTCAACAGTGAAATTGCCAGAATCTTTACAGCAACCAAGTCTACTAGAGTAAAAGGAAATTTCTGAAACTAGGTAGTCTTAGACACAGGAGGTCTAAAATCAACTCTGAAGATTATAAAAGTAAGCAAATAATAGTTCTTTCAGGATACACTACAGTATGCATAAAAGTAAACAGAAACAAACTGAACTTTTTAGATTCCTGCATGTCTCCTGTAGGACAGCATAGCTACACAGCAAAAGAATTCAAAATATTAGCCCCAATTTAAATTTCTGACAGAATCACAAAATCTTGGGATAGGCATTGCTGGAAGGGACCTTTGGAAGTCATCTAGTCCAGCCTTCCTGCTCAAGCCATCTACCTTGCAGCACACCATATCACATCGCCCAGGATTTTTTGTCCAGACTGCTTTTGAGTATGTCTGAGAACCAGACTCCACAACCTCTTACAGTGTTCTGTCACCCTCTCATTAAACAAGTTCTTCCTTAATTCAGGTGGAATTCCCTGAATTCTCCTCATTGTCTCTCATCTTATTGCTCAGCAGCACTGAGTCCAGTTTCATCCTCTTGACATCTGTCTTTCCAATACTTGCATGCATTGATAAGATCCCCTCTCAATCTTTTCTAGGCTAAACAGTCCAGCTCCCTCAGCTTTTCCTCATAAGAGAGGGGCTCCAGTCCCTTAATTATCTTTGTGGACCTCTGCTGGACTTGTTCCAGGAGCTCCATGACTCTCATGCACTGAGGAGCCTAGAACTGGCACACCAGGCGTGGCCTCACTCAAGCTGAGAAAAAGTATAGGATCACCTCCCTCAATCTGCTGGGAATGCTGTTCTTAATGCACCCCAGGATACCCATTGACCTTCTTGGCCACCAGGACACATTGCTGGTTCATGGAAAACTTGTCCATCAGGGCTCCCAGGGCTCCCAGCAGCTCTGTACAGAACTGCTTTCCAGCAGATCAGCCCCCAGCCTGCCCAGGTCCACAGGGTTATTCCTCCTGAGGGGCAGGATGCTGGGTATGCCCTTGTTGCATTTCAGAATGTTCTCTGTCCATCTCTCCACCCTGCCAAGGTCCCTCTGAGGGGCTGCACAGCCCTCTGGGGTATTGGCCACTCCTCACAGCTTTGTGCCACCAGTGAACTCGCTGAGCAGGCTGATGCCCCTTCATCCAAGTCGTTGGTGAAGAAGTTAGACAATATTGGACCCAATATTGAGCCTTGGGGGACACCACTAGTGACAGATCTCCAACCAGACTCCATGGCACTGATCACAACTCTCTGAGGCATGACCATTCTGATAATTCTCAATCACTGTCCACTTCACTGTCCAATTATCCAGCCCACACTTCCTGAGTTTACATAGGAGGATATTGTGAGAGATGCTGAGGTAGTTGAGGTAGATGCTGAAGTTGAGGTAGATGCTGAATTTGAGGTAGACAACATTCACTGTTCTCCCCTCATCTATCCAGCTAGCTGTCCCATCATATGAGGCAATAAGGTTGGCTAAGCATGATTTCATTTTGAGCCCTCCATTACTACTCCTGATGATATTGTCTTCTATGCACTTCAAGATGACCTCTAGGATTAGCTGCTCCATCACTTTTCCAGGGATTGAGAGGAGGCAGAAAGGCTGGTAGTTCCCCAAGTTCTCATTCTTGTCTTTTTTGTATATTGGGGTGACATTTATTCTCTTTTAGTCTGCAGGCACACCTCCTCATCACCATGACCTTGTAAAGATGATTGAGAGTGATCAATGACATCCACACTACTGGGTACAGACCTTTTCATAGTGAGGAGCAAATAATATAAATTGGTATAAACATTCCTAACAGAATACTGTGGGAAAATATGAAATGTATTTATTGAATTAATAGAGTAATATAGAAGTGTGGCCAGAACCATGTCTTCCTCAGTGCAAGCAAATCTTCAGCACATCAGACCAACACACAATTTTCATCCCTCTCTAGTAGGACAACCTTTTGGCAGTCCTGATTTTAGACAGACAGGCTACCACAACCATAAAAGAATGGAACTATGCAAAAATCACTTATTCTAAATGTGCATTCCTAAATGTTCTGAATTATAGATTATTTGATTTTACTAAATTTCAAACAAGAAAACACTTTAATATCCAAGTTCAAATCAGGGAAGTATGTAATTTTAAAGAAAGAAATAGATAAATACAAATTCAAAATGCAATTTCCATTTGGAATAAGTATTTCTATCTAATATAGATATTTAGACCCAAAAATTTATAGAAACATGGTTCTTTTCAAGCAGTTTTCTGACTTGCAGGGAACATACCCTCTCTGCAAAACACAATTAAAGTAATGCTATTGTACACTCTGGTATAAATTCGGGTTAACCTCAGCACAAGTCTGTTTGCTGTGCTTAGGAATTTGAAGATGATGAAGCATCTCAGATACCTCTTGGGCACATTATTATTCTGAAGTGTAATTTATCTTCCATTCTGTGGCACCCCACGTCTCCACAAATAATATCTTCCCCAAACACTTTTCTAATGTTCACTGCTCCATTTCTCCACATCCATGTGTCTAAAAGTAAGTGGTAAGGAAAGCCATCATCAACACATATTTTTCTGTCTTATATTTGAGATATATTTCAGATAGATTGTATAAATCCAGGATGCACAGAAGAAAAATACACTTGCTTTTGAAATCCTGGCAGAATCTGGATCTTTAATATTCTGACAGGATAACTCAAGACAGAGAGTGCTGACCAAAAATGTTCCAATTCAAAGGTTCTGCTGGTTAAGATAAGTGAACCAGCAAAACCAAACACAGGAGGTGACCAAGAATATCAAGTAGGACTTGCTTTATTCATTTAGGAGTCTTTATATTTAAATCAGTGAACTATCACAAACTTTTAAATGAATAGCTTTTAGTTTGCTAAATTCGGTAACCAGTCTTTGTTACTTCAGTTGTTTTGACCTGAAATGACGTAAGAAAATGTCTGGTAATTTTTCAGTGGAACTTAATGACTCCATATTCACGGATTTTTAATAGATCAGGGAAAAGTAGACGTTAATATTTCTACAAACACTAAGTGAAATAACACCTACTAAGTTCTCATAAGAATATAAAATTAGATAGTGGTTTCATTTTTTCTAAACATAAGATTACTTATTGAGACAGGTGCCAGAATGTATAAAAAAAGACCTTTTAAAATTGAAAAAAAACAATGTTATGACTTCTCCTTAGCTAATATAGTGTACTTAATGCCTAGTTTCAATGACTCCTTGGACATAGCCTTCCCTGTACAATCAGTTCTTTTTGTTTATCCTATATTCCTCTCAAAAACACGGTAGCCTATCATTGCACAGTGTGTTCAATCCTTCACTGCACACTTGGGCACAAGTGGATGCTTACAGACTAATATGAACTGCATGCTACATCAAAGCACAAGATCAAGTTCTGATGAATGAGCCAGTGCAGAGCCTGGTACTTTAATTCCAGTGAGGGTTCTCTTCAGGCAGCAATTTCACAGGAAAAATGAACTGATGGATCTTGCTTGAATTTAAATCCAGAGTCCACAGACTTAGAGCTTGCCATTTTCTAGGAGGCCTTTCAATGCAACAACTAAGTAAAAATTATAACTGTTGGTCATAGAAAGTAGGAGAAATTTGTTTGATCTCAACCTGTAGCTCTATCCTCAATTCTTCCAAATGAAATAGATATTAGCAACAAACCATCTTGACACCACACTCTAAAGCATCTAACTTGCAGAACAGAAGAACATTTGCATTGAAAACTATTATGCTTTAGTAGAACATATCCAGACATTTTTTTTTATTTTTGGGGAAATAACCTGAGAATCCACTTTGTACCAACTTTTGAGTTAGAATTTTATGCTAGGGTTATTCAGTCAACAGCTTAAGGATGAAAGATATAGGCTAAAAATAGAGTTTTACATACAAACAGTGGCAACTGAAGAGAATTGAAGTATAATGCTGATTTTTTTCATCAGAATTTGTGGTCCACTGCACTCAGCTGCTGACAAACCTGGAGCATGTATTAAAATGCATATATGTAAATATTCAGAGTAAACATGGCTCTTCATGCACACGGAAGTCACCTGATATATTTAGTGTGCACAGGAGCAGAGTCTTAATCATCTAAACATTGAGACATGAACTAAATTTCCAACTTGATAATTTACAGAATTAGCTTGGTTTCTTTGGCAGGCAGGCAAAGATGGTTTCTGTCAGTTCACAGAGAGGTCAGCAGTATTGATTTTGGCATGGTTTGCAAAGTAGATTATACAAATATTTTACTGCCTATTATCCAGTACAAAACTTGGAATAAAATCTGAGTACACAGCTTGCTTACAAAGATAATAATTCTTTTTTTACTTAGTTACCTTGTGCAATAAAACTTTCAGTACAATTCAGATAATGTTTGCCTAGTAAACCACGATCAGATAAAATAGAGATATAAATAAATCTTCAGTCTATATAGCAGTCTGTGTGTTTGGCTAGAGGACCGAGACAGCAGGAGGATTTAACTTTATTAGTACATTATTATACATTATTCTATGTGGTCTGCACACACAAAACCTTTAATAGTTCAATACATAATAAAGTTTTTTTGTTTTGATGCAATTTTTGAGACACAAAATAGCTCATTTGAAATTACCCAGTATATATTATTATAAACAAAAGGTAGCAATAAAAGCTATGCAAACCTACCTGATTTATATAAAAGAAATACTAAGGTGAAATTTATTTATTTTATATTTGATTTAAAGTAAGTAAGACAAGAGCTGTTTAAGCTCATGAATTTACTAAATCCCATCATACAGTTCCTTTGGAAATTTTCCTTTTATTTAGGAAATAAATAAATTATGGTAAGGATTAGTTTCACAATGTAGACAAATTACCTGGTGTCCCTTAGATAACAAGATTAAGATCAAATCTCCTTTTCTAGTAACAATATATTGATTTTAGCTACTGAAGACCAGAAGAAAAAGCTTTCTACCAACTCACATTCTACTGATAACAGAAGACTATGTGAAGAGCATGTGAAACAGTGCAATGAGAAAACTCACTTGAAGGTGCAAATCTACCACAGCTAAAATGTCTAGCTAAATGACAGGTAGCATTTAATTATCACAAAAGTGCTAGTTGTTATGCAAGATAACTAACACACTGCAAAAAGCAAATTTTGATTTATTTTTTTTAAGATCCAGGGATTTCCATAGAGACACTATTTATGCAATTCTGCACCACCAAGTACCTAGGAAGGTAAAATCCTTATACTACGAGCAAGTTAATACAAAATGCATTGATTCAAATTAACAAGTAGGAGAAAAAGACTGCTTTACTTTTCTTCCCAGTAGAAAAATCCTTACTACATAGCCCCCAGTGAAAAGACAGAATGCAGAGAGTGGGTGTATTAGTTACACATCATAAGGACAGATTTGACTCTGTACCTACTGGTACAATGATAAAGCCACAGCTGTTACAACTTATTCAAAAATCAATTCCTTGTTACAGGCTCTTTACAATTCTCCTAGAAGTGTCTTGAAGAGATTTGCTAATCTCACTGCAGGTGCAAAAAGTACTGGCAACTATTCACATAGTCTGGAAATGATAACCAATAAATCACTTATTACAATAGCAATAATATCCTCTACTCTACTGAGATATAATAGTTGCACTTATTAATAGATAAAGGAACCATAATCACTATAAATAAAAAATTAGTATATAGTACTCATTTTAACAGATTCACAACCTTAAAAAAATCAGCTCTTATTTTAAAACTAGGGAGAAACTCAAGAAAGGAATGTGTCAGGTGTTACATATTAACTACCTGCTTTAAAAATAAAAAATAAGCTTGTTAAGAATATGTATATCATTTTGGGAAACCCTTAGGTTTGGCGTATTTGTGTCTTAAGAGAGAACTTCAGCAATGATAAGGCGATAAGAAAGACCGAACTGGTAAGCCAAGGCTAAGTTAAAATCAAGAATTAGAAGTGGAAATTTAAATCCTGCACATTTTCCCTTTTGCATATTTACACAACTCTTTTTCTACTTCCTAGGAATTCCAATATTGAGACATATTTAGAAAATATATGGTTGGGTGGCCTCTTCTATTTTTTTCTTCCCCTCTCCTCCTTCTTTTTAATAGAATAATAAAATCACAGAACACTTTGGGCTGGAAGGGACATTTAAAAGTCCCTTCCTAGTCCAACTTGCCTGATGTGAACAGGGACATCTTCAACTTTATGGAGTTGCTCAGAGTCCCATCCAACTGGACCTTGAATGATTCCAGGGATGGAGCATCTCTGAGCTACCTGTTATCATGTTTCATAACTCTCATTGCAAAAAAATGCACTCATATTTAATCAGCTCAAGTACATCTATCCTCCTTCAGTTTGAAACCATTACCCCTTGTCCTGGACGAGGAACACTGTGGCAATGGTAATTAGAAAGAAGACTGAAAGTAAATCAAACATCATAAAACTATAAGTATTTTGACTTGAAGTGATTAGTGTAAGCTGCAGAAAGTATTACTTGAAAACTTCACAAAAGAGATCAATGGAGAACCAAAGTTGCAGCTGAAGTCTATGCTGCTTCTCAGGTGGAGCTTTGGGAATGCACTGTGGGAGAGATACCAAGTACAGTCTGAATGCCAAATAAATTCAAAATAAATCATTGCTGTGTGGGGTTGCAACTGGGACCAGGGGAAGAATTTGAAAGAATGCTAAAATTTCAAAGCTGAACAGCAGAACATAAATCCCTAGAAAAAGAATGTGGCAATTGAAAAAGAAATACTGAGGAAAAGAATAAACCTTCTGTTATTAGGAACATAACTCTGTAAGAAATTTCAGCCAGTAAATTAACTCTACCTCCAGATGAAAACAATGATGAGGCCAAACAGCTGTTTGCCAGCACATTGAGTTTGGCATTGTTTAACAACTTCTTTCAAAGATATCTGTGAAAGATATGAAACCGTTCACTGAAGTCATAACAGGAAAACAAAACAAGACCATTTGTAACTGGGATAGAGCTGGATGAAAGAACTAACTCTTTAGAAGGGGTAGAATCAAAATAAAAATGGTGGTTCAGTACTGTGTACTCACCAAAATGACTGATTAAATAAAAATAATATTCCCCAATAATTTTTAAAAGCCCACACTTTTTGGGGAAGACTTCTCAGGAATATGCTAATACTTCTCCTGCATCAGGGCTGGAAAATGTTTAATTTGATTTTGTAATTTATGTGAGATACATAAAGTAGTGTTATTTTTATGTTTCCTACTGATTTCTTAGTATTTCTTTTCCAAACTGTATCAACTCACAATGGTAATTCTCAGGCATGCTTTGATATAAATAATAAATAAATTCCTAAGTCAATTCACCTGTGCTGCCCTGGTAAACACTCAAGATGTTGCAAAGAGAAACACTCACCTTTTGGTCGAGAAATCTCAAGATAATTAATTTTGTTTCAAATTGACACCAAAGAAATAAACAGATAAAAACCTAAGGAACTGGGTTTATTAGTATGGCAGACAGAAAAATTAGGAGGATGATAAATAAAGTCAACAGAAGAATAGAAAGGTTTGAATGTGGAGGTAGAAGTGCTGAATTTAAATAGAAATACAGTATCTGGAGTCCTCACAAAGAAAAGAGAAAATTGAAAGGAGGACAGTCTGCTCGGATAAGTAAACAGAAATGCCAGAACTTTGCAAATAAAAATATAGATAAAGGATCAATGAGTTACACAAATCAAAGTCAGAAATGCAAATATCCATGAGCACATTTGAACTTCAGTTTTGTAAGGAATTTAAAATAACATAACATTTGTTATCCAGAGGTAGGGTAAACGAAGTGACTGCATCAGTTGTAGAAGCAAGCTTTCTTTGTAAAAACTGAAGGGAATTAAAATCCATAACTGGGATATTTATAGATTTCTGGTGTCAAATATTCAATTAATAATTCATGTAGAGGTTGTTAACAAGGACTAACAAATAGAAAGCTTACTACTCTTCTTACTGTCAGAAGTGTGTATGGGGAGCAAAAAAGGAAAGAAAAATGCCTCAACTGCTACAATCCTCCTTGACTACTGTTCAGAAACAACTCAGAAAGGAAATGGCAAAGAAAAGATAACTTTGTACATGGAGGGAAATGTTCATTACTCTTGTCAGACAATTGAAATTCATCCATGTTAATTTATCTATATTTAAGCAGAATCCCTGATGGAAATGCCTCATGGGAAGTTACTTTTTAATTCATAAAAGGTCAGGTTTTAAAGAACTAACTTACAGCAATAAATTTTACATACATAAACAGAAAAAATGACAGCAGGAAAAACCTCCAAACCCACCAAAAACCCCCAACAGCAGAAAAAAAGACTTACGTTGAAAGGTAGGCTATCGCACGAGAGATGCCAAAGATATTCTTTAATAACAAACCTTGATACTGATCCCATTTATTATTTTCACTGGTGACAGCAATATGAGGAATTCTAGCAAGTTTCAGAGGCAGTTTCTGAGACAGTATCACTACTGAAGGCTGCATTACAGTCCTTCAGGAGTAATTAGATTTCTCTGTAGATAAAACCGAAAACACATACAAACAAAAAAATCCAAACTCACACACAAAAAATCCCAAACCTCCAACAGAAAATTTCATGTACTTGGAGTCTCAGAAGAAAAATGCATGTCCTAAGATGAGAAAGGCAGTATTGGTTGATTCTACTATTGCAGGTGATTGTCATGACTTGACTGAAAGGTACCCAAATTAATTTCTAACATGCAAGAACTGAGAGGCATTCAGCAATGGGGAACTAGGTGTACTTATCTACAAAGCACTGAAAAAGACTCCTGGATAATACTTTACAGACATCTGATAGATATTTAAAAATACAAGGTTTATTTAAAGTAGGTTGGTGTGGAGAAGAGTTTCTAGGATTATTTGAGTAAAAACATGCCATTAAAACAGTCTCATTTTTCATGTTAGGAATACAAAAGCTGTAATGACATTCAGTTACTGGCCAGGATATGAGATCTATTTATGTTACTTAGGAGAACCAAGCTTTTTTGTATTCAGTAGGAGCCAGCTCCTCCTGCTCACTGTACTGTAATTATCCTATTCAAAGAGCTGCACTGAGAATCTTCTTGGGTGATAATGTAACATACCATTGTTAGTGTGGTTAGACAGGGTATTAATAGTATTATAACCATCAGGGGTTAATCACTTTGAGATTGGATTTTACGAGTTCATGAAGAGTAAAAAAGAGTAAAGGGAGACTTTGAGACTATGTAACTAATCTTCCAGCATGAAATTTTAAGAAAATGAATCATTGGTATATTTAAGATGGCAGTGGATTATTGTGTATTGTGAGTTTGTATCTAGTAGGCTCTAAGCCTTCATGGTTCCCAAGTTATACTGAGAAGTTCTTGACGTGACAGACAAACATGTAGAGAAGGAGAAACTGTGCAGATACAAAAGCTGGGAAATACTCCAAGCCCTTGCCTTCCCTTTCAGATCAGCAGCAGCATTGCAGTGGGAAGTGCCTTTGTGTGATTGTCCAGTTCACACGAGAGCTGACACACCTGAACGGTTCTTAGTGCGGATGGAGGACACTGTGTCTACACACAGCTGCTGAGGTACACACAGGAAAGAAAAATGACTCAGTAGCCCTAAAGATGTATGCATGCCTGGAAGATGTGGGAGAAATTTCAAATCCTATATAAATTCAATAATATCAGTCATTTGATACAAGGAAGAAAATCCATATCAAACTCAGGATAGTGATTGATTCTTTCCAAAAAGATTATTTGCAGTCATAAAAGCAGAATCTCTATTTACCAATACCTTCAGTATTTCCTCTTGTGCGTTCTCTTCTGTCATTTATTTAAAATAAACTTACATAAATAATACAATTCATAACAGTATCAGAGAAAAAAAATAAATTCTGAATTCTTCGCTTCCTGTCATTACGTGGCCCAGAATCTGTTTCACATTAACACAATACTGTCCATGCTATGATTTTAGGGTGACTTTTCATGGTTTTTCTAGAAATTCAGGCTTTGAAGTCATGAGGCAATGATCATAAAATATAAGGATGACAGAAAAAACTCCCTTAACTTTTAACGGTGAACCAAAGCATCTACAAGTTATTACTTCTGCTGGTTGCTGATCTGATCTTGAACAATACAGGCATACAAATTATAACACCTGGTCTGTATAACAACATGAAATTAACTTAAAATTAAATTAAATTAAAATTAAAATTAAATTAAAAACTCTATTCAGTTTATCCATAATTTAGTTCTAAACTGACTCATTAGCTCAAGTTGAAAAAAAGTAAATTAAAATTAATTGCACAAATCAGCTTAAAAATAATAGTGAATCACAACAGAGTCAACCTTAATTCTGCCTCACATATTTGACTACAGTCACAACTGAATGGGAATGAAAGCAAAGGTTTTTATATCAAAAAAGTGAAACACACCCCAAAATTTCAGAAATGCACAGAATACAGGATTCATACAAATCAAGTTTTAACACCTCAAATTTTAAGTCTCAAATGATAGAATCCTATATGTTTCTCCATAGTTACATGTGACCTCTATGCACATCAGTGGCTGAATGTACAGTCGACGTCAAATTTCACCAGCATTTTAGGAGGCATTTTTACAAAGGATTCTGGGACACACTCTTATGGAGGAGAATAGCTCCATTTCTCTTAGTCTCCAATTTTACACTCAGCAGAAGGTACAAAGTTTCAAAATAATTTTAATGGTGTAATTATTTTAAAATATTTTGTTCATCAAGACATCTTCTGCTGCTCTGAAAAAACATAGCAGTGAATTTCCTAATGCCAAAGTGTTTTGTCAGTGAGTATTTTAGATAGTTTCACACCTTCTCTTCACTTTTTACTCTAGCTGTAAAAAACCCCTGAATATTGAATGTTTCCCAAAATAAGATATTGATACTGCTAACATGAGAGCAGAATAAAAAAGTAAGCTTAGGATAAGTTTTGAGGTAGGTTTTTAGGAAAAAGGTTAATGTCTATTGGTATCACAGAATCACAAAATTTGTGAGGGTGGAAGGGGACTCTTGAGATCACTCGGGGCAACCCCTTGTGTTCAAGAAGGGACATCTAGACCTGGCTGACCAGGATCATATTCAGGTGGATTTTCAATGCCTCTAGGGAGAGAATCTCCACTACCTCTCTGGGTAACCTGTGCAGTGCTCACTGACCACCAGTATGAAAGTGTGTCCTGATGCTCAGAGGAAACCTCCAGTGTTTCAGTTGGTGCCCCCTTCCTCAGGTCCTGCCACTGGGCACCTCGGGAAAGAGCCCCGCTCAGTCTTCTTTGTACCCTCCCTTCAAGTATTTGTGTAAATTAGTAAGATCCCCATGGGCCTTCTCTTCTCCAGGCTGTACAGTCTCAGCTCTGAGTCTTTATCATGGGAGAGATGCTGCAGTCCTTTAATCATTTTGCAGCCTTTTGCTGGACTTTCTCCAGTATGTCCATGCTCTTCATGTTCTGAAGCACCCAGAACTGGACACAGCCTTCCAGATGTGATCTTTCCAGTGCTGTGTAGAAGGGAAGGATCTCCTCCCTCAGCCTGCTGGCAGTACTCTGTCCAATGCAGTGCAGGGTACCATTGTGGCAAGGGCATATTACCAGCTCATGTTCATCTTGGGTGATTACCAGCGCCCCAAGGTCCTTCTCTCTGACAAGATGCTTTACAGATGGGCTGTCTCCAGTGTCTACTGATGTGCAGGGTTGTTCTTCCCCCAGGTTGAACTTCATGTCGTTTCTTCCACCCAATTTCTCCAGTTTGTCCAGGTCTGCCTGGATGTGATCACAACCTGCAGCCTGTTAGCCCCTCATCCCAGTTTTGTGTCATCAACAACTGGCTGAGGATACACTCTGCACCAGCATCCAGATCAGTAACAAAGACATTAAGCAGGACTGGACACAGCTTTGACTTCTGAGCCTGTTCTGGCCTGTCCTTCCTAAAGGTCCTGTATCACTCCATTCAACACTCGAGTTGTGGGAGTCATCCCACCACACCACCATGATCCCATCAAGACTTTCCTTGCTGCTGGTGCTGCCAGGATTCCTTGAGTGTGGATCACATTTTTTACTGTCAGGCATTGAACAGAGTCTACTAAATAAGTTGTTCACTTGAGGGAAAAAATAAAAGCCAGGATAAATAAATAAAAAAAAAAATCCGCAAAAACCATTACTATATCTCATGACTGTTTATTTCAGAGAGGATAGCTACAAGTAGCATCCCAAAGCAGGAAAACTTGCACCTGAATGAAGAAAATCTGAGTACACAAATTTTTCTTTCTTAAAGCAGAGGCTTTGTACAAAATCACTGTCCATAAAACAGCCAGCATGTAGCAAATGGCTACCATGAAACTTTAAAATCATCATCTTCATTGTGACATTAAACTCTGAATCCATATATGTGTCACAAACCCATAATTTCACTTTACAGTAACTCAGAGCTCAGTTCAGCTTCTTCTTACACCTACTAATAGTTTGTGATT
This sequence comes from Zonotrichia leucophrys gambelii, assembly GCF_028769735.1. Classification (NCBI taxonomy): domain Eukaryota; kingdom Metazoa; phylum Chordata; class Aves; order Passeriformes; family Passerellidae; genus Zonotrichia; species Zonotrichia leucophrys. The sequence goes on from NC_088171.1 coordinate 76,618,766, forward strand.
TATGCTTTTTGGTCTACCCCTTTACACCATAATCAAAGATGATAAAAGGATTATAATGAACATTTGCTTCTCTGCCTAGAAATGCTTCTTTTTGAACACATTTTTACATCATCTCTCTTCCTTTTGCAAGCACTTAGAAATCAGAGGTGGGTCAAAGTCTGAGTTTCATTTTTATCCTTTGGGAACTTTATAGAATATTAAATCTCTAATTCCCATTTGAGTCAAGTACTATAAAATAAAAGAAAGCTCAGAAGGAGCTTGTAGCCTCTTATTTTCCCTTTCCCTTCCCTTCCTTGCAAATTTTTTGATTAACAACTTAATTCAGACTATGAAAAAGAGAAAATACCATAGTTAATACTTGTCAACAAAATGACTAAGTTTTGTGTAAATCACTGGTGTATTACATCATTCTATATGAGAGAAGGTGATGTCAATAAATATTAAGCAGACTTCCTGATGTAAGCTGATGGTGTAAGATTTACTTTCTTAATTGCCATTAAAATTAACCAACATGAAGTTTCACAAGGCATCTTTGTTTGGAACCAGTAATGTCTGTGTTCTGCTTAAAGGTCATTGTGACTGGAATCAGATTGCCAGCCTATCTGTTTGTTTTGGTTTTTATTTTTCCCTTGCCTGATTATGATATTGAATATACAAGCACTAGCATTTTGGAGAAGTCTTTTGAGAGGCCTTTTGTGGAAAAATAACTGAGGGTAAAAAGAGACCTGTACAAAGATTATAGTTGCTACTCCCTAGATGGAACATGGTCAACATATCTGACCTCCCCCTCACAATACAATCTAAGGGCAACTAAACAGAGGGTAGAATGGAGTGGAAACACCATGTCCAGACTCTGGTGAGACCCTTGCAGAGGAGGGAATTCAGTGGTACCTTTCAGCTGATAAGCTGCACAGCAGCTAAAAACCAAGGGAGATAAAAGGAAATGTCCTGCTGCTGAATCAGCAAATGTGGTGAAACCATTGTCCTTGGAGTGATGCATGTCCCCATTCCAGGTGATCTCAGATATCATTCTGAGATACCCACCCCCAAGGTACAGCTATCCCTCACTGAGTGATCTGTATGACTAAAGTAACTCAAGCTCCCCCTAACATAAATAAACAGTATAAAAGTGAATTAGGAATGGGCTGAACCTGTCTTTTCCCCCATGAGAACAAGAGCAGTACAATTTGTGTGCTGAATTATTATCTTGTGCTAGCTTTTCTAAGGGATTAGATCCTGTTACTTCTTCACTTTGAATACATTTTTGCAGTCAGGTACTGGGAAAGATACTATCATCAGTACTATCATCATCAGGTACTATCATCATCAGTCTTTGAACCTTAACCTGTCACAATTTTATTAATTGTGTTATTCTGTGAACTGGTAATGTGAGCCCTTCAAGAATGCTGGCTGTCTCTGGCAGTGGGTAAAGGTGTGGAGACCCAGGAGGAAACCCCAATAGGGGATCTCTCTGTTTGGGGTGTGACCCTGAACAAGTCACTTGAACTGCTCTCCAATCCAGTTAACTGCTCAGTGAAGGCTCCCATAACAGGTTATTGACAGACTGGTAGGGCAGAAGGGTCTCAGATTTCATGGGGCTCTGAGAGACTAATCAAACATGAAGGTTTTAAGCAAATCTCCCATTTATACATAATACTTTGAAAAAAAACCCAAAAACTTTCAACCAAAAGTTTTTGTTAGTTTTTTACTTCCCACCTTCTGTAGAATTCTGGCTATTTGCTTTGGTGCTTGTTGGTTCATTAGATACTTATGAGCTTATGAGGATTCACGCGTCCATTACTATTCTTTCAAGCACTGAGCATAATTTTTCACACCTTTTGTGACAATAGCTCAAAATAAAAAAAAAAAAACATACAACTCTGTGATTTAATTACTTACCAATATAACCTAATGACTTTTACAACTGTATAGCTGTATAGTTTTTGTTTATTTTGAATAACAAGGTTACAGTTAGGTATTAGTTCCTGAGAACCCATGAAGTATACACCCTAATTATGTGTTTCATGTCTTTCAGGATTTGATGTTTCCTTTTTTTTTTCTACCGAAGTAATAGAAAAAATGTTCTGAAATTAGGCTGGTGTTGGAGTAGTAAAAAAACAATATATGTCTTGCTACAGCTCGCTGTACATCTTTGTGGAAGTGGATAAAAAATCAACTTTGTGCTTCCTTGCATACAGCAACAGTTAGAGCCATCTTTCATTAGGCAATAGAACTGGATGCTGAAATCTATTCCCTTACACTGGGTTTCTGTACACATGCAAATAAAAATGCTCTCCCCACAAGGTCATATTCTCTATATAATTGCAGAGGCCAGCCTTTCATAGCATTATATAATAGGGAGGTGCTTTCTCAAATATTATGGTTCAGTGCAGCACTTTCATAACACACACCTTAATGTAGCATGTAAAGTGTAATAGACCATTGCTGCATTCAGACATATCTCCAGATCAGTGATCAGCTAAGACCTTAAATAGAAAGAGAGGCTGTTCAAATAGCTACAACCTTCTTGTCTCTCTGCAGCTACAAAAATATTAGTAAGCCTTCAACATGCAGTTTCTCAGTTCTTTCCTTTCAGAAAAGAATTGTCATCTGGAAAAACCAAATGAATAAACATTTTTCCAGTACTCATTTTTACCCTGTCAGATATGACAGCAGGAGAGGATTTTGAGGTGTTGAATTTTTGTTTATTTGTTTGTTCATTGGATTGGTTTAAATTAAAGTGCATGCATCTATGCTGTTTACAAAGATTTGTGCATCTCCTGGTTTCCTTCACCTTTTTTTTTTTTTTATCAGGAGGCTTATGCACAAAGATACCTGCGAGATAAAGATTTTTTTATGAGGACACTGGACTTGCATAATGTTGATAATCAAATCTAGTCACGCTTTTTTCTCAATTCACAAATCACAGTGATGGAAAATAAGATCAAATGAATAAATGAAAATAATAATGAGGAACAAAACAATATATGAATAATTCATAGTCTAAATACAACACAAAACAAAAGGGAAATAAAGCTGGGAGGAATGGCCAATACCCCAGAGGGCTGTGCAGCCTTTCAGGAGGACCTCAAGAGGTTGGAGAGATGAGCAAAGAATAGCTATTTGAAATTTAACAAAAGAAAGTGCAGGATTCTGCCCCTGAGGAATAAGAACCCCATGAACCAGGACAGGCTGAGGGCTGGAAAGCAGCTCTGCAGGGAGGGCCCTGAGGGTCCTTGTGGAGAACAAGCTCTCCATGAGCCAGAAGTGTGTTCCTCTTGCTAGAAAGACCAATGGTATCCTGGGATGCATCAGGAATAATATTGCCACCAGGCTGAGGGAGGTGCTCCTGCCCCTCTGCTCAGCCCTGGTGAGCCCACATCTGGAGTGCTCTGTCCAGTTCTGGGCTCCTCAGTACAAGAAAGACATGGAGCTCTGGAGTAAGGGCAGCAGAGGATAACAAAAATGAGCCTTTTCAGTCTTGAGAAATGATGACTGAAAGGAGGTCTCATCAGTGTAAATTAGCGTCTGAAGGGAGGCTGTCAACAAGATGGAGCCAGATTCTTCTAAGTGATACTGAGCAGTGGGAAGCAAACAGGCAGAAATAGGCACAGAATCTTCCACATATGAGGAAGAACTTTTTTACTGTGCAGCTCTCTGTACCCAGAGAGGTTGTGGAGTCTCCCTCACCAAAGGTATTCAAGAACCACCAGGACATAATTCTGTTCAATGTGCTCCAGGATGGTCCCACCTGCCCAGGGAGGCTGCACCAGAGGACTGACTGTGGTCCCTTACAACTTTACTCATTCTATGTGAAGTAAAGTTATTTTCGACCAGCTCTTTTAGGCTGGTAGAAAATTAGAATTCTCATGCTGATGGATACAATTTGAAAATATTTAAAAGAATAATATGTCAGCATACTATTATATTGGCATTATGTATCTTTTAATATGGTAAAATAATAAGCCCATTAAATAGTTTATGAAATTAAAATATTCATTTGAAATTTTCTGGGCCTTTGGTAGTAAACAGGAAAACCTGAAAAAATATACAAAAATAGAATTAAGGATTAAAAGGTCAAATTCAATTCTTAAAGATCATCTTTAAGAAGATGATCTTAAAGATCATCTAGTCCCCTCTAACTGTGACATATCCTAAGGCATTCAGGTGACACAATCTTATTCTTGCTAAACTTGAAAAAGTTGTGGAAAGAAAAAAGCTAAAAGGTAGGAAAGGATAGAATAGATACCTCAGAAATAAATTCTAAAATTGTTCACTTCATCATTCAAAGTCCTGAGTCTTCTATGCTGTATATGTATATAACTTACAGTAATTTAAATAATGCATATACGTTAAAAAAATCATAGGGAGAAAAAAATGATTCAAATTATTATTTTTTTAATAAGAAAATCCAGTACAGCAAGAAAAACTGGTTTTGACAAGAAAGAATGATTTCATACTAGGGAAGTTGTAAGAAAACTGCACAGACTGAGAAAAAAAAATAAAAGGTAATTCAAGACAGGTAACTTAGTTATGTGTGCACTTTTCTAGATGTGATTTCCACAGTATACAGTAACACAACTTTTTGAGGTCTTTTAAATCCTGTGAAGGACTACTGGGCCTACCACAACTCTCTGTAAACTAAACTATACTCTAAACCTCTTTGCAATTACTTGCAACTATTCACTTGAGTCAGAGTATGCTACAGTGGAAACTAGCTGAATTTCGTACCATTCCTTTGAAAAGCACAAGAAGTTGAGACTCTGTAGTATATTGGTAGGAAATTAAATACACAGAACGTATAGCTGCAAGAACACTCATGCCATGCATAATGTTTTATTAAGCACAACACAAACTGAAAGATAAAGAAGTGGAGAATTCTGTATCTCCCTGATCTGAATGATCAACTGCAAGCTCAAGCAGATAATCTCTGAGAACAATTGATAGTGGCTATGAAATAGCTAGATGTCATGGTTTGACCAGGAAGGAGTGAGAATTCTGAGAAGCTGTGGTCAAACCAATGAAGGTTTTGAGTTTCATACTGACACCTGGTGTAGCCAGTGGGGTTTGGACACACCTCCGAGAATACACAGGGGTTAAAAGCAAGGCACTGCCCTGGCACTTCCTCTTTTGGACATCGTCGGGCGAAGAGGTCAGATCTCTCCCCCGTCCGGCCCGCTGCTGCTGGGCGGGGGAGGGGCCAGCCATGCGGTCAGCCTGGGGCCTGGACAGAGATGGGGTTGAAGGGGCTTCGGGGGGGCTTCGAAGATAGAAGGGTAGAAGGTCCCAGAGAGTCAGCCCTCGGGCAGCCAGCCCCCCCCTCCCCCCCCCCCAGGAGAGCAGCCAGCCAGGAGGAGAAGGAGGGAGACTGCCCGGCCGCAGCAGCAGCGTGTGGGCAGCGTGCGTGGGAGCCGTTCCGAGACCGACAGACAGAGACTGAAAACTTTTAACCCTTTCTTGCATGATTGGGGCCTTACAAAAATGCTAATCCTCCTCGAAGCTGAATAAGAAGAGAGATGAGAGATGAGATGACTTAGCCCGGAGATTGTGGAGATGATTAGATGGGGAGAGATGATTTAGAGTAGCCTTTTAGCTAGACTTTTTCTTGTAGCCATAGACTCAGTTGTTCCTGTGACACAGACTGCATTTAGGGAGAGGCAGTGCCTCAAAACCAAGAGAGTTCATTTGTGAGGACCCCCCGGCCCCAGGGGGTTAGAAAAATATGGGAGAGACAGTTGTCCCAAAAACAGAGACTGTGCCTTTTTAGAGTGAGACAAGGCATCCTTGAAAGACAACCCTAAAAGCAGCTCTGATCCATGTCTCAGTGGTGAGAGCACTGGGCATAGAAGGAACATGTCACAAGCGGCAAAAAGACTTTTTTCCCCCGAGCGGTGCCGAAGTGACAAGGAAGCATCCGAGATTTCAGTGTGTTTCCAGGAGAAGCCTATGGAACAAGAAAGACTCCTTTCCTCTTCATAAACTGCAGTTTGAGTATACTAAAGTGTCGTGCTGGGCTAAGCAGTTGGTGTTTTTTGAGAGAATGTATTAGATTGAGAAAGTCAGGGAGTGGGGAGGAAGAAAAGTAGTTTTTGTAAAGTTTTCAATTTTTTTTTTCTTTTCCTTATAGTCTTTCCCTATTTTTCCTGTAGTTTTAAGTAATAAAGTGTTATTTATGTTTAAGTTGGAGCCTGTTTTGCTTATTCCTAGTCACATCTCACAGCAGACACCAGAGTGAGGCATTTTCATGGAGGCACTGGCTCTGTGCCAAGCTCAAACCATGACTCTAGATAACTAATTTAGTAAAATACTTCTACTATACTGTCAACTAGAAGTCACTAAATATATCTTATAGTCATTGAATTACCTTCTGGGATAGCCAGAAGAACTCCCAGGTTTTGAATAATACCAGCAAAGACACAGGAGACGTTTTTAGCAGTGGTATAGTGTCTTTGCAAATCTGAAAGAGAGACAACCGCTGGAGTTGTATCCTGGGATTGGTCAATTTCTGATTATTTCAAAATGTCCCCAAGTTACTACCTAAAAAAGTATGAAGTGAAAGCTATTTTCTCAGAGAAGATTTTAGGCTTTTAGATTTTACATTCCCTCTGAAATAAGACATCAAGAATTACACATACAGAAACTAAGCAATCGCCTCAGGGGTCGGAGCTCTAATCTTCTTTCCACTATATTTTTCCACCTTTCCTTTCCCCCTTCTTCATTTGCAGGGAAGCTCATAATGGATATGGGATAGGGAACAAAACTTGTCTCACAACAAAAAATCCCATCTATTTTACAATGTCTGCAAAATTATCTATACACCTTGAAAAATTAGTGGAAAGAATGTAAAGAAAGTTACAACAGATATTAAATTCATTTGAATATGCACATATTTTAAACTCAGGAAGAGTTGACAGAGCTATCTGCAAGATTGAAATGTTGTCTTAAGCATCTCCAGCTATATACGTATCAAAGTGGTTCTGGTATCTCAAGTTACACCTAAGAAACATTTTTTATTCTATTTCAAATATGTTTGTCTAATCAGGTTTTTAACTTCATACATCACTCAGAAAATCACCCACTGAGACACTCCTGAAGGTGATGTGAGGAAAAAGTGTGTATTAAAGTGAAATTCTTAAGAGAAAACTGCATTGAATCTTCTAAAACTATATGTTACTTGAAATATTCAATTTTTTTATTGTTATAATGAATTATCAGGAACTACAATGACTGGTACATTTGCTACCATCTTTCCCTGAATGCAGACTATATTGTGAAAAGAGTAGGGTGCTTTTTTGTGTAAATCTAATTTCTACCAACTGCATTTTTTTTTTATCCCCCTAAAATTTAGGATAAAAGCCCTCAGTAGCCTAAGATTAACTAATATTTCTTCCCTCCAGCTCTTTCAACATTAGATGAAAATTATTTCATAGCCAGAAAGGAGACCAGATACTTCGTAGAATTTCTCAGATTCCTTCTATACCATCATGAATATATATTACCAAAATATATAATGAATATATATTATAAATGTATATCAGGTAGCTAAAAGTTTTCATGTTTTATATGTACATCAGCTAAAGTCAGATCATCATTCTAATTTCACTGAGCTGAGTATCCACTGCAGTGAACAATAGGTCATCCTCTTACTCATTTTCGTATTGCACAGCAGAACTCAGATTAAATCCAATGTAAGATAAATTCAAACTGGTGGAGTCTGCATAGTCCAGTGAACTGGGAAAATACAACCGCTGATTCCTATAGCAATGCTGCTCCATTGTCATGGCACCACTAATTGTACCTTCCACTCCTGGTTAAAAAAATAAGGCCCAGCACAACGGAGATTGGAACTTCTAATTACAAATGAAGTTCGTGCCAAGAGTTCAGAGGTTGAGTCCATTGCATGGTATGATAAAGCAAAGATATGCTCCACTGTAGGAGTACAAACCTACAGGGAGACAAGATTCAGGAAACAGCTGTTCCAAAAAAGATATGTTTAGGCTATAAACTATATAGGAAGAACACCTTTCACAACCCCATTAAAGACTCATGTGAAAAAAAGTGTTCTTTATTAAAATCTTTATAGTCATAAATCATTTCCTTACAAACTGAATGAAAATTATGACATTTTAGTATGACATTTTGTAATCCTTTAGCTTAAAAACATTAGGACTATGGAAAAAAAACATATATAAAATCAAAAACTATTTTTCAGGGTTTACAGATTTGGTCTCTATTCAACTTTTAGAAGCAATTATTTTCTTTTTTTATTGAAATAACTCTCTTCAATAAGAGATTTCAATAGAAAATAACCTTGTTAAAACTGTTTTGTTTTTCAGCTTGCTCCCTTTAATTAAACTGCACATTCCAGGAGAAAATGCAGCTACTTTCTGAATATTAATTATAATTCCCTTGAAGTCTCTTAGGTCATTAAAATATGATTAGCTAAAGGCTTTTCCTAGGTGGAATGAATAATAAACTTCGAATATACAGATCCATTTCAAGTCTACAATGATTATCTTGTTGGGATTCAGTTAATGAGAAAAATCCATCTCTGTTGGTTCAGTGACATGGATGAATATTTCAATTCCCAAAGATGCACAGCATGACTAACATAAATCACAACACCTGGAGTATCAAGTTAGCAGCCTCACACTGAAGGGTCTGAAAACTACTAAGAAGGAGACAAGTATTCCTGCTGAGTGTATTACCTAAAGTCTCTTCTTCCTTAATTATTTTTATCAGATTACTGTAAGTCAGCCCTTTGCTGAGGCTTATTAAAAAATGAATCCTGTTTCCACAATAAATTTGTTTTACCAACTTGTAATAAATGGATACATGAAAGCATCTGCATTTTTTTTCATTTCATCTTAAATGTAAACAGGAATCAGATAAATCTGTCCAGGAAGTGTGATATGAGACATTTTGTCACTTCTTTAATATTTCCAAATGCTCTTTCTGGGGGTTAGCCATAGTTCCAATTAGAAAGAAATGTTGCAATCATCCTTATCAATCTGTATGAGGTTTTAAAGAACATATCTGCATAGTTATATTCAATTAACACCATTAGAAAATGGGGCAATATTATATTACCCACTATGTAGGGAAACCTTCCACCCAGGAATGGTCTGAAACCATCTCACCATCATGAAAATTCAACCACAGCAACACTTGTAACAAGTTGCATTAGGTGATGACTCCTAGGAAAGTCTAGAGTAAGGAAGATTTACCCCCCAGGCATCCAGTATCCAATTAAAGTATGTTTAAACAAACTGGAGGTAACAGGGCTGTGGGGGAATGACCCCTAGTACCGAGAGTTGGCTGATGTCATTGTGAGGCTTCTCTCAGGTGTGGTGTAAATGTTCTGAAAACTGGGAGACATAGCCAGAGACAGGGAGAAAGCAAAGGTCACAGCCATCAGCAGGAAGGTAAAAAAAAAAAAAAAATCCAGGGAATCACTGGCCAGTAGGTGTCTCCTCCACCCCTGTGTAGGTGGTGGAGTAAGCAGCATATCTGGAAATGGAATGGCTTTCAGTACTAAGTACAGGAGAATGGATTTACAAAGGAAAAACCATGATTAACCACCTGATAACCTTCTTTGATGATAGAACTGGACCAGTGGAATAAAGGAGAGCAGTGGATATCATTTATCTTGATTTTAGCAAAACTTTCAGTAAAATCCCCCATAACATCCTCACAGACAAATTGATTAAGTTCATACCAGATAAATGGAGAGCAAGGAGGGAGGCCTGACTGCTCTCTAAACTTCTGGGCTCAAAGGATTTTGTCAAATGGCATATGATTCATCTGGAAGCCAGTAACTAGTGGTGTCACTAGGCATTGATATGGCATCTACTACTGTCTAACTTCTTCATAATGACCCAAATGATTGACCAGAAGGCACCCTCAGCAATTTTGATGATGATAAAAATAACTGGGAAGAATAGCATCAGGCGGGTGTGCTGCCATTTGGAGGAGCCTCAACAGGCTGGAGAAATGCGCTGACTGGAAACTCACACAGTTAACAAACAGATGTGCAGTGACCTGGTGACAGAATAGCCAGCCCCTGGGGACAAATAACTCCACAAAACACTACAGGCTGGGGCTGACTGGTTGGAAACCAAGCTGGTGGAAAGAGATCTGGATGTCCTGGTGGACACCAAGCAGAACATGATCTGGCGCTATCCCTTTGCAACAAAGACCATCGATAGCATCCATCCTTTGCTCCCTCAATGGGAGGATCATCAGCAGGCTGAGGGAGGTGAACCCTTCTCTCTGCTCAGCCCTTGGGAGACACATCTTAAAACCTGTGTTATGGTCTGAGTAGTCTTGAGGGGCTATCTAGAACAGAGGCTAGACAGTGTTAAAGGAATAAAGTAGGTATTTATTAAAAAGGCCTTCAAATGACACACTTTGCGCAGTGCAAGAGCCTGGCCAGGACTGCATCCAAGATGGATGCTGACTCAAAAGTTTCCACACTTTTATATGCTTTGGTCCATTTACATATTGGGGTTAATTGTCCAATTACAGCTTCAGGTTATGAAGTCCCATCCTTCCAATTTGCTCTCCTCAATTTGCTGTTGTTTACACTTTTTGGGCCTGAGGCTGCAACAGTGTCTTTGGTTTCCGGGCTGGAAAAGGATTGTTTTGTCTAACTAAACTCTGAAGAGGACTTGCTAAAATTTCATATGAAGTTCAGAGTTATATACTAATGCAGTACAGAATCTGGAAAATATGAAAGCTAAAACTTATGGCATGATGACTACCTCTGAACAAAAGGGTCATAGCACATAGTTACTGGCATAAGCGCAGCAAATAACCAATGTCAATGATTAGAAAACTCTCATTTTTTTCATGTGAAGGAAGATTGAGAGAACTGGGACTCTTCAGCCTGAAGGAGCAGAGTATCAATGGAATCTGATCATTGTGTATAAGTACCTGATGAAAGGAATAAAGATGGCAGAGTCAGACTCTTCTCAGTGATGCCTAAGAGAACACCATTGTGTAATCAACATTATTCAAATTTTAAACCCTAACGCCACAGCACTTTACCTACTACTCTAAAAAAAAGGAACTCTGTCCCAGTTGAAAACAGCACAATGAGCAAGCAGCAAGGGTACAAAATGAAATACACAAAATTCCACTTAATTGTTGGAAAAAAAATTAAACTTTTTTATTTTTTTAAACTCTGAAGTGGTCAAACGTAAGAAGGATGATGTGCAGTCTTTTTTTTTCTCTTAAGTTGGGCAAAACCTAACAAGAAAATGTCTCAAGTATCTGCAGCAACAAGGTGACCTCTAGATGTTCCTTCAAATTTCAATGACTGTTTGATGGGATTCATCTAATGACTTCGTAAACACCGAGACAACTTTCTCACTGCAAAACTGTCAGATGATTAATTATTTCCCCACCCTTGTAAAAAAAAAAAAGTTGCATGATATTCTGACATAATATTTGTATTATTAAATAAATAGGGTAATACAATGCCTACATAATTTGATTATCTATTTTAAAGCAATTCTATCATGATCCTCTTCTTCAGAAAACTTCTAGACAATAATTCAATAAAATTAGGCTTTAAAAAGCCCAACATTTTTCATGATTGCAGATAACCGATATAAAATATATAAAGCAGACACTAGCAAAGTAAATAGTAATTAATCTTACATTTCTGCACTATTTATTTTGAATAGCTACAGAGGTAGGTAAAGATCAGACCTAGCTGATAATCATTATATTGTTCTTGGTTGAGTTCCTCCATTGAGCATGTGCACACACACCACAGGCACACACACACAGAGCAATGTTATTTAAGTTTCAGGTAATTATAGCCTGAAACAGTCTGAGAAACAGCAACTACATACAGGTAATTAAATCTTCAACAGAGTACCATTACAACTGTAGGTGGTTAGTGCAGGGCTGCAGAAATTAGAAAGAAAAGAGTCTGGTCAACAGATAGGCAGATGCAAACATAAAACACACTTATGTACTAATGTACACAATAAATACATATATTGTCTATGTCTTCAGACAGAGGAATGAGAATCCATCTATATACAAAATAACTCTCAGAACTACTAGCTGGAATTCATGAAAGTCAGCTGCCTTTTACTTCCTTTTTGTACTTTCTTATACCTTTAATCATTCTATTAAAGGTATAAGAAAGTACTTAATCATTCTCTTAACAGCAAAGAGCATCTAATTGAATCTACTCATATAACTTACTTATTTCAATGCTAAAAAGAAGGGCTAGTAAGTGACTGCACTATTAAAGAAAAAATAAAGTTCTGATGTAATTATTATGCATAGAAGGGCTGATAGCTGTTTAGAGGTTTTTTTAAATTGGAATAATAAATGAGGAAGTTAGAAGAAAACTTAATTTGGCCAGAATCATGTAAGAAACATAGGGAAAAAACTATACAGTGATAAATTATGACACATCTCAGAAAATAAAGCAACAAAATACTACAGAATATTGAAAAATTGTACTTTTTTCAAAACTGCAAATGAAAGACTTGCTTTTCTTCATTGTAAACAGTAATTACGAGCTAGAATCTGACAGTGTTGTCTCTCTTACTGTTATGCTGAGTAATATTTTATTTTAAAAGCTGTCTCACTGACATAAGAAGCTTCATTATAATAAAAAGGTGTTACCAAACTGAGGATGATAATTAGTAGTCAAGAATATTTGATTGTTTACTAAAGACTCTTAATGTCCTTTTTTTACCTTACTATGAAAGTATCTACTCAAAAACCTATGACCCCTTAACAATATGGCACACGTCTCTGGAGCTTGCACGACCCATAAAATGTGCTGCAGTACTTTCAATTGATAAAATGTGATACTTTCAAGCTCTGTTCATATCTAGTTTTATCTTTCTCAGTAGCTGTCTGAAATACCAAGAACAAGAATGGGAAAGATAGTATACTTACAATTCAGTCTGACATCATAGCAGGACAAAAACAATTAACAAGTGAATTTTGGTAGCTGAGGTCTACAGGGTTTGTGTGCATGTTGCATAGTGCCATTCAAGTCCTGGTTAACACAAAAAAGAGTCATCTGTGCTGGCTTCTCTTTCTGGAAAAGACAGTAATTTGACTTTTCCTCAGATGTACAATAAAATTTGATCCAAATTCTATGAAAGTTTTTATAGAATCAGAGAGCAAATGGCAGATTCCTTGCTTTTAATAATAAATGTTCTGGTCTAAAATCCTGACATAGGACATTGTGTGTCAAATCAAGGCATGGCAGGATACAGAATTGGTAGGATGTAACGGTGTGCTTAGCAAAGCTGATGTACTTGCCACTGATTTCTCTGGGGGTCGGGATGTCATTCTCAGCCAGGGAACAGTAGAATGGAATGGCATGGTAATTTACACAGACACTGCTAGAGGGGTGGTAAATGAAGAGGTATGAAAAGAGTAGTCAGGATTAACAGAGAAATCTAAATTAAAAGCAATGGTGGCTAACTGGAACAAATGTGAAAAGAAAGGCATCTAATGCTTATGATGTTAGATGTGTAATCAAAGTTCTATCTTCAAATGGCTAAGAGAGCAGGAGGAAGATCAATACCAGTGATGGTAAAGATCAACTACCAGTGTTGAAGCATAACACTCAACTTCAATTTCTTTACTGTAACTGCTGTTGTTCAGTTTAGACAATTTAAGCGAGAATGAGAAAAATGCTATCTTCATCTTACTGAAAATTTCACAAACCAGATTTCTTCAAAGAAATGTCTCAAACTAACAGTAAACTCTAACAGCGTCCATGGGAACTGCAGCTGGACAACAGTAAGCCCATGAAAAATGTATATGTGTGTGTTTATCAAACATGTACATACTCATGTGTTATTTACATAACCTATTGTTTAAATGCCTACAAAATATACATTTAAAGTAGATATAAATAAAATCTTCTAGAAATCTGTCAAAAGAAACAGAAGACTGTTGGACACTATGCTGCTTAACAAGGAAGGGTTCTTGTAATAAAATTAAAAGTCAAGTAATGAGTCATATGATCGTCTTAAAATGAAAATTAGTGATATCTGTGTAAAGAAAAACGCAGAGTGTTTTTTGAGTGATAATACAGGAAAGACCCACCCCCCACAAAACCCCAAAATACTAACAAGAGTGCCAACAGATTATTGAAAGAGCTAGGAAGTCAGAAATATTATTTTATACTTAGCACCGAAGAAGTAACAAAACTGAAAATGATGAGATGCATACTAGAAACTGGTGATGACAGTGTTGTTCACAGCAGACAAACATAAAATCTGACTGCCAATGCAAATGCAAGTGTGGAGTATGACTTTCTGAGAGACTGCTAAAGTGCCTTCCTTAAATAATCTTTTCAAGTCCACACGGTATGTTCTCCTTAGTTTACAGTCTCTGCTGCATTCTAACTTTCTGTTACTGCTTCCTATATGGGTTTCTATCTACTTCAACCTTTCTTCTCATGAAAAGATAAGTAAAAAAATTTATGTGATTTTTTTCTAGCAGCTAATCTAAGCAGAACAGTAATTTTTTCAGCTTGCTCACATGGCAACAAATCCAACCACCCATGAGCTGGTTGGAAGCCAATGTTACTGGAATCAGGGTTTTCACATAGCTGGCCATTAAGAAGATAGTAACATCAAATCTTTAAAAGCAAGGAGTCAGTTACAGTCTGCCTCCCTCAGCCTAATCATCTGGATTGAAAGGAAACTGGGGAGCAAGAAATCCTTGTGTTTTGGATGCCTGACTGAAGGGAAGCTGAAGGGACGGGGGTTGCTTCCCAAATTCTCCAAATTAGGTAATTGTTAATTGTAAAATTCTTTGTCAGTTGAATGAAATAAACTTGCCAGCAAATGTTAAATTGCTTAAGATTAAAGTCATCAACAAGACTGTCATTCCTTGTACTCAACACACAGTCTGATAGGAACAAAAATTTTGCCTGCTTCAGAGAGCAGCTGTATGTCTTCCTTGTTTACAACTCTACTGCGGCATGCCAGATTAATCCAAACTTCCATTTCTGTATCTCTAATTTTGCAAGAAAACTCCTGGGTAGACAGGTATTTATGTGCCTGATTTGCAGACTTCTGTAACACACATATAAGCCCTGCTGACAGCAGTATCAGCAAGATTTATGTAGGCAGCTACCATACAGATTTAGGAGTCTGCCTGCACACATTGCACAGTATAGTCAATGCCAGGCACATATTTAGACAACATATTGGTCGTACAGATAAGTGGGGAAAAGTATATTATTTCAGAAAGCTTGATCCTGAATGTCAGTATTTCAAGCAGCAATATCATAGACTATTAACACAGCTACAGAATTCTCATTATTATTAAAAAAACCCACATCTCCATGAATACTATTATTATTATTATTATTATTATTATTTATTTTGAAACATTCATACAGCCTATTAACTTTGCATGATCTTTGAATGAGATTGCAGAAGGACAAAGCCCTTTCCTGAAATATTTTAAAATTCAAATAAGGCAAAGATGAGTAAGGATATGCATAGAACAGGGAAAAAAATGAAAATAAAAAAGAAAAAGAAGGAAAAAAATAAAGGGATTTAGAAAAGAAGATTAATATGAACTGTGAATATTTTAGGGACAAAAACCTGTTAATATATTTCATTGCACGGAGTGACTTAGAGTAAGACATGAGATATGGCACAGGAGGAGAAAATCGACTGTAAGAAAGCAGAAAGTAGTGGATTGGTGATCAAAAAAAGACTTTTAGAAAGTGTTTCAAAAGGGAGCAGTAAAAATACTGAAAAATATTCTCTGAATACACAGATCAACCAGAAAAACAAAAAAATCAATCAGCATCAAAAGTTTATCCTAAAAATTAAAAGTAATTAAAGTACTGAGAATTTCCAATGCCTCTTCAACTCCTACAAGAACCTGTCTTTGGAAGGCTGATTCTTTCCCCCCATAGATACTTTCCTAAGATTACCATTCCCCAAACAAGTAAACTGCACCATATATATAATGTGATATTTCAGAGACACTTCCTTCTTTGAGAAAACACCTTCTCAGACAGTCCTGGTACCACATAAGCTGCTTTTTACTGACTCAGTTTTCACTGGAAACGTCATTCTGTGCTTCCCCCAGCCATCTGACTAGAGCCAGATGTTTGGGAGAAAAAAAGGACTCAAACAAACTTTACCTGAACTGTACAGAACATTTCTTGTGTCAAGTCTGGGAAGTAAAAATGAGAGAAGCTGTCCAGTACAATCACAAAATAGAGATATTCTGAGCAAGAATATTTGTCATGCTACTGTAATTCTTCAGCATAATATAGAAGACAATAGATTTACTTCTCTAGCCTGCTGCAATGGGGCAAATTACTCAAAAATCATCTATCACAAAAGGATAAAGGGTGTCAGGATTTGAGCAACCATTTATTGTAGAGAGCAAAGGCCTTAGAAATCCCTTCCTTTTTGGCTAATGTAAATTTTTGCTGCTCTGTCTGGTTTACCACGGTACATGATTAAAAACAACTATAAAGGCTGTCCAGAATGAAAATGTGTCTCATTCATAGAGAAGACATTGGAGTAGTCCTGGAGGAGCAGAGATGACACACATGCACACAAGTTCAGGTTTATTGCAATGAATCACATTTCTACCAAAGAGGGGACACAGTTGAGTGACTCAGGTTAGAACTGATACTTTTTGTAGCAATCAATGTAAAGACAAACTTTGAAATATATTCTTTTCAATGTGATAAAGATTTCACCTACCACTCAAAAAGAATGCAGAAAACAATTTTACAATAACCACCTGAAAAGCCTTCCTGTCATTAATTTTCATGGATTTTTAAGCCACTTCCACTGCTTAGCAGAGCTGTTACTAATGGAAATATCACAGTGGTTTAAGGTTTTCTAAAATTTTCTTAAGGTGCAGCACAATTTCAAATATCCTCTAGAACTCAGCACATTTCTTAAACCTCACTGAAGCATGTGCTTGCTTCCTTTTTCCACTGTCCCTCACTTGTGTTTGTTGTTTCAGCCTGCAGCCACCCCTCAATGTGTTTTCATTTGAAGGCTAAATGTTATGTCCTGTACCAGGTGCCAGAGGGAGATGCTGAATGAAGAGCTTAATTTATACAAATTCAGGGGATTTTGAGGATTCCAGTGAACTTGCTGACTAACCCTGTGATTGTTAGGTCCTTCTGAAGTGTGCACAGCTAAGGACAAGCCCACTGCACTGTGCAGCACATTCAGTCGAGGTGTCCAGCTGGAATCATATACTCCTACAAAGTGAAAGTTCCCCAAGTATATCAGTCTGGTCTCAGACACCTCAATTTCTAAACCTGACATTTGCTACATATTGTCAGGGAGGGTCCACTCCCACAATAGTGCTTTCATGGGCACAGAGGGCTCAGAAGAGTGGAAAAGAGCAGAATGTTATGGGCCTCATGTGCCAAAATACCATTCTGAATCCCACTCTGAACACTAGTTATAGGGGAAAAAGAGAAAGGCTGCTACAAGGACCTCATCCAATACACTAATCAAGAAAGTAAAAAAGCAATACATGTGTGCTTTTTTCTGGTACATGGCAAAAGTACTTGATGAAAAGCTGATTTCTTTTCTGTCAGAAAGGAAGATGTATAGCTGTTGATTTGAGGTATCAGGAAAAGATTCTCCTTTCAAAAGATGGGCTATATTTTCAACAGAGATAATAAATATTTTTGGTAGTAATGGATCTTGATTTTTCCTGGTTTCCCAAAATACATAATTCCCCAAATTTGGACCTCAAGTAAATGGCTTGTGCAGCCTCATCAGTGTTCTATATTCACAAAAGCTTATGCATACTAGTATGCACCTAACTTATGACTTCTAAACCTTTGCCTTTGAAACATTCTACTTGCCACTGAGTTTGCACAGAGTCCACATGTGATGTTCAAACACCAGAAACCAGTGATTTCTACTTGGATTTCTCTGATTAGGGCCTTGTTTTCACCCCCACTAGAGGGAGAAATGGTCATACAAGGCTTTCTGAAACATAATTGCCTTTTCACCACACTGAGCGTGAAGAGGCTGATAAATCTGGTCATGGAACAACTCCACGAGCATCTAATTGCCCTGCAGAGTACTACAGAATTAGAGTAGCATTCCTCAGTCATCATCTTCACTACTTTTGAGGAAGTGGCTTACCTAATATATTCTAGATATGCGTATTGCATCTTGACATGCAGCAAAATGGTTTGTGTGAAGTTTTTATTTCTCATTTTAAAAGTAAAAATGATTAATATAGAAAGAATTTCCAGATAAACAAGATGAAAATTACTGAAAAGCAGAAGGATTTTTCTCTTACCTAGGAATTCAAAAATCACAGTTCATTTGTTCCTCGCTGAATATATATTTATTAGTGGCATGTGTAGGTGGACTATTATGCCAAGAATTCTATAGTTGAGGAGAAGATACAATAACTTCTTAAAAGTGAATATACTTCCAGGATATTTTTAGCATGTTACATACCCTTAATTTCATAGAAGAAATTTTATACAGGTAGTCTAGAACTCTGAGCTGCTAAAATACAAAACTAATAGGATACTGGGCTGTAGTAGAATATTATGTAGGATCTCCAGTAAACAGTTTATACAGTCCATTAATTCATTTAATTATATTAAAATGTATAAAAATATTTTTGTAAGGAAGGTTTTAAATTTTTAATAAGTTCTTTTTAAAGATAAAAATTTAAAAATGGCAAATATGCATAAAACAGAAAGAAATTTTATTAGCATACAATAGACAGCCATCATGGTACAGAATAGTCTAGGCATGTAACACAAAGTTCTGTCTTATTAATGACAGGAATTATAGCTCCTAACACCAACAAGGACTCTGAGTTTTATCCTGACTGACCTTCTGCAAAGAAGAATCTAATCCTCATATTTCTGCATTTACTGTCTAATGTCCATCTGCTACTTCCCCAAGACCATTCAAAAATTGAATGAAGATTTTTTTGAAGATTTTTTTATATGCCTCTATGTTTTCTTTTTGTTCAGATGATATGATTTACTCCTAAGACACATACAGGTGATGTAAATTGAAGGCTCCAAATTTAGCCTTTCAGTTATATAACCTTCACAACATTTCATTTTGAGGAGTGAATAAGTAACATAATCTTTTCCATTGTAAAGCATTGCCAAGCAAGTACCAGCAAGTCAGTAATCTATCGCAGTCATTAACATAAGAATCTCTTAGTTGGTAAATTTACTTAGAAGTATGTATAAAGTATAAATAAGTCATACTGTATACATCCCTGGTGGATCCTTGCCCAGAACATATATTCCATAGTACTTAACTGTGCTGCCTGCTATAAAATATGTGTGCCTCGCTGTTCCTGATAGATGTATCTTAAAACCTCTAGGCACAGAGAGAAAAAGCTATTTCTTACATCCAACGATACCCTGTGACTCTTTCAGGCTTTCTACAACCCATAGGATTTTAACTTATTTCCCCATGCCCTGCCAGCTCCACAAAGCCCTGAGCTGTCATCAGCAGCCACCGGACCACATTCCTGATGCCCCTGTTCCCGGAATATCCATCTGGTTCATATGGCAGAAGCCATGGTGGGCACCTGGAGCTCATAGGTTGTTCCTTCAAGCAGCATCTACAGAAATTCAGCATGTCTTTAAATGGGCAATATCTTTCTTTTTACTTAAATCATCAACTTAAAAATAACTAATATGAAATGTAACAAGCATTTTTTATAAAATCCACATTAATTAAAATATATAAATGTGCAAAAAGTATACAAGTGAAGGAATGAAAGCAGAACTATACCTACAATATTAACTCCTGAGTTACCTCAAAACCACCTTCCTGTGCCTCATTCAGCTACCTTGCTGTGTTCCCTCTTTCTCCTCCTTTCTTCTGAAAATGTGGTAAAATGTTTCAAGCTTAGTACTAGCTATTGCTGCCACAAAGCCTGTCAGAAAGCTCAGCAATAGGGAAAAATAAAAGCATCTCCTGGAGCACCACCCTTAGAAGAAACCTCCAGTAATACTGATGCCCTTCAATTGTCACATGGTGGAGAATGTTAACTCCTGTGGTAAATATTCCCTTCAAGATTATTTTGAGACCATCCTCGCAGGCTTCATCTTTCATCTGCAATTCTTTTTCAGCCTCATGCTTATTCAAGGAGAGTTCAATCAATCCCTTAGATAAATAAAGACTGTTTCCTATCCTTAGAAAAAGCTGTTGAGGACTGAAGTAGAAGAAACTTTCACCACACCTTCCCTCAGCTTCAAGAAGCCTGAAGCAGAGTATGCTGAGGAGTGCAGAGGCCTATTCTTGACAATTAGTCAAGGAAAAGAAAGCTAAGCTGGAAGGATCAATGAGCAAGCCTAAAGCATAATTGATTTGCATGTCATGTAATATTTGAGAGGCATTTTGTTTAGGAGGGTACACAAGTTCTGAGTTTACAGTAATATACAGTTCTAAAATACAGGAATACCTGGAATAATTGTAAAAGCAACATTTGTTAATAGCATACAGTGTTGCAACAGAAAAGCTAAAAACAAAGCAAGATATTAGAAGAAGAAAAATTCTGACTTTAAGAATTCCTTGTCAAGCAAGAGCTATAGTGCTAGGCCATATGGTGCGGTTCCATAGGGTGGTGACTGGGAGAGAGCTGATGATGGCGTTTTAGGTGTTACCAAACACCATCCAGGCCTACTGTCCATCATTCTGTGTCACCCCCAATCCCACAGCCACAATAGGCTGAGGGTGGGCAGGAGTCTGTGAGGGGACACTGCTGGGACAAGTGATTGAACTGAGCACAGAGACCTGCATCACACCACGCATCATCATGCTCAGCAATAACTGTGAGTTATTCCAAAGGAGCCACTGCTCAGAGCATAGCTGGGCATCCTCCTGCTGGTGATGAGGGATTACATTAGCATAACTTGGAGTTTGATTTGGGGTTTTCTTGCACCTTTTTTTTTCTTTTCTTCATACCCTCGCTGCCTCCTTCACTCATTAAACTGTAGTGACTCACAAGGTTTTCTTGATGATCTTCAAATTCTCTCCCTTACGTTGTGATGGGATGGCTGCTGAGTGCTCAGCTGCTGCCTGAGGTCAAACCACCGCACCAGGAAAGCTCTGAAGTTGGCTAGAATGGCTGGTGTATAAAATGAAGTGAGAAAATAGCACTCTGAAGCACATCTAGCAAGAGAAATGCTAGATGTAGAAAGCAGAGGGAGAGAGAGCAGGAGGGCGGGGGAGAGGTTGTGTGAAGCATGTCTAAAGGGATGAGAAGCAGAGCAATGGGTAGTGTAGAACAGCAAGAACAGGGGTTGGCAGCGTGAGACACAACAAAATCTGAACCAGGTGAGATCAATGCACTTACTCAGCTTAAATGCAGCCTTAGCCCCCATCAAGGCTTCAAAAACCTTGAACAGTGACTGTCAGTTATTACAGGAGAAAAAACCAGCAAGCTGACCTAGCAGCTGCTTCCTCTTAAGAAAACACAGGAAAATATTATTGATCTAGTTTTATATTAAGTACTGTGCTTACTGTTTCTGACCTTTTTTATTTCCATTTAATAAAAATGTGCTTGTTAGCCATTTTATTTACTTTTCACAGCTGCATAATATACTTCACTGCATAAAGCATTTTTCACTGCAAATTGCATCCTAAATCAATCTTTGTATGAAAAAATATGCAGGACTCAAACTCCTTAATTAAATAATTCTGTGTAGTTCTTTAAAGATGAAGAGAAGGTACTACATTAATTACTTTATTTTTTTCTGTCTTCTGACTGATCTCCAACCTCTTCCATTTTGGTATACCATGAAAGTGACCTTTGTAGAAAAGATACTGTTCTAGTATCATCTTCACCCTTCTTTGTCAATATGCTAAGCTGCAAGAACTAATCAACTTAATGCATTTCACATTATGGTTCAAGTGGGGTGTTTTTTACAACAATGGCATGTTCATACAAAGAAACTGTATTTTCTTATACAATGATAAAATGAAATCTCTCAGTACAGTAAAAGAATCACTGCCATTCTTAGCTTAAAAAAAACCCCATAATAAAGCAGCAAAACTTGGAAAACCTTATGAAAAGACATCAGAAAATTTTCTCCTAGGATTGTTGCAAGACACCTAGACTCAGAAGGTTTGGTATGGGAACATTCAAGAATCTCATTAAAAGTGTCTATTTATGTGGATGACTATGGGTCATGCTATCTGAAGTGACCAAAAAGTACACCAAAAAGGCAGAAAAGTATTCAAGTCTGATCCAAATGTGAGTGGCACCTTAATATAGTTGACCAATGTACCATTTTTTGGCCAGGATGAACAGACAGCACTCAGAATTAAATAACATCTTTAGGAAGTAACAAGGAATTTTTTAAACAAGCTCCTCAATAAGACAAAACTCGGTGTATGTTATTTGACGACAAAGGAATTCAATTCAAGATTTGTTCATAATTTAGACAAAAAAGGTGTCAAAATTAACAGAAAGCCATGCCTCTTTATTAGCTGTAACATTCTAGTGCCCAAGGGAAGTGCTTGTTTTGTTTATTTCAGTCCTGGAATCTGTGATGTATTTACTAAAAAAAACCCAAAAAAAAAAAAAAAAAAAAAAAACCCCACAAACCCCCCCCCCCCCAAAAAAAAAAACCAAAAAAGGCAAAAACACCCAAAAAACCCAAAAAAAACAACAAAAAAAAAAACAAAACAACACCAAAAACCCTTGTGTCTAGCAAGCAAAGCTCTTCTAGAAGACCTACACCTGCCAAGACCATATGACTACTAGAGGAAAAATCCTATTTAGAATGCTGAGTGTAATTCTGTCACACATGTTAATCTTTCTCAAATTCATATTGACATAAATGAATTAAAGAAACTTGGCTTGATTAACCATACCAAAGGCTAAGATGGAATGGAAGCATTCCCTGCAAATAAATCAGGATGCAAATACTGGGGAGAAAGAGATAATTCAGTCATACAAGGAGGCTGGCAGAAGAACAAGGGCTGAATAAATCAAGCTGGTGACTAGAAGAAAGCTCCCAATTATTTATGATGTGAGGGTCTAAAACAGCTTCTCAAGAGACACAGTGGAACACAAGCCAACCAGTGCTAACAAGCTTGGTCATTTATTGAATTACAGTAGAGGAACCCTATGCAGTGTGTCTGTGCACTTCACAGAACAGGTCCATCTTGCTCCCTGCTCATACAGGTAGGATTAAATCTTTGTCTGAGAATGTCCAGGTTTTCTCTTGTCTGATGTACTGATTTTTTGAGATAGAAGTAATTTTCTTTATAGCACCTGCTATTGTGCTACTCTTTGGACTTGTTTTGATAACACAGGGATGTTTTAGCCATTGCTGTGCAGTATTTACACAGTGCCAAGGTCTTTTCTGCTTCAGATACTCTGCCAGTGAGTGCACTGGAATGACAAGAAATCAGGAGAGAGCACAGCCAGAACAGCTGACTCCAATTGACCAAAGAAGGAGGCTCCCTACATATGGCATCATGCTCAGCACATAAAGCTGGAGGAAGGAAGAAGGGTGGGATGCTTGGAGTAATGGCAGCAATTTTCCCAAGTCACTGTCATACATGGTTGAGGTGGCCAAACACCTGCCTGCTGTTTGGAAGTAGCAACTTATTTTGATCTGCTTACAAGCGCATATGTCTTTTTTTTCCCCCCTCTATTTAAGGATGATTATCAACCCACTTTTCCCCTCCAATTCTTTCCCCGATCCTACTGGTCAGGGAAAGAAAAGTGGCTATGTAGTGCTTAGTTGCTTGCAGGAATTAACTCAGAGCCTCTGCTCACTGCCTGAGCTTTTGTTATATATTCCCAAATAGTGTAGTGTAGGGCTGGCTTGGAAAGGAAATGATAAAAAAACAAAAATTAAATACAACAAATAAAGAGCTAAGCATGCCTTCCACAAACCAATCAACAATGCTTTAGTGTGCACTTCCATTATGATAAAAATTTTGAGATTTAATATTACAAAAACTTCTCACCTGCCACAGCTTCTCATTCCACTCAGTTAAAACTCCTATATTTACTGTGTAGAATTGATGTCCCAGGCTACTTTCACCACCAAGGAAACTACCAGAGTCCATAGGGAATCCAGCAACAGACCCTCATTTTTTTAAGAGAAACCTCCTAAGAGACCCAACAAGCTTAATGAATAGAAGGACCCACTATCTCCCCATGTAGAAATCTTAGCAGAAAGTGCCCAGAAAAAGCCAAGGTATTCTTTCCTATGTTAGCTATTTCAGTTGTGTGGACTTATCATTTGTCATTATTTACAGAATAAAGGCCATACCCCAGTGTATCATGCAAAACCCATGTGAGCATTCTCCTTCCAGCCTGCTGATCTTGCTCTAGCTGGCCTATCACATGTAGACTATTAATAAAATAGAACTAGTTTTAGCTCACAATACCAAAAAGAAAAGGGAAACATAATTTTTCACTGATATTACAAATCTTGTACAGAAAGCAATAGCCTAAGTTACCTATTTCCAGTGTTTTAGTCTGTGCTACTTCTGAGCACAACTTGAAAAATGGTTCTGTTTATTTTATCTTATCACATTAGCCTGGTATTACTTTTTGCTCATAACCATTCAGACATGTTTGGCATTTAACATATGCTATTTTGGAAAAGATTCTAATCTGTTAAATAAGTTTTAGGCTTATCTGAAAAGGCATTTTTCTTGCATACAGCTATCTGCAGATAGTGTGATGGAAGATTAAAAAAAAGTCAGTATCTCTCCCTTCCCTACAAGCAGCTCCCTCTCTACTAATCTTAGTTGTTACAAGCAAGGATGTCAGAGACCTGGCATACAGGTTTTTAAACCAAATTGACAATTTCCTTTTAGTGCTTTTAGGTAATTATATTTTAAATTTATGTGAGAATACTGATAAATGAGCAACTGAACTGTAAATTACAGTTCCAACATTTTTTTTCAGAAGAGGAAAGCTCTTCCTTTGAAGGCGAAAGGAAAAAAGAAGTGAAAGAAAAAAGCCTGGGGATATTGTGACCATCTTCAGCAGCAGGCAGCCCCAATACTTTTAGCAATTAAGCTTGTCAGAATTCCTTCTCACAAACTCCTGCTGCTCTAGCAGCAGCAAGTGCCAGCAGGCAGCTGTGTTCCCAGAGACTGCGAACACAAACCCAGCAGAAGACAACTTGGTAGTTCCTTGTGGAAGATGAAGAAAGCCTGACAGATGAACTCCCTAATAAACTTCTGTGAATTAAGAGCTGCAGGGAGTTTAAGCTTTTATGCTTTTATTTGCATAATGACCAGCATAAGTTCTCATGTCACAAAAGGAAATGGACTTTCCTGCCTGAGGCCACCACACTACATCAATCACTCCATCACTTAAGCAGCACAGCCTGATAAAATCATCATGCCTTTATAAAACAGCTGCCTTGTAAGGAGTACAGGAGAATTCAGCATTAAGAACAGGGGCACTCACTTAGCAAGAGATTTGCTAAGGTGTGAATCAGACTAGTGAAGTTCTTTAGTAATTAGATATTAGAACATTAAAAGTCTACCTGAGCTCTATTTATCCAGTAACTTATTTAACTCACCCAAAGCACAACCAGTTTAAGAGAAACATCTCAAACTAAACTAAGAACATGGGCACAGAAATGGTTTTGACCAACATATTAGAATCATAGAATGATTTGGGCTGGAGATGACCCTAAGGACTAGTTCCAACTCCCTGCCATGGTCAGGGATGTCTTCCAGTAGATCAGATTTCTCAGGATACCATCCTACCTAGTCTTGAACTCTTCCAGGAATGATGTGTCCACAACTTCCCTGAGTAACCTGTTTCAGTGCCCCACCACCCTCCCTGCAAACAGTCACACCACATAAGCTTGTCGTGTTCCAGATGTCTGATCATGTTCCTGACAAGGGAAAAAGGCCTGAGGTTGTCTTTATGCTCTGTATACCAGAGGGGATTATCCTCCCTCACCCTTCCATTCCTCTGGCCCCTTTAATTATTTTTTCTGTAATTAGAATTTGACAGATAGAATTAAAGAGGTGCAGTGTAGTGGATTCTCAAAACAAGGATCATGGCTACCTGTGTCATAACCATCATCCTTCTTCATGATACATTATCCTGTATAACAGCTGATAAATGTATGAGTTTAATCTGTTTCAGTTTAAGTAGTATGATTTTCAACATACTACTTAACTGTGTGACTGAAATATTTTGTTATTTTCTCCAAGAGGGGGGAAGGATGCATTACTTTCTTTTCTTTTAAATCTTTATTTTTAATCAAGTGATATGGCTCCATTAGCCTTTGGGGGTGGGGGTGTAAATCCCTCTCTCTGCCATTGAGATCAACAGTTCTAAGCTTCCTATTTGCATCAAGAAGTCACAGAAAATTTCT
Source organism: Zonotrichia leucophrys gambelii (assembly GCF_028769735.1). Taxonomy (NCBI): domain Eukaryota; kingdom Metazoa; phylum Chordata; class Aves; order Passeriformes; family Passerellidae; genus Zonotrichia; species Zonotrichia leucophrys. The sequence goes on from NC_088171.1 coordinate 76,645,137, forward strand.
CTTTCTTTCTCATGAATCATGTTAGCAAAAACCAGTGAATAGCTATCTTAAATATCCTTGTGGTGGATGGGATGAACAGTTCTTGAGAACATGGAGTGTACTCCAGCTGTGGAGTGTACAGATGTGTGGGAACATAAATGTGGGAGGTAACAATGAAACGCTGCAACCCAAGGGGTCCTTCAGACAGTCCTGAGTGTAAAGACAGTGGCCAAACAAAACATCTCACTTACCTGTAATAAGTCTAGTCATTCCTTTAAGGATAGGAATAGAGCTTGCAGTCCCTTCAAGATGGAGGGCTTACAGCCAAGTCTGCTCACTGTTCAATCGGCAAACGCAAATCAGAAATTCTGTATTATCAGAACAGCCAAGTATTTACAATGTATGAGTCTTGGCAAAACACCCTGTGCTCAAGCTGAAATAAAATGAATGCTTGTTCTTCTGGAAACTGTAGTTAATTAACCAGAGAATCATTCCACCTGGCTTGCACTATTCATGGCACTTACACAGAAGATCAGTCTATAGAAACTAAATCTCAACTAAAGTGGATTTAAGCTTATAAAGTATTTTTCTTAGAGTTCAAGTATAAGTCCTATGCCTCCCCTTTGATTTCAGCATGGATTTTGTCTGATGCCACAAAATTAGGTTTGGATGCACGTCTCCCCACAAGTCAGCAAGGAAGAACATTATTTTCAGTTTATAAGGCAGAAGTAATTTCCTGAATGAGGGGGAAGTCGAGAGTGGGGAGGGGGGAAGTTACTTAAAGGAAGCCTGAAAATTGAATGGAGCGTAAATGTGTTATTTCTTGAGACAAAAATAACTATCGTTGAAATTCATGCCTAAGTGAAGTTTCTAAACATCAGAAAGGATAATAATATATGCTGTAGAAACCCTATGATCAGGGTTTTCAGGTATAACAGATTTGCCCACTAGGAAGCATCCATCAAAGAAGCTTTAATGATCTAAATGTCACCATAGAGCAAAGAAACTACAGGAATGTTCTTTTATTATGCCTGGAACAGCAACACTTCTACCAGCAATATTTAGAAAAGAATATGAATAAAGAGAAAGCAGCCATGCTCTGTAACAAAATCAAGTAAATCAAGTATTATTGACTCAACAGGATCCTTTTGCCTCTTTCAGGTGGGATTTGGGATTTAGGTTTTTCCTTTTTTTTTTTTTTTTTTGCAAGAACATGTACTTTACTAGTTGCTGTCAAAAAAAAAAAAAAAAGAATGTGCTGAATGTTTTTCATCTTTGCAAGGATAGTTCAGATAATATGATTTTCCTTTATTTTAGTCCCTATTAATAGGAATAGAGATTCCAAGTGAATTATTTAACACTGAATTAATATTGCAAATAGAAGTATGCAAAATATTAAAATTTAGGTATTATTACTAATATGAACCATTTCTTTTATATTGTTGAGATCAACTGGATCATTGCCTCATTGTCCCCTAAGTGATGTCTAGGTTTTGCCAAATGAGGAGTTGGAAGGGTCACATGAGTCCCTCCTAACTCATGTGCTTAAAAATTCAATTTACTTCATTCACTTTATAAGTAGGTATTAGTATGGACAAAAAATGAAATGTCTCTTCATCTTGTAAAATACTATAATTTGCAGACATTTAGTTACAGTCAATGAATATCTAAAATTTTCCCCTGTTTTGTTCAGCAATAATTTGCTGAAGCTGGAGGAAACCATGAATTAGAGTCCAAAGCCAACCATCAAAAGAACAATAAAGAAACTGAAAACAGTTAAGTGGCTAATCCATTAAAGAATTTCCTCTTTTTCTTAAATTAACATGAAGTAGAGGCTAAAAAAACTGAGTTCTCCTAAATGTTCTATAAAATTCATATTATTTACTTTATTTAAATATTCTTTAATTTATTTAGTAGGAAAACATATATTTATGGTACCCTGCTATGAAAAGAATTGTCCTAAATCTGAAGAACAAGTTTTGAGCAAGTATTCTTTGCAGCTGTTTAGAGTAAATCTTGTGATTTAAAAAATTCAAAGAAAAAAATGATGCCATCAAGGTTTCTTTAAATATTTTATTTTTGCTTGTCAAGAATACTTTTAGTCAGAACTCAAATAAAAGGGGAAAATTATCATTATTTTAAAGGAATTTAATGGTAATTTTTCTTGATGATTACAATTCTTTTATCCTGCAAACAAGATCCTAAATTCAGAAAACATACCATATCCTTAATAGAACTACAATAGAGGTAGCGAAGAAATAAGATGATAATTTTTTGTGTTTCACTAAACATACCAAGTTTACTAGGTTTAAATTTCCACACACCATTTAAATCATGACTGTATTATGAAGGATGGAGTACCTTCATATTATTTCACCTTATGTCCAAATGCTAGATTATTTCTGTAAATTCCTCTGCCTTCTGTAAACCACACTGAAATTTATCAATAGACAACTGAAACTCTATTATGTAAGATAAACATAGATTAAGATTACTAATGCTCTACAAGTGGTGGGGCTCTTTGGGGTTGTGAGACATCTTATCTGAGAAATTCTGAATAAGTCATGATTGCCATGGGCTAAGACTAGACACCAACCCTAAGCAAGTGGCTTTGATTTCCCATATTAAACATTAATATGGTATATGCTTTCTTTTTTTCTCTCTTTCTTAATTTATTCTAAGACAGTTCCCAATTTTAGCTGGTTTTCTTCCAATTAAAGGTGTGAAAAAACTAATTATAAGCTCATAAACACATAGAAATGACATGAACTTCTATACATTTCTTCTCAATAGTTGAAAAAAGCCACACACCAAGGAATTGCATCAATTCAACTCTCTTAAATCAGGATAAGTGAATTATATTGATTTAGTTTAATTCTCTAACAAGCTAAATGAATGCATTCTAATTCAGAATAACCAGAGTTTTACTTATTCAACAACGTCAATTTAGAAGGAAATTTACTAAAATTCAATTCAGATTGTTTATGTATGTAGAAAAAGTCTATGGGGAAGCATACGCTGGATAGCCTTAGGAAATAGCATCATATATTTCTATTCCAACATGGTATGCAGCACCTATTCCAGAAGTTCAAAAGTTCAAATAGGACATTGTACCAGTAAGTAATAATTTTTAATTCTTTCCTTACCATATTATCGCAACACACAAAATGCATGTGTGTGAGGAGATATCTTTTGGTGTATTAAAAAAGAAACAAGTGGTTTTGGCCATGAAATATAGATTGTCAATATCAGTAAGGGCTGGATACAAAGTACAAAAATAATGCATGAAAGCATGAAAAAAGAAGGAATAATTAGGTAGAATCATATAACTGTAGAATATGCTGATTTGGAAGGGATCCACAAGAACCACGGAGTCCAACTCCGAATGCACCTGATACTATGGAAAACAGGCTTTGGATATTTTGCCCTTATTTAATTTTACTGCCAAGAACCAGGTTCTGTTAAACCCATTCTAGCAAAAGTTAAAACCTGAATGCAGTACTGTTCAAGAAATGAATTCATTCTTAGCATCTGAATTATTGCTGGACATTGCTTTAAGGTTGCTTTACACTTTTTTCCACTGTTTCCCATGGAACAATTTCAGGGTGAGGTGCATTACTTCAAAATAATGGCAGCAGGATTCATCCTGATTTGGCTAAAGAGGAAATTCAGATATGTGTTTCTATTATTTTAATGAAGTGACTCAGCAGGATTTCATTTTTTCCAACAATTATGAAAATAAAATTACAAATGTATACAACACTGGTCTGTCCTCCCCATGAAAATCCAAATGTTTTTCCATCCACAGAGCAAAGAGGTTTCGCTAATTTTGCTATTTCCCAGCTCAGCTAAAAATAAAATTAAATAAATATGTGCCAATTTCAAAGTGATTCTATTATAAATGCTCAATATATTCTTTCATTCACCCTTTTGTTGTTTTTCTTTTCATTTTTGCCGCTGAAAGAACTGTCCAGTTTACATCTGTAGAATTAGAGAAACATGTTGAGCACTTATTACCTCAAGAATTTTCCATCCTTCAAAATATACTTTAGAAATTTGGTAGAAGGACCCAGTGTTTTGTGGTTTTCCTAATTTTGTTTGTCTGTTGTTTTCTAAGAAATATTCTCACTCAATCACCTTCATCCTCTGAAGGAAAGACGAAGAGATTCTGTTATTCCAGAAAAGTTTTATAGAGAATTTATTTAATCTTCATTGTTTAAATACAGATTAAATTTATTGGCTTCCTATAATGATAGAGAAAGTCGAATTTGAACAAAATGACAAAAATGCACATGATTCCAGAACCACTCGGATGTTTTCAAAAGAAGAGGCTATGCATCTGCAGACTTCCAGCTTATATCTGTGTTTCATGTACGTATGCAAACTCTGACTTTTGAGTCACAAAATTTTTTTGCAGTTTCAAATTCTTTCAGAACTTTGCTGAAGTCTGGGAATATGCATGCAGCTGCACATTCCCAGCATCTTCTAAGAGTTTTGTGTGATTCATACCAAAGATATACATTCTAAGAGAAGAAGTGTTATTTAAGAGCCTTAAAAATTTATTAACATTTTAATGGATGCTTGGCAAGTTTTAAAGTAAAATTTGGCTATAAAAATAATTCAAGAAACCTAAATGCAAAAATATGCTTATCATGATTCTCACCAATAAGTCACTAAATTCAGTGATGCTGTTTAAATTCTAAATTTTAAAAGCCCCAAATCCCCATATTCACATCTATCCCTGGGGTACCCAACTTTCTTTCAAGAGAAAGGACAACATATTTGTCATAGAAAACTGTCAGTGCATGACAGATCATATGCCACAAATAGTAGTGGGACTTCTTTGAAATTATGGCCTTGCTGAATACTTAGAATATGCTTAAGCATATGCAGAAATGTGTGTTAAATATATTAAGCTTAAATAAAGCTTCCAGAAACAGAGGATTTATTTTGACACTTTGATTAACAGTTTTAAATAGAAAGAAATAATACTCAGATATGCCCCACACATTTCCACATATCAGAGAAGGTATTCCTCAATATAAACAATTTATAAAATGGTCTCTCAATATGCCATTGTTTTTGTTTTATGAGAGGCTTGGTTGATTTACCCTGGTTTTCCTGGGGAGGGATGTGATGGCTTTGTTGAAATGAGTGCTCTTCTGTCAGGAATATATTTGTGTTTCTTTATTACTGAATGTAGAATAAAAAGCCTCTTATAGTCCTGCAGAATCAGTAAACAGAACATAGATCACTACAAATACAGAATGGGTTGTACATGACTTGATGTCCCATCCTCCAAACTCTTACTTGTGAGATTAAAACAATAATTTTCAAAATATTGCAGATAAGACATACAGTGATGTGTTCAGTCACAAAGGCACAGGAGACTCTTGGCTAATTTAAGGCAAAACAATGCCCAATGGTCAATTAGAAAGTTTTATTGATGGCAAAAATTATTTAAACCTTAAACATTAAGGTAGTTTGAATGGCCCATGGTGGCAATGATTTAACTTTCCTGAGCAGAAGGGAAATTCCAACTTTTCTGACTAACTTTTCGTAACAGCACATGACAACAAATTCTGATCAGCCCATAGTAGCAGTGTTTTATACTTTTAAACTTATGCCAGGCTGAACAACCCAACACAGAAGCAATATAGATTTGTAAGGAGAGGAAGAGAAGAAGAAGGAAAGATAAGAAAATAGAGGAAAAGATCAGGATCACTAGGCAGAGTTCCAGAGACATCTCTGGTTCATTTCCTTTGGATGGAGGGTGAGCACCCAGCCCCTCTCACTTGTGCCATTTATAGGTTAGCCCTTGCATATTCACAATTTGTTATTTTTGAACTCTTCAGAAGTGGACAGGGGGAGTCTTTTGCTTTCAATCCCACTCTCTCTGTCAGACACGCAAGTGCAGTTCTGTCTCAAACTTGGGTTTAGAGATAGTTGTTATCCAGAAGAAGGAAGCTGGTCCCAGAAAAATGCTATCCTGCCTCTGCAAGACCCTCTTTGGGTCTTATCTCATTGGCATGGTAACATTCCTTTTCTTTTCTGCCAAGTGTTTGAAATATTTACTCTTTCAGTTTTTTAGTCTCTCAAGCAAACATTCCCAAATTGTTTGCAGGAGGAGAAATCTCCAAAGCACTTCAGAGCATAATTCCCTGAAGTAAGAGTTGCTACAACATTTCATGTAATTTACTTATCTCCATTTTTAAACAACTTCTAGCTATCAGTAACTGGCAAAAACCCCTGATTGCCAGTAGCAATTTGGCTGGATAATGCACCTTTATCACTCTTTTATCCAATTTGAGAATTATCTGATTTATTTGGCATTAAGTTACTGAAACTTTCACAGGAAAAGCCGTGGCCATGCACTGCTGTCATGAATTTTCATTGTAGCAGTGCGTGCTATATTTGGGGACAATAAAAAAAGGAAATTTTAAGTTATAGCAAAAAGGAGACCAGAAATAAGGATGGTGAGCTCACCAACAGGGACACAGACAAAGCAAAGGAGTTTAATGCTTTCTTTACCCCAGTCTTCAGCACTAATGATAGGCTATCAATCCCCCTGCAAAAAACAACAATAAAACAAATCTTGGATTTCCTTTGGTGGTTTTTTTACATTTCTGAAAAGGACATTTCTTCTTAAAAAGCAATCATGCTTTTCAAGAAGTACATTGTGTATAATGTGCTTTGCCCAGCTCCAGCAGTGTGGGGAGCATTGTAGAGGATGACAGCATGTTTCAGATCACTCTGACTCCTTGAGATAAAGTGTAAATCTAGAAACTGTATGAATTCCCACTCTGGACATCAGAATCCAGAAATGTTCACAGAAACCTGGCAACCATAAATGTAAAGTGGTAAATATGCCCAGAATTTTTGACATCCTTGCATAAGGGCATGGCTTTGGTGTGCAAGCATTTTTTGTCATTACATTGATTTTGCCTCTATTTGAAAAAGCGTTATTTTCTTTTTGTGTTCTCTCCATTCAGCAAGTATCAGAGGATCCAACTTAAGTCACAGATGGGCAATATAAGAAAATATTTATCATGAAACAGTAAACACACTTTTCCATACAGAATTTGCCCAATTTAGTTTGAAAGTAGATTCAAGATATCCGCTTAGGATTTTGTAAAGAGTTTTTATGCAATTATTTGCTCTCCAGCCTACAAGAAATTTGCAGCTGAGGAGTAATACTGTGATGGTAGGATTCCAACTAGCAGTGTTACACAGTGGCAATGCTACCTTTACGACCTCACCAGTTCTTGCTGAAGGTAAACCACTGTCCAGAGGGATCTGGACAGGCTGGATTGACGGGCCAAGCCCAGTGGTAGGAGGTTCAACAAGGCCAAGTTCCAAGTGCAAGTTGTAGCCTGTACTTTGGCTACAACAACCCCATGCAGTGCTACAGACTGGGGACAGAGTGGCTGGAAAGTGGTCCAATGGAAAAGCACCTGGGAATGCTGGTCAACACCAGCTGGACATGAGCCAGCCCGCCCAGGTGGCCAAGAAGGCCAAAGGCATCCTGGTCTGTATCAGCAATAGTGTGCCCAGCAGGACCAGGACTGTGATTTTCCCTCTTTACTCAGCACTCATGAGGCCACACCTCAAATCCTGTGTTCAGTTCTGGGTTCCTCAAGATGCACTTGGAAGAAGAAAGGGCACATATGACAAAAGGACACTTTTTGGGGTCTATAATAGAGGATACCTGCAGGCAAATCTGGCAATGTGAAGAGCTTTCAGGTATTGAGGGTATTTTGAGGGTCATTTGTACTGGGATTTTTTATGCCTTCTGAACCATCTCACAGCTTCAGATTAAAAAAATCCAAAAATCCTACATTAGAAAAGAAAACCTCTGTAACACTGCAAAAAATAATTATAAAAATTCTGTTTATAAAGTATTTCAAGTCTAACTATCTGCCCTTAGGTTAAGACTCAAGAAGTATCAAACTCAAACAAGAAGTTATTACAAAGGAATCTTGGAGTGTGACAGAGGATACTTTTTTCAAAAAGTCTGCTGGCAAACTAGAACAAAATCATTATGAAAAGAATAACTAAAGGGCTGAGGAACATGCTTTATAGTCTTTCAGGAGCTCAATCTATTTAATATGTCAGAAAGAATAAAAAGATAATTCGTTTACAAGTGGGAAAAGCCTCCAAGGGAAAAGAAGTTTGATTGCAGAGGGTTGGTACAAAAGATTTTATTAAACCCAACAGCTGAAAAGTGAAGCTAAACAAGCCCATCTATTCAACAATGCAAAGCAGATATTTTGATATTTAGGAGCATCAGGGATACTTGAACATTGCCTAATGATTTTTCTAGTACAGAGAATCAGCAGATAATTTTTAGTAATACTAAGATTTCTGAGGCTTCTGTATAGCAAATCCACAAATGCAAAAAGAGCAGACCAAGTTAAATGTACATGTCTCACTGTGATCTGTAGCTCTACTGTGATTTTGTACTTCACAGTAATGACACCTAGAGAACCATCTCACTGGACATTTGGAAGTAGCATAGCTGCCACGCGTGATACTGCATTTGGTTGATGATAGGTTACATAGAATTATACAAACAACACAGCTCAGTCAGTACTGCCCTCCTTCTCCCACTATTTAGGGGTACACCTTTTTAGTGCCCCCCTTCTGATGGGAATTTCCTTTGGACTCTGAGCATAGAAGCAATACTTTTATTTCTTGAACAGTGACTTTTAACAGAGTGCCAGGGGAAAGTTGTTGCTCCCCTTTACTTTGTCTCACAGAGGATGAAGTAGGATTCAGACTTTTAAATAAAAGTTCTCATTTGTGCTGGGTTTACCTGACAAGGTGCCATCAGCATCACTGGAAGGTCTGCAGGGGCTGTCCCTCTGTGGGACACCCAAGCACAGATGATCCCAGTGGCTCCAGTGTCCCCAGTGCAGGGCATGGATGGTTGTGCCCCTCAGCCACAGGCAGGTGCCTCACCCCAGACTGGAATTATGGATAGAAAGAGCTAAAGCAATACGTAGCAATTAATATAAAATTCAAGATACATTGTACTGGCATGCTATGCAGTATGAAAAAGTGAGATACCTAAATTTATCCCTAAATTTAGAATACTTCATCATTCCTTGCTCAGCTGCCTTCAGTTAGCAATGCTGCCCATCAAAATGGTTGTAAGGACATTCACCAAATAAGAGAGGAAGCCTGACCTGTAAAGTCTTGATCATACTCTTTCCGTAGCTTTCTGCAGGGCCCCTACAGTAGGCTAGTTATCAAAAAAAGGAAGGGACAATTTTGACATTTACCTTCATTTTCCTGTTTTGTGCAGCTAATAGCTCCTATTGTACATCAAACTTACACAGACATAGAAGATACAACAAACAAGCTGCAAAGTTTTTGTGACATCCGGGGAACAAGTGCACTGCTGTCCTTAAAAGATTTGACTGGCATGGTCTGAGATGTGCTTAAATATTGTAATGAAAGTTTGATATTCACACGGAATTACTGAAAAGGGATTGTAAAAGATAATCTAGAGGAACAAAGCATTACAATATGTTGTTGAGTATCAGCGGGCTGAAATTAAAGCAATCAATGTGTTTGGGAGCTCGTCATTTACCAGCTATAAAAACATGAAGCTAGCAAATTGTCTTCACAGAATGTTAAGTGAAAGGGAGAATATGAGCTGCAGGGAAAAGTACTTGATCTAAAGGTAAGAAGAGTAATTTCCAGTACAGGTAGACTCACCTCAGCTCCAACTGGCCCTGCTAAAACATAGCTCCCTCCTTCTTCTCCAATACAGACTCCACAGACCATGGCTGGCAAACACATGGCTTTGAATGCGTCCATTCCGTGAGCACATTTAAAAATAGAAAGATACAAGCACTGGATGGGATTCAGAGAAAGTCATCTGGCTGATCTACATGGGTGAAAATTCACACTTAAATATAAATCCTCCCTTCATAAGGTCATTCACCACTTTCTAGGCTATTTAAATGAAAAGAGTAGACTAAACTAAAACATTCTCTTCCTTGTACTTTTCAAATAACATTCCATATAATAAGAAGAATATCCCATGCAAAGACTTATCATCTATTACTTGAAATGTCCATTAGGAAAGAGGAATTCAATCCCTTTACAACTAACTTTTCATCTGAGTCAGTGAATTTAGGCAGCTTTTCCTTTTTTCTTGTACCATGTTTTTCCTTTTCCCCTGTACCATGCTATGGTGTTTCTTCACAGCAATATTTTATAAAGAAATACAGTAGTTATATACACTCGTCTTCAGATAACCTGGTTCAAACAAAGTCACATATCTGGTACTAATTTTTGCAATGGCTGTATTTAGTCCCTGTAGTTGGTGGAGGCAGTGAAATTAATATTGATTTCATACTTCTTACACAGATAGTTCCAGGAAAACATCACAAGCATGCAAATTAATGCAAATTAATTTGCCGTTTGTTTTTTTTTAATTATTTTTAATTCAAGTCCTACTGACATCATTGGCACCTGGGACTTCACAGGGAGAATTAAACTGCAAGGGAAGGAGCAGCACTTATGGAAAAATGTGTGCAACTATACAAGAGAGCTCTGCATAAAGCAGAAGTTGATATTGAGGAAAAACAGATAAAAGGATAACATATTGGACCTAAATATTACATACTCATTATAAAAAAAAAATCTGGAAATCCCAATAGTGAAGTAATCAACAAGGAGCAAAGCCCTTGAAGTGAAATATTCTTTCACAAATCATGACAGGTCCCTTTCACTAAGTTGATTTACAGCACAGAACTAACAAAGAACCATAATAATCTGAAAAGCGAGCCAGTCATTCAATTTAAAAATAAGCCACAGGTTTACTAGAAACACAAAAGACTTCTGACAGTCTTTTAAATAGCTACAAGGAGAGCTTTGCTCGTCAGAAAATGAAAATCAGAAAGTGAAAATGAAAAAAAAAGCCCTTGAATCTTTAGAAAATTATTTTGAAAAAAGCCAGTTTCTGGATTTAGTACAAGTTTTTCCCTGCTTCAGTTTATGACAGGAAGACTACTTTTAAAGTAAAAAAATAAGCTTTGGAGACCATTTAAGTCAATAACTGAGATGAAAGTTAACATATTTTAAATAATTAAATATGACAAAAGTAAATTCCACCCTAAGTATATTGGCTATACGGATTTCTACTTTTAGTCATTTTGCAAAGATATGTCACACTTGCAATATCATTAAAAACCAGGAGTATAATAACAAATCTTAAATTTTCTAAGGAAAATATTTAAGCATCTGATTCATCACTGAAGGAAAAAAAAAAGAATCTCAGACAAGTTTGCTGAAAAGATTTTAAAATCTTACTGATTAGGAAGGTTGTGTGTATGTGGAATAAATTTAAGTTAGTGACTTTTCACAATGCTAAAATTGTTGAGTGCAACTTCAAGATGTGTCCAAAGTGTACTTCTACAAAAATATATTTTTTTATATCAATAGCATCTGCCACATTTACCGTTGGAGTACTTGACAGGCACAAAATCTTCATCTATGTGGAAAATAATTACATCTAGTTCTACTAATTCTTCATGGATTTCAAACAATCAGATTCTGTCTTCATTCCCCTTAATGAAGACTGCCTAAAAGAACAGTGAACAGCTACTTATGATTCTGAAAGATATATTCTGTTTACATGTACACAGAAAAGCAGCTCTTTTCTCAGTTCTTCCCTAAATATCAATTCCATATAAAATATAATACATGTTTTTTAGCTCAGTCTTTGCTTCTGTCCAAGTGAAGTAAACTCCTGCCCCTCTGTTACATCAAAAGGGGAGATTTACTCAAACCCTTCATATTTATTAGTCTGTCAGAACCCCTGGAAGGCTGAGACCCTTCTGCCCAGTCAATCTGTCAGCATCCTATTATGGGGCGCCTTCACTGAGTGGTTCAATGGATTGGAGGGTAGCTTGACCAACTTTTTCAGGGTCACACTCCAACCAGAAGAGACCCCTACTGGGTCTCCACACCTTTACCTACTGCCAGCGACTGTCAGTGCTCTTGAAGGATGCACATTAACAGTTTACAGAATGAAATTCCATAAAATTTTGATGAGTTAAGGTTAAAGGATTGCTATGATTATGTCTGACTTCTAAAACATGTTCAAAGCAATATATTAATTCAAAAGCACTATGCAGACAAGCTCTAATCCCCCCAGAATCTGGTATGAAATCATCATTCAGTGCTTACAGAGTATAAATCTTACCCAATAGGCTCTCAACAAGGGAAAAGACAGGTTTATCCTGTCAGCTGATCCCAAAGTTTACAATGGAACCTTCTCCAACTCTTCCCCATTCCTAATTCAATTTTATATTCTTTATTTGTGTTTAGGAGGAGCTTGAGTTACATTAGTCATCCATGTTACTCAGTGCAGGGTCATTGTACCTTGGGGTGTGTATCTCAGGATAATACCTGAGCTAACCTTGGGATGGGAACCTGCACCAGTCCAAGGAGAGTGATTTCACTACAGCTGCAGATTAAGCAGCAGAGCATTTTCCTTTATCTCCCTTGGTTGTCAGCTGTGTGAAGTTTATCAAAGATGAAGCACGCTGAGTTCTCTCCTCTGCAGGGGTTTCAACAGAGCCTGTTTGTGGTGTCTCCACTCCACTCCACTCCACTCTTCATCTAATCTCCTTTAGTATTATATGTGGGAGACTGGGTATGTTGACTGTGTTGCATCCAGAGAGTAGCAATCATATTTTCCCCAGTAATTTCCATACCATTATCTTTTTTTACCCTCATCTTCCCACGCCGTCCAAGACAAAGACTACATAAGATAAAGAGGATAGTTCCATTGCTAGACTGAGCCACCAGCAGGATTCCACTAAGATATGGCTCCTACAGCATCTATATATAGCTTTACTATGGTGTTCCAGCAGGTTTTACACACCCAAACTCTCTATTTGGGGCATATGTGGGATCTAGAAGAGATTGACACACTATACTGCTAATTGTTCATAATTTTTCTGTCTCTCAGACACAAATTTTTGGAAAGTAAGGTGGAAATTTGGTTTATTTTTTGTCCAAAAAAGACTATTTTGGATTTTTGCCTATTGGAATTTTATATGTTATTCTTAAAAAAAATGCACTAATAGTAAAAGTATGAGATTGAATAATACCTTTGTTGCTATTGCTCATTTCATACATCATTAAATACTGACATATATTCTCAAAAACCAAATTGTATTGCATTTGAAAAAGGAACTGTTAGTTTAGGAGGTATAAGCCTAATTATTTAGCAAGGATGGAATTATAAGAACAAAATTTCCATTATAGATTCATAATAAAGTGTGAGAAAGAGCTAACTTACCCTCTCTCCAACACCAAAATGACAAACAGTAAAAAGGTTTTTTCTGTTTACAGCCTCAGAAATATTAATAGTTTTAAGTGCAACATTAAAGAGTTAAGGCATTAGCATAAACATACAGGTAAACCTCCATTTTCTATCATTGCTACCATTTTAAACCAAAACAATTAAAAAAAAAAAACACCTAAACCAAACATTTTGTGGAAGAAGAATGTGGCATAGAATGAACTTATATTTCCCTTGAGTTCCCAACATCAAAAATACAATATTTTTCTGCATAGTTTCTGTTCAGCCCTAGGGTAACCTCTGCTTCACACTGAAGGAGAAAAAGATTTATCCCATTTCTTCTCCATCATGCTCTCCACTAGCAAAGGCAGAGAGAGTTGATTATCCCTCAGTTGATTATCATTTTCCTCCTTGAAACTGAGAAAAAAGAACACAATAAAAAGGAGGCAACTGTGATATATTAATCGAAGGAAGGTGGAAAATTGGTATTTAGGGAGAAGAAAGCAACTATAAACAAAACCAACACAGCCATAATGAGCTAGACATCAAAAAAAAACCAAAAATCAAAACAGCAAAAAACAATTGAAAAACCAACTGACAGATATTACCACAATATAAGCATACATTCATATAGTAGACTTTCACTATCTGACAATCCATGTGTACTCATAGCAAGAATATCTTTTTTCCCCTGAGTGAGTATAGTCCAGACTGGCAGTGTAAAGTAACACCAGAAAGAAATAGCTGCAGAAAAAGTGGCATCCTTACACTTGGGAACCCACCAAGCATATTCTAGGGAAGCATATTTAAATGCATAAAACCAATAGAGGGAAAACCCACCTGGACATCAATTGGTATGTTTCTTTATCCCACTCCCTCAGAAATCAGAGGTTTTTTATTTGATCAAATATATAATTTTATTCATCCTTTATTTGGAATAAATATTTTTTCCCAAAAACCTCGCTTGTGTAAAGTTAACAAATCAATTTTCGTAACTCAAGAGCATGCATTTTTCTTCTATAAAATTCAAATATTTCTGTTTGAAAATGACAGCATGAAACTCCATGAAAGTTCCAGCTTGCATGCTCCATGTTAAATGATGAAATCCTTACAGCTACTTTCAGATATCCTGATGCATAAAAAGTTTAGGTAGGGTACAGAATTTGTACAAGTATTCTTAGAAAACCTCTAGATGGACATGATGGACCAGGAAGCTGCTTTTTCCTTTACAGAAGAGTTTTATACTGGCTATAAAATGGTATCTGATATCTCTTCAATAAAATAGTGCTCTTCATTAAAATACTGCTAAATTAATGGGGGAAAAACAAAACAAACAAAAAAAAAAACCAACAAAAAAAACCAAACAAAAAACCCCCAAAAACCCAACAACAAAAAAACACCCTAAAACAAAACAAAAATAACTCAAAATACCACAAGACCAAGTAGCTCAGATTTCCTCCTACTAATATTGATGGCCACCATGAACTCCAGCTGGGAAAGTTTTGTGTCCATTAGTAAGTTGAAAGCTTTTTCAAAACATGAATTTTGTAAAAGACCTTTTTCTCCAGGCTGGTAATTTAAAGTCAACAGGCATATCTGGGATTTCTGAAGGACTGTACCATCATATGTGCGAAGCCTTCCCACCTTACTGACTCTTCTCTCTCTACTGCTTTAAAAAAAGGTTTTCCTGGCTTTATATCTGCAGATTATAAGTTTCTTTTTTTCTTCCTGCATGAGAGCATTAAAGAAGCCTATTTATCTATGCACCCTAGGGAAAACCAGCTTGCCACAAATGGTGGTTTATAAGATTACATAACAGTACTTGCTATAGGCTGTTTAATAGCTTTAAAACCCACTATGAAGCCTTTTGAATTTCACAGAGTGCCTTTAAAGAGAGAACATTTTTTCCCCTTTGGAAAACACTGCATTATTTAGCAGCATAAAACACAACTTTTGAAAGCACTGGGTATCTTTGCTATCTCTAAGACCCAGTGACTTGTGGAATTAATGGTGAAAAATTATGGGAGAGGGAGAGGGAGAGGGAGAGGGAGAGGGAGAGGGATTAAACATGTGAAGATGTACCTGAGATTCATGCAGAGATATCAAAAATCTCTGAAAAAATTACCAATTAGGCCTCCCCTTTGTGGATTTATAAAAATGATCCACTGTAATATTTGTCTACTACATCCTGAAAATGAACAAGTTAGCATCACTATACATTTTAGAAATATTTTGATCCTTTCTTTACATAGTCATCAGATGTAAGTTAGAGAAGTATAAATACTGTTTTCTACTTAAGCAAATAAAATAATCTATATTGATATCTGAAACCTTAAAATTGATATATGAAACCAGAGACTAACCCATAAGGGCTTCAGGTTCTTTTTTTAATACCCCAAGATATGGGTCTGTTTAGAGGCCAAATGTGTGAACACCCTTCTCTCTCCAAAACTTTATCTTTTGCTGTTGTCAATCACTATTACACAAAATGTGTTCTTAAATGCAGTAATGATGAAGTTGAAAACCATGCTTGAAATACATTCAGTCACTAACACTGTGGGATGGAAATGTTACAGACTGCAAATTACTTAGACAATTTCAAGGTTCAGATTAAAAAAAATGTTCCTGAGATAAAATAAAGAATTCATATGTAAAAAATCCATAAACTGTTACAGGTTGTGAAGAACGAATAAAGAAATTCAACGTGTATGCATTTGAAGAATATAGTTTAGTGTATTTGCTTACCATATGGCTAAAAAAACCAATGTAAAATCTAATATTTCACCTCTGTCTAAAGAGAGCTTTTGATTTCAATATTTTGTTGATAGAGTAAACATGGAATTGTGATGTATGTCACAATCTACACGATGTATGTGTAAGATATGTGTAACGTGTAGCATTATATTTAAATCATTATACTCCGAATTTTGTGGACTATGGTAAAATTTACAATCAGTGATTGGCAAGTATTTTTACTTTTTCCACTAAACATCATCCTTTCCCCTACTTTCTACACTTTTTTACTTTTGTCAAGTTCTCTAGTAGACTAAGACAGGCACTAAGGCCTATTGGTTTCTTTTTTTTAAACCCAGAGCATATGTGAATATACTCTTTTTTTCCAGCTTTCTTTTTTTTCGGTCCTAAAATAATAATGTGATATTTTATGGCCATTTTATTGACTAGTTATTCCAAAGAAGTTACTGTATATCATTCCCAGAAGCAATAAATTTGGAGTACCCTGTCCTGAACCATGTTTTTCTTAAATGCAATTTTAGTTAGACAAAAATTATATTGTATAAGTCATTCCATTAAACTTGAGGTTGCTGAAAGTTTTGGTTACTGTATAAATCTTCAAGCACTCAAAGCATTTTAAAAAGTATACCCTTAAATTCAGTTCTTATCCTGAACATGATAAGGAGTTGGTAGAAAATTTCAAATCTGTTTCAGGCTTTATTTTCATTACCTTCTAATTTCAAATTGAGCCCTAAATTAGCTGGCCATTTGATTGTAATATTGTGAAAAACTTTCCCATTTTTAAGTCATTTACAAGTAACCCAGAGATATAATTCTTATAATTAAATCTTCTAGCTGAACATCATTGCTTTTTGAGAAGGCTTGCCTGTCCAAATATAAGGAGGTTTGGGAATATGAGCCTCTGCTGAGAGCCATCCACCTACATGTCAGGAGCAAGCTCCTGTTCCAAGCAAAGAAACCTGACAGCAATCTTTCTGCTATCAACATGCCATTTTCAAACTGGATCACGACTCATCTGCAGTTTTTGAGAGCTTTTAATATAAGTATTGTCAAATGAAATGTTGTCTGTATTGCATTAAACACCATTTTGCATGGAAGCTACAGGCAGGGCAGTTAGCTTCTTCAGATTTTTCATTTAATGATAAGCAGTTAGAATTAAAAGCTGCTGCCTTTGTCATTGTAAAAATGGACATTTCCACCATTTTGCCAGCTTTTCATTGCAATGGTATTTTCTAATAGGGTAATAACTAGAAACTCCTATCTGGTATTTCCTTTCATGATAGCAAAGCTCATTTTTAACTTATTATCAGAAGGCCTTTTGAGCAACTTCTACTAATGCAATCTTTCTATTACACATGTATTATTTTTTCGTTCCTTTCTGCTCATGTTTCATCATACAGAAAACTCCCAATGCTGACAAAAATAATGGCTCATATAGTTGCAGGTTAAACTGGGATTTTTCTATTGGGTCTAATGTCCTATTCTATTATAAGTGAAAGAAAAAAATGCACAATTACTGACAACATTCATCATTATGAGAAGATTGCCCTTATATCTTATCGTTCTCATTAGGGATATGCTTGGTAAAACTTACATAGTTATTTGTGGTTAATTTGTGCAATTTCATTAACTGTATTTGTGCTGATCACATAAAACTAAGGGAGTTCATACACCAGAAGATTGCACTGGCATCTGGTTCATACACCAGAAGATTTTGCTGGCATCCTGAAGGATATGGTCAGGCTGAAGAAATGGGCTGACAGGAAGCACATGAAATTCAACAAAGGAGAGTATGGAATCTGTACCTGGGAAGGAACAAACCTATGCACCAACAGATGCGAAGGGATATCCAGCTGGGAAGCAGCTTAGCAGAAAATTCCTGGTGGACACTCAAGTTGAGTGCAAGTCAGTAATATGCTGTTGTGTCAAAGAAGGCTGACAGTGTCATCAGCTGCATGAGTAGAGGTGCTTCCAGAAGACTGAGGGATGGGATAATTCCCTTCTACTCAGCACTGGTGGGGAAGTGTCTAGTTCTGGGCTCCTCCGCTCCTCAGCACCAGAGGGACATGGACACACTGATACAGCAAATAGCCAGGAAGGTGATGGTCTGAAACATTTCCCATATGAAGAGAGTCTGAATGAGTTGGGACTGTCCAGCCTGGAGAAGAGATGTCTCTGGAGGGACCTTTTCACTGTATTTCAGTGAAGCAAGGACAGAAATGGAACTGAATCAGGCTATTTTCAGTGGTGCCCAGGATCTGAATCAGCAGTAATAAACTGAAACACAGGAGGTTCCTTATGAACATCAGGAGACACCTTGTTATTGTGCAGATGAGTGAACCCTGGCACAGTTTTCCCAGGCAGGCTGTGGAGTCTCCATCCTTGAAGAGTGACTAGACTGTCAGTCAAAAGATGTCTGGACATAATCCTAGGTATCCAGGTATTTGTAACTCTGCTTGAGCAAGAAGAGATTCGACCAGATAATCTCCAGAGTTCCCTTACAAACACAGCTATTCTACAATTTCATTTGGAGATAGGAGATCAGTGAATGTTTTTTGTCTAGATTTTGAGAGCAAACATATTGCTCTTAAGAGATTTAACATTATAAGTGATGATTAATTGCCAGTGACTAGAAACTATCAGCTTATTAAAAAGTTTCACCAGTCAAGAAATTAGTATATAAGCATCATCATATTTAATTTTGTTCCAAATACCTATCAGCTTTCACTAAATATTAACCTGAACTTTCTTCATTACTATAAATGAAAAAATATAAATAAAAAAAATATAATTTACAAGGCTTTCCATAAGATTTGATGCGTATAGCAATAGGATAGATTCTTATGTAGATGCTTACTTGGTTTTCTTCAGTGTAAAGATGGACAGTTCAACTACATGGAGGCATTTTTATGTGGTCATATGTATGACCAGATATCAGATTATAAATTATGTAAACCAGAATATATCCAGAACAGAACTTGATTTTAATCTTAAAATTCCCTTATTTTAATCTATTAACAACCTTACTATATGCTTATTTGACCCTAGGCACTCTGGATTTCAGCTATTTGTATGAACTAACAGCTATTGAGTCCTTTAGTTTATCCCAGAACCTGTCTTCAGAAACAAGAGTGGCATGGATTGCTGCAGCACTGTCCTTTCCAAAGCAAGACCTTTTCTCATGTTTTTTTTTTCAGTTTCACAAGAACAAATCCCAGATCCCAGCAGGACAAAGCAGCAGGGCTTTGCTCTCCTGGGCACACACGTGCGTTGGTTCAGGGACAGCAACACACAGAAGGCCTTGCTGTGGGAATTCTTATACTCAGGTTAGGCTAACTGGAACACTCTGATCCCAGTGCTAATTAGCTCAGATAAGCCTTCAATGGAGAAATTCCCTTTGTAGATACTCACACCATCAGTGCCTTCCAAGCACTTTTTATATTTCCTCTCTGGGTCTAATGGGTATTGGATGGCCAATGGTCACAAAACTAATTCTGACTGCTGAGAATGAAACATCGCAGAACATAAAAATGTGAATGGGATTGCATGAGGGAACAGAGTCTGAATGGAAAAAATAATGTCAAAAATATTAGCTGTTCACCTCTGGCTACCAAGAAGGACAGAATACATCAACAGAGGAAGAAGAAAATTCACTTCAAAGAATGGAGGGGCCAGGAAATACCTGCCCAGAGCATTCCAAAAGATTATATAGGTGGTAGAAAAAAATTGCTTTCTGTCCTAAGATAAGGCAAGAATATTCTAAGGAAGATACTGGAAAATGTCTGTTACCTATGTAATCTTTTAGGGTTGAAACCCTCCCACTGTTCTTTGAGCCATATTAGACTATTTGCAAGTAAAAACCCACAGCAATGAAGCTATTAATTCAGTTTTGTATCAGAGTTTTTCTCTTCCCTTAAAAATAAAAAAAGATGAAAAAGGAAACTGGCTCTGTGAGAGATATTATGGACACTGCTTTTCTTTCAGAGGCATCCTATTTTCTCTGTAACTTTGGTTTCCATTTATCACATCAACTGGAGAGAGATAGGACTCCTGGCATTTACCTAGGGAATACATTGTGTCATATTATATTGGGGTGACCCTGACTGGAGGCCAGGTACCCTCCAAAGCTGCTCTATCACTCCCCTTCTTAGCTGAGCAGGGAATCAAAAATATAACAAAAAGCTCATGGGTGAAATAGACAGGGAGAGATCATTTAAAAGCTACTGTGACAGGCAAAACAGATTCAACTTGAGGAAATTAGTTTGATTTATCACCAATCAAATCAGAGGAGAATAATGAGAAATAAACCCACATCTTAAAAGCATCTTCTGCCCACTGCTCCATCATTTCTGGGCTTACCTCACTCCAGAATTCATTACCTCCTCCCACTGTAACTGGTGTCAGGGAATGGAGGCTGCAGCCATTTCAACATACATTGACTCAGCCTGACCTTATTCCTCAAAAGGACACCTCTGCATACTCTTGCCCTGCTCTGCCATGGGGTGTCTCCTATGGGAGCTCTCCATGAACTTCTGGAATGTGAGTGCTTCCAGTGGGCTGCAGTTCTTCACAAAGTGCTCCAGCCTGTCCTGGAATATGCCACTTTCAGGAATATGCTACTCCAGAGAGGGTTGCTCTCTCCACAGAGCCTCAGGTCCTGCCAGAAGCCTGCTCCAGCATGGGATTCCCATAGGATCACAGCCTACCCTGGGCATACCTACCTCCTACAGTGTGGGGACCACCATGGGCTGCAGGTGGATCTCTGTTCAACCATGGACCTCCATGAGTCACAGCGGGACAGTTTTCCTCCCCATGAGCTGCAGGGCCATCTCTGCTTTAGCACTCAGAGAACGTCCTCCCCCTCCTTCTTCATGACCTTGGTGCACGTAAGGCTGTTCCTCTCACTCCTCTCTCCCAGCTGCTGATGTGCAGTACATTTTTTTTATCCCTTCTTAAAAAGCCTTTATCCCAAAGGTGTTACCACAGTCTCTGATGGGCTTTGCTTTGGCCAGCAGAAGGTCTGTCTTGGAGCTGCCTGGCATGGGTTTTGTGGGACACAGGGGAAGTTTCCAGTAGTTTCTCACAGAAGGCACACCTGTAGTCCCACCCACTACCAAAATCTGGCCATGCAAACCCAACAGACAGACCCATGTGGCAGTCACTTGCAAGCACACTGTCCTCTCATTATTCAATTTCCATGCAGGTCAAAATCTGTACAGACTCTCTGCTCAATGAGAAATGTATTCAGCCGTATGAGCTTGGACCCTTCAGCCAGGACTCTCAGATGTGCTAAAGAAATGAGATCTCTACTAAATCTCACTCTACATAAAAGCTGTTGTTGTGAAAAATGAACTTGCTTGTATTGGCCAAGTATATATAGTTTCCATTATATAAAGTAAAATCTGTTGCTGTCTGACACCAAATATTTTGTTGGATTTGTTGGTAGTTTGTGCTTACCTTGACCTTATCTGATGATTTATTCTAATAAAAACAGGTAATTCTCTGCCTTTCATTTCAAGCTCTAGAATGATGCTGTGTTTTCTGTTCACATCTTGCTTGTAGATACCTTCTCAAAAAAAAAAATTCAATCAGGTCATACTCAATTTTCAGTACTATTTGTTTTCTGCTTGCTTACTCATCTACCATGTATTGCCCTTGATGACTTTGCAGATTTAGAGGTACTATGGCAGGATTCTTTGCAATTACACAATAAGGTTTGTGACCCCTTTTGTCAACATATTATGGAGTGAGATGCTGTAGTGATTTTATAAACTTAAATGTGAGTGGTGGAAATTTAAGGAAACAACCACGAAAATGTTAATCCAAAACACAGATCTGTTTTAATTTACTACTTGGAGCTAGTTATTTTATCTTTCAGTACATTCTCTACCCCCTATTAGAACACTAATTCAGAAAGAAAAAAACAGCAAATAACAACACAGTGGTTATTTTGAAGACATGAACACCTGCTTTAAAATCAGTCTCATACATCTCAATTGCCTGGAATGGCATCAGTTTTGATTAGTGCATATAGTAAAGGGTGGGTTAGTTTAAGCTTTATTATGAGCATTTTAGTGTCTGGTAGAGAAATGAGACTAATTCTCCATTTTGAAGGACAGATTTTACTTCCACAGCACTCAGATGCAGAAACAGATTGCTATTTGATGAACACAGCTAGACTAGTTAGGAGGGAGAACGCAACCTGAATGCGAGAACAGTACTGCCATGGTTTCACACTGCAATACTGAGCCTTTGAAGTGATCATGCACTCATTCTGAGCCTCCTGAAAGGAGAAGCTGCATGTTGTCACTGAAGAATGGGATTACCATACTGAACAAGCATGTATTACTGTTCTGATTTAATGGAGATGTAAAAAGAATAAAATCCTTAACACATTGCAATGTTTTATATATTGCGGTCTGCTTCCTGAATATTGGCAAAACATGGCACAACACAGAATCTGATCTTGATAGACCTTGATTGCATTATTGGAGGCTTATACCTCTATTAGTAATGGCAATAGAAACTCCTCAGGCAAAGTTCTGCATTACTGAGGTTAATAGAAATTTTGTCACTGTATTCAACTGGACCAGGATTGCGCTGCCAAAATTAAAGCCAAAAATAAGAAGTCTAGCTCCAATCACAATTGTTATCATGAATATCCTTGTTATGTATTTGGTATCAGAGCATTGATGAAGCCATTCTTCAAATTTCAAATTGTCAACGACTGCTAAAATTTTGCTAAAAAATTAAAATTTAGAGATTAAGGGATTTTTCTTTTCAGGAAGCTATGCAAATGAGTTAGAAAAAACAAGGATGTTGGGCAGTCTGTTTTACTACAGAATTCCAATTACTTTTTCAGGAAAGAACTCCAAGGACAGAAACAGTCTGTACTGCCCTTTTTATCAATGGTTAGGGATTGTTTAATTCCTACACAAATAAATGCAAAAGGAAAATGCAGCAAATATGGCAGAGAATCTGACTTGTTTTTCACTCCTCCATAAAGCAGGACTGGTTTCCTAAGAAAAAAACTCCAAAGTACAAAAACAGATTTAGACATTTCAGATCAGACCTGGAAATACTGCCTGATGGTTCTCAAAGGGCAACACAGTTTCTTCCACCTGACCACAATTCAGCTGGGTATGGGATTTGTAGGGGGTAAGCCTTTTAAATCTGCAAATACATCTCCAATTTGTTCTTCTGCTGATTATTTCTCTAGGGGAAAAATGTGACCACTGCTGAAGTAAGCATTAAAGCTGATGTTAATAGTATAATTTCAGTACTGTTCAGGATCCAGAGGCACTTACTGATTTGAGTGTTATCACCAACTGAGCAATTCTATTAACCTTTACACCCAGATTTCTGCATAAAGTAATACCAACACAGTAGAGGGTAAAATAAGGGAACTTGAATTTGTAGAACACTGTTCTAGGCATAGTCAGAAAAAATTCTCAGGGCTTAAAAATTTCAGAAAAAAAAGTGCATTTTAGCATCATATGCACTTTGTTCTGCTTCCCCGTATTTTTTGATTTTGCTTTAGTGTCCACCCCGCTTTCCCCAACAGCTATCATTAAAAAGGAAGATCTCTACTTAGCTAGAGATTTAAGCATATAGAGAAATATGAATGTTTTGCTTGTTTTTTTTCTGCAAAGATTTGTTTAATGAGATGTTCAGTTTCATCACTAATGAACAAATCTCACATCTAAATATTTCTAATTCTCCAAACTCACACTCAAGTCTGAAGGAAAGTGAGTGACAAGAGCCCAATAGTTAATTTTCAAGCCTTTAACCAAAAAGAAATTCCTGTCCACTCTGAAATATAGAGGGAGCAAACTGCAGGATACTTTCTACACTTAGGCAAATTAAAAACCTAAAAGTGCTGTAGAGAGGCTGAGAAAGTGGCAGTTATTTACTAATTACTGTGTGAAAAATCTGACCATTTTATACCCTGCTGCCATGTTAATTCTGGAGAGAAAGATGTATATATATTACAAATCGTTACTTTATTCTAACATATATTTATATAGATTGATTTTTCTTTATTTTCATCCTGTAGCACTGTTGTGAGCTAACCCCAACAGACCACTGAGCTCCATTCTGCTGGTCACTCAAACTGGATTAGGAAGAGAATGGGAAGGATTACAGTGAGAAACTTGTACATTGAGATTAAAACAGTTTTATAGCAAAAGCTGCACACAGAAGCAAAGCAACATAAGGAATTAATGCTCTAATTCCTGATGGCTGGCAGGAGTTTGGTGATCTCCATGAAAACAGGGCTCCATCACTAGTAATGTTACTTGGGAGGAGACACATGCTGTAATTCTATGAGTGTGCCATGCTCCTCCTTTCCACAGATTTTATTTCTGAGTATGACATCATATTATGTGAAATATCCCTTTTTTCAGTTGAGGTCAGCTGTCCTGTTCGTGTCCTTTCACAGCTTCTTGTGCACCCTCTGCTTGCTGGTGGGGCACTGAGAGCTGCCAGAGGAGAAACAGAAAAGGCCTTGATACCATTAAGCACTTTTCATAGTATTTGCATTCCTATGTTAATGGCACTGTTTTAACCACAAATCCAAAACATGGAACAATTGCAGATACTATGAGGTAAATTGAAGTAAATTGGCTCTATTCCAGGCAAGCCTAGCACAAGCCCCTGGGCTATTACAGAAAATTTTTAAACTTCCACCAAATTGTTCCAGAGTAGTTAAACAGACATTCAGTATTGACAGAGGAACGATGTAAAAGATTAAAAGATAGATCCTGGCAGTTTAATTGGTTAGTAATTCAATTTGCTTTTGCTGCGGCCATCAGCAGCCAGGATACTTCAGGGTACGTCAGTCTATCCTACTCCTACTGCTATGGAATACTCTCTAAACTGCTCTGGGATGTAGGACATCAACAGCAAACCAGCTCAGTCCTTTAGTCTGACTACCTACAAAGTCACACTGCTGCCTCCTTGGCTGCATGCAATTATTTGGTTCTGAATTCTCTGCTGGAATTTGTAGTCACCACAATAATGTGACTACTAAATGACAGAGGTATGATTTGTTTGTTAGACCTCTAGGAAGAACAGATACTGTTAACAGTCTCCTCCTGGTGTCTGAAAATTCTGCCTGCAGGAGAGGAAGGAAACATGGAAAGGGACTGCTTTTGCTGTTTTACTGTCTGGCAACCTTCAACTCATTCTTTCTTTACACGATGTTTTTGCCCCTCAAAACAAAAGAATAAAAGAAACCTGGCTGCACAATGAAGTGCACACAGGGAAAGAAGAACACACTTCTAGGATTATTTCACTCAAAGGAATATCATTATTTATTGCTTCCTTACATTTGATGCAATGCAGTTGGAAGGCAGCAATTCATTTACAAGGTGAAATGAATATAATGTATATTCTGATCAGCAGTAGGAACAAGCTCTTTGTAGAATAAACTAATCTGTGAGAAATAAAAATGCAACGTGAAGGATGGGATGACAGCAGCAACTTTGAAAGACAGGCACAAGGAGTCAGGTCTGTAAACAACCATCCAAAGACAAATTACCAGTGGCTAAAGGCATGAATCCTTGAGAGATGGAGCTTGTTTGGGATGTAAAAATGGAACAAAGTTATAACCAATGACGGAAAACAGTATTCATTCATTCATTCATTCATCCATCCATCCATCCATCCATCCATCCATCCATCCATCCATCCATCCATTCATTCAAACATGAGAATTGAATCAGCTCAGCTAAAAAGGGAGGTCTTTTGCCTGACCAAAGATTTAAACCATTGTGACCCAAGATTTAAACCACTGGGGTGGTATACCGTGCTAGGGGACCTCCCTTTTGCACACTCAGGCATCACAGACACCAACAGCCAGGCAGGGATTGCTGCTCCTTCATGCTGAGCTACTGCTGCCTATATCCATACCACAGCTTCCCCAAAGCAGGAAAAGCAATGACAGCCATTAGGAAAAAGCATAGGATTGAGTGGAATTCTCTATCCTCCAATGGGTTGAACATTGCATTTTAACTTAGTTTGGGTCTGGGATGCAGCAAAGTGGCAATACTTTTCTCCTGTACTTCATAGGAGAACAGGTGACCTAAAGGTCACTCCTCTTGTACTCATTAGTTAGCAATCCCTCTAAAAAGATGGTTGAGGGACAGAACTTCTCTCTCTAAGCCCTTGAGACAATCTTCAACATCCAGATAAATAATTTCACAAGTACTTGATAAGATTTCAAAATATAAGTAATACTATGAAAAAACTGTTTTTGGCTTAATTTACTGCAAGAGATAGTCTGGTACTATACAGATATTACTTCATCCTGAAATACTTAGCACCAGGTAATTATTAAGTGAAGGGAGAAAACTGGATTTCTTCAACTCTACAGCCTATGACAAAGATTACTAAATAAAAAAACAGAAGTAAAAGTAGAAACACCACCAGTGAAAACATACGCATTCACACTGAGTTCTATGAGTTTATTTCAGTTGTGACTTTGTACAATACCTGGCAGCTCTCATGCCATTGCATAAACATGAACAACAGAAGAGTGGGTGGGGAAAAAAATAGAAATAGAGTTTATTATCTTAAGTTGTTGTGCAAAGACATAAATCTCTTGATAGCTGACTTCCCACACACCTTCACCATTATTTTTGCTTCTCCTTCCACATGAATGGCCAATGCTTTCAGCCAGAGCTTTGATTGAGCACACAGGACAGAAGTACATCTCTTAAACTCACATCCCAGGAGCGTAAATGGTTTTTTTTCTTGACAGCTACATTCAAACTGCCTCTCAATTTTTACTTCCATATGCCAATTAAAATATTATAACTGTTTAAAAGTAAGTGTAGTGAGGGGCTACCAATTTTATATTTTTCAGTATTGCACAATTTTCCAGATGGTTTCTTGTATGAAAAAAGGGTTTCAGTAAAGTCTCTTTCACAAAGAGCACCTGAAGTTTTAAATAGACTTGATAACCAAATTTTAATAAAACACATGATAGACAACTGCAATTATTAAACATGAAGTGTTTGAAATGGTATTTTATGAGGAAATATAAGAGACAGTGGAATGAAAAGACCAAACTAACAGATCTGATTGCTGAGGACTTTATGAAATAATTCCAGTCCTTTAATAAAGTAATGTGGAATATTCATAGAAACATCCTCAGTGCATGCTTGTAATAGTCAGATAAAACATGTAGAAGCCCAAAAATGTGGGGGCTTTTCCTTGTTTGCTCTTATTTCCATGTTTTGATATGATTTCAAAAGATAACTAGAAATTTAAGTCAGGAAAATAAATAACTAAAAGTCTGAAAGCATAGGAAAAGCACAGCCTTTTGGATGGAATTTCCTCCAACTTTTGCTTAATTCCTTCTTTTCTTGCTTTAAGATCATCAATCTCATTTCCTACATCTATTCTAAAGCATCTCTTCACCTAGGCATAACTCAAAAATTTAAGATAATAAAGCAAATTTAAAGAACAGCAAAATAGCTAAAGAATTTTTGGATTTGCTATATCTCTAGTAGGCATTTCATCTGTTCTAATCTTTATTATTTTTCTTGGTTTATTCTTAATTTATTATTATTTCTTGGTTGATTGGTGGTACAAATATGCAATCCTTGGTACCACAATAAATTGTAATGTTGTGGCAATTTGTGTAGTCAGGATATCCCTCATAACTTGCTCCAAATCTTAACCTATTCCAAACTACACAAAGAAAAATGGAGCTAAAAATAAGAAAAAAGTCTTCCTTTTTAACTATCCAGAATGATACAACTTAAATATCTGTTAAATATATTCAAATCCAATTGTATTCTGCCATTTGTAGATTTTATTATAGTTGGACTTGTTTAAAAGTACCTAATTGACACTCAGAATCTGGGGGTTTGGGGTCATGTGTATAAAGGTGGTGAGTTTTTGCAAGAGAGATCAGTTTATCCCTGCCATGCTTTGGAAATCTTTACCACTCTAACTCTGTCTTAAGTCACACAATTTCAACAAGTGAATTATCACAGCAACATACCTCCTGCAAATAACCATTATAGGAAAGGATTGCCTCTTGCTGCTTTGTTTTCTTACTTCAAAGTCACTGCCTGTGGTTATTTTAGTTGCTGCAAGAGCAGAGGAGGAAAGATACACAATTCCATAGAGAAAAGTCATAGAAAAAAGAGCTAGGATGACAAGTATCCAACTGTAAATTTGGGGCTGAGGAGTCCTTTATTCAAATGCAAGTAAACAAATAAATCTTTGCTGATGGGACACCAGTTCTTTTGATAATGTGTTTCTGTTCTTGCTTACTTGAGAAGCTATTTCCAGAATTCAATTTGAGGTGATCAAGATACCATCACAATTATTTTCTATATAACATATAGAAATTAATAATTCCTTTATAAATACTCATCAGCAGAAAAAATAAAAGTGAACGACAGCCCTGAAGTGGACAATTTACAGGCAATGACATTACTTAGTACAGTACCACTGACTAGTAACTTTCAAAGCTAAGAGGATTTGCTTGCAACCATTCGACATGGTCTGATTTTGGGTACTACCATATGAATGCATCCCCATTCTAACAGATGGAATGATACTGCATTTCTAAGAGAATAAGCTACTTGGTGAAAAGAATTGTGTCAGCTATTGCGCATGTCTGCACAAGAATTAAATCTCCAACTTTTTTTGGTTTGAGTTTTTGGGTAAGCATTTTAAGAATAATTATGTCATGCTTTGGAATTTTCCTGTAAAATTCTCATTTAGGCAAAATACAAACCTCATACTGAAAATTGTCACAGAAGTGTTTTCCAAACTTTAAGTTAGTGTTGGCTAATTAGGATACCTCAATCAACATCAAAAATTCAAACTGCAGACTTAGAAAGATTAAAATATTGGGTATATACAGATCAGTGATCACATAATATGGATATCTCACCAGTGAACTGATGGTTCCAACTCCACATATTTTTGATGTTAATTCAGAATAACCTCATGGGTGTTCAGAAATAACTCAGTATTAGCTTTAAACAGAGCATCAAGTTTAAAAGCAAAATGTAAGACGCCTATAAATGTCAGAATCTCAAGTAAAAGTTGATGTCCAACTTTATCAATTACCACGTACAGAATTTCTGGGATCTTTATTTGAAAGGTGTTAAGAAAACCATGGATTAATTTCAGAAGCAAGCTGGAAGAATTGGTAATAATTTGAAACAGCTAATCTCTGGTAAGACCGCAATAAAAATCTGTCCATTTTTTTAAAGATGTTTTCCCAGCCCAAATTTACATGTGATTATTTCAATAGAGGACCACATAATTGAA
The DNA here is from genome assembly GCF_028769735.1 of Zonotrichia leucophrys gambelii. NCBI lineage: Eukaryota > Metazoa > Chordata > Aves > Passeriformes > Passerellidae > Zonotrichia > Zonotrichia leucophrys. Next base: position 76,674,496 of record NC_088171.1, read on the forward strand.
CAGATGAAGACATAATGAGACACACCAACAGAAAGCTATTACACAAAAGTACATAAATTTCACTCAGAATCACTAGGATGGAAGAGACCTACAAGATCAACGAATCCAACCAAGCCTTAACACCTCAACTAAACCATGGCACCGAGTGTCACATCAATCTTTTTTTAAACACATCCAGGGATGGTGGCTCCACCACCTTCCCGGGCAGACCATTCTAGTACTTTATCACTTTTTTTGTAAAAACTATTGTTTAACATCCAGCTTAAATTTCCTTTGGTGGAGCTTGGGACTGTGTCCTCAGGTTCTGTCAGTTGTTGCCTGGAGAAAGAGACCAAATCCCACCTGGTAACAATCACCCTTCAGGAAGTTGTAGAGAGTGATAAAGTCACTTCTGAGTCTCCTTTTCTCCAGGCTGAGCACCCCCAGCTCCCTCAGCTGTTCCTCACAGGGTTTGTGTTCCAAGCCCCTCTCCAGCCTTGTTGCCTCCTCTGGACGTGCTCCAGCCTCTCAATGTCCTTCCCAAACTGAGGGCCCAGAGCTGGACACAGCACTCAAGGTGTGGCCTCACCAGTGACAAGTACAGTGGAATCACGACCTCCCTGCTCCTGCTGGCCACACTGTTCCTGGCACAGGCCAGGATGCCCTTGGCCTTCTTGGCCCCCAGGGCACACTGCTGGCTCATGTTCAGCTGCTGTCACCAGCACCCCCAGGTCCCTTTCTGCCCAGGCACTGTCCAGCCACACCATCCCCAGCCTATAATGTCGCAGGGGGTTATTGTGTCCAAAATGCAGGATTCAGCACTCGGACTTAACTTCATCTTATTGGACTCTGCCCATCCATCCAACCATTCCAGGTCTCTCTGCAGAGTCCTCCTACCTTCCAATGGATCGACGCACGCTCCCAACTTAGTGTAGTCTGCAAATTTGCTAATGACGATACCCTCATCCATGTCATTAATGATACCCTTATCCATGTCATCTTTTTGTCTTTGCAGGTTACAATAAATCCTTGGAGGTATTTACCTGGAGTTTTGTGGATTCTCTAGTACTGCAAGCCCAAGACGGAGCATGTTTCAGAAACACAGGCCCTACCTTCATGTGGCCAAAAACATATATAATCCAGAGGCTCCCTTATGCTCTACCATTTTGTAGACTATTCAGTCTCTTTTTCTGCAAAATTAAGAACTAAGTCATTTTAACTGGACAAGCAATCTTTTGAGTACATGTTTATTTGTGAGTTTCCTAACGCTTTTTGTCTGCAATAAATGGCATAGGGTCATACTATTCCTAAACACATTTAGGTATTTGCTGAATCTTATGTTTATTTTCTTTTAAAATGCAGTGCTACCCTCTGCAGTTGCAAATCAGCTAGGTAATATTCACATTAAACCTTAGACTTTCATCATCAGAAGTGTTATAAAACATGAATGGATTTTTATATTGTTCAGAATCTGCACAAGAAGGAGTGAGGGTTTATTTTTCTGTTAAGAAGAAGATTCAAATATGGCAGTTAAGACACTGGTATTTACAATGCTTTTAGGAATATGATGATCTGGATTCCATTCCTCCTCCAATTCCCCCCCCACAAAAAAAAAAAGCAAGCCACAGTGAATTCTAACCAGTGAATTTAGTACTCTCATGCACAAATTATTCAGACCACACAAAACTCAAAATTATAATAAAACCAAAGATTAAAATCAAAAGAACAAAAGATCTCTGAAATTAGCTCATTTATAAAAGGTCTGGCATACTCTTCTTCTAAAATGTCTAAATTATATATAAATTTTAAAATGTTGGCCTTAAGACATTTTGTTTTTACTAAATTTGGAGGTTTACAGAAAAGTTCAATAACTGAAAGTGATTTGAGAGAAAACCAGATCCAATTCCACATTTCTGATTATTTTTGCCTGTGTATTAGAAATCTGCATCTCCTTAAAAACAACTCTTTTCAGTTGGTCAGCTGAAAACAAATGTGTTTAAATTGGATTATAGGTGTTAAAAGGGTCAGAATATGCTAGAAGAGTTGGATAATTAAAACTTGTGTAATATGAATCATGGCTGAATGTAATATTCTTTCAGACTAAATACAGTGACCTTGTGTAATGTAGTATATACTGGGTAAATATATTTTAAGTAGAGAAGAAATATGCTGCCATATCTCCAAAGGGATATGGAAATAATTCAAAAAGAAATTATTGAAAGAGAAAAGGAAATAATTTTAACATATAGGTTGCTATATACCCCTTCAAATGCTGATCAAGTGATCTGAATGAAATAACTTCAAAAAAAAGCAGTTATTTCATACAGATCACTTGATCAGCAAACCTACTAGCCCTCTGTTCAAATTGTGTCCCAAGCCTTGTTAACCTTTTGTGAGAGCTGCAAACAATCCATTTTCCCTGGTTCAAGCTGGAATGCCAAAAACTAATCCTAATAAGGAAATTCTCACAAGCCCACAGCTTTCTCTGGTGTTTCATCTTCAGAAACATGAGGAGATGTAAGTGGCATCTGTAGCCATCTAACATCTAATTAAACAGATATAAGTCTATTAGAACTTACGTGACATGCTAATTTATTAGAAAATTAATAGAAGCAGCTCTAGAGAGCTGTGGCCGGATATATCACTGAATTGACTAAAAATCTACACCAAGTGCCTTTTGTGCTAGTACTAAAGACACACACTGCAGTTTAGAAAAAGATAACAGAAATAAAAGAATGAGATTATGGTAGAAAGTAGATGTTATGTCCTTGAAAAGCAGAGAAGAAAAAGGGAAAAACATAATCACAAAAATAATGTCTAAGAAAAAGTAAAGCACATTTCTCTATTCACCTTTATAGATTTTAATCTGTTCTTTCAATATTTTTGCAATAAACCTGTATGCAATTTTGGCAAAGATCTTGGACAAGAAACATCTCAACAGCAGAAACTTTTCAATAAACTAGATGTTTTCATTGAAATAAAACACTGAGAAATACTAAAGCCAAGCCAGTTCTTATTATATCTTTCCATATAAAACCTAAAATTCTGATTTCAATCAGCATATGAATGCACAAACTCTAAATAGTAGAGGTAAAATTTACATGTCAATTGATATTCTCTAAAATAAAGTCCTGTGAGATATAAAGTGTTAATTTCAATATTTCTATTTTTCTATTTATTTTTGCATCCTTTGAGAAATTTTTAGAGAAGCGTCAGTATTGTGAAATTCCTATTGCAACATGGAATTTATACTTGCTAGGCAATAGGAACATATGAAGTAATGCAGTAACAGTAATAAATGTTAAAACTGCTAAATATTTCTGAATAAAAGATAGTTTTGTGATATTCAGATTTATTACTGCACTGGCACTTAGTCTCATAAGTATTTACAAACATTTTTGACAGTCATTACAGTCTCTTAATCAATGCTTTACACTCACAGCAAAAGTCTGCATAAAGAGCTGTGAATATCCCTGGCTATTGGACTGTGTTTTAACCCTGCTGATTAAAGCACTTGGAAGCAAGTTTTGCTGGCTCACCAGCAAAAATGCAAAATTTTTGCTGATGCATCCCCCAAAGCCCAAAGGGAATGCTGGTAGCACTTAAGGCATAATGCTTTAACCTCTACCCATGAACATGATAGGAATTCCTTGCACCACAAATTATGATTATTTATACACAATAAGAACTAAATCCACAACACTTAGGCATTCCATATAGAGACTCTAGATATCTTGCTTAAAACAGCACTAGAAGTAACAAAGTTCTGTAGATAGTGCAGGAACATAAGCGAACAAAATACATATAAGAGATATATTGTCCTCTAGGAAGTCTGATTTTTTTGCATCTGTGCCCTAGAAAGAGCTTTCTTTCCTACGGCATTTTTTGCCTTTTTCCCAACCTAGAAATGAAATTCAAGATAATTTCAGTAAGGAGGTAATATAAAAGAGGATCTTTAACAAAGGCCTTCAGGGGCTGTTATGGGAAGATGTCCACAAAAGCCCACTTCCTCTAGGGGTGACTACATTTTTATAAAATGTATATTTTTTAAATTTCTAGAAAATTAGCATAATTGATAAAAAGCACCAATTAGGGGGAGAAGAGGTGATGCAATTCCCCACCAGGTCAAGCTCCTTCTCTGGAGTCCCCCCTCAGCACCAGCTATACTTTACTCATGAAATGTATCCACCTCAAAGAGTCGTTCTTGGCCTTGGCTCCCAGGAAGAGCCAAGATAGCACTGGGGCCTTGTATCCCCTGGGACTTGGAGCTCTGGAATTTGCTAGATCTTTCTGCCTAGGGAAAGGCCATGGAAAGTTTCAGGGAAAACTAGCAACTAATGCAATAGGCTACAGAGCTATAAATATATGTGCAAAGAATACAGGGATCATATAATAGAAAAAAAGGCAAAACCCAAAATGGCATCAGCATGACTTAAGGACATGAAGTTGATTAAAGTCTTGAAGCCTCTGTCATACAGGGAGAGGCTGAGAGATCTGGGACTGCTTAGCATCTGAAAGAGAAGGCTAAAGAAGGATTTCTGTATATTTATACACTCCGGAATGGAGAGAGACTGATTTGTCTCATTGGTACCCAGTGAAAGGACAAGATGTAACAGACACAAACTGAAATAATAGAGAACTGCATCTAAAAACAAAAGAATTAAAAGAAAGAAACACCTTTTGTCATGATGATGATCAAATACTGGAACACGTTTCCCTGAGAATTTGTGCCATCACCATCCTTTGAGATATTATAAACCTGAGTAGACAAATTTCTGAACAACTGACTCTAGCTGACCCTTCCTGGGACTAAGGGAAAGATTGGATGAGGTATCATCCAGAGATTGCTGCATACCTCAGCTGTTTTGTGACTTTGCAAAATATGTTTGAAGGTGTTCCCAGAGGAGTAGCTCAAAAAGGCAAAACAAACGAAATAAATTTAGTTGCAGAAGGCTGGTATAATATCATACTTTTCTGTATTTTTCTGTCAAAAATATGTTCAATATGCTACAAAATATGCTTTATAAATATTTCATAATACAAAAAGGTATTACTTTGGTCATTGTCACAATTGTGTTGGGAGAAAGAGCTGGCTAGTCACATTTTTATGTACCTTCTTAAATTATAAAACCACCATCTATGTAACAGTACAGAAATACAGCTCAGCAATGAAGAAAACAATGTTTGTTTTCTTTTGATAATCCAAAAAGGTATTTGAAAAGGTCTAGCCAGTTCACTGGGGAAAGTAAGGCAAAATGAAATTACATTTCCACTTTTGTTTGTACATGGAAAAAGTAAAAATGTCACTTTGGCTAAGTTAAAAATGATTTCCCGTATTGTAAAAATGTTATCAAACCAGAAGAATAAAAAAAAGGTCAAGTTCATGACTGGATGCTTCACTGCATCTGTTTCCACGTGGACTTGCCATTTTATTGAAAATATCAAGCACATAGATCAAGGGTCCATAGAAGTGAATTATTAGACCTGATAAGAAAATAAAAAAAAATCTTTAAAAGTTTGAAGGTTGTTTCAGCACAGGTTAATTGTATCATTACCCATGAAAAAGGGCAACAATAGCCCAAGAATTTTCCCCTCAAAAAGCATTATTGAGAGTACAGAACTAAAAGGTGACTTGAAAGCCACTAAGTAATATAGAGAAATACTTAAAAAAAACAATAATAAAATAGAGTTGCTTCAAATATGACAGTTGTTTATGAATATCAACCCTTTGGCTTGGGATGTTTAATTAGTGTATTCAGATCTCATTAAATTTTGCTTCTTTGGTTTTTTTTCCAGGCAATATGGCCTGAAGTCAGAGTAAATTAAGTACACTGAGTGCCCCACGAGATTGGGCTCATAATTATTTCTCACCTTAACATCATCTAGTTCAGTTCAAAACAACTAAAACATGGGAAAGAGAAGAACATGTTTTAAACAGTCCCATTTGAATGCATTAGAAGTTTTTTATGGGTGTACCCAAATCGTCAAGCACCTGGCTCACAAGTTGTCAATAACATATGCTCACTATGCATTGTATCAGAAGCTCAATTTGAGATAAGGTAGAAAAAAGAAAATGTAGTTTAAGGGCTTTTGTGTATACAAAGACTCAAACTATCCAAATATTTAACAATTCTGGAACTTAAGGAAAATAAAGCTGTGTTTCACCTGCCTTTTTGTTTTGTAGGTTTATTTGGGGGGGAGTATTTTTATCATTATAGTACTACTAGTAGTATTAATACTGGTACATTTTAGTATTAGTATGTATTAGTATTAGTATTGATTAGTATTAACATTAGCTGCAGCAAGTTATCATACAGCACAGAATTTAGTAAAATCTACATGCATATGAAGGAAGTTTTAATTATGCATTTCTTCTTCCTAGGTCACTAGATCTTCTAAGTAGTGCTTTGTGCAAGTCTTACCCCTTTGGTAGACAAATGATGTTAGAGTATTTTTTATAGCGTTAGTTGTTGTGTAGCATGTTCTGCTACAGCCACTAATAATTTAAATACATTTCATATTCCTTTATTCCTTCAAAAAATATACATCTAACACAAAATGCTTGGGATACTATTGAGATTGAAAATGAATAGAAAATATTAACCTTGTGTATTGTAGAATGGAAGACCATAAACCTTGAGTTTGAGTCATGAAAAGCACCTCAAAACACTGTTCCACTCCAAGTTATTCTAAATGGGAATGGCCTAGGATATGTCTCTTTGGAATAAAAGGGCCAAAAGAGCAAAAGGATGCCCACTTAAACAAGATGCATGAACACCACCAGGATATGAAGCTGAACTTTGATTCATCTCTTAAGTTGTCTCTAAAACAAATATATCTACACCAGATATTGTACTTGGAAAAGGAGTAGAAGAAATGTACTGTTTTAGATGCTGACATTTATTCTGTGCAAGGACATCCTCGTCAAATTGCTACCAATCAAATGCTGCTCTCTGTTGCTGTTTTTCAAGATAGCACAGATAGCCACCCTACATCATCACACCCAAGCACATGCTGTACTTGGGGCCCACAAAACAGCATCTAAAGTCTAGCAGTAAGATTTTCCCACCCCAACAGTTTCTCCCAGTTAATGGAGAACACCTAATTTGCTAAATCTTACCTTGAAAAATTGAATAAAAATGTGCCAAATATAACTATTTTACAGGAAGAATATAGAGGGGGGTTTTATTCCTGGATTTCTCTTAATTGGGAAAACAACATGGGAAAAACTAAGTTCTTTCTCCTCACACAGAATATAATTTTATTTTCAGGTAACTTTTCAAGAGAATTACAGTTGCAACTCATGCCTGTATCAATCACAGAAACATGGGCCTTGATGAAAAAAGTTTGCATTGCTGAAATATTTAAGGTAGGATAAGAAGGACCAAATAGTGAGAGGTTAAGATCCAGTAAATTCATCAGGAATTTAAGACAGAACAGTTTGCAGGACCAACTCACCACACTTCACATGAATTGCAATTGTCAATGACAATATTATTGGTCACCTCTGCATCTTCTCCAGTTGAGAAAGTTCACCGCAGGGGAAGGATGCACTAATGCACAACTTTAGGTGATTAATAGACACTTATTATTTCTGGCTCATAAGGTTTCAGCAGCAAAGTACAAAGATTTAATGGTCACACAGTTTTGCTAAAGTTGCTGAGCTGGAAAGATGCCAGTCTGGAGAGCCGATGATAAACAATTAACAGAACCTTTATTTAATGAGCAGTACAAAATTAGAAAGAAAAGAAAGGCAAAACACAAACAGAACAAAGCTGTAAGCAAGCTTAGGCCATACAGTGGAAAAGGTCTGTTGAAGGATTAGCAAACCAAGGTCAGAGCACTAACCTGTGCATGCACGTGGGCACACACATACACACATAATTAGAAGAATGATGTTGCTTACTGAAAATGAGGGAAGTGCTTCCATGAGACCCTCTGAAATTAGTGAGATGAAAAAACCAGGGGAGAGCATACTGAAACCATTTTGAAAAGTCAAATAACAGCTTTGTTTGACACTTTATGTAATTCCTTCTATATATCAGAGTGCAGAAAAAGTAACTCCTTTTTATTGCAAAAAACGTAACTTGGTGAGGACAGGAGAAGTGAAATTCTCCACCGTTATTTTTTCTTTTCCTAAAGAAACAACACAAAAACCCTTAAAAATCTTGCCTATCATTTAAGTTAGAAGTTTGCCAGAACGTTTTCTGAGAAAACCCAAAACTAGCAGAAAACCCTTAATAAACAGCACAGAGTTTATCCCAACTTTACTAGTTTCTGTCAAATTGTATGATATATTTCCTATATTAAAGAGACTTCTGCATGTACAGAAAATTACTTAGATTTCATTTTTCTCTCTGTCAACATTAATCACTAATGCGTCTGTATAAATCAATAATGGACTGGTATTAGCATCAAAATTTCTCAGGTTGTAAGATGTAAAGTCAGGCTGTAAGTCACAAATAAAAATACTTTTTTAGGATAGAAATAAAAAGATGTAAAACATAAGTCACATGACCATATTAAAAAGAAATGTGAATGAATAGATTAAGGCTCTAAAATATTTTAACTCAAATATTGTTCATAAAGTTTGTTTTTTTACTGACAGCACTAACAATTTAACCTTTACTTCAGAGTATCACTCCAGAATAAATGCTCTAATATTTTTATATATACATAAAAAATGAAGCAACACAAATTTTCTTGAATTCAGCTGTAAAAAAAAAATCAGATGGATGGACATTTCATGACATAAACACCAAAACTAATTGAGGCAACTAACAATATCCTTTGGAATCAAGTGAAAAGAAAGTTAGGAATTTTCTTGTTTCACATGTAAAACTCTAAGCTCGTTTTGAATCTCAATTTTTCTGTGAGCTGCAGCCTATGCAGAGTTAAAAATGAACCTTAAGATTTAATTTTAAATACATTTTTCACTATGAAAAGATATAACATCAATACAAGTTACATGGCTAAATTAATTATGACTTATGTAACAGGAAAAAAAAACACAACAAAGAAAACAAAAACAAAACAAAATCAGGATAAATTGAAGAAGAAGATTAGTGGATTTATTTGTACTGCTTTGAAGGAATAGCTCCTGGTCCACGCTGGAGGCCAGACTTATCATCCATTCACATCAGCACCTGGGCAGGAGAAAAGGCAGAGCTCAATTTAATATGATAATCATGGAATGCAGACACGAGCATGATCCCTATGGATGTACACTCTGCACTGGAGAGCTTGACAACCTGAGCCGGGTCCAGCACAGCCACTTATATGGTAGCGCTATTTCACATCATATAAAAAAGACAGGATTGGGTAAGATCTTGCAAGTACTAGGCCCTTTATGGCTTGCTGTAAAGAGAGATGGGATTTCTAGGTGAGGCAGACTCAACCTGGGTCAGGTCCTCAGCAGAATAAACTAAAATTAAAAAAAAAAAAATAGAAAATATCAATAATATCAATATATAAGCTACTATTCATCTATTCATCTCTAAATAGCAAGTATCTTTAACAAGTATCTTTAGTGAAAATAACAAGCTTTCTGTATTTATAGACAAACAGCACTCCATAAATATTCAATTTTACTGTTTAGCATGTAACCCTGGTTCGTATACAATATATGTAGAAGTCTGGTAATCACTAGACTATTTGACAGTCAAAAATGTTCAGAGAAGCAGTTATTTACCCATTAAAATGCAAGTCGCTGAACCCCTCTATATTTAATTCTTTGCAGCTTTCCAACATGTGTTCTTTTGTAAAAGAACAAAAAATAATTGGTTCATTCCAGTGCTAACTGGAGAGTCAGATCATATTTACTGGCAATAGAAATATATTACAGTAACATTTTTCCATCACAAATTAACAGTAAGAGATTCCCAGTCTCTTACAATTGGAGAGTAATTCAGTGAGAGACTGCCAGTGTCAAAATTTCATAATTAAGATAAATTAAGATAGCTTTTGCTGTATGGCATCTAGAAAACTGCCTCCTTCACCAATGCCACCACAAGGAGTTGTGCTGCCTCCTTTAGGCTCCTAGGAAGCCAAAAGGAAGTACTTGAAAGCAACTTGAAAGAATTTGGTACTTTTTTAAGTTATCTGAGAAGTCAGATAGCTTGAAAGTACCAAATCCACCAAAGCTCAAAACGCCCTTTTAGATAAACTAAGGGATGTCCATGCCTAGGCACCATTCAGCCATCTCCTGAATTTGAATTTAAACTGAAAACGTCCCTTCAAGAAGGGAAAAAATTGGTTTGTTATGAAGCAATATAGACTATTTCGCATGAGTTTATAGAAAGTATTGCCTATGTAGTGACCAGTTAGTTGTATTGGTGCAAAGGGGAATGACATTTCTCTGATGAAAAAGGGAACACAGCCTGCAAAGTGCAGCAGCACTATGTTTCCTAGTGTGCTAGAGATTAATGTATTTGGAGATGATATATGATACTACAACCACTATGTTCTTTGATACACATCACAAGACACTACTGCAAAATAAAGGTGTTCTCTTAAATAATTAATTTTCTTTCAGTCTAAATGAAACAATATTTAACTTGAGACAAAATTCTCAAAGACCTTCTTCTCCTTTTGTTTTTTCCCCAGTTTTTGAATGTAGTGAAACAAACAATTTAAAACAGCCAAAGTCTGTAACATCAGAGACAAAGAAAGGAAAATAACCTGCATTTTTTAAAAAAGAATATTTTTCAGGGGCAAGGAATAAAGTTCTGAGTTGTTCTTTTAAAGAAATTTGCAATTTAATAGCCTCTATACTAAGAAAGAAATATCAATGCAGCATAAAATACCTACTAATAGTTCTATTCTTCTTGTTAATCTCTTGACTTAAATCAACTCCCTGTCTTCCAAGACAGTACTGTTTTACTGTAAATAAAAAATATATGCAATAAACAGTTTGGTTTATGGCACTGGGTTACAGGCTTCTAAGTTTTCTGGTGAGCCAATAAATAATACAAAGGTTTTAATTTTTCACAATCTGAAAATCCAGTTAAAGCAATAATTCAAACCAAACAAATAACACTAATTTTCCAAGATTAATATATTTCATTCTTCTAACATGAATAGTTGTTTTCTAATTGCATAGAAACAAGCACAATTAAAATAATACTATTTGAAATATTGAGTTAGTTTCTTCTACTACTTCTTCTACTTCTTCAGTCTGCAACTGAAAAATTGAGGAAAGAAATGCTGGAACTCAGAGTGCTCATGAAAACAAAGATTTTTAACAAACATTTTTGGATTAATGTTGCTCAAAAGTTTTGATTTTATGGAAATTTATGCATTTAGACAGAAGACTATCCAATATGTTCCCATATAACTTAGCTTTTACCCATTTAAAAGGATTTAGTTTCAAGTTTGAGCTACATATTATACAAATGAACCAAACCATGACATAGTATGGAATTAAACCAAATATTCTCAATTTTTCCTAGGAAAGTAAATTCCCTCCTTCATTATGATATGAAGTACATATAATCTTCTTTTCAATTTGTCAGACAAAAGGTGAAATACTATTCTGTGAAGAAATATGTAAAATTATTTTTTACAAATATGTAAAAGGCAAAATGCAGTTCTGTGAAGAAAATAACAAAAGGACTTCTATTTCTGCATAAGAGTAAAATGATCAGGTAGTATATGTCATTTTCCCCAAAGTGAACGTGCTGCTGTGATGGATATGATCATGGAAGCAGTGAAGGTGGAGTGTGGCCTCCACAGAATCCTTCATTTTTCCATCCACTCCCAGTGCAGACTTGCTTTACAGAATTGACTGCTATGGAATGAAAGGACCAATCGATGAGCTGATTTCAGTCATTCCCATACCTGAGAAAACTTTCATGTCTTCCACTTGTAATTTTAACTCCTTTTTTATGTTCTTCTCATAGAACTTGGCAACTGCACTGTCATTAGAAAATGATGTATTAGATACTTTGGGATATGGGACTTGATTCACAGTAAAGAAGTCTCTCTTGGAGAGCTGTACCTGTCATAAGAGTCCAGTCACTACCACAAACTTTCAAGAAAAATTTAATTACTCTTGTAATATATGGAAAGACCTAAAATAAATGTGGCTAGTGGATTTATTTCTACTTAAAATTTCTGATTAATTTTTTGATGCTGATTTTTTTTTGCTTTTTGCAGAAAAGAATTTTGAGTGATTTAAATGCTTGATTAATCTGAGGAAATACATATTAATATTTATCAAAAGCTGAAAGCCAAGGAAAGAACAGCTGAAGTTTCTGGAGGACTACTTTATTCAGTGTTCTCACTGTGCACTGCATCACTGAAAATTAAATTATTTTAATGTAGTTTTTCAGAAGATCAAAGGCAAATTTCCATCAAATAAAAAATTTCAAAACATAGAACTATGTTTTTAAAAACCATACAAAATCTGATTTCTTTTAGCACCTTCTGAACTGGCACTTAAGCATCCATCAGAAACAATACATTTAGAGGTTTCCAAATGTGACTGGACGTGATGAAAATTTACAGTCAGTTTACAATGTAGGCCTCAAAAGATTTAGTACATATTTAAAAAAAAAAAATCTGCAAAGCTTAATAATATTGATCAAATAAGAAAAGAAAGCTATCATTGGATAGAACATTATTTTCACTAAATCTAAGTATATTTGACAAAGATCCATTTGTCATGCATACCTAGATTTAGTGGAAACAGTCTTCACAAAATTTTAAAAAAGTCTTAATAGTCTTAATAGTATTGAAGAGCAGTGTTAGTTTGATGGAAACATATTATCCCCTCATTTGTCAGTTCTCCAGTGTGTAGTCATTAGCAGCAGACTTTTGCATTCTTAATCTCTTAGTTCCTCAATTAGTCATTAAAATTTCCTGCCCAATTTCCTTCCTATGCTGACTCTTCCTATTTATTTAACTAAATTTCTTTCCTGATATAAATTCTGTCAAATAAATGCTCTTACAGCATTTGCCTCCAAAAGAATTGAGTAAAATTTTCAGTAGTAACTGCATATCAGGTAGCATGCATGAGTTTCTGAAAATAAAAAATCTATGATATTGCTGTAGCTAAAAAAACTTCAAAAATGAAAATCGTATCTTCTTGATATTAAGAAAAGAGTTTGAATGTTTGCAGTTGGTCTTTTTTTTTGTTTATTTGTTTGTGTATAGGTGTTTATTATGACACAGGAATGCACAAAATCATTCATACCTCAAAAAATCATAGTGCTTCTACAACACATGAAGAAAAATTTTTAAAATTGCGCTATGAAGAGTTTGGTTTAGGTATTGTATTTAATCTTCTAAAAGAAACCTTGTCATAATGCTGTTAAAGTCACTAAGATAATTTTCAAAAATAGGATAAAAATTACAAAGATTATATATTGAAAAGGTTAAGTTAAAGCTTCTTTTGGATTTCAGTGAATTTTTCTGTACTGTCTCTCGCAGTATCCTTCTGGACAAAATATTATAGTAAATGGCTTTAAATCAGGTTTGCCACTAGTGGAGTTCTACAGGGCTCTACTTTAGGGCCAGGTCTCTTCAAAATCTCAATTTGCAGTGGTCACAGCACCAGCCTGACCGAGTTCAAGGAGCATTTGGACAACACTGTGAGGCACATTGTACGATCTTTGGGTTGTCCTGTGCAGAGCCAGGAGTTGTACTCTGATCCCTATGGATTTCTTTCAACTCAGAATATTCAATTATTCTATATTGGATTATGAGTTACATATGAACTCTGTAACAAAAAAGCCCATTGATGAATTATTTTGGGCCAAACTAAAAATTTGTGGCTCTGTTGAGAAACGTTGAGAAAGTTTGTTTCCTCTTTTCAATTGTTCTAATGTAGGTTTGATATCGCCTTGTGGTCTTGCTCATAACAAGCATTCATTTCATATTCACCATGCCACTCTGAAGAAAAGATCAACAAAACAACTAAACAGATTTTTAGCTCCTCAGCATTCTGAACAACCATCTCTAATTTTTCATCCTTTTTTTTCATATTACGCTTAGTAAGATAATATTTGTAGTGATAAACTATTCTTGTGTAGTACTGCTTTTGTGATTATAAAAAACTTCAGCATTTTATCACTAATAACAGTGATTTATTGTTTTCAGTACTCTGTGGGTGAAGCAATTCATGTAACAACCCTAATGTCACTCCCCATTGTTTTAATTTAATCAGCTGTAAAATAGAAATAATAAATTATGTTGTCTTGTAGGTTATAAGATTATGTTTGTCTAACGGTCCATGAAAAATTCTAAGCAATGTTCTTACTTTTCTTTAACCATATACCACACTTATATTGTTAAATATTAATCCAGGATACCAAACCTCTATTTGCTTTTCTCTGCAAGAAACTAGTTACAGCTCTATAAAATTTTATATTAAATTATATAAAATTTAAACAGCTACAGTTAATGCAAACAGAAATTGAATGTTAAACAATTTCCTGTTCCTTATTCTGAAAAGAGTTTGTAGACCTGAATTTCATTTGGATTGCTAATTTGCTAGTTGGAGATAGGATGTTTTGCTTTGCTCTGCTTTCCTCCTTATTTTCCCAGCATCCCAAGAACAATGAGAGAAGGATGAGAAAGACAGAATGCTTGAATACTTGTAAACCAATGAACATCTAACATGTCAGATCTATTGATATTAATAACCTTTTTGTCTTAGGACAGATGGCCATCCACCTTACAGTAGTCACTAAGGAGTACTTACTAAATCAGGAACCTTGCTAATACTATAGCTTATAGCTACAAGAAGACAAAGAATTAAAAAAAAAAAAACAAAAACAAAAACAAAAAAAAACCAGAACATTTTTACAAGACAAATGATGATTAGGCAAACTCTATAAAGCATTAGCAAAATTCTTTAAAAATTCAGATTACTTTTAAATGGTAGATATTCAGAGGTTGACAAGTTGCATTCTAATAACATCACCCACTTAAGAGAGACCTTTAATTTTCCTCCCTTCTTTTTTTCAGGATAGTATCTATATTTTCATTCCAAGTTTAGCTACAGCACTTCACTCACCTGTTTATCACATTTTACACCTTGCCAGTATTTCCCAACAAGTCCTTTGACCAGTTTTTCTAACTTCCATATTTGATCTTCTGATTCAAAACTCCTTCTCCTCCCAAAGGCAACAGCCTAAACTGTGTTTCCATGATAGAAACAATCACAGCACTAACATTATGATGAAAACAATGCAATAAGGCAAGAGAGGGACAGATTTTGTTAATCATATGCTTTGATATCTGGTGTATGTTTACAGCAAGACAAGTTATAATGAGCCCTTGCTGAACTACCTAAGATGACCTTCTTTCCTCCATATGGATGACTATTTCTTATGAATCTAACTGAAGATAATTAGCAGATATTTCCTTTCCTTTGAAGGAAAAATCCAATGTGTACTGAGGGCTTGCTATAGGTTCAAATATTTGGTAGACGAGGCCACACAGGCTAAATCTATTTTCAGGTCACCCAAATACAGTGAGTGGAGACTTATGTCTGTAGAAATGACAATGCATGTTGAAAACAATTCCTGCACTGCCAGGCTATTTAAAGAACTTTGGATTAAAGTTTGTTGCATCATGCACTCACAGTACTGTATCTGCTTAAACTAAATTGTTGACCAGAACACAGAAAAGTACTCCTCAATTAAATGTGGTAACCATTTATTTTTAGTTACAGAAAGATTTTATCTACACTGTAGAAGTAAAATATTATATCTAATAGATGTATTTCATAAATTTTCATACGGTCAGCTAAAAATTTCAAAACTGCTTGATAACCTTGTTCAAATGAACTGTGAACAACAAAAAATATCCCCCACAGAAGACTATGAAGTTAAATCAAGTGTATCACAAGAAAAAGTCTCTATTCATCTTCATTTACTTTTATGTTAAGGTGACTTAGATGTCATGATTATTTTGATTTAATTAAAGCAGAGAAAAATGTGGCCTAAAACTATACACAAGTTCTTATTCCATAGCCTGGAAAGGCTTCTTCATGGTATCGTATTTTCCCTATATGGTGTAAATATTTAAAGCTATCAAAGATCTACTCACACTACAGCAGTAGAGTTTAGATTTTTTATGTAAAGGAAACTTATTGATGCTCTGTGATGAATTTATTATTCCGAGTCAATAATGACGGAGGTCTCGTAAAGTTTGATTTCTATCATACACAGGAACTCTAAATTATTTCCTTGGACTTACATCAAATGAAAACAGCAAGAACTCCGATATTATATACAGAATCCTTTTGTTAATAGAGAAACTCGAATAATTTTAAAAGATCTAGTGTCATATCTATGATGACATCTCCTATAATTTTGTGAATGTCATTATATCTTTTTATTTTAAATAAAGAGCTTTCATACTATGCTCTGACTACTCAGAGTTTCAGTAGAAACTAAAATCCAGTTATATATTAAAAATATTTTGATAATTATTATGAAGTCATAATTAGTTTTATGAAGCTCAGGATAAAAGGGAAAATATGTAGTGTATTCTTGAAAGTGAAATTAATATTCCAGGTTCATTGAAGGTCAGAGGGACTATATTAACACCTTTCACGATACAGACTACTTTGATAGGAACTTGTGGCTCTTCATCAAAGAGAACACTTTCTTTCACTTGTTTGGCTTCAGCAGCCACTTTAACATTTCTTATCATACCCATAAATCGGAAGTGAATTGTTTATCTCTACAAGTTAATTGTCTTATCACAGACTTTAATACTGAACTGTGCATATCAAGGAAAAGGATGGTTTGTATCTCTGAAGACATGAAAAAACAAAGACAAAACTTTGAGTTTTCTTGAAATTACAACATTACTTAATAAAAATTTTTGGGTCCTGCAGGTCCTTTACATTGCATTAAGAAATTAATACTGGTTCTTCAAGTGAGATGTTAAGCTGTCCAGATCATGTAATAGTAGCTGAGGCCTACAATTTTTCTGGTAAGATATTTGAAAAATACTATGTTTATTCTTTGCTATAATTTAGAAAAAAATATTTGGGATATACATTTTCAAAGCAATACAGTTCCACAAAGAAATACAGAACAACTGCTTATACTTCACATATTGCTGTGATTCTTTATTGCAGCTTCCTTCCTTGAATGTTACAATTTATTTTGTTTTGAATAACCACTCTATGAGGTATTTGAAAGCAAATTTCTACCATTCAGGAATGCATGTCAAGCAAACAAACAAATAAACAAACACTACAAACAATGTAGTTTGCCATGCTCTAGTATCTTTTAGTCCCAGGCATCAATGATATGAACACCCTTTTATAATAAGCTGTCAGGATCCATTTAAATACCATCAGTAATAGGATGACTTAACTAGAAAATAAGTGATCTTTGTTCATTTTCAAATCTTACTATGCAGATCTTCCTCACAGCTTCTAAGTATCGTATAAAAGAATGGGTTATTTCCTTTACTCGAGAGACTACATCCTCCTTTTCAGTCTCCAACTCTACCAAACTCCAGATGTCATTTGTAAGACACAAATAGACCTCTATCCCATGAGTTCACCTAGAAAAGAGACTGTAGTAGGCCCAGGCTTCCTGGGACAGATCCCTTAACTTTATTCTAAAACACTACTGGCTTTTAAGGTATTGAAGAACTTTCCAAATCCTTCTGAGTTAAGGGAAACCGCTAACCCAGAAAATAGTTACTACTGCTATACTAGAATAACTACTGCTCACCTCTAGTAAATACAACTGAAAACCAAATAGTTTTGTAATGATTTTTAATGACTAAATAGAGCCCTTTGAAAATTTCACATACACAGACAAAACTTTATATATACATTTACACTCCTCCTTGGCCACTGTTTGCGAATCCCTTGAAAGCATGCTGTGAAATAAAGGGTGAAGAACACTCATGTAGACTTCCAAGTTGTTGGATGTGACTTGTGAAGAGTGTGCACTGTATCTGGGATTTTGCTCTTGTAGTTGAAGTTTTATTTTGCAGGTTTTGAGAATTTGGGAGGAAACTACACACCTTGGATTTTGCTAATACAACTGTGTTTGTTAAGCGGCTTAACAAGCATATGCTGGGTATAGTTACATTCCCATCAGGAAATGTAAAACACTATTTAAAACAGTGAAATTACCATAATTGAAAGAACACAGATGCTCTTTAATAATGTAGTAGATTGCTCCCTCAATGGAAATGCTCATTAATTCTATTTTAAGACAGTGTGATTCACCTGTATGTCAGACAATTATCATTGAAAGCTAGGTTAGCAGAAAGGTTACATATTTAGATTTGATGACTCCATCACAGAACATGAAATATTTTCCATTTGAGAGCAATATGACTACTCATTTGCTTCTCCCGTATCATGTAATTTATAAGCAGTGAGAAAAAAATGTCAGAAACATTACATTTCTCTTTCACAAAAAAAAAAAAAAAAAAAAAAAAAAAAAAAAGTAAAACCACTTCTTAGGTCAGATTAACTTCAGAAACATATAATACCTAATACAGTATCATCTGCAATCTGAAGGAGAAGGTTATGATCCCCACAAAAAGATTTTCAATATTCAAAACTGAGTTGCATCAGTAGCAATAGGTACGTGTTGCTAAATTGCTGCAAACTTGAGGAACACAAGTAGTGTGCAGTGAGCATCATACAAGGATAGAACTACAATGAAGATTGTCACCAAGGTCATCCATGCTATTTTGCATAGGTTCACTGTATTTCTTTCACTACTCAAGATTCTTTAACAGAGCCTATTGCAACATGTTGTAAGTCCCTGTACCAACATTGTTTAAGCAATTACTAAATTTCTGACAGAGGTTTCATTTGACTTGTGTACCTTTTATCATATATATTATTTTCATATCCATATTAAAAAAAAAGTTCAGGTAACTCTTTAGTTGTTGGCTTACAGAAATTTGTGAAAACTTCACACACAAACTTCTGAAGTCATTGGAAGGGGTAGTTCAAGCTCATTCATTGCTCACTGACATGACCAAGCATTTTTCAAATGCTAAATAATTTTTTCTAACTTGATTTTGCTTTTTTATATTTCTACTTCCTGAAAGGAGTATCTTAATTCTACTTATAATATGCAGATATGTGCAAAACACATAACAAGCAGTAATTAATCAATTCACACGCACACACGCTCTTTGTTATAATCTAATAAAGCAAATTAGCAGAAGAAACAGATTTTTTCTAAGTTTGTTTTGGCAATTTTTAAATAATTTTAAAATATACTTTAAAATGTCTTTTCTGTACATGTAGATATACAGAGCCCTGGACTTAAACATGTTCACAACTTACTTTATGTCTCTGGTTAACAAATGCTTAGACAAAACGCCAAAGATGAATGGGATGTCTCCACACAGCAAGGAGAGTAAGACTCCTTCATCTGCTATTTCAACATCATAGGTGTATGTAATACTGTACTTATCAAACCTTGCCTTAAACACTCCTAGAGAAGGGGCTCAGGATGTCTCAAAATAGCATCTCAGATTCCCACATTTATATAGACATGTAGTGACAAAATCAAGAGGAATGGCTTAAACTGAAAGAGAGATTTAGATTAAATATTAGGAAGAAATTCTTTATTTTGAGGGTGGTTAGGCACTGATATAGATTTCCCAGAGCAGTTGTGGATGCCGTCTCCCCAGAAGTGTTGAAGGATAGGTTGGACAGGACCTGGTCTAGTGGAAAATGTCCCAGCCCATGCAGAGGCTTTGGAACTAGGTGATATTTAAGGTCTCTTCAAATCTAAACTATTCTATGGTTCCCATATGTCAGTTCAACAAAGGCAGATTTATATGAGTTTATGCTTTTCTCTCCTAGACTACTGTTCCTTGCTGGTGTCCAAATGAAAGTAACTATCTCTTGAAGGTCAGACATTCAATCCACTCCCACAGATTACCTTCCCAGCATCCTAATGAATCCAGAATAATCCAGAGATTATTCAAGAAATAAAAACTTGTTTTGTTGAGCTGTCTTTATTATTTATCTTCTCCTTTAACTGATACTGGCCTTTGTGAACCTAAAAAAAGAACCAAGCACTTTGTGAATGGAGCAAGAATATGCTTTCTGCATAGGTCAGTCTAACACAGAGCTGGAATCCAACCATGAAAAGATTTGCTATAGAAACTCAATGATGTGTTACAGCTGGTTTATGACAGTAAGTGCTCCCTTTAATTTTTCTTTTTAATAAAAGAGTACCTTTATTCAGAGGTTTCATTGCATCACAAGGTTAATGCTGTACTTTAAAGGCATAATCTATCCAGATTTAATATATGTGAGAAGATCAAAACCACAGCACAGTTCCACCACATTACCCTTTCAGACAAAATTAAAAGTAAAATTCAAGATGAAGTTTGACATATTCAGGAGCTGTAACTTTATTGATTTCATGAATAACTGGAAGTAGGACTTCAGAGAGTTGTTGATAAGATGTTAATTTATTTTATTTTAATCTTTGCAGTAGTACACTAAAACCAAAAGAATAATAAAACATAAATATCTTCTCTTTACACAGCAAAACCAAACAGGTAAGAAAATGGAATGGACCTCTTTTATGCTTTCATAATCACATTCAAGATTTTTTTAATAACTTATAGTGACTGAATATATCTTTGTCATTTCTATGTTTGAAAAATCCACTGGAACAAAGTAAAGAGAAAAATAGGAAATATAAAGAAAAAGAGGAGAAATATTTCTCTAGCAAAATATAGATATTTGCTAAGATCTACTGAAGAAAGGAGCTGTAGGAAAATGTAAAAAAAAATCAGTGAAAACCAAGTCAGATTCAAACCCCAAAACACAACCACAAATTCCTGAAGAGCAGTAATATCAAAGAACAAAACCTTGCACAAAATCCCAAGACTATTTCATTGGCTTCTAAAGGTGTATATAATGTCCGTGTTAAGGTTGGAGAAACAGCAGTTCTTTGCATGAAAACATAATATTTATCCAAAGTATATCAATAAATAAAACTCTTCAAAAGTATAGGACATTTTTTAAAAATAAAATAAAATAATTTAAATAAAAAAACTAGTTCTGAAAAGATTGTGTCATTCTCATTCGTGGTGTAGAAATGAAGTACAGACTGATGTGCCTGTAATTATTGTCTTTTTGATGCCTCCTAGTCAATTAAATATAAGATGCAAATCAAAAGAGTGACTGACCCAATCATTCCAGTATTCAGAACAAAAAAATAACTGTTTTCTGTTTCTTTTAGTGATCATGAATAGTCCAAGCATATTTTGCTAAAGGAAAGTGGAACTAGAGAATGTGGTATTACTCTAGGAAAACGAAGTTATCTCGAGAGCTGCTCAAATATAGCGGAGCATTAACAACCAGTGCATAGGCCATTTTAAATATATAGCTTTTCACAACACCATATATAAATCAAAAAAGGGTACAAAAGCCCAATAAACCCAAAACACAGAAAACCCTACTCTGAAATAAAGAAACATTCTTGTAGCTATTACTGCACTTAGCATTTCAAGATAAAAAACTAAAACTATTCAGAATCTGGGTAAATCTTTGTAGCTTGAAATCTCTTTTTGAGCTTCTTCCATTCTAGAAACAACATATTCAGAATCCACATGTAATTATGATAGCCAGAAATAATTCTCTTTCTCTAGCAGAGGAAAGAAAGGGTGTTTGGGGGAAACAACAACAACAACAGCAACAAAACAACAACAAAAACAACAGCAACAAAACAACAACAACAAAATATCCCCAACTCACAAGCAAACACTTTTTTTTCCTTGAGCTTCATGGGTGAAATTCCCACTTCCCATCATCTAGATGTGCAAATGGTGAGGATCAAGGACAGACTAGCTCTTTAGTACTACTTTGGTGTATGGGATCTAGAAAGCATCAGGCAATTTTAATTAAAAATTCAACAATTTTTTTGTGAACACAATACTATTGATGACCACAAAACAATATATTAAATGCCCCCCAATTAAGCAGATAAATGAAAAATCGGTACTGAACTAAAAGACCATAATCTTGTATTTAAAAAACAACTAAACAAAAACGAAGTTTGAATTTTTTTCTAAAATGAAATATAAATCACATCTGATAATCATCTGTCTAATTCTGATGCAGTCATTAGTACTAGAAAAATTAACAGAAATAGTAGCAATTGTTTTACCCCAATCCTGCTTTAGTAAAGTACATATAAAATGTAGCAGTGGATATTAGGAAGAAGCTGAAATATATTTTGTTCTGCTTATTACATGCATTTGGATATATTGGATTAATTTTAAATTTTCTCATTTGTTAAAAATGCTATCACTTTATTAGTGTCGCTAATTTGAAAAGCAGCCACAAATGTGAAGGCCCAGCTGGGTTCTCAAAAAAAAAAATCCTCAAAATCCTGAGAAGCTGGTCTTTCAGAAAAAACATCTCTCTTTATGAAAATGAATTTTACAATATCATGACCTTCTATATTCATTAAAATAACATTTCTCTGTTTCTTGACAAAAAGTTTTTCTGTACAAGAAACACCACAAGATTCAGCAGAGATAAAGCCACAGGCTTAATATCTCACAGAGATATTAAACTGTGTCATAATTGAGATTCCTTAATAATGTTGGTAACTCAAAATGAAACATGATAATGCTAGTTACAGGTTTTTCTTTCTAAAGAATTATTTTTCAGCAGAATTCTGCAATATCCAACAGAACTTCAACCCTACAGACTTCTTGCATCTCCCAGACAAATTTTACTTTGTTGTTTACTCAATGTAATTTGATACTAAAGGTCTATCAAAAAAAAAAAAATCCAGCAAATAGCTGATTACATGCATCTGTGTATTTTTCAGCATTACACTTCTGTTAAGACTACTAACAACAGATCCGTTTCAGGCCTCTTATTATCTACTATATGTCTACTGTTCCTGAAAGTTACAGTTTCAGGCTGTTTCTTTCAAGAGCAAGGTTAGCAACTCTCATCTCCTCAGCTATGGAATGGCTAAACAACAAGGTGGTTGGGCTATCAAGTTCTTCAGATTAAACAGAAAGCTTACATACTTATGAAACACCAAGCTCTGCTAAAATTAATAGTGAAACTAAATAAATGGATTGTGCAAGAACTCTATGCCAATAGATTTCTAGCACCCCAGGGTATACACCAGAATATAGTGTAGCCCTTTTGGATGCATGGTAGCTAGTAGGAAAAAAGTGCATTTAAGATTAGATTGCCTATTTATCAATTCTCTACTACGTGTTCATTTTTCAAATAGCAATTATCTGCAAACATAAAATGGAGAATTACAGAAAAGTGAGTTTAAATTGAACTGCATAGAAAAAAAAAATTAATTCACTGCTATAAGCAGAACTTAGATCTCTAAATATATTAGCTTCTTCTGTCATATAGAGGAAAACTACCACAACTATTAATTTTTCTTTCCCCCCATGTATGGAAGAGAACACAAAGATGTCATGTGAAAACCCTCTCTGCAAATAAATGTCCTCTTCAATTTTAGAAAGACTGTTAAGAAAAGATGAGCTAAAATGTGAATTATAACTAAGTGATGACAAATTCAAATAGAAATAGCAAGGCATGATGATTGCTGTATTGTGTGAATTAGATGATTTGACAGTAAGAACCAAAAGAAGTACAATTATTCATAAGCAAAAAATGTTAAAAATCTACACAGTGCTTCTTCAAGTTATCTTCTAAAACCTTCAGACTATCAAAAATATTTCACTATTATTAATTGAAAAATTCAGTTATGCCACTATCTGTTAGTCACTGTTACTTAACAAAAAACCCCAATAGATCTTTAACTATTTTAAAATATATAAGAAAAGGACATAGAAGGAGTCATCCTACTACAATGACAATTCCAAATAATGCTCAGTGTCTCTTTCTGTGAATTTTTAAGAGGAATCATGGAAGAGAAATGCAAAGAAAGCTGTTGGAAAAGAAAGATGCTTTTAAAGAGAGGCAAGGAAGCCTACAATTAATAAAATACTCGAGCATGCCAATATTTTAAGGCAGATACTTATACCAGGTTTCTCAGAATTTCCTCCAAAACCATGTTAGGCACATGCTATATGGATATATGAGTTTTACTTAGCAGACAGATAAAAATATGTTATTAAAAGTTTAAGGTCTACTGGTAATATATACTGTGAAGTGTGCAAAAACTTTACAAACTGTTAGTGTATATGGTTAGCCTTTAAAGATTGATTGTCAAATTATATAAATGATAATTAGTCTGTCTACTAATTCATTTTTTTTTCCAAAGACTTTTTCTACCCTTCTTTATAATGATCAACTTCAAAGGAGAAATAGGATCAAAGGAGGTGCCAGTATGGATGCTCTTGTGGTAGGAGATAGATACAGAGCAACTTTCAGCATAACATGTCTTCTTTAAAACAATTTAAGAAGATCTCTAAATCATAGAGCCAGATCTATGGGATGGATTTTCATCTTTCTGCAATCTATTGGAAGGACAACACAGCTAGAATCAAGTAGCTGTGTTGTTGGGGAGGTGTCAGGGATAATTCCTTGGTACAAGCAATGACAGGGCAAATGCACAGTGGGTCTGCTATTCACTAACAGGGATGGACTGTTTTGGAACACAATAATCAGCGGCAGCTTTGTCTGTGGTGACTGTGAAATGGAAAAGCCCAAGATCCTCAGGGGAGGGATGAGAAGGTAGCAAGTACCACACTATAGATTCAGGGCTCTAGAAGTGAAAAATTTGGCTTAATAAAGAAATTGGTATGAGTGACCCTAAGAGAGGCAGCTCTGGAGGGGAAAAGAGATTGTAAAAGCTGATGAATCTTTAAGAGCAATCTATTAATTCAAGATTGGTCTCTCAAAATAATCAGGAAAAGAAACTGATTAGCAGATCAGTTTAACAAGGAGCTCATGACTGTGTTCCAAAGCAAAAGCTCCAGTCCACAGAATGGGGAAGCAGGAACAGTTTATAAGGGAGACTATTGCTCAGACAAGCAGGGACAGAGTGAGGAAATACAAGGATCACCCAGAGTTGACACTCGCAAGTGATGTCAAACACAACTAGAGCTTCAAATGCTCTATTAACAGGGAAAACCTGTCAAGAGAAAACCTGGCTGTATTATTCTATGGGACATTTGGCTGAAGGGAGAGCAGACAAAAATAAGGCTGAATTACTTGCTTTGCTTGCAATGGTAGCCTGCCCATACCTGTGTGCTGGTTACTGAGAAGATGGAAGTTGCCTCTTCATACCCGCACCTGGCAGAAGCACATGAATCATGGCAGGAAAAGTGTGGACATAAGGAAAGGAAATTCACCTGAGGAAAGTGGAGTAGTTGACCAGAGAGTCTGTGTAGTCTCTGTCCTTGGAGGTTTTCAAGACTCCACTGCATAAAGTCCTGAGCATCATCATCTGACTTTGTAGCAGGCCCAGCTTTGCATGGGAAGTTAGACTAGAGAACTCTTGAATCCTTTCCAGACTAAATTGTTCTGCAACTATCTTACAGGAAGAAATAAGTTTGATGAAGACTTTACAACACAACAAACAGAACACTGTGCAAATAAAACTACTTTCATTATTTTAAAACTTTGTGAGTGCACTGCTAGATGAAAAGAGTTCTGATCAACTCCACAACTGGGAAAAAAAGGAAAGCTGAAGATTCGGAACTCTAAAGGTATACCTTTCAAAGTAATTTCTGAGTTTAAATGGAAGAAAGTGAATAATTGCACACAATATTTAGAGTTGTGGTAAACTTTTTTTAAAGTTCAATAGATACAAGAAATAGCTTGTGAACAACTTCTATGAGGTGAACACAGTTTTTATAATAGATCTCTTTTTCAATCAGAGACTTTTGAATCACCAAAGCACCTACTTCCTCAAACAGATGCATTTTTTCTCATACTCAAGCTAAAAATCAATCAATGACTATAAGACCTGACCTAGATAAATCATTCTTTTCTTCTCCCTGAAGACACTGTACAACATACATAGTATTGTTCCAATTGAGAAATTTAACAGTATGGTAAACAGCACTAAAACCTTTCTATGCCTTTAGGCAAAGCTGTAAATATCAGCTTAAAAAGCACTGATAGTGAGCTGTTAGAAACATCTAAATAATTTTTACTAATAACACCAATTCGTAAAAGAAATGCTAGAATGAAAATGATGAAAGTCGCAATGAAACAGGCCAGAATTCCTTGCACAATATTAATGGCAAAGTACTCCAAAAGAAAAGACGAAAATGAAAAATAGGCAAAAAAGGTAAAATAAAGTATCACAGAGGAAATAATTTATTAAATCTTACTGAAGATAATAATTCTATATATAAACATCATAGTAACATAGAAAAAGCATCTGTAGTTGAAAGAAAATTCATCAAAAGTAGAGTGAGCCAAGTGTATATCACTTGAAGAATATTTGGAGCATACATTCAAGAGCCAGGTAGGAGCTGTGTATAGTGCATGATGTTACTCTGTGGATTTGCCAAAGACAGGAAAGGATTGATGGAAGAATAACTGGGCAAGGCATTTGATGCCTGTGTTTTTAGAAATAACAACCTTCAAGTTTCAGCATCAGTTATTTATACATTGAATGTTTACAGGCAATATTTTAACTTTTAAACA
Organism: Zonotrichia leucophrys gambelii; assembly: GCF_028769735.1. Taxonomy (NCBI): domain Eukaryota; kingdom Metazoa; phylum Chordata; class Aves; order Passeriformes; family Passerellidae; genus Zonotrichia; species Zonotrichia leucophrys. The sequence continues at coordinate 76,701,056 of NC_088171.1, forward strand.
TTTAAATCAACATTTTCAAATCCTAGGAATTCTAACTGCCTGTCAGGAGAGAAAAAGAACAAGCAAGCTATCCAGGTTTGTGATTTCTATTGTAACATGACAAGTAAGCTCACCTGGAACAGAGATAGCAGCAGCAGAAATGCAAGTGAATAGGTAAATGTAAAGTGAAGCACGAGGGAAGTGAGCATATGCAAGTGATGTACACATGAAATGATGAGCCCTGAGCTGACTAGGTGGGCACTGTGGGATTTTCACAGCTCTGTTAAATCAGCAGTTCTCTGCTCAGTACTCAGTAGTAGTCAAAAACCCAAAGAGAAATTATTAGGAAAGGCACAACGAATGAAACAGAAACATTATTATGCTTCTTTTTAAGTCCTTCAAAGTAAGATCTGGTAAGACAGGAAAAGATCCAGAGCATGTTGGTAAGAATGTCCAGTGGCACTGGATTATTCCCACATGAAAAGCAACAGACTGGCTTGGCATCTTCAAAAGACTCTTGTCTCTTGAAAAGAGAAATAGAGATAACAGAGGACCATAAAATCAAACAGACATAGACACTGTAGACATGAAGAAATTGCACACTGTCTCTTCCAATATAAGAACTGGGAGCATAAAATGAAACTAGTATAAGCCAGTTTCAAAACAAAGGAGGCAGTGGCTCAGGCAAAGGAAGAGTGCCACAAGATGTTGCAAATGCTGAGTTTACAGAGCCTCCAGGGTAAACTGGAGGCTGGTTACATTACATGGAAGCAAAACACTGTGAAACCACATTTGGTTCACAGTGTCCTGTGAGAAAAAAACTACTTCAAAATTGAAAACAGTTCAAATGAAAACCCTTATTTGCCCTGTCCTTATTATTAGACATTTGATCTATAAGCTGTGGCTGGCACGGGTTAGCAGGATAGATAAATCTTTGGTCTGACCCACAACAATCTTTTTTCTCTTATAATAATGCCCTTTTCTGAACCTTAGGTAATACATCTCCTTTGTGCTCTTAAATTGTGGTCAAACAAAATCAACATTGACAAATCAAAGTTCATATTACATCTGCCATGTCAAAATTTCTTCTCTGTACCTTGCATTAATGAAATGAAACAAGAAATCCCCCCATATTCACAGGACAAAAGTTACTGTTTTACTAGATACACTGCCTAATGAGTGTGAGATTGACAGTATACTTTTTGCACCTTTAATTTTTTCTTACTCAAACACAATGGAATCCCATTTTACTATATAATATGCATATACATACTAAAGGGTAATTCCTTATGTGAAAAGGTTTTCCAGCTGAAAGGAGTCATGCAGCAGGTGTGGGTAAGTACATAAGAGAAATGTCTATGTGCATAGATATAGAAAGCACATAGAGAACACAGGATCTAAAGTATTACAAAGCAGATGAGCTAATCAAGCTGAAACTGTCTCTAGATGCAACTTCAAGCCATTGTGGCATATAAAGAGATCTTTTTTATTTTCCTTCTTCTCCCCAAGATGTGTATGAGGTTAATCTGTGAGGAATTTTATATAAATTCATCTATCTATGGCTTCTAAAGGTTACTTCATCATGAAGATCACAGCAGGAGCTAATTTTCTTATCTGTGGCAAATAAATTTCTTTATCATAACAGTATGTTTCCTGAACCCATACAATCCATGGTAAAGACGATCAAATCCCAGACTATCTTTTTTCCTATGTAGGCTACGCAGACCACATAAAGTAAAATCTGAATCTAAGTGGATTCATTCTCAGCAGATTTTTCTCTATCTGCCCCCAAAAAGGATGGAGAGTAGAGTTTGAGAATATAAAGAAAGTCAAGATTTTTCCCACACAATGAATGTGTCGTCTCTATACATCATTTATTTTCAGATCACCCATTTCAGATAATGGGTGATCTGAAAATAAATAGTGTACAGAGACCACACATTCATTGTTTTTACAGCTTTGTTTGCAGTTTCCTTAGTGCAGAGAGTGCACAAACATGCATTGTGTGTTTGGGATGAACGAGAATGACAGAATGGTTGGGAGTGGAAGGGACTTCTGGAGATCCTCCTGTCAAACCACTCATGCAAGGCAGTTTTACCTAGAGCAAGTTGCACAGGATTGCATCCTGATGGGTTTCAAATACCTACAAAGAAGGACATTCCTCAACCTCTCTGGGCAGCCTGTGCCCCTATTCTGTCATCCTCATAGTAAATAAGCTATTCCTCATATTCAGATGGATCTTTTTGTGTTTCAATTCTGCCCATTGTCCCTTCTACTCTCACTGGGTACCATGTAAGTGAGTTACAACATAGACAGCGTTTCAGAAATGCCTTTGTGGCTTTGATGAAAAAAGATACTCTGGTTGTTGGAAATCGAATTTCAAGGTACATGGTTAAATTGAGCTGAGTTATTGATCTGTCAGATACATGGAATCTTACCTTAAATAAAGACCATTACTGATACATGCAGTGGAAGGGGAAGTTTACTACCAGGAAGATAAACTAAATTGCACTATGGTTGACTGAGATCAAATTGAATATCCATTTAAGGATTCAGTTCAAAGGGATGCCTACTTTTGCATGGACATGGATAACCAGAGTCTCAACAGAAGCAGAAAAGAAGGAGTTTGGGGAAAAAAAAAAAGCATAAATATCTGTTACAAGGTATTTTTGATACCTTCTAACCAAAGTCTGGCTTGCAAACATTTTTAGCTGGTTTTCCTATGGAAAAATTGAACTATTTGCCAAAAGCACTGGGATCTCACACACTTTATGTTCCTAGCAGCTACATGCAATCAGGAAACCTGGAAGAAAAGAGAGGATATACAGCTGAATTATATATTCAGAAGATGGCTGAACTCATATGCCAGTTTTCTTCAGACGTTAAATACCCAGTCAGGAAAGAGCAGAAGTGCCCCAGAACATGTTTAGTACAGCATTACATCTTATCAGGAATCAGGATAACTAATCATGCTTGATTTCTATATGATAATAGTAGGTCTAAGAAACCCTATCAATAGAGTTTTTTACTTATAGATATTCTTTCTCACGTTCTGAAGTTCTTGTTATAAAATTATAAAATCCTGATAAAAAAAAGTTCCGTCATTAAAATCTTGGGGTAAGTAAATATCTTTAACCCTGAAGAAAAATGAGAGGCAAGAATATTTTCCCTTCCCAAAGATGTTTTATCTCCCTCAGTGCTAACTATTAAAAAAAAAGTGGATAAATATACTTAAGGGTTGACAGGGACTTTCCAAGAAGAATATCATCACAGTCCTTTATTTTTTCTATTACACTGCATGATGTGGTGCTATGAAGAGTTAGCTGAAAAATGTTAAGAAATCCTTCCTCAGGTTTCAGAAGTTATACAACAGCATAGCTATGCTTGTGTGGAGATCTGCACAGTAACTCACCATGTTTCTGGCTTGGCTGTGTGTAGCTGGTGACTGGAAGGAGTATCTGCCTCAGTAGGTTATTGACCCCACTATCCACCAGAGAGTATTTCCCAGCCGTTTGGAAAGGAGGAAGATACCCAATGATGTCCAATGACTTTCACAATTTTGTGAGATGTAGGGATTGCCTCATTCTTAGTACATTATGTTGGCATATCTTTCCCAAGGTGTTTATAGTTCTCAGAGAACAGGTGCTCAGAAACCTGAAGACAAGGGCCTTACCATGTTATAAAGGAATTCCTTTCAAACCTCAAATGAAAAAATGTGCTTCATTTGATGTCATTCCACCTGTAAAGGTCTTTTCCAAGCCAAACTATTATGTGATTCTATGATGAACACACTGTTACTGGGCTTTGCAAGGGTTCCTCAGGGGTGAAGAGATAGACGAGAATCTTGACTCCATGATCAGAAGGCTGGATTAATTAATTTATGATATATATTACATTAGGACTATACTAAAAAGAGTAGAGAGAAAAGTTCAGAAGCTGCTATGCTAAGAATAGAATAGGAATGAATAACAACGGAGCTCTCTCTGATCTGTCCCAGAGAAAGGCTTGTCTTTGATTGGCCCTTAATTGCACACAAGCAACATGGGCCAATCACAGGTGCACCTGTTGCATTCCATAGCAGCAGATAACCATTGTTTACATTCTCTTTCTGGGGCCTCAACTTCCCAGAAGAGGAAAAATTCTAAAGAAAAGATTTTTATGAAAAGATGTCGGTGACAAACGCACAGCATTTACCTTATCCTTTTCATGGTTTTTGTATTGTTTTATTTGTATTTTCTATCTGTTTGTTCTCATATCTGAATTCAAAAACAACAGTCTGTATTAAGAGCATCTCAGTAGATATTAAATTCTGGAGACCTATCATAAGTTAATTAACATATCACCTATTTAAGTTTACCAGCTCACCTTTGATCCTATTGAGCAAAACAGAATTATTTTCTTAACTAAAAAAGGGAGTCATAAAATGCAGAGTTTTATATAACCTAAGACAGTATACCAATTATAACCTCTCTGTATTAAGTATTCCATGTCAAATAGAAATAAAAACTGTAATTTTTCTATTTAAATTAAAAAAACCATGGAAACAAGACAAGATAACACTGCAAAAGGTTTTTATTCTGCTTACAGAGAACGATGAAAAATATCTAGGATACCAAATACAATGAAAGCAAAGCAGGGGAGAAAAAAATGCATAGGTAATCTTACTGAATTACAGAGTAGAGAAATACACCTTGAGAGATCATCCAACTCATACACTTCCCCAAGCTATAATCAGTGAGAAAAATAAGGGAAAAATCACTTCAAAATTTCTGAAAACAATCTTGAATTAACAAATATGTTTGCCAAAAGACAAAATTATTAAGATTATTAGTTGTGAGAGAAAAAGCAGGAAAGCTGAAGAAGAAAAGTGTGACAAAGATTTTTGTAAATGGGATTTTTCCCAGCATCTGGAACTAATATCTTATTTTTGGCATTGTCTGACTGGATATCAAGTATAAGTGAAATAGCATGTCAGAGCACTGATTGGAAAGCTATTTCTTTTTTTCTTTTTTTCCTGTGCACTGCGCAGGTAGGAATATTTGATTTCGTACATCACTTGTAAATTGCTGTGGGGATTCCAGAAAGACAATTGGACTTCACAAAATTGATGAAGGAAAAAAAACCAAACCAAACGAAAAAACTGCTGATTTTGTGTCTGTTGCTTTTGGAAGCTGCATGTCTGGGACTTTGACAAACTGGGCATTACTAATGATTCATTGTCACAGTACTACAATGAATAGAAGCTGAAGCTCCTTTTAACCCTTAAGGAACTTGTTCATCAGAATGAATAAATTATTTACATTTTACGTGGTTTTTTTACTGGCCTCCCTTAATAACACCAAAAAAAGGAACACTACAAACTTTGCAATCTAATTAAGCTTTTAAATGAAAATGCTCAAGCAGCAAAACCTAAGGTAGAGCACAATACAGGGAATAAGGAAAAAAACAACTGCAAAGGGGATGATGATGTGCAACCACTGCTGCGTCAGGCACGGTGAACTGGTTTGCACAGCACTGTACCAGGGCTCATGTGAAAGGGGACAGTGAGAGACACACTAATCACACTTTGATTTTTAACAATTTTAACAGAGCTACATCAGATCTAAATTGAGAAGGAACTTGTAAGATCATCTGAGCTGTTACATGTACAAGACCTGGAATCTAACCCAGTTATATTTTGTTTGAATTGTAGTGATCATCATTTAGCACACTAAATGAAACAGACTTCCATTAAATAGTCTGTGAACTACAAAGAAATCATTCAGAATTCAAAAGAGCAAAAATGATAGGCATCCTAAATCAAAAAATGTTACAAAAGTATTTGAAAAATGCTACATAAAAGTTTCTGTGCACTAAAAATACTGAGAGAATGTTTTAAAACCAAGAGAGAAATATTATTTTGTATAGAAGCATGTGTGGTTTTACCACTTCATTATATAATTACTAATCTCTGCTCTATAGACAATAATCTGCAAAAATTACAAAGTAATTAAATACAAATTGAATATTTAATAGATGTCAGCTCCTTCAACTGTAAGTTGAATGGATAAACTTTAAAGCGTAGAGAGAGGTACCAGTGGTGATCATCATGAAGTTCCTATTCTGCTTCCAGCTCAAAGGAAGCTGGTATTGTCCTGCTGGGTGACAAAAGAAAAAACGACAAAAAAATAAAAAAGAAAAAGAAAAACTTTCTTCATCACTTACTGGTTAAAATGTATGCCTGGATTTTCAACACATACATCCGTAACTGAAGAGATGGGTCCTACTACATTGCCTGCGTCCTGTACCTGAAAATGAACAGGTATAATGACATTGATCTTTAGAGAGAAAATTGAGAGTGTAGCATTGCCTAACCCTGTGCACTTAAGTCCAAAAACCAATCTTGACATAAAATTAGCAACATTTGAATACTGCTATTAAAATCTATCAAAATACCTACAAGAAATTAATAATTCTCTAAAAGATGAAGAAAAACATTCAGATATCTGTTATGGAAGTTAATGCAAACCTGAGGATATATCAAATATGTCAGAAGAAAATATGGTATTACTCCTTCAAAGTGATATAATTTATATTTTAAATTTGGACACTACCTTGGAAATGCTTACAGAATTACTACGTGTAAAGATATCCATCATGATATATATGCATTAGCAATAATATTTACAATTACTTTTTGATCCTGGAAATTAACAAAAAATATGAGTGAAAGAATGCCACTTATTCTTGCTGCATAAGCACTTAATTAACAAATACATAAAAAAAAAAAAAAAGAAAAAAAAGGAAAAAAAACCAGATAGACAAACATCCCCCAGGGTTCAGATATCAAAAAAAGTCTCCATTGTTAAGTCTTGATTTATCCAAGACAACACTCTCCAGAGAGCTAGGAGGTGAAACTGCTGGGATAATACATGTATTCACTCACCATTTTACAAACTTTCTGTTAAGTCACAAGATAACAGAAAACCAAATGAAACCTTGCAAAAACAAAAAGGCAGTGTCCACATTCATTTTTCTTCCCCCACAATCAATCTTTTGCCTAAAAACTATCAAAAATCTCTTACATCAGCAAGAATAGTTATGTGCAGGGAGTGTGCATTGGGTCTGAGTGGCCAGGTTTTGGGAACAGGAGGGCAGCAGGGGTGGCTTCTCTGAGAAGCTGCCAGAAGCTTCCTACATTTCCAACAGGCCCAATGCCAGCCAGCTCCAGGATGGCCTGCTGCTGGCCAAGACTATGCCCATCAGTGATGGTGGTAGCAAGCCTAGGATAAAATATTTCATAAAGCAGGAAAAAAACCCCACAAGAGTGCTTGCAGCTGGAGGGGAAACTGCGACCCTGAGAGAAATCAATGCTTGAGCAGGCTTCTGGAAAGGCTTGTGGACCTGAGGGTAGAGGAGTCAGTGATGGAGCAGGTTTTATGGTAGGACTTGTGACCCTGCAGGAGACTCACACTGAAGCAGGTGAGGAATGTGAGGAGGAAACATGGCAGCGACAACATGTGGAGTGGTTACAACCCCCATTTCCCCACCACCTGGCAAGGACATAGAGAAAATCTGGAGTAAAGTGAAGTTTGGGAAGAAGGGAGGGACGGTGGGGAGAAGGTGTTCCAAGATTCAGGTTTATTTCTCATTATCCTACTGTCATTTCATTTGCAATAATCTAAATTATTTTGTCTGCATCAATTCTTTTTTGCCCATGATGGTGATGAGGTCTCTCCCTGTCTTTATTTCATTCTCCAGGACTTTTGTCATATCTTCTTCCCTCTGACAAGTGAGACGGGGAGAGATAGAGCAGCTTGTTGGACATCTGACTCCAGCCAAGGTGAACCCACCACAGAGTGAAACCTATGTTCCAGTTTTAATTACAGGCTAATGTGACTGGAACAAATCCTTCATATGAACCCTAAATTTTCATTTCCAGGAATAAATGCTTGATATACATAAGAACTCAAGCAATATCTGTTATAGGCAAGTACCACACCAATTCCCAAAGCTCAGCAACAGAGAAAAAGGGATGTTCAGCTTTACAAGTCACCTCAACATGGTATCAAGCATGCTTTCCACTTCAAAGGATGACAGAACCAAGAACTAAATTAAAACGAAAGCACAATCCACCCATGCGTATCTGTTCACACCTGCAATACTTGCCTCCAGACTAAGCAGAGGCAGCAGCTCCCACCCCTGACTAGCAGAGCAAATAACAAAACACCTTAATTCTCAGTAGACCTGACTGGCACCTGAAATGTCAACACAAAAGTTTCTGGGAAGAACAAATCTAAAAAAGCAATAAAAATGCTTCAGGACCCCACCAGAATTTTAGCACAGAAACAGGCTATTTTTGGCCAACCAAATGTGCAAAATTAAGTCAAACCATATGCCAGCTGACCTATCTCAAAATAGGTAAGGATATGAACAAGTAGAAAATGCTGGATAAATAACCTGGGCTCCCTTCTTAGCATGAATAAAAGCTGTTAAATCTTGATACTACATCATAGCCTTAACTGCACCTATACTCAAAGACTAAACAGGAGACACAAATGATAGTCCAGTTTTGACTCCTTGGGGAAATTGGATGGACTTGTAGCATTTGCATCTTTTGTATTTTTACAGTCAATCATGCTACACACAAGAAATTTCACTAACCAAGAAATTCTGTTGTTTTACCTCAGATCTAACCAAGAAATTATGTTGTTTTACCTCAGATCTTATACTGAATCATAAAATCAGATGTCATATGAAATCTACCAATAATCTAAGTTTCAGAAAAAGTGTTTTATATGAATACGTCTATTCCTGCTAAATAATATTTTTATTTGGTTTATACCACAGTACATAAATCAAGTAGCAATAATTATTAAAATAAATGCCTGTAAAAATAATTTCACAATGTAACATTGAAATGCCTGTAGCACTTCTTTTTTTTTTAAAATTTCTGCCTTCTCAATTCTGTTCTCGGCTGCACAAAGAACATCAACAAACTAACCAACCAACCAACAAACCAACCAACCATCTCCAAGCCAAAACAAACAAAAAAATAGCCCCCACAGAAAGCCCAACAGATTTTAATATTTTTTAAATTCACATATTGCTGGATAACTTACCAATCTTACTAATGACAGGCAAGAAAGGTTAGTGTATTAAAAATATTTGTTAAACAGAAGCTCTTGAATTTATACTTTCAGGGAAAATATTACTGAGTTACAGCTCAATGTTTGACACTGATATTTAAATGAAAAAGAACTCTTGTCTGAATGCAATGTTATTATGGATACATTCAACTCTGGATATGGCTTTAATTAAATAATTTCTGGTAATTTTAAATCATAACCTTTACATTAGAGAGCATGACTCATCAGTCAGAACAACAATCATTATTTCGTTCAAACTGGCATCTTAATGGTTATGAAAAAGAGTTGCAAAATTTAGGAATTCACTTTACTTCATATATATTTTTTATTTATTTTAGATTAGATTAAATTCTTGCAGAACTCTGAGGATTAAATACAAAAGCATGAATGATGGAGAAAGCAAAAAATGAATTTTTAGACCTTTACCAGCAGAACTTACTAAACAAAACAATATGTTTGAAGGAATAATTTTATTTAAATCAAAAAATTATTAAAATTTTTATATTGTTCTGAATTACCAGTGCTTCATAATGACTTTCTAAACCATTGTTTTAAATTAAAAATGCTGTTATGTCTTTGAATGAACAAATAAAAATAAGGATTTAGATTAAATAAACTAATAAAACTTCTCTCCCTAGTAAATCCATACTTCCCTGATTGTTTCTTTTAATTGGTTCTATTTGTGATGTATTTCCTGCCTCCTTCTATATACTGAACTTCAAAAGTTTGCGAGCAAGGTTTACTTTACTCAACATTCATCAGAGTTCTTACTCAGATGTTTTACAATTTTATTGTGTTTGAGCAGCATTATGAGGAAAGACTTCAATACACACAAAATGAAAAATGAAGACCTCAGAACAGTCTTTTTTTTTTCAAGGGAAGCCCAAATTAAAATTTGTCACTAAATTTATTAGGAAATTGAAATAGGTAATAACAATGGTGTCTGGACTATATTTAAATGTAGTTATCTGGTAATTCAGATTACCAGAATTGTTAAAAGATGCAAAACGCAGACAGATAATTGCATTGGTTTTTCTGCATGTGGTCTCGGTCTTTGACGGAGAAGCTAGCAAGGGAAAAAAAAAAGTTTGGTTGCCTTAGAGGGCCTAATAATTTACAGAAGTTTATCATAAACAATTTTCAAAAAACTTTTTAAAGGTTTATTCTCACTGCCCACTTCACATCCTATTTAGAAAATTAACTGTACATTTCAAACCAGAGTTCTATACTCAAAGCACTCTGAATAGTCAATGAGTTATATATGTTTAGCTTGTTTTAAAATCACTCAATTTAGTTTGGATGCCAGAAAGTGAAAACTGCATTAGGAAAAGTTCTCTAATTGTTTCCGTCTTGCCACAAATCTTTGCTTATTTTTAGGAGCCCCAATGTACTGTGGTTGCCAGTTCCAATGTCAGACTAAACAATACAAGAAGAGCTGTTTTGTTTACTGCAAATGTGACTCTTATTAGCTTAAAATGGTAGCCAACCTCACATCAGAAGAGAGAGGTCATGATCATTCCGTTTTACTCTTCCCATGTAAGTCATTTGAAAATTCAATAAACCTCTTGATTATATTCTTTCTGAGACATAATTTTTCAAGACTGGAGTCTTGAAAAGAGTAGCCTAGTCTAGTGTAGCCTACTTATTTCTCAGGTGTAAATTTTTTCCATATCTTTTATTACCACTTTTGTACATCCCTAAATTTTCTCATTTTGCTCTCAAGCTAAAGGAAAACTGTACAAAGTATACATCCTCCAGAAAAGCATGCAATTATACAATGGTTTGATCATTTTCTTTGCTCTGATCTCTACTGCCTTTCTAATAAACCCTAACAATTTTTTGGTGACTGTCAGTAATGAGGAAGTTTACATTTTTGAGGCTCCCTCCTTTGTAACTAGAATGTACCATCTGGCACCAATGACTGCAAATCTATTTTAAATGGAAGTTTAGGATTTTTCCACTCCCTTTGCCATCAGTATCACTTCACATTTATTTACATTGAATGCCATGCTATTAGCTGGTAACTTACTCTTTTAAGACTTTGTACAATTCATCACAGTTAGTCCTTGTCGTACAACCGAGGTTTCATTTTAGACAGATTCACAAAAGTCTTCCGCCGCACACAAGTTCCAATGTACTTCACATAACCGATGGGATATGGTGTTATTCACAGAGTCCTTCAGCATCAAAAACACCACAGGTATCCAGTCTCATGCAGTTTAGAAAGCACACATTAGCTTACAAAATGTCTTCATGGAGTTAGCAGAGTGGAGAGAGTATTCAAATGTTTTGATCCATTTGTATTTGGGAAGAACCTCAAGAACTCAAGAAATGACAAAGTTTTCAATCCCCTGCATGGTGTATAAATTGGATTAGACCTTATCTAACCATACTGTTATTTGTAACAGATTTTATTTTCATATATGTAATATATTCCGTATCTGCTGGTAATAAATTGCACATTAGGTGACTAGTGGCATGATGAGTCATGGTATTTGTACTTGGGATTGTCATGGAATATCAGACTGGAATAGCTATTCACTGTTCTTGAAGGGATTTTTTGCCTATCCTATTTTCATGTAGTTTTCCTTTTTGAAACTGAGCAGAGATGCAGTGATTTCTGATTGAATCTGCAGGGACATTGAATATAAACTCCTCATGCTTTTTTTTATTGTGGAGAGGCTGTATAACTGAAAACTTCAGACATGTGGAAGTCTTTGTTTAAGGATACAGAATTTCTGTCATTTCAGCATCAACAGATACCTCCATGCTGAGCAATTGTCTCTTTCAGCATGGCTGACTTTAGTCAGTGTTCATAAATTAATATATATGCTAGTCAAGATTCAAAGTCAAAAGCCTCAGATCTTAAATCAAACAAGGTGCACCTCTATTGTATAGGCTTTCTGTAGAATAGAGGAATTTCCAGTCTCTGAAGAATGTGAATTCCTGCTTACTCAGGAATTATTCAAAACCAGACACTAAAAAAATCTGCCTTCCTCAGGATTTCCAAAACAACACTGACTACTATGAGAACTTAAGAGAATGATACTACAGGTGTCCTGGTTTTCAAGTGTCTTCCTTAAAAGCTCACATTGTGCTTCCATAATAAAATGACTTGTCAAATGAATTGTAGAGAAGGGGAAGAGCTATGGATGGCAACTATCTTGACAGTAACAAGGCTTCCAACACTCCCACATTAAGGTTTGGATGGTTGAACTGTTAGATGAACAAATAAAAGGTGAATGATGAGAATCAGAGGATCCAATGTTTTGTACACCAACTGGAAGTTTGGAACAAGTGAAATTACACTTTGTAGTATACTGGGTTCTACATTGAATCCAAAGGATTTGACCAAGATTAAGCATAATTCACTGCAATTGGCCAAGTCTGGCAAACCTGCTCTCTTAATGAGTGCCAAAAAGGGGAAAAGAGAATACAAAAGGAAGAAACTTGCTTGGCAATTTAAGTAAGTGTCGTCACACCTGCTTTCCTTAGATCTTTTTCTCTTACCCTTTAATTATTAGAATTTTGTTTACTTTTCTGTGACTGTCATTTTCACTCCTGATGCTACCTATTATTTCCTCTTTCTCATTTGAATCTTTCCTCACTCTATTGCTTTCTAGGTAAAAAGGTATAATTTTAACCCTTCTTTAAAATTTCAATAAAATTTCAATAAAGTAGTTAGAAAAATAACCCTCTAGCAACATAATCAATATATGACATCTTGTACTAAAATCATGCAGTTCAATCACTTTGAAAAAAAACTGTTTTGTTTTTTATTGTTGGAATATTTGATTTGATTACCATTTTTTATGGCATGACTGTGTTCAGATTTATTGATCATTTAATTATGTTGTTGCTGATAAATAATTATATTGATAACACTCAAATTGTGGCAATCTTCTACTACAGAGAGACTCAATTATCTCAGTAGGACTGGACTGAATGAGAGGAAGTTCTTTCTGCACAAGAATAAAACTCTAGTTTTAAAATTTGCTGATTTGAAAATATGTGTTACTTGTGTACATTTCTACTAGCTATAGTCACATTTAAAAATGTAAATAGACATCATGAAAAAGAGATATTGTTAGATTTTCAAGGATTTTAAAACACAGTAGAATGCTTTACTGAAACCTTCTGTTCTCTGGGTATTTTTCCATGGCACACTCTAAAAATCCCTTTTGAGTTTTACACTGTTTTAGGGACCAAGCACACAGCTGTACTTACTTGTCAGTTTGATGCTGCCCTGTTTGACAGGTTATCTGTCTTCTTTTCTGATAAAAATGTTCGCAATAAAGTACCTCCAAGGCTTTCACCAAAGTCTTTTTGGTAAGTAAAAACTCCAGGACTAGTAAAGCAGACCTTTAGGAATTACTTTGCATACTATAGCATTTGTTTGTTGAACCTCCCCCGCTTTCTCCAGCTGTTAATCACATCACACTTTCTAGTTTGCTATATTAATAATAAATCATGTTTAGTTTTAGCTGCTACAAAGTAGGTAGTAATATGTAGCTACTGTACAAGGTCCCTCTGTAATTTCAAGCTGTGATAAAGTTCTCAATTCAGCAGCACTTTCAGTTTCACAATAAACCTGCACAATACAGCAGAGATTAGTTATCATAACTTGTGTTATGTAAGAGAAGTATTTTAATAGCATTAGAAACACAATTTTTTATGGTTCTATCTTTTAGATTATCTGGATGCCATATTATATTGAAAAAAGTTATAGAAAATGTAGATGAATAAAAGAAAAAATTAAAATAATTTTACTGGTACACTCCAGATGTGGCAGCATTACAGAATAAAGTGCTATTGGTCACAAGAACATAAACAGAAATGGATTCTTTCTCACTGAAATGCAGTGTCACAACAGAGAAGTAAAATCAAGTACTTCTCCTACTGCATGTTCAAATCATATACTCTCCAGTGTGAATGGAATGACTATCACCAGCAGCTCTCTCACAAGTGCATCCTGAGTCCTCTGGGCTTACTTTATAAAACATGGATTTGTCAATAGCCAGCTGCAAACAGTTCTGGTGCAACCATTCCCAGAAGCATTCTTAGTGCAAATAGCCTAAAGACCCATCTAACCTCCTAGCAGGAATTTTCTTTCAGCTACAGCACCCTTGGGAGGCTGAGCAATTGGAGCAAACTCAGAGCACGACTGGCAGCAAATTGCAGACTCTTGGGAATCACCCTTCCAACACCTCTAAGTTTTTGGAAGGTCCTCCTCTTACCTTACAGCCACTTTTTGATTTTTGAGTCAGATTTTCAAGTGAAATTTTGTGTAAGAAAGGACAGAATTTCTAGAACTGTGAACACACCCAAGTTTTTGATGTTTGTTTTGGTTTGGTTTTTTTCTCAGTAATATACAATTGCTGAGAAAAACTCCTTTTTCGGTAAGTTTTGGCAAATACCTTATTATGTAAATTTGAAGTTTCATACTTATATGAAAAGTTACTAAATAGGTTTTGATTAATTCTATTTAAATGAAAAACTGAAACTGCCTATCGTAGGATATTTTATAAATATATTTTTTAAAAAATAATTGATCCTGAATTTTTTTGTGTTTGATATCATTTAAGTTCTTAAGGGCAACAATGAAATCAATATTTGACAGAAGTTCAATATTTTATTTCAAGTAGAAAATTAACACTTTCCCTTCCAATTTGTTCATGCACCATGAAAAACTTTTGGTTTTCATCTAGAAATCCCAATACTTTTTCTCTTCCGCTATATTCTACTTCACCCTTTGAATGAAAAAAAAAAAAACTATTGCTGCATATTTTTACCTACATACAAAGTGTCACAGCCTAGCACTCCATGTTTCAAGAAATGAGTAAGTTAAAATTTCTCCCTGTTCTGTCATTTTCTCCAGAGCAGTGCTGTTTTACAGCCAGCATTTCACAGCTGAAACAGTTTGTCTGCTTTCTCTATAAAGGCACACTCTACCTACAATACATAAATTAAAAGTAATGCTGCTGGCTGCAGTGTTCATCAATAAAACAGTCAAAAACACATATGCTGTTAGCATCAGAGACTGATTATCTATTGTGTAGGAGCACAACAAAGTAATCAAACAAATAATTACATTGGCCCTTACAAACTTTCTTTAAAATAAAGTCTGCATAAGTTTTGATGATGGTTCTTAATCATATCCATTTCATTGTGAAAAATTAGACACATATTATGATGTAAAGAACAGACTATATAAAGAATTTCTGTTGCTGAAGACAGCATGGGAACTTCTGAAGGCCTTGCTAAGAGTATTGCATTTATTTTAAATAATATTTTTTAAAAGCAGTTATAACAGACTGTTTTATCATCAGCTTACCTACCCAGGTTGGGGAATTTTTCCGACATTCCCCTAGATTCCTTGAAAATTTTTTTAAGTGTTGTCCTTATAAATAAAAAAAATAGCTAAGTAGAAGTTGTTGTTATGAAAGAGTATGCTATTTTTTTTTTCTTTTTTTCTTTGCACTGGCTTAGCAGTTTAGAAATCTAATTGAAACTTCACCTGGAAGTTCTTTGTTCTACTCAGTAATCAGCACTCTCCAATATAAAATATTATATTTTATAAATTCTATAGACCTTTACTTTATATCAGTGGAAAAAAAATTGCACAAAGTTTTCAATAAAAAATGCAATTTAGAATGTTCACACTTTGAATGCATCTAGGCTTAGTTGATCTAATAGCACAGAAAATGCAATATCCCTACTCTGTATTTAAGAAGCTCAGTCAATATCTTTTTAGTTGCATATAAGGGCACTCTATTTCTTTATCCATTAGTAGAATAAAGGAGAAATCTAATATATGTCTAGATTAGTGATGAAACTTCTTCTGAAATAACCATGATAAAAAAAACTTGCAATGTAATTTGTATTTTTTTGTATTTTGTATTTTTTCTGCAATGTTTTCTATCTCCCAAAGTAATTTTCTTCAAGAGACATTATGGAACTCTGCATTAATCTTGCTGGTTTTAGTCTTCATTTATTAAAGTAGCACATCCTGTTACTCAGCAACTCAACTTGCATGAATGTGTTCATGTCTCTGCACCTAGGTAAGGATTTTTAATTTATAATACGATTTTGCACATTGTTACCAAGTCAGAGACAGATTTAATTTTATGAAAGTGATTACCACTTTCAAACTGTTGTATGTAAGCTATGGTTATCTTCAAAATAACTCCAGGTCCACCTCTATATTTTAAAGATAAGGAAGGAATAAATAAGGAATTACAGAGGTTTTCTCCAGATCCCACAGAAAACTTTGTCAGACCATGTAACACATTCGGTTCTCTTCCATCCCAGCTTACAACCAGGCTTCCTGTCACTGCTGCCAATAAAACTGTAAGGTTTTGAGAAGAAAAGTTCTTTAAGGTCTGGAATATAGCCCTGCTAACACTTAGAAACAAATACTCACATACAAAATAAGTAAAGCCAGAGGGAAAACAAAGTGAAAAAGGAAAAAAAGGCAAGCCTAAGAATTTAATTTAGAAAGGAACATTTTCAGAAACAAATATTCAGTCTGTAAAATCATGCCAAACAAAATTGAAAAACCTTAGCTTAATCAAGCACTTTTCCACAAATGAAATTCAAACCAGAACAAACTGCTTCATCCTCAGAAGACACAGATGGCAGATGATCCTCAGGCTGGAGCATCTCTTATAAAGCACACGGAGAAACTCCTGCTAACTCACAGCTTCTTACAGAGAACGCTTCTGGTGAGCCTTGCTGTACAGATGAGATGTCAAGCTTTGCTGTTCCAGGTCAGATGCAGGAGGAAAGCACGCTGATGCACTTGGGAAACATTCCTGTTCTGCCCTGAATTCAGGCTAGAATCTTGGACAACGTGCCTACAGTCTTCAGCTTCTCTTCAAGTCATGCAGAGCTTTTGCTATACTTCACCTCAGGACAATGCTGGATAATAAGCTTCCCCTAAACAAATATTAAGAGCTGCATACTTTTAGATGAGAAAGTAAAAATAAGTTTATAGAGAAAATATGATGATATACACTCATGCCTGCACCAATAACACATATTAAACTTTACAAGCTGGTAACACTGTTTTTTATAACGCACTATTAGGATTAATGAGATTTACTAACATAAATATCTGAAACCAACAAAATACCATTTTTAAAATCAAGACACATTTCTGAACTCTTTTCCTAGCTTTCTTTCATCTTAATAATGAAAGACATGTAGGTCCCAGCTGTGTTTATATTTGCAAGGTTTAAAAATACAGGGTTTTTTAAATCAAGCTTTCTTCAGCCCACTGCTTAATCCCTTGCACTGCTGAACATGAACAAATAAATTAATGAGTTAAGAGGCACTCAATCACTATTAGAACACACTGACTATGCAAAACTGAGATGACAAGTATCAAGTTTTTTCTACTAGGTTAAAACTTAAAATCTGAGAGGACTCTTATTGCTCTAAGGATTAAATTGTACTGAATGTACACACAAAAGTTTCCGCAATGAGGTGATAGAGGTTCTAAATGCAGTTTTTCCAGGGTATGTCATAGACAATAACAAACATAACTGACTACAATTATATAAGTTATCCTAACCAGGCAAATGCTAATGTCTAACTAATAGCTGAAAATACAGTTTATTACAATTATGAGGTATATAATATTTTTCAAAATTTCAAATGTAGACAATCAACATGACCGTCAGATAAGGAGAATAAAACAATTCACTGAGAATATTCAAGAGGCTTCAAATTCTAATTGCAATTTTGCATTCTTTTCTGTTTACTAATTTTCCCCCAAGGGTTCTGAAATAAAACTGAATAGTTATAATGAAATTGCAAACCCGATTCATAAATTTTCTCTTCAATGTACCATACAGCAATATAGTAAATTGCTAGCATCTAGTACGCCACACCATAACTTAAAAAATAACAGATTTCGGGTGGGGGAAGAAATGAAGTCAATTTCATGGACTAATTGAACTCAAAAAAGGATGATGCTATGTAAAGCATTTTGGAGGTACTCACCAGTAAGTCTGAATCTTACAAAAGATGTCTTGCAGGAATAATAAATACAGGAATACTGTATACAGAGAAAAGTATGACAGGAAAAAAAGTATCCACAAGTGTAAAGGCTATGCTTACCAGGGAGCATATGCAAGTGCTGCTAAGAAAGAGGACCCCAAAGTGTGAATTCTAGTTAATCTTAAAACACTTTTGATGAAGACAACAGAATGGTATTCGGTAAACATTGCACAGGATGAACAGGATTGAAATACTGCTTAGAGAACAAACAGAAAAGCCATATTTCTTTAACCTAGAAGAAGGGAAGAACTTGATCCTGAGGAACTTAAATCAAGAGAAATTCCTAGCAGAAATGTCTTTCATTCACTTTTCCAGATCAATGTGATAAACAGTTTTTTCATATTAAAAAGGATTCCTTTCTAATCAGGAAGAGCAATTGTCTAATCCCAAGAAACATCAACATCCTGGAACTTGGAAAATCAATGAAATTCTAGTGAAGTGTTCTGCTGGCATCACAAATGAATGCAGTAAAAAAGATATTAATCTGTTACAGACCTAGACATTGATGCCAGTGTTTAACAAACTGAACAATCAGATAATTTCCATGCTTCAAAATACATACTAGACTGATTTTCAAGAGCAATACATGTTGACAGTGCACAGTTCCTACTCATTATCAATCATTATCAATATGTATTCAAAGCAACAATCCATTCCAAATGCATTTTAGATTCAGAAAATATATAATGCTCCTTTATGGTCTCTGCTGTGAAGAGTGTGATTTCAGTGGTATCATCATCTATTGTTGTTAGGACATTTGTCCATGTATCATTTTACTGGAGTCTACAATAGCTGATTTGCGCTGTTCAAGAAGTAGATTTGTATGATGGATTATCTGGCCCACACACCAACTCTAAAGAATGGCTCTTGAGCTGAAAAATAAGGGGATAGCTCATGCACTGCTCCAGTAACAGACAACAGTAGTACTAATTCTCATGAGTACTTGAAATTGCAATGTCTGAAGGAAAGGTGGGATACATCTCCCTGACCAGCCTGAGTTTCTGAATACTACCAGCATGTGATTACCAAGTCTTCACAATAAAGATGCCTTGGGCAACACATTCTAACTGGGCTCCCTGCACAAGTATGGATGAATGGGAGATGAGCCTGTGACTGGAGGAGATTCCATGAAAGGACATACTTTCTATACACTGTTCAGGTCTTTTCTTCCAGTGCATGGACTTATGCATGGATTCACATCTCTAGGGAGCAAACATCTAACTAGATAACGCTTATGTAGTGCCAGATTTGAACATCAACTTCCTGCACCAACAGGTAAAGAATGCATACTCTCATGTCAACAAGAAACAAAAGGTTGTTTTGTCAGTGTATCGTGGCTGTTGTATAGAGAGGAGATGAGTCTGATCAAAATCCTTGCTGCCGTAGGCTTCGATAGGGCTCTAAGGATTTCTATCTGCTGACCGTGCTAGATGCCGGAGAAGAGAGAATTCCTGCGGTTTTGTTCATGCAATTAACTGTTTGGAGAAATAAAACAAAGAGAGAAAAAAAAACCAAGAGTCATCCTTTACCAGTCAGTCACCAAGACATGGATCTGACAGTTAGGAATCAGAGCCTTTACCAGCGTATCAATATATTCAGGCATTTTTCACATCACACAGCAAAACTCTGCTATCAGGTTATATACAGTGTCACTGCTGGCCAGCCAGTCTGAAAAAATCGGGAAAAGGCCATCTCCACCTCTTCTCAAAATGGGCAAATCCCATGCTAACCAAATTGCTATCTGCAGGCTGACTGCCTTTTCCTTGGTATCTCACAGATTCTTATTTTCTCTTGAATCCTTGAGCTGCTGTCACCATCTCAGCAATTTCGTTTCTGTGTTCTCCCTTTTATTGTCATACATGGCTTTAGCTCATGTCCTTTCTCATTCCTTAGCAACAGACTTCATAATAAAATTGAATCAAGATCACACCGCCGTGTTGTGCCAAATGAGGTCTGAAGTGACAGGCAGAAGGTTACAGCTTGCTGTCACTGCAACTGGGAGTGTCATTGAGCACCTGCTCATTAAATACATTCAGTGCCATGTGAAAACCAAAGGCCAGAAGCAAGAACGGATAATGATCCCGGGCTATTGTGAATCTAAGCCATTTAGAGTACAAAGAACTGGTAAAGACTGGGAAAAAAACCTTCAGATTGAGAAATGAGAATCAGTCTTTTTTTTTTATTGAGCAAGAGGATTATTCCCACCAAGTCAGTATGCTGCAACTGAATTTTTCAGAACATGTGGTTCAGGTTGGTCAAATCTGAAAGTGTTCTGTAATAACAGAAAGTAACTAACATAAGACTTAAAACACTGTTATGGATTGCTCTTTGGAAAAAAGCCCATCCCCACTTATCTTAGAAATTAGTTACTGGAATCCTAATTTATTAGTGAATTAGAGAACTCCAGATCTAATTATAGAGGAAGAAAATCTCAAAGAAAATAATGCTATTCTACAAAAAAATTGATAAAATTAATAGTAATATAGTTTAAACTATTCATATTTCCCAATAACTGCATCTTTTTAGTGTTATAGTCATTCCTTTGCTCTCCAGACCATTAGGTTGATGTCTTCAGTCTGGAAGACTGAAGTCTGGGCTATAGAGAAAGTAAAGCAAAAACACAGTATTTCTTTCATCCTTTCCTGGGAAGTTAAAGTTTATTTATCATATTAATGGTTTCTTCCTCCTCACTCTGGATCTATTTGGAGTAATTTTATGTATTTCCTGATACATTTTAAGCCTTGTTTTCTTCACTGTTGGCAAGTCCATGTTGCACTGAAATTTTGCAGCGCCTCCATTTGTGTACCCTACCCTCACAGCGACTGAAACTGGGGGAGTTTGGTGATGTGTATGGAGAAAGTACATGGGAAACTGATTTTCTTGTCTGGCCCAGTATGAATTTTGTTGCATTCTCAGTAGGTTGGAGTGAGTAGCCTGTGTGTGAACTCAAAAAAGCTTCATGAGATGAGCTGTTTCTAGAAGCCACTCCTAACAGGAAGCTGTTTGTAAGAGATATAGTTTAGTCCAATGTACAGTTCTGATGAGAGAAACAACACAAAGAAAAATATCTACAGTATGCGTTCTAGAAAATGACCAGAAAGGCAGAGTCTGCCCAAACTGTGAGCATAGATCAAGCTGACAAGAAAAAAATATGATAGCAATAATTGCTATAAGTCTCCAGGGCTCAATAAGGAAACTGGTCAGAGATTTAGAACTGACTTATGAAGATAGAAGTTAAAACATTTATCATAGCAAATTTCATTTAGTTTGACAGTCAGAAGCAAATATGAAATGTGGAAATGTTGATAGGATATAATATACTGTCTTCACTTTCCAGGAGAGTGTGCCCACGAATTCAGTCTTTCTTGGTTTTAGTGATAGAGACACACAGGTACATTTTATTATAACACTTCAAAGTTTAAGAATCTTTGCATTTAATAATAATTGCAGCTTTATTTGTATGAAATGCTAGCCAAAGCATATGTTTTGTCTTCAGGCCATTCAAATGAGAAACTGAATTAGGGGATGAGATGTACTCTTCACATGTTACAAAGTTTCCATATTAAGACAGTGTGTTACATCAAAATCAGGAAAAATAAATAAACATATAATTTTAGTAAAGGACTTAAACAGAATTTATAAAACATGTTTTACTGAATAAAAGGTTTAATTTGATTCATGATATGATTAATAAAGCAAATTTGTGAATTAAATGCCTGTAAATATCATGCTGACTAAAATTTCTTTGAAAAGCTTGGTAAAAGATCCATTTATATTAAACAAAAAACCCCAAAATAAAAAAAACCCAGCCACATGAAAAGTGATACTTGTATGATGTTGTAATTTAAAAGGTAATTTAAAACCAAGGCAAAACACAAAAACAACACAATAATAAAGGGGTATGAGAATGTTAGAAATTAAAGAGGAGAGGGAAAAAACAATCACTGGAAAAATTAATAAACAATGAGAAAAAAAAAAGGTGTGCTCTCATCTATATATGAAAACAAACAATCTCCAGGGAAACAGAGAAGGAAATCCAGGCATAACGGTGATGCAGTAGATGTAGGCTTTGAAGCCATCTTTTTTACTGGGAAACTAAAATGCTAAGGGGTTACAAAACAGATTCCAATAAATTGTTTTAACATTAGAAAAATAGGAAAAGACAGAAAGGTGAGAGTGGGGCAAATACTGAAATTACTCTGAGAGAGAATAATGCAAGAGCTGGTTCTGCAGTGGAGCGAAAGAAGAATATTGAAGTTTGATATATAATCAATGGGAGAATTCTGGGAATGATATATCCTTATGCATTTATGTAAAATATGTACATTTTGAGAACATAGCAGTGACATCACAATAAATAGCAGATACTTAGACTGAACTATTAACGACCTTAGAACAAGGGAACATGTGTGAATAAATTTGCCTATAGCTCTATTAATTCCCCAATCAGGAGACCTGAAATATTGTGTTCAGTTTTGGTACCTAACATTCAAAAAGAGATATGAACAGTCTGGAGAGGGTCCAGAGAAGGGCACTAGTGATAATCAAAGGTCTGCGAAACACATCTCATGAGGAAAGACTGTGAGAACGTGATTTGTACAACCTGAAAAAAAGAAGGTTTAGGAAATCTTTCATAGCGTGTTGAAAGGGTCGCTACAGAAGAGATGGAGACTCCCTTTTGACAAGAAGTCACAGGTACAAGTTACTCCTGGGATGATTCTAGAAGAAAAAAAAAAGGAAAATTTTTTCACAATGAGACAATTATCCATTGGAATAATCTTCCCGGGGAAGTGGTGGATTCCCCAATGAAGAACATTGGGGGATTTAGCTATCTTGTCTAGATCACCCTCTTGCCAAGAAAGTTTGGACCACATCATCCCTGAAGTCCCCTTCCAGCTGATACTCTATGATTCTAAGGTAATGCAGTCCTATTCACACTTAAACAAACAAAAATAAAATCTACTTATATTTCTTGGCAGGATAATTCATTACACTGGATAATAATGTACACCAGTTAACATTTTAAAATGTCAAGCACATCTGTTTAATTGCATTAGTACCTTTGCAGATAAGAATATATAATTTTGACCTTCTGAATGGTCACATTAATGGTTAAGACAAATCTACATATATCAAGTAACCTAGAATATTTGTTGCAAAGTTCAAAATACTTTGAATCAATTCATGCAAGATTAGATAAGAACATGCAAAGGGCAGAAGGAAGACACAGAACTGCATATTCAGCTAAATGTTGATTACCAGATATAGAAGTTTCCATCTGAATTTAAGATCACAAAAAAGCATTTATCTGCTGTGTCAAAAGTTTACATGCAAGCATAAACCCAAATTTAAGCTGAAACCAAAACTGTTATAAAGAAATATGTGTCAGTAATCTAGAGAGACTAGAGAATAAAAAAATTTGTTTCTCACATTAATTGCATATTTATGTCATGAAAGTAAAGAGGCTTCAGTTATTAATTATTGTATTGCACAATGTTTTACCTACATTACAGATTTGATGACCATAGTAACAGTTACAGACAATATCTAGAAAACTACAAAACAATATCAAAAGTAGTCCTTTAGACATGAATAGACATGAAGTACAGTATTATTTCAAAATTCAAAATGCTATCAGAAATAACCTGAGAGTTGGCATATGAAAACTTTATCCTGCCAAGGGAAAACTTAAATTTAAACAGTTTGCTGTACAACAGAAGACAATTCCAGCAGGAAAATATTTTTTAGATAATTGTTATGTCAAGTGATATGGAATGGGACATTTAAAAATTTATCATTAAAATTTATAAAAAAAAAAATCTTTTTGTAAATACTATTCCCCAAACATGGAAGTGCCCTGTCATTAAAAAAAAAAAAAAAAAAAAAAAAAAAAAAAAAAAGCCAAGCTTTTACAATAAGCATACTTCTGGGAAAAAATAAGTGGAAAATTAATGCTGATTTATAAAGTGAATTATCAAATGACACTATTAATAAAAGAAGCTAACAACTCTTATTCATATTGATTTGGATAAAACAAAATCTTGGAAGATGTAATCTCTGTGAAATTACTTTGACCTCCAATGCTTTTAACTAATCTACATGGACAGATTAATTTGAGAAACAAGTACTTAGTAATGGAAGAGCATAAAATCTAACTTTATGACTGCAATTCTAATTTTGAGTAACTAACTGCACACTTGTGGTAGGTTGACCTTAGCTGGAGGCCAGGTGCCAACAAAGCAGCTCAATCACTCCCCCGTCTCAGCTGAACAGGGGAGAGAAAATAAAATTAAAAAGTCTCCTACTTTCTGACAAGGCAGTTTACCAAAGCACAAGCAAAGAAAACGTGCAAAAATTTTGTTTTCCACTTCCCACCAGGAAATGATGTCCAGCCAATGGCTGGCTGGAAAGCAGGGATCTAGCAAGCATAGTGTTTGCTCTGGAAGGCAGACATTGTAAATAGCAAATGTCCTCTTTTCCTTAACGTTTTATGTCTGAGTTGATGCCATAGGGTATGGAATATCTATTTCATTAATCTGGGTCAGCTGGCCTGGTTCTGTCCCCTGCCAGGATCTCGTTCATCTCCAGACTATTGGAATAGGAATCCCAATATAACCAGTTAGATTGTGCCTGGGTCAGTGTGACCCTCACTGCTGAGCCAAAGGCGGCTTCTGTGGTGCTTTACCCAGAGATACCTTGGCTGCTGGAGATTGCAGGAGGGCACTGAGCAAGTCCAGGCTTGTCAGGGACTCCGTTTACCTCAGGAGAGAGAGTTTCTGGCGATGGTGAAGAGAAAAAAGGAGAGGATTCTGCTGGAGGGTTATATCCAGATGTTTATTCCATGGTTACAGAGGTCTGAACCGGGACAACTGCTCCAACCAGAATACGGCCGCATGGTCTCATTAACCTTTTAAGCTCCGGGACAGGATAAGGGGAGGGGACAGGTGAGCCATCAACCAGGTGAAAGGGGCAGGGTCTCCAGGGACTAGGGACACCTATCCAATGTCCCCCAGGCCTGAGGGACCAACCACACGACGCCTTGCTGGAATGTTAAACCTGATTGACAGGGCACACTCTGCAAGGGGCGAGGGGGAAGGGAGAAGGGAATATTGGCACACCTGAGGAAGGGACCCGGAAGCTAAAAACACACCACAACACCAGACTACTAATTGGGATGGGGAGGAGAGGCTGGGGTGTGTGCAAATGTTGAAGCTACTTTTTCACTCAACCTCTAAACATTTCCTGAACTGCAAACAGAAGGACTGTAAAAATGGGAGAAACTTCCTGAAATGAAGCTTCTTACAATAAGATGTGGTTATCTGGAAAACCTACAAAAGAGTTCAAAATTTCCCTGGATTCCATGTAATTTTTTGGTCTCAGGTTCTCAGTGTCTAGGTATGAGCTCTTAAATGTTCTGGATCTCACACAGTATGGAGAGTTATTCTGGGCTGTATGACCTTATCTGAACACTTAACACACAAGCACATTTCTGGGTGCTGCTTAAACTGGAAGAAAGGCTGTGTTCACTTAATTATGGAAAGTTTTGTGTAAAGAGAGTTATTGTATTTGCTGAGAAGTGTTCCTTCTGGTAGAATCTGTTAGCCATCTAAATACACTGTACCAGCAATATTTTTACTGGAAGTACAATTTTCTACAAAAAAGTAACGCTGTTGATATCAGATACAGAAGCCTCCATAAGAAAAGGAGAAGAAATGTTTCCAGAACAACATCATTGTGGATGTTGCTCTAGATGAGATAGAAACATTTTATTAAATGACATTTTATTTATTTGCAATCTAATCTGTCTCATGAGTGTTCTGATTGTAGCTCAAGCAACTAAAGCATATGCAAAACTTGAAAGGGCAAGCATAATTTTCAAGAAATTTGGAATAGGTAATAATTTTGTATTTTCTATGTAGCGTTTATTAACAATTATAACAACTTAGCATATCAAAGATCTTAGTAGAATTATATTATTTCACATAGTATCAAATGGACTAATCAATGAATATTAATCACACGCTACAATTCCTATGCTAAATGGGACCATAAATAATGTTTCAGCTGAGTAGTAAAGCAGAGTCAATGAAACTGGTCATTGTATTGACCTTATTTCATTGCATCTCATGTTGAATCTGTTGACCATATTACCACAGCCATTTCAAAACTATGGTTTAGGTTTTTTTCTTTTCATTTTTAGTACTATTTATTGTAATTTCAGCATGATAAATTTAGTTTGGTATCTGAATTCCATTAACATACTGTTTATTCTCACTAGTGAATGACTAAAATAATAAATTAAGTATTTAATAGTCCCCCACTGAATAGATCTCCCTCAAAAGATCAACAATCCCTCAACAGATCTCTCTCAAAAAAAGTAGCTTTCAGAAGCATTTCTTGTTCCTACTATATATGATTGCAGAAACTTAATGATTAATTTATTTTTATTATAAATCTATTTCAACATTCATTTTGCAACAATTTTGGGTATTTCAAGAGATTGGATATTAAGAACAAGGAAGTAAAGTACTAAGCAACTGTATTTACTTGCCTGGTCATAGTAGCTCTCCATAGGCATCTCTCACCTAAATTTTTTTATTTATTTTCCTGATATCTTTATTTTAGATTATTAGGGATTATACTAAGCAATTTTTTCCATCTTCACTAAGCCTTCTGTATTCACATAGTTATGTGAGATTCCTTTTATTCCTGAAAGGTTCTGAAAGTAATTTTCCAGATTTTGTCAAACCATTCTGTTATTAAAATCAAAGATTTCAATTGCCAATAGCAATTCAAATATAGTTAACAGAAAGCAGTCCTTTTTTCCTTTTTTTCTTCCTAAATATCACTTTTATCTATCAGGCCACTCTATCTTACTAACTCCCTTAAGCCTTTTAGATGTCACTCTGCTCTTTTGTTTCCCTTCCTACATCTGTACATGCCACACTGGAGAATTACATTAATTTGTCTGATATTTTCCCATATTTAATGCAAAAGCGCAAAGCAACTATTAAAGAAGGAAAAAATCTAAGGAGTTCTTGTTTGTTTCCTTTAGAGAGACTTGGACTATCCTACCCATTGCTCTGAAATCCCCTCTGTTGATGTATCAGAAAGCCAAGTCCTGCCTAGGGCTGGTTCTGTGATCCCAGAAGTACAACATGTAGGCCTTACTCCCTAGAATTATAAGTTGCATGAATGATTTTATGGTGGTAACTCAACTCTGATATGATCTTTTTTCCTGAAACTGAATCTCCTTACACTGCTATATTATGTATGCTCAGAGCTTCTTGAGCCTGAAGAATTACAAAATTAAGGTGGTTTTGTATTTACTAGTAACTTTCTTAGTTCTACAGTCTACCCTACATAGGGAAGGCTAATTTCCTTCCCTGCATCATAAAGGAATCATTCTGAATATGCTCATTCGTACTTTTCCTTAGCTTGAAATATAAGGAGCCATATATCACCAGGCATAAAATATCAGGCAACAACAAGGGCAGGCGGCTTCTGGGAGCGACAAGGAGTTAAGCATGGCAAGGCAGGCAGAGGCAGTTGTCACACTGACAATTTATGATCTTTCAGCTAATGAAAAATAAAGGCCTGAAGCAACCATCTCAATTTCTTTGCCTGCAAATTGCACTTCTGTGTAATTTTGGGGTTTAGAATATAATAAGGAAAGGAGGCAGAATTTTAGTTCCAGAAGGATGGAGTGATTAAAAATGTAAAACACAAGACTTTCAAGCAGAAGTAGGTTTAAAACTTTCCATTCAATAAAACCGACACACTTTTGTCTTATGGTGTAACCCATCATGTTCTTTTTAGGAGGAATCTAAATCTTTTAAGTGACATTCATATACCGAATAAAGCTATTGTTTTGTCTTATATTCTAAGATAAAAAGCACAGTTGAAGCAAAGTGTTGTTCACATAGAAATGAACAGTACAAGTATTATTTATGTGGTCTGTTTATTTCTTCTAGCACAATCTATGCTTGTATATATATATCCTCTTTTCTTCACTTGCATATCAATTATACTTCTACTGTTTCCAAAACATTCATATTCCATCTCAGACAATCTGTCTTTGGAATTTTGTTTTGTTTAGGTTTTATTACATTGCCCTATTTCAATTTGTCCAGACACAAATAAAAAAAAAAAAAAAACCCTTTCAACAGACTCTTCCTGCTCCTTCATTTTTTCTAGAGGGGGCTGGATGGCTGTGTGAACTAGAATTTTCGATCCAAACCTTTATTTAAATTCTGTCTGCTCTTCCCTAGACATTTGCATATATGCATTGACACCGTTGCAAAAGAAAACACACTGAATCAATCTACCAAATTCATTAATTTCATAGTCCTTGTGCATGCACTATGTATCTCAAAGTTCTGAGCAGAAAATTCTATTAGAAGGGAAGAAAACGGCCAAATACATTTGAACTTTCTCTGGAGTATCCATGTCAGTTTGCATGCTACTCTTTTCCTCTGGTTAAAGAGTTTTGCTCTCTGACATTCCACTCCCTTACTTTTCACCAGTGATTTAATGATGGAGCTGTTCTCATAGTCTGATGCATTACTGGTATGATATGTCACAGTCTGGTGTGTTAACATGCATTTTTAATCTCATTCTGCTGACTAAGTAAAAACATGGGTCAACAAGATCATTGGCATTACCCAGTAGAATTTTTGTTCATACATACATATATGCATATATACTCACACACACACACACTTATGTACTGTCTTATTTTAAGAGATCACACTGCAGAAATCTTTCATGATATTTCACACTAAGATAATCTAGTGCCTTCTTGTATTAATACTTCCTTGTGTTGTATATATTTTACACAGACTAAGGCTTCATTCTTGCAGAGGACACTGAGGAAAGACCTCTTTGTTGTTACAGCTTCCTTACGAGGGAAGCAGAGGGGTGAGTGCTGTTCTCTCCAATCACTTGTGATAGGAACAGCATAAAGCTGTCAGGGAAGGTCAAGGTGGAACACTAGGAAAAAGTTCTTCACTCAAAGGGTGGTCAAAAACATGAAACAGGCTCCTCAGGGAAGTGATCATAGCATCAAACACGGCAGAATTCAAATGTTTGGGCAACAATCTCAGGCACATGGTGTGATTCTTGGGGAGATGCAGGGGCACGAGTCGGACTCAATGGTCCTCATGGGTCCTTCTAAATCAGGATATAACCTGATGAATCTTACTCTCTTCACATCATATTAATGACCTAGACCTATGGTGTGGTACACAAGAACACAGATGTTTTCCTCCTTAATACACATCTCAGGGTCCCAGTGAGCAGTCAATATAATTGTTATTCCTCTCTAAGTGCTATAATGTTCAGTGTAATGCCACTTGTACTGTCATAAACATTCAGGTTCCTTAGTTCTTCCTAGCTGATATTATTGTTTCCCTGCTTCCTTAAAACTTCTTACCTTTTTGCCTGCAGGTATCTTTAGCCCATTTCTACTTTTTCTATTGTGACGATTTTAAACAGAAAATACATTTCCCAAGGAGAAGTTTAACAAACAGATTTAGCAAGACCTTTCCCTATTATTTTCCATTTAAATGCAAACTCTTGTTGTCTCATATAGGCAGTTCTTCAAACTGGCATTCACACAGCAATTGAGTAAGTAATAATTCCTCACTTTAATCCAGTACATTTCATTTGACACTTTACCAGATGTTTTATAAATTATGGGATTTCATGTCTTTAATGTAGCTTGGTCAAAACCAGAAGAAGCAACAGAAGAGGAGAATCTGAAATTATGTCTCTGGCATATTTGATTGGTACCATTTCCTTCCAAATCCTTTCAAATTTGAGGTTGAATCTATATGCTTCAGCCAATCCAGTAGCATCCTAAAAGTGCAGAATTGTGGTAAAAAATCTGTAATGTCGTATCCTACTTCAATGTGAATGCTCCCTGTATATTACACTAAACACAAGATTAAAAGAAAAACACCTTCAAATATTAATCCCCCTTTCTAATGGAAAAAGAAATAAATATTTTCCATTTATTTGATCCAGGCTTTTAAAATAGTTTTCTGTATGAATTTTGTTATCCTTTGATGCTTTGTCCCTTTTAGTATCTTCTTAGTGTTGCGTAATTGACCAAAGGAAGCATAAAAGGGAGTCACTGAACTGACTGAAAAAATTTCTGCAGGTAACGCAGTTCAATTTCTTTCCGTGTTATCATTATTGTCAGTATTAATCTATGCCAGCAAAATGCATAAGATTCATTTTCTTATTTTCACTTCAGGAGGCAGTGAAGAGATATTGAATATTCAGAATTTAACCTTTTATGTAATCCATTTCAGCTTAATGCACCAACAAACAAAACTGATATTGATGCACTTAATCATTGCCAGTGCTATTTTTACCTAGTCTTCATATATGAACTTTTTGAAAAAACTTGTTGATTCTTACAGTTGGAGTTCACTCTTTCCTTCAAGAACAGTTCTACAGTCACAAACAAATGCAATAAAAATGCTGAAGTTGTATGTCAACAAGTTTGACCTGTGGGTAAACTGATGTGCTGGTTTTGCATTAATGGATTTTTGGTGAGGAGGGAAGGAGCCAGCCATGAAGGTGATGTTCTAAGAGAAGCTGCTAAGAGCTTCCTTCATGCCTGGTAAAGCCAAAAGCTGACTGGCTCAGAGAATAGGCATGCTGATAAGCCAGTTAAAGAGCTGAACACACCTCTGTGACATCCACATTTTCAAATGAAGAAGGCCAGGAAAGCTCTCTTGCTTTCTGACCTCTGAAGAGAGAAGTTCCCCCCATCTCCCTTCCCAGCCTGGTGGTCGGGTTGGGGAGCAGAGGCCGCAGGGCCCTGGCTGAGGCAGGGCCGGGCCATGGCCATAAATATCTTGCCAACACTGAGCCCTGCCCTGCTGCCAGCCCAGGACAAATTGGGGTGTGCCGGTCCCCAGGAGCAGCTCTGGGCTGGGCTGGGCCACAGTGCAGGCTGCTGAGATCCCAGGCACTTCTTCCACATCCCACAGCGTGGCCACTGAACAATCCTCCACTGTAAATATCTCCGGCTGCCCACGCTCACACATCCATGCACAGGCCCGGGTGAGATATTAACTCTCTTACTACACAGATGGGACTTGTAGACCTTTAATCCTCTCTCTTGTGAGAGAAAAGGACAGTGAAGACACGTAGAAGACAATATGAAGACACCAAGGTCAATAAAGAAGGAGTCAAATCCCAAATGAGGGGAGAATGATGAGATGCTTTAGTCTTGGGCTGAAAATCTTTTGTAAGGCCATGGTGAAGGACTATGACACAATGGAATATTCCCTGCAATTAATTAAAAAAAAACCATGGGGGTGAGTTCAAACTGTAGACTTCAGCAAAGGCACCTATGCTGAAACATAGTAGATGTTGAAGTAGTTGTGATCCAAATGAGAAGTTTGAACAGAGAGAGAAATAAGAGTGATGAAGACCCTTTGTCCGCAGGGAAGGAAGAAGACAACCTCTGTTCCCAGAGATGATCTCAGAGATAGATGATGAGAAATATTACTTCTGAAAAGCTCATCCTTAAAAGTCTACCCCATTAGCCAATTGAGACCTCAAAAACCATTGTTGTGGGGAAGGCTGGAAGTCAAGATGTTCCTATAGAGAACAGATATCCATCTTCTGGACAGCTGATTGGCTGGGTCATTGAAGCCATGAGAGAACTGTTTCTTGGGGAGAAGTCTCCATGGAATTGAAAGAGAGACTCCTCTCCCTAAGTGAACTGAAAAAAGACTGTTCTAAGGGTGGTAAACTGAAAATCCGAAGTTTTCTCCCTTTACCTTGTCAGTGAGAGAGAAAATAAGGTTTGGGGGAAGGAGAAGTCTTCTGAAGGTTTTATTCTGATTCTTACTATTCTTCCTTTAGTTCTGTTAATGAAATTTTCTTAATACCCTTTCAAGTTTTGAGCCTGCTTTGCTCTTTTCCTAATCTGATCTCACAGCAGAAAATGAGTAAATATATTCTAATGGATGCACTGGTGTTTAGACATCAATAAACCCACTTCATAAATTGGTCCATTGGCTGGGAAAGCCCAGATTGGAAAACCAAAACCACTACAAATAATTGGTGTTTCTGCCCAGTTTAAAACTGAAACCACCACAACTGAAAACTCCAAGTAGAAAGAATGCCAAACCTCCATAAACTGCTCATTTTACTTAGTGAAAATTTAAATATACATAGCATGCCCAAAATACTTCCATTAGTTTTCTCTGGGAAAAAATCAGCATCCCTTGTACCTTCCCATTAGTCCTGAAAAAGATCATAAGGAAAACAAATGCCTTTTGGCATTAATCTATTCTCCTTTGTGATCTGGACAGAGTAAGGATGCCGGTTAGCTTTCAGTCTGCTATCCCTGATGCTCAGTACAAACAAAATAATTTTCTGAATATAATTTTACGGATGTCACATTAGAAATAGTTATTTAGACCTGACAATGTACAGGCAGTTAATGTTAAAGAAATTTCTCTCTTTATTTTCTGCTCCAAATTAAGTTACTATAACTCCGTTTTCTTTAAATCTACACAATTTTCACTTATTCTGCCTCTCGTCCCAGAGGCTGTACACCTAGATAAGGAAAAAAAATCCATAAGTAAATCTTGATGACTGCTGTTGACTAATGTTCAACTCAATTCCTTTATCTGTATTTTTTGCACTTGACACAAACTATCCTTCTCATCACACATTATGTTCAATATGTACATAATTTCTCAGAAAATCCTTTTACTTCCTTTTATTCTACTCTTTTCACTTGCTGTTGGATGCTAACAACATGAATAGCTTTAGATTTTGAAATATTTTTATTCTGTATTTGCTCCTTTACAGAACTTTGATGTATGTTACTTTGCAGTCTGTTCATTCTTTAAATACTTTCTGTGAGTGTTTATAACAGCTTACACTAGGTTCAAAAATCATTATTTGAACATATGTGTTCGTTAAAGCTACTGCCAATGCTCACATTTGCAGAAGACAGCTAGATATGGCTAATTATAACAATCTAGCTTCTTACTTCTAGTAAACCTTTGACCAAGGACTCTATGCTAAAATTAATACTCATTCTTTTGAAGGTTTAGATTAGGTCAAGGGATACTTTAATGTATCAATATACATTAAAATATATAAATCTTTTATAAATATAGACTTCTATAAAGAAATCTATAAAATAAAATAGACTATATATAAAATATATATCTTCTATAAAATCTATACAATATAAATATAAATTCTATAAAATATAGACTACATTTTTCTCTCTCCCTGAGATTTACTTCTGAATACTTTTCCAAAAACACTTCCAGAGACCTTGACAAGATTTTCTCTTTTTAAACCCATGTTGGCAGCTGATGATATCATTCCCAATTCTTCTTCAAATGCCTGGTCTTAGTATCATATGGATTGTAAGCCTTCTCTGATATTGAAGTCCTCACTCCATAATTAAAAAGAAAACCGTTTTGCATTTCACCTTTTTTTTTTTTTCCCCAAATAGAACTCCCAGTAGGTTATAGATTAAAAAAACCCTGAAATTGCTGTATGGTACATTATATTAAAATCTTCAATAACTAAACTACATACTTAAAATATTGCATGTTTTAATGCTAAATGCTGACATAATAATTAAAATTTAAATGTCAGTGAGTGGTACCCCTTCACATGGGAGGGAGGATGAGATGGAAGCCATGAGTGATCCCAGCTCACCAGCACAACACCTGAAAGCTGTGAGCAGGGCAAGGTGACAGGCTGCACTGTCTGTCCCAGACAAATTGAAACACTCAATTGAGTTCAGAGCCCACCTGGTGAATCTAGTCAGGAGATAGGGCCAGAAACATAATTGGACACATGATTGGAAACTATTCATCCAGAGACAGAGCTTGAGAAAGCACACCTCCAGTACGGTTCTGACAAGGAGGGGGCACCTGGCCTGAAATGTGGTCCTGGACCCTCAGTCAGAACCCAAGGGACACTACTCAGGACAGTCAATATGGCATGGTGCACTCTGGGTTCTGACACTTAACTAAGAGACTCTTTCAATTTTCTGTATGCATTATTGGTATTGTGACCTAAATGTTCTACCATTCAGGGTTCAGCTAAGATTTACATTCAAGAAAAGCTGAAACCTAATATATCTTGGATGGTGGAACAAGATTTTGGAAATATAAATGCAAAAAGAAATAAGATACAGACATGCAACTACAAGGGTTTCTCATGATCTTATTCATCAAAGGTTTCTTAACTGGAAGTTTTCATGTAGATTTCTAATGCGTTCTCTGCTATTGAAGTTCTTAGCCAGCAAATAGAATGTAATGACATTAATTTATGCCAGTATCAAGCTGAGTATTTGTAATGCCATTTCAATTGTCTTTACAACTTGAACGTTTTCTTTTCTCCACTAGAAATCTCCAGTTTCATCTTATGATTATAGTTTCTCTTTTAGCTGATTTTTTTAAACTCATGAGAGAAATATCCAAAATTTTATTCAAGTTATGCAACAACCATTCTGACTATTTTTTTGTGGTCTTATCTTTTAGTTTTCTTAAAATACATTCATCTTGTAAGTTTTGTATCACTTGGGACTTTGCATGCAGTCTAGAAAGCCATTATAAAAGATTTGTATTGGGATTTTCTTGTTTATTTTGTTATGTTCTTTTTTTTCCCCTCTTCCCACTCTCTCCACCTTCCTTTCCCCTAGAAAAAACACAGGCATACTTTTGTATAAAAGAAGTAATTTGACATAGTTTTGAAACTTAGCATTTTGAAAATATCTACAAGTGCTATTTATTTAATTGATGTGATGGTATTTTTATTTTTAGAGCTGCTCATTTATATTCTTTTCCTGAGATCTATCTGAATAAAAATGTCACAATGGAAACAGTGTAGAAATTATTTTGATTACCAGCTTTTCAGACTACTGTAGATATCAGGAGGCAAGGATCAGAGGATCAAGTAGCTGTGTAGCTTTGTCTCTACACAGCTTCCAAGCCATCCTGTGTCATCATTTCTAGATATGTGCAGGAGTGAGGCATCTGAAAAGTATTTTTTTGTAGGGAGATGGTTTAATATAAGGCATATAATCTCTGCATACCTACTTGCCTAAATGAAGGTAGACTTTTCAAGGACTCTTAGCTGATTATCTCCCTCAGCTGCACAATTCTGTGCAAACACTGGGGAAAAACAGGGAGACCTCTGTACTTAAGGACATGAAGGTACATTTTATGTGGGAGTGGAGCAAAATTTTTAAGTACAGTATCTTAAAAAGGTATTTAAGAAAGGGAGAATAAGAACATATATCTGGCATACTCAAACCATTACCAGAGTTCGGTGACCAGCTAGGAGTCTTTCCCTTGCTAACTTACACCTATTCTCAACCTTGAATAATATTGGTCCAATAAACATTTAGTCATTAATTTAAATGAATAAGCTTCTTTTTTTCGGTCAAATGTCACACATATAAAATCTTTGATATCATTGAAGAACGGTCATATATCATCTCTATCGAAAGAGAAACAAAGGGACATGGACAAATAAATTAAATTAAAATTGTATTATTTAGTAATTAATGATGTACCACTGTATGATTCAATTGTGTCTCATCCAGAACCTATTATTTCTAACAAAAAAATTCCATAAAATAGTTCAATTTCTGCTGCTTTTCATGAACCTATGTTATCTTCCTAGGAAAATGATTCATTTAATGAAAAGAGTTTGCAGAATAATACACTCCTATATGGTTTACAAGCACAAAGCTGGTAAAACAAAATTAAATTTCTTTTTCTGCTTCACCAAATAACAAGTATTCTCAACTCTTCACCTGCACATTAACTTTGCAACATAAATGCACAGTTAACAGAAATAAATATTTTAAACTCTAAATCAGATCAAAGTGACAAGGCCCTGTGATTTAAGTTCAACTGAATCTAAAACTTCTGCTAGGGAAGTTGTAGGAAAGTACAAAGCCTCAAAAGAGTTTAGAAATATGGTTCTCTAAAAGGGAATATTTGAAATACATTTCTCTTTTGTGGTCTTTTCTCAGAAATGATACATCAGTGAGAGAGTATGAGCTGGGAGGAACAACAAGATTTTGGCAGCAGAATGCCTTCATTAGTCACAAATGTGCTCCTCGTTAAAGGCTGCTTGCCACCAAGGGGATCCTCATGAACACATGACAACACTTTAATTTCTTTATCACCTGGTGACCAAGCATACAGACAGTCTAACAGATGGATATTTACAAAGATAAGCCAAAAACTCAGCACCCACGTCAAGGTGAAGTATTTCATGCGGAGTCTCTATCCAGCTACATCAGATGCAGGCTTGTGATAAACTACAGCCTCAACATGTTTAGGATTATTACAGACCAAAATTAGTTTAATTCCCAACAATTCTAATAATGTAGAACTCTAGGTTTTTGATCAGTTCCTAAGGAAGGGAGCAATTCACACACCTATCCAGTTGTCATAAGAGCCTTCTGCAGATATGGAGACCTTCTCATTTGAAAAGAAATTTAAGTGCAGAAAATCTAAGAGGTATAAGTAATTTGATACCCATAAAAATATTGTGAAACTAACAGATGTAGCAAAACTCAGTGTAAAATCCAACAAGAGGGAAAGATGAGTTTGTTTTAACAAAAAACATTCACTTACACTCATACTGTTACATCATCATCAACCACCAACATAATTGAGTCCAAGTAGTCCAGCCTACAGCACTGAAACATATATCCTGTGGTCTAGTAAAGATTAAAAATTAGTTATAACAAGTGACAAGAGATATCCACTTCTGCTTATCCAGGTACCATCAAAATCCAAACATTCCTGAAATTTTGTCTATCTGATGATTGTACAACTAGACATATCCCTTCTTTCTCCATTCATATAAATTTAACAAATTTCTCTTTGTCTTCTATCACAAATATCTACTTATAACAGTGATACCTGATATTTTAGAATTATGATGTGCTGATCAGGGTCCTAAATACAACAGCATGAAATCCACATTATTTTGACAGTTGCTCGATCTCACTTTAGAACATAGGTGTTCTCAGAATTTTGTGTTCTGTACAGCTGATGGCCTGACTTGTTTTTTCAGAATCACTAAAATTTTTAAAATATTATTTTATTTTGTGATCGATTTAGAATAGATTTAGAATTAAAAAAAGCTCATGCTTCTGATAGAAAGTCCTAAGCATTGTCATTAAAGGATTAAATGCAATTAGACTGTCATGTAGTTCATAATGGAATCATAAAAATGCATGATAAAAAGAGTGCCAGTCAGATTGTATAGACTGACACATAAATTAAAAAAAACTCTGTGATCATTTGAGCTCAAAAGAGTATTTGGTGGCTATGCTACTACACGGAATTTATGAAAATAAGTGACTGCACCTATACCAAAAAAAACTACTTGTACATCATGAAAGAAGCAGTTTACTGAAGCTAACCATGTTGTGAATAGTTTCTAAAACCTTCCTGGAGCATCCTGCTACATGTACAATTTTGAACTCATAAAAATGAGGGGGAAATATAACCTCACAACAGAAATAACAACATGAATTTTACTTCCATGAGCTGATGGCATTACTGACATGAACATCAGCAGTGAGGTAGCCAATCTTTTAAGAAACCATCAAAAATGTGTATGTATATGTATATGTATATGTATATGTATATGTATATGTATATGTATATGCATATGTATATGTATATGTATATGTATATGCATATGTATATTTCCTTTTGGCTTTTTGAAGCTGTCAGAGAGATCTGTGCAGCCATAATGTGATGATATGACTACAGAAGGAGCCCCCAAGTGCAAGTGACTTAAAATACCAAGTCCTATACTTCTGTTCAAAGCCAATCCTTATACTCAGAACAAATGCAGTCTTTAGTGTCCTAGCATTCATGCATTATGAAATTAGCTTCATGAACCATCAGTACAAGGTTGCTGAAGATTTTTGCTTTAAACAATTTTTGTACAGAAATCAAAAATGAAGCATTTTGAGGTAATAAATAGTCAGACTAACTTCTGCATTTGATAGTGGCACGAGCACTCATCTCCAGTAGTCTAAAGGGTTCTGCTGCTTGAATGGCTTCTAGTAAAACAGAAAGTTGTAAATCTCTGGCTGTAATACATGTTACTGTACACATTTCAAGATGCTTGATTCCTCCCTAAAGATTGCTGGTTGAATGATAAAGCAGCTACAGCTCAGGCAGGTAGTGCAGGTAGTGCATTACAGCAAATGCCAAAGTAGAATAATGAACAGAGCTATTAAACACAGTGTTGTTGGAATGTAGCTTGGCTGAGACTCATTCTGTATTCTGTATGAACAACAGAAATACACATATTATGGTATAAAAATTGCTCTGAATAGACCACTGCAATCCATTAACACTGCTTGCAAGAGGGTTTATTGCAAGCAATTTATTTTAAAAAAATAACTTAAAAAACATCCATTAGACTCTTGTTAACTTTTGAATATATTACTGTTGATAACCTTCACTTGTAACTAAGTATAACAGGTATTTCCTTTACCATTTTCATTATTTTGTAATTTTATTCAAAGCATGGTTACAAGGGATCCGAGAAATGTAGTATAGCTCAATTCTTGATATTTCTTTATTTTTTCACAAAATTTCAGAGCCAGAAAAACTCCAAATTCTGAAATAGTTCCAACAAACATTTCTTTCTAGGTGTATAAAAAGCCCTTCCAGGCTCTATACTTGTAACTGCTATAGTTTGTCTGTCAGCAAGAAGCATTAGCTTCTGCTTAGTACTGCATTAAATTGCAGATTTTACAAAGCTTATATATTTCACCAGACAGTTCACCGAGGTTCTCTTTGGATAAAAAAAATGAGTGATTATAAAGAATGTAGTTTCAACCTCTTTTTGCATTGTACTCCTAGTTTAAACTTCATGAACATGT
Source organism: Zonotrichia leucophrys gambelii (assembly GCF_028769735.1). Taxonomy (NCBI): domain Eukaryota; kingdom Metazoa; phylum Chordata; class Aves; order Passeriformes; family Passerellidae; genus Zonotrichia; species Zonotrichia leucophrys. The sequence continues at coordinate 76,740,161 of NC_088171.1, forward strand.
TTGTAGGTTCAGTCTTCCTTCTCCCAAGACAATTATCTTCCTTTAATTTTTCTTTTTTTTTTTTTTTTAAGTTAGGAAAAGTTGCACAATGGAAGTGAAGGAGTCATCTAGAAAGCCTAAATCACCTACACTAAGCTGTTTTGGGGGCAAAACCTGGTTCACATATACTTGAGCTACAAATGGGATTATTGAGGTTCCGTGACCAACAACATTCTTGTTTTAACAAACTCTAGTCATGTAGAAGAGACATGAATCAGCCAACAATGTTCAATGAATGTCTGAAAGTGTTTTGAAAAGATTTTGTCTTGGTTTCCATTGGGATAGAGTTAATTTTCTTCTTAGTAGCTGATGCAGTGGTGTGTTCTGGATTTAGGATGAAAGCAATGCTGATAACACACTGATGTTTCAGTTGTTGCTGAGTACTCCTTACCCTAATTCAAGGACTTCCCAGTGTCTCAGGCTCTGCCAGGGAGCAGGTGCACAGGAGGCCAGGAGGGAGCATGGCCAGGACAGCTGAACTGAACTGGCCAAAGGGATATTCCATGCCACAGAACGTCATGCACAGTACATAAACTGGGGAGAGTTGGCCAGAATCTGCTGATTTCTGCCTGGGGATGGGCTGGGCATTGTTCAATGGGTAGTGAGCAATTGTACTGTGAATTTCTTATTTCTTTGTGGTTTATTTCTCCCTTTATATCTCTCTCTCTCCCCATTTCATTACAATTTTTGTTACTTTTATTGTTATTGTTGTTGCTGCTTTTATTGTTAATATTATTTTCATTATCATTTTTGTTGTTGTTATATTTTATAAAGTTTCAATTATTAAACTGGTTTTATCTCAACCCATGAGGTTTACTTTTTCCTTCTATTTTCCTTCCCACTAGGGGTGAGGGTAGGGAGAATAAGAGTCTGTGCAATACTTAGGTGTTGGCTGAGTTGAAACCATGACAGATTTCCACAATAGAATATTGCAAAATCTATTAAAAAAAACCTAAACAAACTTTCAAAACCATAATTAAAAGCTCACATAAAATCCCACACATTTTAAAAATGAAAATATTTTCAAACTGAAATAGGTTGTTTTTCTGTTAACAGGAAGTAATTTTTAACATGTTTAATAGGAAAAATATGATTATGTAAATTGTTAATAACCAATAATGAAATACTGAGTTTCTAAAAGGCTACTTTTGAATGACAGAAACATGACCATAACTATAGCATTAACTTTCTGTTAGACAAAAACTAACAGGGCCTACATATTACAAACATTGACCTACTTCAAATTTTTCAGAATAGGTTTTCAGTTATTTCAGTGTTCTATCATTCTCATACAGAAAATTCTGAAAGAGATTATATGACATTTATTTCCAGGGGAGGAATGTTGCCCTCCATTTGATGGATTGGCGCTCTCCCCTACCCCACATCTGAGGTAACAGACTGTAATTTAGTCACAGTAAGGTGCTAGGAGAAATGAAAAATTCCCCTACAACTTTGTTTCACAACAAAATTGCACTAAGTTTCTCTTATTCTAACAGAGAGAAGTTTGGTCATAAAACCACTTAAATAACAAAGGGAAAAAATATGTTTTTCAGCTTTTTTGCATTTCTTATAGCAGTAAGGAAGTCATTCATCTCAGCTGAGATAACCAAATTTAGCTATGTGTCACAATGCATGTGATATTCCATAAATGAAAGCAATGCAGAAGATAAAACCTCTAGATACTCACTTTTTAATTCAATGTTCAGTCTGTAGATTGCCCAGGAGGTGAATACTGCTTTGCAATCTGAAGATGGATCCTTCTCCAGGATACCCAGAGGTCTAAGGAACATAAAAATCTAAATGAGCACAGTTTGAATATATAAGCACAGAAATACAAACTGGAAAAGATTACCAGGAGCTATTTGCCTCTTTAATGCTGTTGAAAGCCAAACTGACGAATTAGGTGAAGCTGACTTCTGGAAAACTGATGAGAAAATTGCACTGGCAGTAGAAATGAAAATCCCCACCATACTTATTAAAAAAAGAAGTTTCAATCAAAGTTACTTAAACATGCATACATAAATATATGATATCTGCAATCTTAATTTTTTTTTTGTTTCAGTTCCTTGTAATTTTCAATGATGCCAAACTATACCCAAGAAATATGTTGGATATTAGTATTACTGAATTAAGTCCGCTTCCAGTAGTTGAATAATTCTTTACAATGCTCACTAAGTCACTGGTTTTTTCCTGTTGATGGAAAATATTCTGTAAATGTTTTTAGGTTTTCTAAGCAAGTACACAGTCATCACAGAATGGGCAGCAAAGCAAATCTTGGATAGGTAGAATTTCAGTTTATTTTCAGATTAGTTAACTTTCAAGTACGATTTAGCATTACTGGATACAGGCAAATCGGTTTTATTTTTGAAAACAAAATCACTGTATCCCCTACAGTAAAGCACTGTTTTGCCCCCAAAACAGCTTAGTGTAGGTGATTTAGGCTTTCTAGATGACCCCATCACTTCCATTGTGCAACTTTTCCTAACTTAAAAAAAAAAAAACAAAAAAACCCACTGTGCTCTAATCAAATAAATAAATAAATCAAATACAGATTGACTATGTAAATGGTTATTTCATTTGAAGTACATGGTTTTAACTCCTCTTTGTCACTCAAACAGCTGCCTTAGTAGATATGAAGGTAGACATAGGTAAATAATAAGCTAATTCATATGATAGTTGCATTTGACCTAAATCTACTTAGAAACACTTGCAATTTTTCAATGTTCTCATTTATAAATTTTAAAGTTGCCAATCACGATTTATGTTACATTTACAATATATTTTTTTTGGTTTTCATTCATTTGCAAAGATTAATATCTGAAGTCTGCTATTTGCCAAAGGCAGCTAGGAAAGCAACAAAAACTAGAACTATTTCTAGGCTATTTAAGCAAAGCTCTATTATCTGAAGTAGTATAATTTTCATGGTAACAGGAACCAATAGTGTTAGTCATGTCCCATTGCTACATATCAAGTATTATTATATCTTTGAGGTATAATGAAACACACACAACTGAAAATTAATATACTGTGAGGTGTAATTTTAATGGAATGAATAAATAAATATAAAATTTTAGTAAGAAAATTTTATTCCCTTGATCTTGGTTCATTTCCAAAGAATTTCAAAAGTTTTTATGATTTCAATAATATCCTGAAAAAGAGTAACTGCAGAAAAGAACTTCAAATATCTGTGAGCATTTTGGCATATGTATTATATGTAATGGGGAAAAAAATCAGCTGCTTTACTGATGTAATCTATCAAAATCTCAAAAATCTATTCTTTTCAACAGTTTTTAAGAATAAAACAAATCAATAAATTAACATTACCCAGAAAATGGACTGGCTTCTTGCAGTAGGACATTAAGATAGTTATTCAGTTCCCCTCTTTTGAAACCTAATATAGGCCACACCAAAGAAGCTATTACTGAGAAAACATTTCACTGTGACTTAGCCTTTTCAAAGTATAATTTGGTATGATTTAGTTTGTGCACTCCCACATCCTCTCTTTTCTCAACATTTTACCTTACCTACACACCTCATTCCTTTTTACTTTGGTTAAGCCTTCCATTTATTTTTTGATTCCTCTAATTTCTTACTTCTTTTCCAGCATTGCAAAGAATCACTAATGCAATATTTGATTTATTATTCAAACATTACATTTCCTGTTTCTATAAGGTCTTTCTTACTCTCTGTACTCAGCAAGTCTTAGAAATCCCCTATTTGAAGTCCTATTCATCCATCTTTAACTCACTTGCACACACTATTGTCCCCAGGCATATAAGTGGTCTCATGATGTCAGAATTTGAGGTGAAATTAAATCAGTGTACATGGGAAACACACATGGCAAAGAAACAGGACTTATTTACATTGTTTTATATCACAGCTGTCCCTTCTGATATTAATATTGTCAGATAAAGAAAGGCATACTTCAAATCCAGTACACAGAAACTTATTTGATAAATCAGTCACATCCTATACAGCACATTTAATTTCCCTTCATTTCAATGTGATTAGGCCACTTTATGATGGCTATTAACAAGTGCTATTTTTAGTAGTTTTTTATTTTTCTAGATTTCTCTGTTACACTGCAACTTTGAGCATGATATTGGTTCACTTACAGAGAATAAGGCAGATTTGTGAAGGCAAATATGTCTCTGCTACAACACATCTAGAGGCAGACTGCAGCAAGGGCTACCTCTCTCCTGAGCCTTACGCGAACTCTTCAAGGACCTGATGTATTTAAAAGATCCAACCTGTAAATCCTTTTTTAACACACCAAATTGGTAAGGCTACCTAGATACTTGATATACATATGTTTTTATAGCTAATGCTTTGCTTTTCTGGGAAGAAATCTGTCTACAAGACTGCAGAAAGCCAGGGAGTAATAGAACACTCACTTGGTGGGCACCAAAACAGTGATCCAAATTGGAAAAGAAAATCGAACTGTAAGACAAAAGAAGGAAAGTGCTTTTTAGGCATTTGAAATGAGCTATTTTTCAGGCAGAACAGCATATTGATGTGCTCCTCTCAGTAAGCATGACAACAAATATTTACTCTTGTTTAAAAATGTGCCAATGGCATTCCATATTGGCATTGATGAAGGAGAACTTCAGTGGGTATGGATTGACATGTGGACCCATACTAAATAAAGACAGGTTAAACTTGTCCACATAAAATACATTATAAGGCTTGGAAATGTAACAACAGCAGTTTTAAATAGTCAGTGAATGAAGACATTCAAAAGAGCATGTCCACATCCTACTCACGCAAGATATGCAGAGCGCAGCACAGAGGGCACTTGCTTTGAAATTTAGACTAAGCCTTTATAAGAGAGCCCATGGAGTAATTATTTTGACTCATTACCTTCCTCATCTAACAGGTATTCTCTTGTATCTTTTCCCAGAAGAACTCCTGTGAACACATAGAGTAAGAAGGCAACAATACAGAGCACTGGACAAGTTTCAAGAGTTATACCAACCTGTGTAAGGAATATACATTCTGTGCTCTGTAACCTATGTCTGTGTCTGATTTTTGGTCTGTGCAGTGAAGGAGCATGCTGTTATATGTGCCCAATGAAACGTGTGTCCTGGATGACCAGAAGATTTTCTTTGTATTAGTTTTCAAAACAGGCACACATAACTTCACTGATTGTCATGGACAACTTCCTTCACATTTCATTATCTCCTGCAACCTCCAAATCACTGAAAGTCACATTTCACTGACTACTCAGTCTACTAATAGGTTGTCAAAATAAATACAGTAACAAAAACAAAAGTCAGACTCTGTGTTTATGTATCTTTTTAGAAATAATAAAACACAAAAAAAAGCCCAAAGTCTGTAAAGTCATAAAAACAGATCTTATTTTAAAAGTTACAGATGAAATTATTTTCATTCAATACACTTGAAATATACTTCAGTGCAATGCCTGATTTTCTGCAATGGACTGTCTATTTAATACTGTCAATTAAGTGCAATGTCTCTTCAAACTTTCCTTCTTGAAACAACCTGGTCTCTATGCCATGGCATCCTGTAAGCCTCCACCAGACTGTCTCACCTGAAGTGCAGTCTTCTGCCAACTAAGAACACTCCTCCATTGTTGTTTTGTAGGCCTCAAAGAAAACTTTTCTGTGTGTCCACTTTGAAAGAACAAGTAGTTTAAAGGACAAAATTGAAACTCTTGAAATCTCAAGTTCTATACATGGTGCTAGCAAACTTTGAAAAAATCAGTAGACAAGAAATTTTTGGCTTCAAAGTCCATATACCATGGAAGACACACTGTTTCCAGAGAAGAATAAAAATTAGGGAGATAAACCCTGTACATACTGAGATTCCAGACCAGTGCAGAACTTCTGAGAAACTGTATGTACAAAAGTCTCTAAGTGTGGGACTATCCAAAATCATGGAATCATAGAAAGGCTTTGGCTGGAAGGGACCTTAAAGATGAACAAGTTCCAAAGCACTTGCCATGAGCAAGGAGAGTTTTAACCAGGCCAAGTTGCTCAAAGACCTCCCCAGCCTGACTTTGAACATTTCCAGGAATGGGGCATCCACAATCTCTGTGGGCAACATGTTCTAGTTGTCGCCCCCCTCACAGGAAAGAACTTCTTACTAATATCAAACATAAACCTACCCCTTTTTATCTTTCAGATAAAATACATTCCCCTTGTCCTATCATTACATGCTCTTGTAAAATATCCTGCTCCACCTTTCTTGTAGGCTCTCTTTTGGTGCCAGAAAGTTCTATAAGGCCTCCCCAGAGCCTTCAGTTCTCCAGGCTGTAAACCCCAACTGTCTTAGCCTATGCTCACAGGACAGGTGGTACAGACCTTTGTTCATCTTTGTGCCCCTCTTCTGGATGCACTCCAACAGGTCCATGGCCTCATATTTTGGTCCCCAGAGCTGGATGCAGCACTCCCGGTCTCATAAGAGCAGAGTACAGGGGCAGAATCACCTCCATCGACCTTCTGGCCATGTTTCCTTTAATGCAGCCTAGAATACAGTTGGCTTTCTGGGCTACAAGTGAATATTCCTTGCTCATGTACAGCTTTTCATCCATGAGATTGCCCTAGTCCTTCTGCACAGGGTTGCTCTCAATCCATTCTCTGTTCAGAAGGTGTCAGGTACAACACTGCATCTGCCCCATGAACTCCTTTATCACCTGTGTCAGGAAAATCCTCACAAGACCCAAAGGCTTACAAACACAAGGTTATTTCAATTTTTTTTTTTCTGAAGAAGGTCTCATACATCACTTCCTAATCAGGTGATTTTACAGCCTTATACATTAGTCTAGCCTTTAATCCTGACCTACCAGTTCTTGTCTGACTCATCACCAGCTGCCAGGGAGAGCCCCATGCATTCCAGCTTATCCCTCACCCAAACAGCAACCAAAGTTCAGAAAGCTGTGCACACATACATATTTATATATATATATATAACACAAAAACATCTGCATTGTTCTGAAAAAAAATAATAAATTTGTGCATTCAGGCTTCAATCAATAAAAAGTTTTGAGCATAACCCATTAATTGATACTTTTGCATTGAATATAATTCCATAATGAATCATTCCTGAATGAAATACCTAATAAAAAGTCTTTCACTGAATAAGAATGTTCATAAAAAAGAGTAAATACAAGTAAAAGTCTCATTGTTCTTGCCAGCAGTGAATATAATTCTAAAAACAATTTCAATGGCTTCCAAACTACGGCACAAATGGCTCTACACTGAGCGCTTTTATAATATTTGTAGCAGGTAGAACTACTATTCTTTCTGCACCATGAAACACTATTCAAAGCTAGTTTTCCTGCTTTGCTGGTTTTGACAAGCAGGCCATGAAAGAGATTTGCAAGACAATACACAAAATCAGGGAACTGCAGAGTTATTTCAGTATCCCTAATTACAATGCAGAGTTGGAAAGGCAAGGACTGGCGATGCTTTTCTTCACAGAACTCAACTATCTATCAGCTAAAAAAAAGCCTTATTATAGCAAAAGTCAACTGGATAATTACAAGTACCTTCAACACCTGAATAGTAAAATATCTCATGTGTATTTCATATGAAAAGTATACTCTATTATACTATTATTTCTGGTAAATCCATACAAGAAAATAAAGTCTAAATTTCATATCAAAGGGCTGCTCTAAAGCATGAAAACACACTGAAGCTGATATAATATATGGGAACTTGGTGAAATCCAATGAGAAGTCCATGCATTGAAAGCAGTTCGGCACACATTTCTTAAAGGAAAAAACCTAAAAGTTGCTCAGTTGTACTACCTTAACAGCCAAACATATTCCCATTGTGCTTGCTCATAACAGCATTATGAAAAGCTTTTATGTTTAGCTATTGCTCCAGGTAGGCCTGTGAACATCCCAAGAGATGGTACATTCTTCATGGCTGTGGAGAGCAGACAGCTGTGAAATACTTTCTGTACAGCACAAATCATTGCACAAGTCTGGGCAGCTGTATTGGAGCTATGTTGGAGCAAATCTAATGACTGTCTGTGACCTCCATTTTTGCTGCCTAGTCTCTTGCCATGAATTTGGGAAAGGAAGTAGGCAAAGCACAGCAGTCTAAGTTTCAAAACAAAGTGGTTGAATAAAAGTCAGAAAAATTGCACTGTAAAGTTTCAGAGAGCCATACAGAGCAACAGGATTACAGTTATCCTGAAATGAGTGATGGCCTCCAGCCAGGCTTTATAGTGAATGCACAAATTTGTTTTCATATTTATGAGGAATAATAGTAGGTTCAGAGGATGACATTATTATTACTACATTCCCTGCTGTACTCCAAGGTAATGTCCTTAGGTGCTACCAGACTTACAGATATACACTTTATTTTTAGCAAAAAAAGCAAAATAATCCAAAGTCTCAGTGTTAAAGTCATATTTAGGAAATAATTAAGTAGGTTCTTAAGTGTGTTTGTCTTTAATTCGGCTTGTATGTGTCCTTCCGTGACATTTAAATTATACTTTCATTCAACTTAAGATAATTATGTTGAAAATTATGCATATATAAAATGAAAGGGTCTAACACTTTCAGTTGTGTCCAAAGGGTTATTATCAGCTATTTCAGGAGGTTAATATTAACATGCTAATTTTGAAATAAGGTAGCTGTAAATGCTTGTATTTTTTTAGCTGTTCATATCTTAGAGGGTGCACTTGATGCTCTTTTTCATATAATTGATAAAGATATTAGGTAGGAATGGCCCCAATACTGAGCCCTAGGTAACACCTCTTGTGACTGGCCACCAATGGGTTTAACTCCATTGACAAGCATTACACTGGGCCTGGCCATCCAGTTTTTTTACCCACTGAAGAACATGCACCTCTAATATATGAGCAGGCAGTTTCTCCAGAAGGATGCTGTGGGAGTGATGTGGGATCATTTAACTAAATGGCTTTCAAGCAGCATTTTCAGGCTAGCTAAAAAAAATATATTATCTTACTTCACAATCCTGACCATTGTAGGAAACAGCAGTAAAATGCTGGTACAAGGGATGGTACCTTAATAAATTAGAGGAACTTTAAACTTTTCTTCTGTACAGCAGATAAAACAACAAAAGTAGTATACTTTTAATATATAGATAAATAAAAAAAAAAATATTTGCCAGACTTCTATAGCACACCAGTTTCTAAAGTAAGGGATAGTTCTGTCAGTACAGCTGACTGCTGTAGAGGATTTGAATCCTGCAACAGGCCATTCAACCTCAACATCTCTGCAGCTATAGCAGTTGTCATTAACATTCTACTAGAATGAAGTAGACATGATTTTGTAGCGTGCATAAGCTAAAGATTACAGCTACCCTATTTCAAATTAGCTGTTAATATTACCCCTGAAATAGCTGAAAAACCCTTTGGCACACACTGAAAGTGTTAGAACCCTTTCATTTTATAATCAATTTCAACATAATTATCTAAATTAATGAAGTATAATTTAACGTCGGAAGGACACATACAAGCCGAATTAAAGAACAGAACACACAGTTAAGAATGCTACTTGAGATTATTTCCCTAAAATATGGACTTTAAACACTTGAGACTTTGGATTATTTTGCTTTTTTTTTGCTAAAAAAATAAAAGTAGGTATATCTGTAAGTCTGGTAGCAGCCTAAGGACAGAATTATTTTCTTTTTCTCTCTGTTTCTTGAGTGTGTAACAGAAGAACAAGATACCACAGAAAAGACTGAAATCTGTGTGAAAACAGACTATATAAAATAGCACAGAATAAAATGTACAAATGCTTAACAGGAAGCCTTATTTCAGAAAATTTATTAAGAAAACCACCAGAGCTTTTTGTTAGTCTCATGAAATGTCATTTATGACTGAAGAGCAAAGATACAGATGGGACCCCATTTTACTGGAACAAAACAATGTAACCTATACAATTTTTGTGGCTTAACCCCAACTAGAAAACAAACCCCATGGAGCTGTTTGCTCACTCTCCCTCCACCTGTGTGAGGGAAAGTATCAGAAGGATATGGATGAGCAACCTTGTGAGCTGAACTAAAGACAGTTTAAATAGTAAAGCAAAAGCCACAAATACAAGCACAGTGAAGTGATGAATTTATTCACGCTTTCTTATAGGCAGGTGCGTGTTCAGCCATGTTCAGGAGAGCAGGGTCCATTACACACAGCCGTAACTTGGGAAGGCAAACATCATCACTCCATATATCCCACACTTTCTTTCTCTGCCCCAGCTTTATATACTGAACATGACAGGTCTGCAATAACCCTTGGGTCAGTTGGGGTCAGGTGTCCTGCCCGTGTCCCCTCTCAGATTGTTGTTCACTGTCCAGGTTAGGCAAATTGGGAAGAATCCCCTAAGGAGCTTGTGGAAGCAGATCAACGCCTCCCCAATTTGTCGGAGCAAAAAAACTCCTGGAGAAGGTGGAAAAAAAGTTTATTACACAATAAAACCAAACATATCAAACAAAGAACCCCTTGCCACTCTAAAAGAGATGACAAATGAGAACCCGGGTTGAAGCTCGGCTCATCAGTCTCTGATCATCCCTCAGGCTGAATTGTCGCAGGCCAGGTCGCCAGGTGGGCTCATGCAGCTGCGGGCTCTCTGGGTGCTCAGTCCAGAGCAGTTTCAAGAGGTCCAAAGAAAAAAAAACAGTCCAGGGAACCTCTTTGCCTCAGCTAGCTAAAACTAACTAAAAGCAAAGGAGAGCTCTGTCCCACTGTCTGTTCATCCACAGACAACACAGTCAGGAGCAGGAATGTGGAGGAGTGAGTGCAGTGTCTGAACACAAACTGCGCGCTTCTTCTCTCCCCCCCTTCACTCTCTGGAACACTCTTAAAGGTACAAAACTCATTATTCAACATAAACAGAATGACGTGATTGGGGATAAAAGCATCATATAGTGAACCCAGGACATTCACACTAAACTTCCTCACTGGCAGGATAGTACAAGAAACAGAAAAGGCCTTGATTCCGTGTAAGCCCTGCCCTGCAATAACAAAAACATAACTTTGTTACCCACCCTATTTCCAGCAAAAATTCAAAACATGCCCCCCTTCTAGCTACTATGAAGAAAACTAACTCCATTCCAGCGAAAACAAGCACAACAATGTAAAGCATTATGCTGGCATTGCCTACTTATCTTCTGAAATCATAAATACACAGGATGGTTTGACTGGGAAGGGACCTTAAAGATCATTTACTTCCAACTCCCCTGCCATGGGCAGGGACACCTTTCACTAGACCAGGTTGCTCTGAGCCCCATCTGACCCACTCTTGAAATTTCAGAGATGCATCAACCACCACTTTTTCTGGGCAGTGTGCCAACTTCTACTGCTTTTGGTACAATGGATTATTTTAAAACACTTGGGTACAAGTTATTCATTTGTAGTGGTCAGATCATAGAAATGCATTTTTTCCACTGAAGGGACAGATTGCAATATCTAAAATAAATTTCAAACCTAATAAGCTTATTACCTTTAAACATATTAACAAATATAATTTCAAGAGTTTAGTAAAAATTAAAGCACACAGTACTGTTAGAATGTGAAGTTTAAACTTTCAACCATTATAAGGATCAAAATCCTTCATCAAAGTAAATATTTGTTTTTTGCAAGTCTCTACATAAAAAGAGTATGGAAACATAAGGAATCACTCTTTCAAAACAGAAAGAGCTGGGAACAACGTTGAGCTATTTCCCAACTCTCTTGTTGTCCAGCTGCTTATTTATATGGCATGAATATTAAAGGGCTTAATAAAGATATATTATTGTAAGAGATAAAGAAAGAGAGTACTTGTCTTTTTGTAAAGGCACAGTAAAATATATTAACATTGTTTACCTCTCTCTTCAGATCTTTAAGGAAAAAAACACTGCAACTTGCTCTTGTCTGAAATTCTGCAATTGCATCTCAAGAATTTCAACCACAGTTACATTGACAGAGGCTTTGTTTACATTTTCAAAATACAGGGAGATTCATAATTATACTGTTCTCAAATTTTAAATGACAAAAGAAACTTGACTGAAGACTTTTGTGTGACTGCCATTTTTGATACATCTCTCAAGAAGCAGCAAGCCCCCACGAACATTCTTAAGGAATCATTCAAGTTGCAAAGAAGTATTTGAACATCAATAATAAAGCCAAGTCTGTCACTCCAGCTGAGAACAAAGCTTTTCAAGCTTCAGAACTGCCACAGGGACACAGTTCTTTTGAGGAGCAAATCCAAAGTGGCACTCAAGATTATATGTCTCCTGTGGGACAGTGGTGATTGCTATGCCTTTTTTTTTTCCCCTGTATTTTCCTCTCCTTCATCTTGCTGGAATGATGCACTTAAAAAATTGGTGGTTTTGGTTTTTTTTATTTCCATGTCTCGTTGGGAATAGGAAGTCATGGACATTCTTTTTTCCTCTTCCCTCTCTCTCTCCACAAATTCAAGCTAACTCACATAGGCTTTTTTTGTGTTTGAAGAGACTTCTATTTTGACTCAAAAACCCTGACCAAGTAGAACTGATACCCTTGGGCAGAATGAAAGTTTTTTCATATGTAAAGGGAACAAGTTATTTTATCTGTTTAAAGAACAAGGTTGTGCTAGGTTAAGAATAACAATGCCACAAGAATAAGCATGAAGTGTGCACTTCCCCTCAGAAAAAGAATGCATAAGAATATCCAAAGACTGTGATTAAATTATGTTCTTTAGCTGCATGGCAAGCCACAGCGTGTAAGAGGGAAAAAGTAGCAACATTGTGGGTGAATTTAATCTCTTACATGACTCTTTTGGCCTCAGTCATGTTACAGCAGAATAAATTAATCTGACTCCTCTGCAATCACTAATATCTCTAATGTAAATTCATTTTGACTTTTTTTTTTTAAGATTTACCTAGGAAATAAAGTCAGACAGGATTTTTTCATATAAGATATACAATAATTTCACACTTAACCTCTCTGGCAAGAATTACTGTAAATTGGACCTTTTTTTAAGTGAAAAAATTATTGAGAAGGAGACACAATGTGGTAAAACTACTTTACAGACTACTTGCCCAGACATTACAGAAGTCTGGCTGCATCTCACAGGTGCATCCCAAATCCCACCCTTGGAAACTATTCCACCAAACTCAGCAGAACTTTTCTGGTTCACATTAGTCAGAGATTTCATCTCTCTCTTCACTTCTTTATTTACATTTTCTATTACCTTCAGTTGGAAACAAGTGGAAAAGGACTATTTTGCCAGTCATTAATTTTACAGTAAGAAGAAATTTCAGCTGCAAGTGATTAATAGAAGGAATGAGCCAGAGTTGACATGCAACACTTTTAAATATAACAGTAGTTGTGAACATACATAATCACAAAAATAAAACCAGACTCATTATTTTCTACTGAGGCTTGAAAGTTACTAAAATGTGTGAAGGAAATCCTGTTGGTAACTCCCCCCATTCATATCATCCTAACCATGCAATTGGGACATAAAAGGTCTCCATTCATATGCAAGATAAATGCAGATGTATTCTTCACTTCTTTTGCTTTCAACAGCAAAAAACACCACACCACTTAACAAATCAAAAAAGAAAGAAAGGAAGGAAGGAAGGAAGGAAGGAAGGAAGGAAGGAAGGAAGGAAGGAAGGAAGGAAGGAAGGAAGGAAGGAAGGAAGGAAGGAAGGAAGGAAGGAAGGAAGGAAGGAAGGAAGGAAGGAAGGAAGGAAGGAAGGAAGGAAGGAAGGAAGGAAGGAAGGAAGGAAGGCCTACCAATACTTTTGAAACTGAAGCTGAAATATTTTTGATGACACTCTGTCCTCAGTGTTTTAATAATCTTATCATTTAATCTATGTTTTTCAACCCCAGACTAGTTGTCATTTGCTTAACTTATTTCTGATGCATATGAGCAATGCAGAGTAACTCAATAAAAATAGAAGATGTACACTAAATGTGCACAAAGTGCCACACTTCTCAGGTTATTTCTTTGGAGGAATAGGGCCCTGGAAATGGATCAATTACATTTTCAGCACATTGAAGTTGATTTCCTTTCCACATCTTTCTTTCAAGTTTTATCCCTTTCTTGCTGCCGGACATTTTGTTTCTGTGCAAGCGTGTGTCAGCCTGCAGACTTCTATTCAGGCTGTTGAGCACTTAGAAATTCTATCCCTTTTCTTGTCCACATTTGTACCTCCTACAAGAGGATAAATTTCACCCATGCACTAATTTAAGGGCATCTAAGAGCACATGACACCTTTTTCCTTCAATAGCTCTGTGAGTTGCCAGATTTGGAGCTTTTCTACTTTGGAGCCAGGGAGATGATTGCTCAAATAATCACGGGTAGACTCTGCTTACGAGTGAGTAACAAGAAAAACAAGAAGACATCTAAGGTGTGCATATAATAGCACAGCTGGAATATTCATGCAGTTGCCCCACTCTAAAGCTTTCAAACCTTTGTAGACTTCAATGATCCTTAGCTTGAATTTGAATAGCAGGGTGCCCACAAAAGAGGGGGCTGCAGAGGTACCTTTTGTGATACATTTTATGTTTCTGGATACTTGGAGAGCCGAAAGTCAGTCTAGGGATCTCCTGTATCACAAAATACATGGCAACACTTTCCAGGACTTCATTCTGTTTTATTGCTGACTATGTGGCTATAACCAACTTTATAGTTTAAATTCATTTGGCAAGCTGGAGCACTGCTGCTTTTGATTAATTTATTCAGGGAAGAAAGGGTCCCTAAACAATCTGTCCTTACACTGTACAGTCATCGATCCCACTTGTAATCTCCTTAAATTGTCTCTTTATTCAGCTATTCATACGTAATTCTCAGCAGATTCTGTTGACAGGCACTCATCCTTGCTCATCAAGTTCATGAGCACTCTTAATCTGCACACATGTTTAATATGAACTTTGAGACATTTCATAGGCTTGGGGTTATTAGTTATTGAAACATGGAGTTAATTGGGCAGATCTTCGCAAATGCACAGGAGACAGGAGGGATAACAATTACAAAACTGAGTATTACCCTTCTTGCTGATACTTTTGTTATCTATTCTTCAGCAGGTAACAAAGAATCTCATTTATTATGTGTGTTTCTAAGATTTCTAGTTTCTACAGTTGTAACTTCACAGTTTAATTCACTTCATTTTACAGAAATTCTTACCTTCTATATGGCGACATTTTCCTCTGTTACTAACATACTCAAAAATGCTCTTCTTAAACCACTAATATCAGTTTGCAAAAAATGACATTTTAAGATAATATACAATGATGTTGCAAATGTGGGGATTTTTAATAGTCCTCCCTGTTTACTTGAACCCACTCAAAATAGAAGAGCGACTTGTTCTGTGAAAGATGTTACTCAGAAGCACTTCTTCTAGAATCCATTCTCAAACATATACATGTTTTTGCTTTATACTTCCCCACAAGGTAGTTCTCTCATGATAAATTTTGCAGCTAGAAGCTGAAAGCAATTAAAGGCTATAGATCTGTTTTCTATTGTAAACTGTGAATATTGGGATGCCATAAATAAAAACAGGTGTATACTTTTGGGTTTTGCCTTTTGTTTCTTTTATATGTTCTCTTTATTCTTCACACATATGTGTGTAGCTCTTTAGCCCATTGTATTACTGGCTAGTTTTCTCAGTAATTTTCCATGGTCTTTCCCTAGGCAGAAAGACCAAGTAAATTCCAGAGCTCCAAGCCTCAGGGTCTACAAGGCCCCAGTGCTATCTTGGTTCTTCCTGGGATAAAAAGGCCAAGAACAATGCTTAATGATACATTTAATGGACAAAGTACAGCTGGTGCTGAGAGGAGCCTCCAGAGAAGGAGCTTAACGTGGGGTGGACTTGCATCACCACTTGTCCTTCTAATTGGTACTTTTTATCAATTATGATAGTTTCCTAAAACCTATAAAAATACACTCACCCCTTGGGGCATGGGCTTCTGTGGACATTTTTCAATAACAGCTCCTGAAGGCCTTTAAATCATTAAAGATCCACTTTCATATTACCTCCTTACTAAAATTATCGTGAGTTTCATTTCCATGTTGAAGAAAAGACAACAGTATGAAAACAAAAATATTGGCACTAAGTTACCAGTCTTTTCAATTAACTGCCCCTTTGAATTCAGGATACATGTATTAAATGTATAATGCCCTCAACCAAAAGGGATCATGATAAAATTTAGATTGTTAATTTTTTTTTTTGTGTATTCTCTGCAAAGTAAATTCTAACACACAGCAAAAATTCATTTCTCAAAATAAAAATATCAAAGACAAATGCTAATGAGGCTATTTGAAATCAAACCAGGAGTCAGGGATAAGAAGGTCAGCTGCCTTGTCTGTTTTTAAATGTCTCAAGCAAGAAGAATTCAGTATTATTGCTTAGGAGATAAGTACATTGTCATTCAAACCTTTCCTTATTAACTCTAACTGTAATCTTATTTCATAATCCTTTAATTATAAAACTTACAGTCAACAAGGCAATGCCATGCATGTATAACATCCTTCTTAGAGACATTAGGGATCAATATTCCTTAATCCAGTGCCACCCCAGAGTGATTAATTATAACCATGTCTGTGTTCTGTCAAGAGTCAGTGGTAGGTACACATATTTATCCCATTTATAAACTAAGTAAACTTACCAGACTGATATAGAATGAAAGGCTTCATGCAAGTTTAAGACTCATTTCCCACTGTGAGGTAATCTCCCAGTGGGAAAGAAGAAAGGCATTTCAGGATGGAAGCTCAGTGTTAGCCTAGTAAATTGAGTAACTGGCTCCTTCTGTAGCAAAGATGAATCTGCTTTCTTAAGAGAAACAATTTAAAATAACCTGTCTGTCTCTTACAGTAGGACAGAAAAGATTAAACTTCAGAAGGAAATGTTCTCTTGAAGTTCTGAAAGAATTCACAGGGGGACTGGTAGCATGAACTAACATGTTTCATTAAACAAGAATAAGCTGAGCCAATCCTAGAAATCAGAAAAGTTAACTGAGGGCAAATTGCAAGCATTATTAGCCAGGATATCTGGTAGAAACAGTCTGTCTGGTAGAAATAGTTGGAAAAAGACTGAGACTTCCAAGTAAACTGCAACAAATGGGAACTAAGGTTTAAGGTTTGCACACTCACTAGACTATGGAATCTGCACCAACATGGAAATGTGTTCCAAAATCAAGCTAATATCAGGTATCCACTACAGTTACGTGGAGATCATTGTCAAAATGATCAGAACAACAATAAAACCAGGTGTGAAAGTGCAGCATTAATCCCAGGAGGATATCACAGTTTACATGAGTCACAGTAACAGTGGAGTGCGACACATTAAAATTCTGTGATACTCAGGCTTTCCATGAGTCTTAAGAGTGCAAACAGTAGGATGGAGGGGCAGTGAAATAAAATGTTCTAATATAGTCAATCCAATAGTTTCATGGAATCTTCTAACAAAACAAGTCATATCTAATTTTGAAAAAGTTGAACTTTATTGACTTGTTTACTAAAATTGTCATTAGTCTTACCTAAAACAAATCTTTCTTCAAATATAAACTAGTCAATCCACTTGACAAAGGCTGTAAAAGTCACCCAGGGACTAAGATGCTCACACACTCCATATCGAACTATTTCTAGCATTTCAAGTGCCATAGCGCACATACTCTATGCTGTCATTTTAATATGAATATATAACAGTTCTTGTCAAACTAGAAAATATTTGAAGAGCAGGAACCATCTTTTTTGGTATCGCAGAGTAGTGCAAACATTTTCAGTGGGTTCCTTTAAGCAAAAACATAGTACAAGCCATAGCATCAGGGGATTTTTACACTATTAATAACTATTCACATAAAAAATTCCCCACCTGAAACAAAAGCAGTCTTTTAAACTAAAGAAGAAAAAAGGAAAATTGTGAAACTGTATGTGAAAGTGTAAACATTTTAAGAGAAATTAGGCTTCGTATTTCCCTATTCACATTTCTATTTTGAGTGATTTCAAAATATCACTTTCAGTTAGTACATCAAAATTTTAAACATTTTTTCTTTTAGCACCTTGTTACCTTTTTCCCAACTTGGAAATGAAACTCAAGATAATTTTAGTAAGGAGT
This sequence comes from Zonotrichia leucophrys gambelii, assembly GCF_028769735.1. Classification (NCBI taxonomy): domain Eukaryota; kingdom Metazoa; phylum Chordata; class Aves; order Passeriformes; family Passerellidae; genus Zonotrichia; species Zonotrichia leucophrys. The sequence continues at coordinate 76,758,220 of NC_088171.1, forward strand.
TAATATAAAAATGGGGTTGTTCATTTGAAAACTTTCAGGGACAGTTATGGAAAGATGTCCACAAAAGCCCACCCCCTCCAGGGAATATATCTTTATAGCGTTTAAGAAATTAGCATAATTGACTAAAAGCCCCAGTTAGGAGGACAAATGGTGATGCAATTCCTCCTCCAGGTGTAGCTCCTTCTCTGGAGCCCCCCCTCAGCACCAGCTGTACTTTGTCCATGAAATGTACCTTGAAGATTTGTTCTTGGCTTGGTTCCCAGGAAGAACCAAGATAGTACCGGGGCCTTGTATACCCTGGGGCTTGGATCTCTGGAATTTGATAAGTTTTTCTGCCTAGGGAAAGACCATGGAAAATTACTGAGAAAATTAGTCAGTAATACAATAGGCTAAAGAGCTATACACATATGTGTGAAGAATACAGAGAACATATAAAAAAAACCAAAAACGAACAGCATCAGTCTCTATGCGGAATGCTAAATCTAGAAATTACCTTACTCAAAATATTTCAATGTTCTATGGTAGAGGTTAGCATGCTCCTATTTCCTGAGTCAAGATAATTTGAAAATAATCACCACATTCTTTTCCTCCTCCCTTGGCATCTGTTCAAGGTCACTCATAATAAGTTGCATGAGGATTTGGCTTGGCACCATAGAGCCAATTGAAGATTCTGGTTAGTTGCTCTATCTAATTGGGAGATTTACCCAAATGTTGTGATGTTTTATCAAAATTATTAACCCACATAATCCTTGGAATTTCAAAAATTAATCTTTGACTTTCAAGGTCAAAATGAATGAAAGACTGGGGTTTCTTTGACTGCCAATCTGCATATACAATTTATTTTTAATGAGCTCAATTTCTTCCTTAAGCAGGAGAGGAATATAAATAAAAGTAATTTACTGATTTTATTTACCTTCATAATTTTGTCCATTCTTATTTCAACTTGATGTATCTTATGTATGTATGTTTAAATAAATACACCAATGGGCAGAAACCCTTATGAAAAGAATTAAAGATATACTATCCTTCCTCAGCTAAGAACCTAATGTGCCATTTTTAGCGTTAAGTTTTACATGTGCATGACAAAAGCTGCAGTTTATGGAATGGAAACCTCAGCACTTTATGGACTTGCTGACTTCCCATTACGAAGAGACGTAGTGATGAAGACAGAAGGTTTTAGCAAGCAAATGGACAAATTAAAACATCATCAGCCAGCTTCCAATTATGTTAAGGCTTGGACACAGAAAACTACTGCTGGCTCCCTCTCACCTTTCAAATTGAACCACAATCATCTGACTTTGGAATCTGAATTGGATAACAGAAAGACAAGGGTCCAGAAATTCAGCTTAAATAACCCTGAGTTTTAACAGGCCGAACTTCTTTTTTTGGGTTGCACACCATATGTTCTCTTGAATTATAAACTGAATACTTTCTTATGAGTGTAGTATAGCAGTGTAAACAAATGTTGGAAACAATACCCTTAACAGTTCTAATATTGGGAAGGGGAATAATTATGAGGTGCCACATGACCAATAGATATGTAGGGACAACGTGAGTGACCACTCAGATTAAGTCTGATCTAGATGATATAAAACATAACTTAGACAAAGCAAAGATACACGACAAAGACCACTGGGACTAGATTAATTTTTTAGTTCAGAGTGCTCATGGATTCAAATAAGTCACCTAATTTCTTCATTAAATTCAGGCTGTCCTGGATAAAAAGGGTTTATAATTCTGTTTCTTTTCATGAAGAGCTTTGAAATAAGTCAGATGTAGAAAACCTCTACATTCTATAACTTAAATGCTTTTTCTTCCATGATTTTGATCACTTCCCTGACTTCACTTTTAGCTAATCAGAATATTCTGCAGCAAGAAGCTGCACAGTTTCTTTAAACATTTTCTAAAGAAACACTTCTTTTCTCTGGTATGTATGTTTCTCCTGCTTTTTCTAAGATTCACTTACTGTCATACTCAAAGTCACAATGGGGTTGGGATTTTTTTAAACAAGATACATAGATGGAGATGTATTGTCTCCAAACATGAAGCAGATGGTCAGTAAAGAGGAAAATCTCTTTTGCATCAGGATGGAAGCAGACTGCTTTAGTAAACGCATGAGAAATTTGCTGCCACTGAAGTCTGTCTCATGGGCTCTGCTGCATGAGAACAGAACTCCAAGTTATTTGAGACCTACTGAAACTATCATAGGAAAAAATAACTATTGTCACATGGTTTTTATATCAAACTACTTATTGTGAGTAGCTAATTCATTAGATTAGCTGTGCCATAAGTAAGATTTCATTTGCTTTGGTGAAACCATGGGTACAAACTATCCAACATCCAGATTTTATTTCTCCTGTCCCATTGCACCTGATATACCCAAAATCTGACAGCTTATCCCTATATCACACAACCCTCCAGCCACATGATGTTTCAGTCTTCACATTCATACACACTCAAATTTGTATATTTAGTGTCCTCCAAAACTAAAGATCTTCAATCTGGATTTCACCAAGAGAAGAATTTTCCTCTGGCTCAGAGTAAACTTGTACTGAGGCAAATCTAGGAATTCATACAACATAGCAATTATTGTAATTTCAGGAATGTGCACATTGTGGAATAAGGCTATAGTTCTGGACTTAGATTGGGACTTAAGCTGATCTTTGCTAATATATTACATGTCAAATAAACCTTAAGGTCATAATTTTTAAGACAGAGCATGTATGACTTCAGAATTTCCTACTATACCCATTTCTTGAAGTGTCCTTGTAAAATAACCAAACAACCATGCTCTTTTCATCCTGACTTTCTTTTTTTTTAAAATGAAATTAATGATATGGTATCAGTAAGAGACAGGATGGGTACCTGATTTAAACTGACTTACTGCAATTTACACAGGACATAAAAAACTAAAATACAGAAGAATTTTTGATCTGGCAATATCAGATAAAAATCCAAAGACATCAGGAATGAATATCTAGCTGATAGTTTCAGTGTCTACACTGCAGAAAGCAGCCCAAACTACTTTTTGAGACAAATGTCTCATAACATATTCACTCAGACCAAGAAAACATCCCAAACAGATTAATTACTTTTTAATTACTTTTTAATTATTTGTATATGCAGGTCCTATAAAGATAATCCAGACATTTTAGTTATGAATATCTATGCTGCACCTCACTGAAGTTCCTGGATCTTACTTGGAAGGGAAACATGGCAAAACTAACCCTCTAACAAACCTGATATCCACAAGAACAATTAGAATTTGAAGTAAGGTCATTGAGAATGACGGCATGATTTATTTGTGTTGCTGGTAGATAGCTACAGACTGAAATTATGATTTCCTGTGCTGAATACACTGATAATATTATTCTTCATTCTTCCCTAACTTCCAAAAGTAGTGTCCTTGTATAGGCAAAGTGTACCTCTGATGCCTCTGACTCCAAAAACCTACTGCTAGTATGGTTGATTCGCTCACAGCCCAAGAGTTCACAGTCCTTAATACAGGTTGGTGCCAATAATCACTGGCAATAACGTTTGCCATGTCTCCTGACTTGCAAAGTTCTGTTCCATTGAACTCAGCAGCATTTACTGTATCAAGGGCACTTATTGTCCGTTGTTTCAGCCCTTTGCCCTGACCCTTCCCTTGCTGGCAACAACGGAGCCTTTCCACCATGTCACATCCTTTTTCCCTTACTTTATATAGCCTGCAGTGGAGACTCTGGACAGTCACTCTGCAGGACTTTCTGTGCCAAAAGCCCAGCCTCAGGGTTGTGATTCCCAGTGTATAATCCCTTTATTCAGCTCAGCCCTGGGACCAGCAGAACAGACATCCTCCCGTGTTTTTTTTTCATTCCTAGTCTCCCCTGCAACTGTATCTGGCTTTCTGCCCTTTCACAGAAAAACCTGCCAGAGACACCAAACTCAGAAAGATCTCAAAAAGAGAACTGGAAGCAGAGATCTCTGATCTCTTCAGACTATGAGCAGACACTGAAACTTTACTGCAGCAACCCTGGGCCTTTTACATGGTTCCCACTTCTCAGTTGACTTCAGGGTTGTCACTTCTTTCTCTTGCTACGATTTGTTTCAACTCTGTCAACGCTTTTCCTGATTCCTCTCCATACCAATGTTTGCCCAGTTGGACTTGCATTCTGACAAAAAGATTAAAGCAGAAGCTGCTTCTACATTTTCCTCAGGTTTTCAATCTGAAGTTTCAAACCACATGCACAAACAAACATTAAATCATATTGATGTTTTTAATACTCCTGTTTCTACACACAATGACATTAAGTGCATTGTTGTACTTGTAAGTTATCCTAATTCTCAATTGAACTGGAACCCAACAAAAATATGGTAGAATTAATCAAATAAATCCTAGTAAAGTGATATAAATTACTACTTATAATTTACAATTTGTATGCAGTCAACAAGGAAAATTAATAATTATTTATCAAATTTGATTAGATGCCTCATAGATGTAATTAAAGGTAAGTGTTTTGGATTTTAAATTCATACTCATGTTAATTTTAAGAATCATCTATCAAGGAGGATATAAGTTGGCCTGTGAACTTTGAATATTCTCCAGGGTTTTCCTGAAGATAGGAAATTTTGCTTGAGATTGTGGCACAGATCACCTCCGCCATCTGTTTTACAGTAAATGGACATACATACTTAATTTGGGTGGTAAACAAAAAAAATTCTTTGTGAATTAAGCTCAACATGCAACTCAGCCCCACAGGGCTTCTCACTCATTTCCCACAGTGGCATTGGAGATAAGGGGAAGGATAGCAATGAGAAAATTTATGGATTGAGACAAAGACACTTTAGTAGGGAAAGCAAAAGCTGTGCACAAACCAAGCAAAATGAGGCAATCATCCAGCACTTCCCATTGGCAGGTAGGTGTTCAGCTATCCCAAGGAACGTCAGGCTTCATCAAGCCGAGCAGTTACTTGGGAAGTCTAACACCATCACTCAGAAGGGGACACAGCTGGGACAGCAGACCTGAGCTGATACAAAGGATATTCCATGCTATATGACATCATAGGCAGCACATGCAGCTGAGGCAACATTCTAAGTCCTTGTACATCCCCAGAATACTTGCTGGTGGGATGGGGGGAGAAGGAGGAAAGCACTTCAGCAATGCCTAAAACTTCCCTGTATTATTAAAGCTGCTTTGATCACAAATCCAAAACACAGCACCATATGAGCTACTATGAAAGAACATTTACTCTTATCACAGCCATAAACCAGCAGAGCATTTAACCAAGTTATTTTACCTAGAATTATTCAGGACTTGCAGCAGACCTGGGCTTTTTTTGAACAGTCTCCAGAACCCTGTCTGGATAACTTTGGCATCTCATATGATGCCAGGTATCTGTAACCAGGCAATAAATAAGTTACAAGCACTTAATCATTACAGTTTACAGCACAGCACTCTATCTAGCTCATGTGATTTGATTTTTAAGAACCACTGAATACATGCCTAGCATAAGTGCTTATGAAAATCAGCATGAGTCCTATCCTACAAATGTAACAGCCTTTTCCAGACTGAAAGTGTAGCTTCAACAGTTTATTAAAAAAATTGCATGCACTTTACTCCCTGGTTCAAAGAGTACTAACATTTTTGCAAGTGCTTTTAATTATGAGATTTTTGTAAACAGTGACTTTAAAAATGTAATGTGAAATTTGCCCAACTTGATGAAAGCAATTAAAAAAATCCCTTGTAGCAGTCATCAGCTTAGGTTTTTAATTGTGTAGAAAGCTTCTTTTCTACACAGATAATTATACAGAGCTACTTTGAAAATATAGTAATGGAATTGAAAACCTACTTCAGATCTGCAACCAAATTTTGCAGTGTTCTAAGTCATGCCACTGTAAAGCTCTGAACAGAATTAGCAGCCTTACTCTCTCATGCCTAGCTTATCACATCTATATAACGGGAAATTGATAGTGTCAACAGAACGGCAATTAATGCCTATACTCATGTCGGAACACAAAGCAATGGATTTACTTCAGGACAGCACTGAAAGTCCAAACTAGCATGCAGAAACCATGCCTACATGTTGGCACTATTTCTGGAATTTAATGTGACATCCATACCATTGCCCTGAACTCTATGGATGAAGCAATGCACTCACCAGTTGTTCAGACAGCTGTATGCCATACTCAGTTCTTCACCTATACCCGGGTTATCAAAACAGGGTTGATCAGCACAGCTAGGTTAACTGGAAATACTGACTGATGCAGTGAAAAACGAGAACAGATATCACCAAACTGTTATGATTTAGAGTGACACACCACTTTATGTCAAAATGTACATGTGTGTGTAAAAGTGTACATACAGCTAAACTATAGATCAAAGTACAAAGTTGTATGAACAATGCTCACAGCCATGATCATAAAAGCTTGTCATCAGAAGTTACCTTAGCTCAGTCCAGATTTTATACAAATTTCCTTGAACTAACTGCCACAGAAACAAAAAGTTTCAGTGTATGGCAGAGAACATCATTGGTCCCCATGCCAAGTCAACCTGCTTACCTTAGATAATAACATTCAATCATTCAGAGATGGCATTCAGATCCCATTCCTGGAGTACACAAGCTGTGAACCAGTTTGATGTCATGCACAAACTTGATAAAGGTGAATTTTCTCGCCTTGTCTAGAGTGTTGATGAAAACATGAAACAAGATAGCCCTCAAGTTAGAACTCAGAGGAGCTCCACTTGCAACTAACCTCCAGGTAGAATACACACTGTTAACCCCTTTCCTTCAGATTCATCCACAGAGCCAGCACTCTACCAAGCTACTAATCCACCCTTCTACACTGTAACATCCCTCTCTGAAACACAGAGATGCTCTGATGCTCTGATGGACAAGGTTAAAAGCCTTTGCAGTCCTGGAAGAAAAAAAAAAAAACCACTACTCTCTGATATCCATAAACTCATTTGCAAACACTAAACTTGTATTAAAGAGTAGTCAGGTTAGTGAAGATTTATTTACCCTTGGGAAACTCATGCATACCCACCACTTTCACATGGCCAGTATGTGTTTTATTCACATAATAGTTTTACAGGGGGTGAAGTGTGGTGGATCAGCCCCTCCCTGGAGTACCACTGACGTTCCCACTCACTCTTTAAAACAAATGCAATGTCTCTCTTTCTGTTTCCAGTCATCAAGGGCTTCTCCTGGTTCCATGACCAGCTGTAGATGATAGCAAACAGCCTCACTATGACACAAGTTATGTCTGTGACTTTCTCATTAATAATAGTCTCAGGTCCTCTGTAGTCTCTCTGCCACACCAAAAACATGGACTTTAAATCTATGGCAAGCAGTAAATTTCTGTGATGGTATATCTGCTGAGCAGCTAAATGCTTCTGCTCCCATCAAAAGAGGATCTCCATCCTGGTGCTGATAGTCTATTAATGTCCAGCTCTCCCACAGATCCTCCTTAGGACAGGTTGTTCCTTTGTATGGCTACTGTGGTGCAGTATCCATGTCTATAAGATCAAATCTGACATCAGAGAAGCCTTTCTCTTACTCCAGAAAATCAGCAGCTTCAAGCCTGTCTCATCTTGCAGATCTCCATCCATGAGTCACACAAACATAGCCTCTCTGCATACCTTTCCTTCTCTAGGAAAAGATCTTCCCAGTGGGGGAAGAACTTAGGCTCTTCTGTCTGTAAAGTTGCTATGAAGCCTCAGTTAACCCTGGTTTTTCCTTTCTAATAGCACACAGCCTGCTCATCTGCCCCCTGTAATATTTCACAGAATCATATAGTCATTTAGATTAGAAATTACTTTTAAGATAGTCCTACTCTCAGTCTTTCAGGTAGTAGTAGAGAGCAATAAGGTCTTCCCTGAGGCTCCTTCACTCCAGGATAAACAACTCCCGTTCTGTCTGCTGTTCCTGAAGAGACTTACCCCCTAGACCCTTCACAAGCTCCAATGCCCTTCTCTGGACACACTCCAGCACCTCACTGTCTTTCTTGTTGTGAGGGGCCCAGAACTGAACACAGGATTTGAAACGCCATCTTTACCAGTATGGATACAGGGGGAAAATCACTGCCCTGGTCCTACTGGCTACAGTACTGCTGATAGAGCCCAGGGTGCCTTTGGCCTTCTTGGCCACCTGGGCATGTTTGCTCATGTTCAGCTGGCTGTTGGCCAGCACCTTCAAGTCTTTTTCTTGCTGGTCACCATTCCAGCCTCTCTTTCCCAAGTCTGTAGTATTGCTTGGGGTTGTCATGACCCAAGTGGGGGACAAATTTCCACCCAACATTGCAGGGCTTTTACCATTACTCATTCCCTGCAAGTGAGACCGCTGTGTTCCACAGGCAGTCCTAGCTGCTCCAGATCCATGATACTCATCTGGGTCAGAGCCTCTGATGTGCCTAGGTATCATTCCCAGACAGGACACCATGCTCTCTGGAGCATCATCACCTGATCTCCTACATAGTCTGGAGCAGACTCCAGATGCTGCAGCCTGTTGTCTCTGGGTGTTTGTACCAGCCAGGCTGAGAGCCTCTACCTGCCATACACCTGTAGGCTCATTTTACACAGCAGCCCAACCATCAGAAAACAGCCGAAAAATCAAGGACTCGTCAATTATGAAAGGGATAACACCAATAAGAGATAAAAATCTGTCAGGTCCAAGTGATGGATTTGCACCTAGGTTGGAGCAATACTGTACATATTTACAGACTGGGAGAGGAGGGGCTGGAGGGCAGCCCTGCAGAAAGGGATCTGGGCATGCTGGTCAGCAGCAGTTCAGTGTGAGATAGCAGTGTGCTCTGTCAGTCCAGAAGAAGATTGCCATAGGATAAACCACCACAGGGGGAACTTAAGATAAGCACGTCTCTCCTCCCACCTCACATTTACTGTTAAATAAAATCCATGTTATTGACTTAGGCATGTGGTCTCATTTGCACCTTAATTCAGGCAAAGGCATGTCTCACTAATCTAGTCATACACACAGGAAGCATCCTACACTTTCTAAAGCAATGGTCAGCCTTTCTTTCAGTCAGCACTTGGAGTGAGTTAGAATTCAATAACATTTTCTGAATTCAAGTGTCTTGAGGTAACAGCTTACTGTTTGACCTACTTTCTTCAAAATAGTTCAGTTACACATTCTGCATTCACACGAACATTTTAGGTCCACAACTGGCAAGATATTGAACATTGCCTAAGGTCCCTGTTGAGCTCTGACCTTTCTAATTATTCATTCAAAAATGAATGCATCAAAATCTATAGCAAAGGTCTACTAAGGCAGACCCATAGGAAATCCAATCCATTTCTTTCTGTAAGGACTTCATGAGAGCTGTCAGATGGAACTGTAGATGCCACTGGAATGTATGAAGCTTATGTGCCATTCACAACTAAGATATAAATGCAGTTGTGCAGGTTTTGGAAGAGATAATTTTCTTCAGAAGTAACTAATATGAGTCTGTGCTTTGGATTTGCGCTGGAAGCAAGGTTAATAATGCACATATTTCCAATATTGTTGAGTAGTGTTTGCACAGAATCTTTTCTGCATCTTATGCTGCCCTGACAGTGAGGAGGTCAGGGGTGCCCAGGAAGTTGGGAGGAGACAAATCTGGGACACCTGAACTCAAGTGACCCAAGGGATATTCCATACTAAGTGGTATCATGCTCAGCATATAAATTTGGGGGAAGAAGAAGGAAAGGGGACAAGGAAAGGGGACATTTGAAGTGATGGCTTTTGCCCTCCCAAGTCACTGTTACACATGATGGAGCTCTGAAAAGTTTTCTGGTTGAACACCTCCCTGCCCATGGGCAGTTGTGAAGGAATTCCTTGTTTTTTCTTGTTTTGCTTTGTTTGTGTGCGTGGCTTTTGCTTTACTTATTAAACTGTCATTATCTCAACTCACAAGTTCTCTCCCTTTTACCCTTTTGATGCTTTTCTGCATTCAACCCAGGGAGAACGAGCAAGTGTCTGTGTCAGGCTTCATTACTAGCTGCATTTAAAACACACAATAACTCTGTATCTATAAATAACTCAAAACAAACTCTCTTTTATTTCTAAAATGTACGCAATTATGTAATTCTCTTTTTTTTTTTTTTATATGTCATCTATGAGATTGTCTGTTTCTTTAAAGCTGTAAACTCTCAGGGTAAGGCATGTCTCCAAGTATAACTAGATTAAATGACAGAATTTCTATCATTAGTTAAGACTTAGTCACTATCTTGATGGAACTAATTATGCATGCACACCCACAGTTACAAAGAATCAGTGCTTCATTGCCAAGAGTGGGATAGCCACCGACTTCAGTTACTTCAGCATAAAGTGCTCACTACACTAAAAATAGTTCATATTAAAAATATTTACTCCAATTTCCATCTTATAATGTAAATGTTCTGAGACATTCAGCTTGTTAACATTACGTTGTCACTGTAAGTAGTTCTCACTAACCAACACCATCTGCTTCTGCCCAAATATTTTCCTTCCATTCAGGCTAGTTGAAAGTAACAGTAAAAACAGTCTGGTAGGGAAAAGAAATTTGCTAAATGTGCTGATACATACATATATCAAGACAAGCCAGTTTTTAATACTGCTTTACTCCATAGCCAAAATTTAAGCTGTTGCTTTTGGAATTCAACAGAGGGAAAAGTGAAGAAGATCTTGTGAAGATCTGGAACAACAAAGGAAAAGGAATAATTTTCATTTACTGACATATAGAAGCATTAAGATTCTGATTCCAAGTACTTTAAAAGAAATCTTAGAGAAAGTAGAGAGTAATTACTACAGTAACTAGCAAACACTCGTAGGCTTCTTCTGTGTTAGCAACATTGTTCTGTGTTAGCAACATTCTGTTACGTTTCAGACCTTATCTTCCATGAATTGAAATGAAAGTAACATTCTTGAGTAATTTTTCTATTTATCCCAATGACGCTATTGATATTTTATAATTCTTTATAGAACATTATATTCTCATTTATTTAGAAATACTATTCCAAGTGATCCCTATTACTGTTCAGCTTTTGTTCCTGACCCCAACTATCTTCTCTTTTCTAGTCATTATTTTCATGAAATAATAGACAAAAAAACAACAACCAGAAGATTGTCTCCAGGAAGGCAAACTAGCTATACTGGCATTTAAATCTACTTTTATTTGGCAGGGGAAGCATTCATAAATGCTTCTTTAAAACTATTTACATCAAGACTCTTAATATATCACTGAAGGAAGGACCAGAATCTCCCTCTGGAGCCATATAGACCTCAATAAAGTCTTTTCACTTAGCTTTGTTATCTGTATAGATTTCTGATCTTGCATTCGGCCTAGAAGACAAACAGCCTCAGTGGCCAGCAGCTCTTTATATCAGTTGCTCTCTTACAAAGTGTCTTTTCCAACTGGAGCCAGGAAAATTCTTTCACCTGTAGTTTACTCAGAGGAACCTATGCAGAGGTAGATAATAGGAACAAATATAAAAAAATTATAGAAACCTTATAGAAGAAAGTACGTGCTGTGACTAGACAATTTTTAGAGATATGGCTTGGGATTTATAGGCCAGATGGTGATGGAATGTTCTTCTTAAGCATTTTTCTCTCACTCATGTATTGTTGAGTTGGTGGCAATAAGGAAAGCTATGGTGAAATGACCTTTCCATGTTGCAGCACTGATCACTAGCTCACCAGTTACTTTCCAATAAACAAGGGGTTTTATACTTTTCTCCCATAAACTGACTTTTCTACTGGTTCTAGTCTCAGTGCTTTCTACTAAGTTCAGGAAGAATATCTCCATTTAATTTAATAAGCATTGGATTATCTTACTCTTGTATGTAAATTGGTAAATTTGTACTCACAAATCTGTATTTCTAAGTTGAAAATGCTGGCACTGAGGAAAGAAATAAAAATTCAGTTTTAAAATAAAAGAACATCATTTGAATATCTCATCACACTCTGGTGTTAAATATGGCTTTCTTTAAGCATCTCTAAATTACAGAGGTGTTTTCAGTGGTATGGTTTGGCATAAAGCAACACCATGTGAGCAAGTCAAATTAAACAACTACTTAAATAAACATATTCTAATCCTGGTGTATAAAAACATGATAGTTGCAAATTATAAGATCAAAAAAATTATAATGATTTTTATCATCAGAAAATATATCTTGCATTCTCTCCCCAATAAAGGCTTTATATATAGAAATATATAGTAGTTCTGTGTGACTGAAGATGACATTAGTCAATGCTGCAATTTTTGAAGAAAACAAAACCAAGACATCAAGAGCTTTGGAAAGAATTTCTCCTAAAGAAAGAAAGAAAAAAAAAAACCCAAATACATAAGCACACATTTAGATACATGCATGTCTTTAGATATCTATACTTATTTGCATCTCAGCTGAATATCTATTGGGAACACGAAAACTGACTTTTTTTGCTGCTCATTTTCTAGTTTTCATACATTAGAATAAACAGCTGGAAGTGTTTCTAATGGGAGTTTGATCTGCTGATAGCAAAGGATATAAAAAAATATATGGCAGTTTCCCAATTTCCAGCTGATAAAGAGATCACTTTTTTTTAAAGAGGTTTACAATGAGGTTCAAGAAAAAAAGCTATCAAATAAAAAAATAGGCTACAAAGTGACAAGATGTAGAATATATGACTGTTCTCAATAATTATATTTATTGACTGACTCACAAAATATGCGGGAAAAATTTATCAAATATCTTGGAGACCAGAATGATTTCTATGCAATGCTTTGGTTTAAAAAAACAATTTTCTTCACAGAAAAGCTATTTTTGGCATGTCATTCTAAATTCCTGTAACACTGCTTGAAGATATTTTAAAACACATTTCTATTTTACCTGAAAATATTGCAGCATTGTAGCATAAAATGGATCTTGACATCTTCCGTTTATAAACAGAGATTTCTTGTCAGAAACTTTTATAACATCGTTAAAACCCCAAAGAAGATGAGAAACCCAGCTTTGACCCAAGACATTATTTAATAAGTAGTACTGCATCAAAAATGTGAGATTAAATTTTAAGCTATCCCATGAGACTCAGATGATATGTTATGAAGATCATTTTTAGACCAGAGGTAGAGGTTAGACCAGAGGTTTTAGACCAGGTTTTAGACCAGAGGTCCACCACTTACATCCTTCTTCTCCTAGACCCATGATTCACTGCAGATCTTCTGGCGGTTTTAAACAATTCAAGGTACTAATCCTTTGAGAACAACATAATAAGGGGAAAATCCATGTTTTTATACTTGAAGAGCAATTAGTGATTTGATTCTTCCCAGGTGTCCAGCTAGCCAATTTTTACAAGGCTGCACAAGAGGAAAAGCTTTCTTGCCCTAGAAGGTGATAATTTTGTGATATGAAGCGTGAACTTTCCTTTATTAAATTTGTGATATTAGGCATCAAGTCTATCCATCACAGGCTGATATGCATATACCACAAAGAATTAAATTTTCTCCTTTCCCTCCCCCAGCTGTCCATTTGTTTCAACATCTTTTGTTCTTTTCTGATGCATGAAAATGTAAAGGATTTGCCAAAGCCAATCATTATAAACTTAGTAATTCTGCATGTCTAAGTTAGTTGCCTCTGATTTTTTTGATTTTGTGCTATCTAATAACCCTAAATTCCATCTAAAACTTTAGTTAAAAAATTATTTCCATTTCTCTGGGTCATGCCACATTTTAAAACTGATACTTCTTAAAAGTGAGGGAATAATTAGGTACATTACTGAACAACTAATTGTGTCTGAAAGAAAGAAACACATGGCTAGAAATAACGATTTTGTGGTTTTTAAATGACCCTAGATAATTCTGTTTTCTCTGTAGGAGTAGAAAAAATGCAGATATATTCCCAGGCAAAAAGTTTATATGTTAGATAAAAGTGATATTGAAAAGTTAGAGTCTTTAGAAAAGTTTTAACAATAATAAAAGCATAACCAGATACATTACACAAAATTTCCAAGGCATGCAATAGTAAACTATTTCTGTTCCATCTCAAGCCACTGACCATAGGACAGGAGTAAAGTTATGCCACAACTGAGTGTTCAAGGAAAAGGAAAATGGGGAAAATGGGGAAAATGGGGAAAATGGGGAAAATGGGGAAAATGGGGAAGGGAAGGGAAGGGAAGGGAAGGGAAGGGAAGGGAAGGGAAGGGAAGGGAAGGGAAGGGAAGGGAAGGGAAGGGAAGGGAAGGGAAGGGAAGGGAAGGGAAGGGAAGGGAAGGGAAGGGAAGGGAAGGGAAGGGAAGGGAAGGGAAGGGAAGGGAAGGGAAGGGAAGGGAAGGGAAGGGAAGGGAAGGGAAGGGAAGGGAAGGGAAGGGAAAAGGGAGACATTTAAGAGGCATAGATTTTCTGTAAAGAAGTAAATTCTACACATTCATCTCAGTGTATTCAACACATAATCAGATTTCCTTTTTCATTCAATCAAGGAAGGTTCATGAGAACAAATTTAAGCAAGGTCATACTGTATGATACTGGAAAGCAGAAAAAAATTACAGGGTCAGAGTCTCAACTGAGTTGAAATGCATTCTAAAATTTCAAGGTAAATAGGTCTTTATTACTTTATATCAGTCGGTGATCTATAGCCTTATTTTTTATGTTTATCCATATCAACAGTACTTCTTTATTCTCTCTGAATCTTTAGAAGAATAAAGTAAAAGTCTGAGTCTTACAGGACCAGATATTTGACATTATTGGCTACAATTTATTCTGTTACTCAAAGCATCCCACTGAAATATTTCAGCCATCATGTAATTTACACACTGAATTAGCTAACAATCATCTTTGCAAGTAGAAACTTGTTCTATATTCAGAGTTCAAAGGAAAGACAGAAATATGTAGTTACTGTGGACAGCATGCAAGGCTGAAGTAATCAAAGTTAAGATTTGCTTCACATCAATCTAGTCTTTCTAAATTACTGAAACTGTATCTCAAACTCCTGACAGCCTCAAAGAATATAAAAGAACCAGGTATCTAGCTTTTTCTTATATTAGAGTATTGTCAAAGAAGAAAGAAAAAATTACAGCAGCAATCATATGTATTACATCATCACTTCACAGTTTTCAAGACAGTATGAAACCATTTTCTTCTGCAAAGAAAAAAAAAATAGAGCATTTCTACAGCACAAATTTTCACAAAAGGACAGGTTTTCCCTTCAAATAGGATAGACCCTAATGCGTAATGTAAAGAGGTAGAAACTTTTCTGCTTTAGCAAAATGCAAGTATGCTGTGAGATGCAGAATCTGAGCCTGAATCTTTGGCAAAATAAAATTACAGATATTTTAAGAGACAACAAGTGCTCAGCATCCATTTACATACAAGGATATGCACTGGAGAGTCATGAGCCATATTTTTTCACCATAGAAAAGCATGGTCACCCTCAGTGTGTAAGACTGCACCTTTCATAGAACCTGCACAGTAGCCAAGGGCACACAAAATAAACTCCAGCAGAAACAAGCATCAAACTCATCTGGGCTTCTCTGCAGCAAAGATACTTTGAACTCAAATAGAACATGGCTATTGCTCCAGCAGAGTGGAAAGAAAAACAAAACTCCTGCAGATCTCAGGTTTTAATTTCTTACACCAGTATTCAGTTTCAATACACACATTTTAGGCAATATCCGAAAAATATCAAATGAGGCTAAGGCCTGTAATAAAAAGTGCAGAATAAATTTAACTTCTACCAGTGGATGTTCAGAAAAAATCATCTGAGAATCTGGACTGAAGTTCTTCCTAAGCCCAAATCTGTAATATCCAAAATCTGTAATTGAATACACACTTTAACCTAGCTTTTAGTTCACCGCCTTTTTTGTATGAAGTAAAATTATGCTTCCTAATTTATAAGATGCAATTCAGCTTTTGTAAATAAAATAGCAATAAGTGCAGAATGGTAGATGAGGCAATTTTTTTAGGCAATTTAAAAATTTTAGGCTTTTTTTTTATTTTACTTTCTTAAGTAACTGGAACTTAAAATATTTTCATAAAAGTAATCAATGCTGCTGTTAATATTTCAGATATAGGTCCTTTCTCTAGCAGAGGTGGACTGCATCATCTGTGTATAAGCTTTACATTAATTGTTAGTAAAACCAACATTAAAGTAGATTATCCAGACTTACAAATTATAATAAATTCAAATAAAATTGAATTTAAATAAAATTGAAGTCAGCCTTTTCATGTCCTCCTTTTCCCAGTAGCTAACAAAGCACAAAATGTTTACTACAGAATTAAATATTCTCTTTCAAACACACTATTCACAAGCATATTGAGGAAACTCAGTGTGCCATTGGTCCGTATAATCCCTCCTTGATAACAGCCAATGATAATGACAGTATTTCAGGGACAATGGATTTTGTTCCAGGCTATGAGGTAGATTATTATAAATCCTTTTAATAAAATAAACATTTCAAAGGCATCTAAGAAAAAAACACCAAAAAACCAAGAGATTTTTTGAGTTTCCAAGTGTAACAGTATTACTTTTCCAGATGATAAAAAAATAATAAATACATTTTTTGTACCCTGAGGTTTGCTTTTGCTAGTAAAGTATACCTGGCCAGGTCCTAAATTTGAGTGCTGACACATGTTTGCATATATTTTTCTATGCCTTGGCATGGAACACTCCAAATGAGCACCTTCCCAGGCAACACTTGTACAAAGACTGGGGAATGGCATGGGCTAGGGGCTCTTGAAGCAGCATACCTGGAGGACATTACCTGATTTTCTAAGGGAAGTGAATTAAACTCTGAAGCCAGCATTATGATTTCCCTGAAAAATAAGTTGTTTAGAAAGGCTCCACAAAGCCACCACTCCTCAGTGTGGCTCACTAGCAGCAAGGTCAGTCTCAGTTAAGAAAGGGAAGAAGAAATTGATCGAAGGAGGAGGAAAGAAATCTTTCTTACTGCAAGCAGATCAAATATGGTTTCTTCTTTCTTTTTTTTTTTTTCTACCTATATCAGATATTTGTATCTTCTGTCTGGTTCTATAAGCTGTCAAAAACATTTTGAGTTAGGTGCATCTAAGAGTGATTTAAGATGCCTGGTTAGTATCAATACATTTCTTCCTCAACACCATGCCAAATGTACTAAGACTCTGGAATATTTTACTGTCCCAAAGAGTCAGAACTTCCTATAATTCAAAGCATCCAAAGAGTAGCTGAATTTAAGCTGAATAGGACAGGTGAAGAGGACATGGCTCTGGGGCTGAGGGAAGCAGACACATCCCCCAGCATGTTTTGCAACATGGAAAGAACTTTGATGCAATAAGATATGAGAGTGCACATATGAACCTAAAGTAATGCATCACAGAAAGGGGGCACACCAAAATGGTAGCATGTCCCTTGCTGCCAGGAGCAGAAAATAAATTTTACAACGTCATTTACTAACAGAATTGTAGCCTCAGTAAAGTGAAAAAGCATTGAAATATCTGGCTAAACACCTATATCTATTGAATTACAAAGAGTATTTAGTCAGCCTCAAAATTAAAGCCCTTGAATCAAATTAAAATATCAGGTATCATGCTAGTCAATTTTTGGATTATATTATTAAGTCACTATATTCAATACATTTCATTTCTCATTTTTTCATTAGTAATATTCAAATATGGATAGAAATATTTAATACTAATGGCTGTATGGTAAATATTTTCCACTGAATTTGTAAAACTGGGCTGAGAAATATTTTAAATTCTGAGTAGAGCATAAGAAAAGCTCTATTTTAAAAATGCGTGGAACTCTTGCTAATGTCAGTAGACTCAAACAATCCATTTTAATCTATATCGACCTGTAGAAAAATGAGATATAATGTAACATTCTCAAATATTTGAACAGGAAATTTTAAATGGGTTATAAAGTAAGAAGTAGTTTTAGTATAAGGGAAAGATTTTCAGAGGCACAATGGGCGTTAGAACACTTGTTACCTCCATGTACCTCCACCACTTAAATTAATATATCTTCCCAAGTCTAGGGAGATCAGAGCTTATTTATGTTATTTGGGGACTGCAGTTTGTGTCAATGACAGACCACTCAACAAATGCCTGATTGATAAGCTTAATTTTCTAATATAGCATAAATACTATTTTCTTTGAATAACAGTCTAGGTCAAGGACTGAAACTACAAGTGAGCCAAAGTCTGCAATCTCACCACACCTAGTCTATAAAAGTGAAGCTACGTAACAAGCAAAGTCATCCAGAAAGACTGAACCTTTGATTTACCAGGTTGTCAGAAAGAGAAGAGCAAATGAGCATAAGGAGTGGGAGAAAAGAAACATTTTATTATGTTCCCTTGGAATAAGTGAGGTTAACAGGGCCTGGATTCATTCTTCCACTAAGCAGTCTCCCTGCACCTCCCAAGGATAGGGCACACATATATATACATATATACATATATATACACACATCTATATCTATATCTATATCTATATCTATATCTATATCTATATCTATATCTATATCTATATCTATATCTATATCTATATCTATATCTATATCTATATCTATATCTATATCTATGTATGTATATATACAGTATAGCTCTATGGCTATACTGCTAGGCTGTCAAAAAGACAGGATTCCCTGGTTGCCTGGAGAACAGAGTCTGTGGGAACATGCCATAGCTCTTTCTGCCTCTGCATGCAAACTCCCCTTCCTTCAGAAGTCACTGCCTTTTACTGGGTCACTGTGCCATTTTCAGTAAGTATTACTATTCCGAAATCCATCCCCCCCCCCCAGGTGTCTCCAAGAAGACCTTTTCTTTGGTCCCAGCAATTTCCTTCTTAGTACTTTTGCATAGATTCACAAATGGAGTAACTCTCACATTTTTCTTATGTCATCAAACTTCCAATCTCATGCTCAGTTTATGAAGGTCTGTCAGGTGCAGTTTCCTCTGGTGTAAGGGTAAGGAGCTGCACTGAGACTCTGTTGTTGTTCACATCAGTTACTAACTCAGAAAAATGTCTCATTACAATATGGGCAGTATTGTCAATATTCTCAGAAAACTAAAAAAAAAAAAAAAAAAAAATTAAGTAACTACCATGTTCTTCCAGAGTGTTCAGATTAGGGTCCAGGTAGAACCAGTACTTAAATTAGCTCACTCCTCAGTCTTTTCCTGTCTACTTCCTGGAAGGTTACAGACAGTATTACACTTTCTAGCTCAATAATATGGCAGAACTGCTCTCCCAAAACTCTAAACATGCTTTCTGTACCTAGGAATAATATCATGTTGTTTCTGTCATTTTATGGGCATTGGGTTTATTGGAGTGCACTTGAATTAATAGGAAATTTCATCCATTGTAAAATGTTACCAATAAATGGATTGTCATGTAACTGACACAACCCAGGTGTAAAAATGAGTTATAATTTCATATACTGTAATTCAAGCATCAATGTCTATTTTTAAAATCTCTGTGTGATGTGAATTATTATTGTAATCACTTGGTCCTTAGCTATATTTAGCTAGGAATTGAAACAACATAGATGTCTCATCTCCAGCCCATCTAGGCAACTACTGATTAATTTATATATTGTATCATTGGATTAAGTTAAAAATAAAAGCATTTGAACTAATTGTTTATACAGATGTTAAAAATCAACAGTAAATTAAAATTGAAAAAAATGTCAAACCACTTTAAAGTACAGATTACAAATGAGAAGTGATGGATGATTGCAATATTCTGAAACAATACTTTCATGAGAACAGGATTAGATCTTACTGAAGAATGTAAAAATACTGACTTTGTTTTTAAGCAAGTTCTTTTGATAATAAAAGATAATAGATCAAAGTCAAATGATTCAGAAATTATTCAATCTGTCACAGCACGAAGTTGCTTCAATGCAACATATTCACAAACTGCAGTAAATCTTTCTGTTTTAATTGGAACTCGAATCACCTTGACCTTTCCTAGCACAGAGCAGAGTGCCCCTCTGAACCAACAGCAGCATCTGCATCCTCATTCCATTTTAATCAGAGCTCAATTTGGATTTCTCTGTCTCGGCAATCAGTGCATTGCAGAGCAAGGAAACTGCAGAAATAAATGAGATGTTGCCTTGTTCCAGCTGATTAAAACATGATTCAAGGTGACTTTTAGGTGACACTACAAGTTGTCAGAGCAGCAGTGTACTTTTCTTTACGATGAAAAAAAATGTGAGGGATGTTTATTTCCCCTATCTGAGATAAGTGACAGAATTGAAATGAGAACATTGGTGTCTCCATGAAAATATATCAGTGTTTAAAGAATCCTATTATTAGACACAGTGGAAACTACATCTTGGATAAGCCTCCCATACTGTGGGTAATTATCACAAGCCAGAATGCTAATTGCTTTTCGATCTGCTCTGTGCCTCCAATGAGTCTTGTTGAGGGCTACTGGGGCTGTACCAGACACTAACACTTAATGAGACCAAGTTTATCAAAGTACAGCATCAGCTATTACCAAGTGAAGAACGGGAAAAGTAGGCCTTAAAATAAAAGAGGGGGAAAAACCAGATGAAACTGTGGGACAACAAGAAGAATTAAACTATAAACATTTTACTTAAAATTTCTTTTCTGATGTTAAGTAATTATGTCTTCATCATAGATAAAAAAATATAAGTTTACGTGTCATGGCCTGGTTACTTGGAAAGATGAGTACTGTATTTTTAAAAAATTGGTTTTTTACACAAGAGAAATTAGGAATTTATAAAGTATTTTCCTTTTAGTTCTGGCTTAAGAACAATTAAGAGTAAGTGTCTATATATATTTTTTCACTTTTTTGTGAAAAGCGACCAAAAAAAATTAAATTTGAAACCATATTCTGGCTAATACACCATGTCTTTGATGGTAGATTTCAGTTTATACTCTGAGACTCCAGAAAATATGTAGGATGGGCAATGAGCGCTTTCCAGAAAGCCAACCCCTGAAAAAATTACAGTTTGGAAGAAATGTGGGAACATTTCCCCATTTCTCTGTTATACAATATTTGTTATCCTATAATTAGATCTTTTTCATGAACTCAAGGAACTAGGTAGGCAATTACTACAGTAAGCATTCAAGGTGTCATTAAGACATGGGATGATGTGTTGACTGCTCTGAGGACATAAAAGTGAAGCCACTTAAGTTCTACTGAAAATCTTCAGGAAAGGGAATAAAAAACCCCAGCATCAGTGTTTATGAGGTAATGATTTCTTCTTATCATCTCTAAATTAGAGAATAGAAAAACAGGTGAAACAAGGTGTGGATCTCGAAAGCAGAGAAATAAGTGCTTGACTTTAGTTCTGCAAAAACCTGTCAGTTCTCAGTGCTGACAGTTTCAAGTGCAGAGGTCAAAAGAGCAGCACCAAAGAGCACCAGTAAGACCAGTAAGTTAAGGACCTCAATAGCAGTGACACAGGTCACAGCAGCTGTGAAGATGAAAGAAAATCTGAGTAGATAAAGTGAGCAGATTATATCACAAAACTGTAGATTTCAGCATTTGTGCATGTGTGTGTATTCACTCACCTTAATAGAAAACACTTTGCTATTATTGTTGCTATTTAAGAGTAAGACAGACTACTGAAAAATAATTATTTTAAACCTACTCTTCACACACTCTAGCCCTACCAGTTCACACAAGCTGATGAAGTCAATCTAGTCTATTGCTAATAGGCTACTTTGAGTCTTCTTCTCTCAGTACTTCAAAAGAAAAACTTTTAAGAGTCTATTCAAGAAAAACAGGTAAACCACAGAACACAGATTTACATATAAGAAATACACATTTGACTCTTTATCTGGTTGAATTCTGTTTCTCTTGTAATCATAATAATTATTACATGGTATTATAGTCCCTGATATCTGTCTCTCATAATAGGTGCAAACTTTACTTCTAATAAGGATTTTTAATACCTGAATCATTCCCTTAACCTTATATTACTCCATCTCTAGGGCAATCTCATCTTTCCTCAGAAAAAGTGACCTACTTCCAAGATAAAGCCTAACAATTGGGTTATTCAGTGACAATACTGCTTTTCTTTTCTCTTGATTTTCCTGAGAACAGTCTATTTGTCTTAAAACTGCCTTGCCCTAATTTTATAAAATTTTTGGTCAAGTAAATTCTTGACAGCTTGTCTTAATATCAAGTATTATTGCAAATAAGATAAATATGCCTCAGCAGTGGCTATAACACTATTCTCTGAATTCTCAGTACAATCAGTCAAAAAAAATATTTCATTTCATACATCATTTACCACTTCTATAGGAATTGCAGATGATACTGCAAATGAATTCTAAAGTGAAAGTTTAGAAGCAGCAGTGGATGCATGATGTATGTGTAAGATTACCTTCTACCAGTTTTTTCCACCTCTCCTCATCATGATCCATACACTGTGGAATTAAACTTTGGAAGGAAGACTACAGAAAAGCCATAGAAAGGAGAATGAAAACAGACATAAAAGATAGCTATGTGGTAGATCTTTGTCATCTGCATGGACCAACTCTTATTTATGAGATCATGACAGTAATTGAGTAATTTTCTGTCCCCATTTTATTACTGTA
Source organism: Zonotrichia leucophrys gambelii (assembly GCF_028769735.1). Classification (NCBI taxonomy): domain Eukaryota; kingdom Metazoa; phylum Chordata; class Aves; order Passeriformes; family Passerellidae; genus Zonotrichia; species Zonotrichia leucophrys. Next base: position 76,780,692 of record NC_088171.1, read on the forward strand.
TGAAATAGAACAGAACACCAGTATAGCTGTAAGATGACAGAGAAACCTTAAAAGTCAGGCAACATATTGCAACAGGAATCTCTGAAGCTCAGAAGGTCTCTTCCCAAGGAAATAGTCTCATGTGAGCTCCTACTTTCTAACTCTCTAGATATGCTGATCATGGTATCAGGGAGAGATGATTAATCTGTTCACAATGGAAACCAGTCAAAAACAAAACAAAACAAAACAGTTTTTTCCATCTGTCCTGTGTTCCTCTCCTATTTAACAAGCAAAATTTTAAACAGAAATGAGCCTGTGGTTTGCAGTTGTTTATTTGCTTGGTGGGGAGGGGTTGTTTGTTCATTTCGCTTTTTTTTTTTTTTTTTGTGGAAGGTTATACTTTTTAAAACATATATCAGGTGATAATTATCTGGGAAAATTACAATTCTGCTGGATTCTGAAGGCATGTTTTATTTTATTAGACCCTTGTCTTTGAGATGCTTATATTATCACCTAACAATTATAGCAGGTTTTTGTTGGTTTTGGGTTTTGAGGGTTGGGGTTTTTGACATGTAGACAATGGTTGGGGTATTCTGTCCTTTTGTTAGTTATGGTAGCAGCTCTGGCTTGTGCTATGGACTACTGTACAAATGTAGGCAGCTCAGCCCCACCCAGCTGCTCATTCACTGCCTCTGAGTGGAATTGGAAAGAGAATGGAAAGGGTGGAAAAACTCTCAGCTTGAGATAAACACAGTTTATCACAGGTTAACGTCTTTAAGAACACACAGAAGTTTTTCTCAACTTTTCTCTTTTCGGTTACCTGCTAAATGTTATCTATTATTATGATCCTTTGATTAAGGAAGACCATGATTTTAGAATGAGAGTTTGAACTCTGTTATGGTGACCAAATCTACCAGATTCAAGTTGAATTCAGTAGTAAGGGGCCACATAGACCACATAAGTTAATTAGAGTAGTTCAGTGTATTTCAACAGGGCTTTATATCCCTATCTAGTATTGTGGAATTCTTTGTCCATGAACTCATAACATCTCAAGTTACATCCAAATATGTATTCCACATTAAAAAAAAATTTAAAAGTAAGAAATTAAGAAATAATATGGACGAGCATAAACAATGATCAAGGTTAAAAGATTAGAGAAGTGAAGGTCAAAGTAAGCTAGCACAACATTGAACTTTATAGGTCATGAAATCGTTGCTGCTTTCAGAAATGATAACATTTTGAAATGGAAGATTGTATCTCTTTTTACACTTTGCTTTTTTAATTCTCTCCAGTGTCCAAGTTTACAAAGGTTAGATGCCAGTATAATGTAGAATAAGACCATCTGTGACTGATTTTGAAAGGTTACTGAGAGGGAAATCAGATGCGTGAGAAGCCTCAGGGAATGCAGCTGACTCCTATTGTTTTCTAATAGATCTGATATTCCAAGGAAAGACAAAATTACTGAATTCTTGTTTGGATTCCCAGACAACACATCAGGATACCTAAGTAGTCAAATTAGAACATATTTTACTACCTTCTTCCCCCTAATATTGTGACAAATTGTTGTCAAAATCTGATGCTTGTCAGAGATGTTGTAAGCATTAGCTGCATATCAATGCAAAATCAAACAAATAATGTGCATTTATTCTTTACAACCACTAAAAGCTGTTCAACCTTCACAAGTTCTGCTTGATAAAATAGACAGACTATTGCAGTAGAGAAGAAAGGCCAAAATTAACATTCATTACATTATTTCTGCAATTTTCTACCCATCTATCATCAGGTCACACCAATAATCAGGGTTAACCTGAGGAAAAGAAAATGTTATCCAGTCTGAAATGGCACAGTCTAGTCCTATAAAGGGCTTTGAATATTAAAGGGAGAATTCTCTCCAGGGTCTATGAGAGACACCAAAGTATAGAAAAAAGAACTTTAAATGCCACTGTAACCCTACTTGTGAAAAAATGGGGATGTGGTGTTTCTACCCAGCAGTTTCCCAGGAATATATATTATTCAATAGGTATGAATCAAAAAATCAGTATGTTTGGACTTCAGGGGTCTAATATTGTGCAATGTTAGTCAGGACTGGTAGAAAATTTTCAGATGAATAATTTCTTTGTCCAAAATGAAAATCATCTGAACTGAACTTCTGAGAGAGTGATTTACTCACAGAAGAAATACAGATGTATAATATTTGCAAATCATACATATCATTTGGGTCAATTCAGATAATCTGTGTGACTTAAAGAAAAGGAAAAAATAGTTGCTTGATTTTTTTATTTCAGCCACCAAACCAATCATCCATACAAGCACAGTCTAAAATCTGTTAAGAATAGATATCAAAAATACATTGTGCAGTCTAGACTAGCAGCATGCAATCACCATATATAAACAGGAGGGTTTTGATGTAGTGATCTTGTGTCAAATTGCTTCTTCCCTTCAAATACCATGATCTTAACCCTGCCCTGCATTCAGTTCTGGCGAAATTTCAGATTCTAGTATGACATTGTGAAAACTGGGATGAGATATACACTTGGTCTAAGGGGACAAACAGGAATTCCATCTGCACAGAAAGCCAAGGAACCTTATCTCTCAATAGTTTTCTATAAAACAGGAATAATAAACAGGAAGAAGACTGACTTCAAGAAAGAGAAATACTGCCCACAATGAAATATTCTGCTCCTTTGTGCAAGTTCTTGCAGAGACATCACAGATAATTTTGAAACTCATATCTTTTTGAGTTTAAAAAATGTTTACTTTGTATCATATTTTCTCCTCATAAGGAAAAACATGTTTTAGTAAAACTTTGAAATAGAGAAACATTTAATGATAATTATTGAATTTGATATACAATAAAAAGTGTTAGCTTTAAATCTCAAATATCAATTTGGCAGGAAAAAAAAGTGATGGTACTTCTGGAATCCAGATAAATGTAACTTCTTGATCAAAATTACCTTTTCATAACTTATACAAATTTTCATAATTACTTAGATCTACATTTGTATCTATTCTGGACATCTAATAGTCTAGACTGGTTATGTCAAGCTCCTCTTGTCAAGTTCCTCTTAAAATGGTACCAAAATGCTTCTTGCAAATAGTCCAGCAGAGAATAAATCCCTAGATATTTCATTCCCAATCTTTATAAGTAATTATCTATATTAACCATTTTTAATTATTTTATATAATGCATTATTTTGAAAAAAGCAGGAACATATTGTTATCATCTTCTATTAGATAAGGAACTTAAAAGTATAAAAATAAGTTGCACTCTATTTTCATGCAGTTTCTTTTATCAAAATAACCATATTTGGGTTTTCACTTTCTCTCTGCCATTTCAGCAACAAACCATTTTACTTACAGTTATTTTGACATTTTATTTTGGTTCAGAGGAAGATAAACATGCAGAAGGGTGAAGACATAATTCATTTGTCCTCCTGAAAGCTGAACTGCCTCCACAGTTACAAAATCAGAGAGCAGGCAACTGAAATTAAAAGAGCAGGCAACTGAATTCCTGGTTTCTTTGACTCCTTCAAACATATTGTGAGTAGCTTCTCTGCTTGTGTTAAGAAATTCTTTGAATTTGAACACATTTTCTAAGCAGGTTACTTGGTGAGATTAAATAAATCCCCAAGTCAGCTAATTGTTTCTCAGTCAGACTTGAAGTAAACCAGCCTGAAAGGCATTTTGTTAAGCTGGCTAATCATACAGACAGGCTGTAGCACTTAACAGTAGTGCATGAAGAATTATCATAATTTCCTTTAAATATAAGAGGTAAAAAGAAACAATCACTTTGGCTTTTATAACAACTTTTTTTAAAAAGAGTCTTTTTTTCAGTAATGTGTATGGTATATAAGTCATAAACAGATTTCCAGATAGCACGTGGCTAAGTTGTAACATCTTAAGAGGGTCATAGAAAGCTTTTTTTTGGGGGGGGGTGAGAGTTTGGAATCCATCTTTTTCTTGGATCTGTGCTGATGCAAAGAGAGAGAAAAAAATGAAATAAAGTATGCTTCAGCACAATGTACCAGTATAGAAGATTTACATTTTTACTGAAACCTAATTTTTATTATTGTTCAGTACAGAATTCCAGGACATACTGCCAAAGTCTGGACAATAGTAAAACCAAGCTGGATTCAAGCCTGAATGCTACAGAAAGTTCAAATTGCAGAGAAAAAAACATAAGTGTTCCATCTGGAGAGCCTGTGACCCTATATTCCAGATGCTAAAGGACTTTAAATGAAGTTATTAAACTGCTGCACCTAAGCAATACATTTCCCTGCAATAATATAAATTGTGAGTCAGAGACATCTTTCTCAACTTGCCTTTCTCTGCAATTTATAAATCATCTTTTTGTTTGCCATGTGAAAATACACTTCTGCAAAAGGACTTGATGATTAAATTTATCAGATTCTGACATATGGTATCAAAATTTCCGAGGCATAGCTTTTAATACATATCTTATTTTCTACATTGAACATGTCATTAAGAAACAAAGCAGAGAAATTTTCCCCCTTAGTTTGTTTTCAAAAAGAGGTAATGATTTTATTTGTTATGAACTGCCAAGTACAGAGGTGAATTTTGAGAGTCTAGTGAAAACATGTTTCGGCCCTTGAGATCCCTTGCCATTTATTCAGTTTAAGGTCTAGTAGTAGGGAAGAATGTATGAAGAAAAAAATCCGCACATTAATGAAAAGAACATTTAAACAAATAATACCTAATAAAGATGCAAGATATGCTGCACTTCAGGTGTTTTCTGGAATCACAGGCAGAAGAGAAGCAGTAACCACTAAGGCCACCTATTTGAAAGAAATAAGGACCAGAAGTATAAACTCATGAACTGTATCTTCCCAGAGGTAGGAAATGCCACTCCCAGCAACACAGTGACTTGACAGGAGATATTGCTATCACAGCCAAGAGGTGCAGTGGTCACATACACATGTGTGTACAAAGCACACATTACTACAGGGTTCTCACTAGCTAAATATTACTTGGTTTACTTGTCCTCACCAATAATCAGAAAAGAGAAGTGGCAAGGCTGATTAGCACACTGAAGAAAAGGAGTGTTACCCGATAGCATATAGTTACATTATATTGTCAAAATTAGTCTAAATTTTGTTTGCTGCTAAGCCAGGCTTTTTTCATTAACCTGTTCATCTCAATTTAATTATTTATTTTTGTTGTGATGTAAACACATGGAGGACTGAGGATAAACAGAACTGAAGATAATTGCAATGATAAGTCTAACTTTCAAGGCACCTGCATGTTGGTAAAGGGGGTCATTAGATGTGTTGAACATGTATGTAAGAGAGACAACAGAAGAACTTAATCTACAGAAGTAATGGTTAGGATTTAATTTTAGTTAGGTTTATTCTGCTTATTTGGAGAAGGTTTATGCAGATCTTAATTGTGCAGGTCCCTGTTTTAAATTTTTCAAGTAATTAAAAAACTGCCATGACCTAAGATGAACACTACCTAGTGTTTATCTTCTCATAGACTAAATGAACAACTTCAATTAATGCAGTTATTTAAAAATGAGGATAAGAAATGTCGTTAACATGCAAAGCTATTAATTTTTTGATTTAGCTATTCCACAGCTGCAAACAACCATGTGGTGATGTGCTATGAAGCTGAAGAAACCTCTACAATTCATTGACAGTAAGACAGTAATTTATTGAATAGTTCAGAGAGCTATTTTTTTTGTTGTTGTTGTTATTATTTAGGATTTTTTAGGCATGGTTTATAAACTTATTGACTTCTACTGACAGTCAAAGATAGGACATGTCTATGCCTTCATTTGATGATGATTATAAATAAAGTTGCAGAGACTGGATTCAATCTAAAGGTCCTCAGACACACTTAATAGTTGTGTGAAAGCTCTTAGGTTGTTTCTATGTCGTAACATGCATATTCATAAGAAAAATAAAAACATTTTATTATACCAAAGGCTTGTTTTTTTTAATTATTGTTTCTTTGAAGCAAAATTCAGTGAATTCATAAAATGGATAGTATGAATAGAAGTAGTAGAGAGAAGGATGGTTTTATACCTAATTTTTAGAAATTATTCAAGAATGAAAGCCTGAAATGTTCATCCTTCATTTAGAGCTTGTCTTGTCTTAACCTCAGCTGGTAGCTCAGCACCAAATTGCAACTCATGCACTCAGACCTGGTGGGATGTGGAAGTGGAAGAGTAACAGTGAGAAAACTAGTGGATGGAGATAAAAACAGTTTGATAAGGAAAGTAAAAGTGAAAGTAAAAGCCAAGTGCACAAGTAAAGCAGAGCAAGGAATTGACTTACCAGGCAGGCCTTCAGCCATCCATGGGAGAGCAGGGAGCCATCACACATGAAACGATGACTTGGGAAATAAATGCCATCACTTTGGACATCCCTCCTACTGCTATGAGCTGTCCCCACAGTGGTGACAGCAACCCAGATTTTTATTAATAGATCCCTTGGGGTGGATTAAAGTGAAATGACAATGATCAGTATTTGTACATATATATATATATATATATATGTAGGGTTTATTCTAGAACAATTTAATTGCAATGGAAAGTAGTTATGTAGCCTTTCGGTTACTATTATCTATAGCAATGTAGCAATATGACGCATACAAATATTACCTAGGAAAATGTATAAGGAAGAGAAAGAAAGGATATGAGTGGAAAGATACATAATCACCATTGATCTTCTGATGAGACATGATTGTTGCAGCTTAGTTTTCCCTTGGTGAAAGTGGTAGTCCATCAGGACTGGGGTAGGAACCACACAAAATACAAAGTCTGTCAAGTTAAATTACACTCAGGATAAGTTGGGAACAGTCTGGTACCTCCTCTAGGAGTGAGAAGCTTTCAGTCCTCTGGTGCAAGGCCTCAGAAATGAGTCTGGAGATGCTTTGGGGACCTTTGATGGTTTTTGACACCTTCTAAAACACGGCAGCTGCCTCTCATGTCAGTGTAGTTGAGGCAGTTATGCCCCCTCAGACCTTCCCTAGAGACAGGAGTGGGGAATTTCACCACTGAGTTCTGTGAGGGAGGACAGGTAGCATGATAAGAGGCACCATCTTGACTTGCAGGATTTGCCTCTCACGTGCCTAAAAGCCTGCCTTGTAGCCTCCAGTCAGTGCCAGTCCAGCCCCTCAGTCCATAGGCAGACTGGCCATTACACACCCAAAAACTCACCTCCTCCCCCTGGGAGCTTTAAACCTGGCCTCAGCAAATCACCCTGGTGCCTCCACAAATGGGCAAATGTTTTGAGACATTAAACTTCAGAAACTCTTGTGTTCCTCTATCTCCTCACTGTGGGTGTGTGAAAAGCAGAAATGCTGTGTAAGCCCAGCTCAGCAACAACTAAAACATCCCTAGGTTATCAATGCTGTTTTGGTCACAAATCAAAAACAGAGCTCCATAGTAGCTGCTACGAAGAAAAGTAGTTCTCATCACAGCCAAAACCAATAGACAACTTCACTACAAATGGATTTTAATTAACATTGTCATGCAAATTTAAATATCTTTATAAAAATATAGTGGTAGACATGTATAAGATCTTTTAAAGGTCCTGAAGTAAAAGATAAGTCTTGGAAATTAAAAATGTACTATGCATTGTTCTAAAGTCAATCCATCAGTATAAAATTTTAGGAATTTTTTCCCAGCTATGCTACACTGATAATATAAAAATGCTAAAAAGAATTGCCTAACATGAGTATTATGAAGAAGATACAAGTTGTATTAAAAAACCCCAAGCAGTTAAAATAATGAAGAAAATAAAACGTGTAAAATATATGAACTGAATCTGAACTGAACTACACTAACAAATACATGTTTTTCTCTAGCTACTGAATGTTTCTTAATAAGGTACATTAAACTGAAGTCCAAAAGTAGAAATAATAAGCAAGTTGATAAGTCCACATTAAGAAGAGAGATACTGAGTGAAGAGCACATACCAAAATGCTTTAAAAAATAAGTTTATGAAGTCAAACTAATTTCTGCACACTCTCTTTCATATTATAATAGGTCATTGTAAAATGTGATATATTTTTAATATTCTACAAGGTCAGCAGCATGCCTTCTACTTATTGTTACTATTTCTTTGTGCTGCTTAAAAATTTGCATCCATAGAATTCAGCATCCATGAGGGGCTCTTATTATAGGACTTTTGAATACATTACCCTTCTCTGTTGTAATTAATCTTTTAATTGCCTGTTCCTACTTCAGCAGAAAGAGTTGGTCAATTAATGCAGATGCACATGTCTATGTGTACTGTCTGTGCCTCCAGATAGGATTCCTTTTGGTACTGCACTTCACGAAAACAATCACAGTGATTCCTTTTTAGGGTTTACAATACCTTCATCAAAATACATGATTTTCAGTAGGAAGGCTGCTCAATTTGCTATTTGATAATTTGATAACTTGACAATTTTCTCTTATTTTGCTTCTATGAAAGAAGTTAGTTCCTCATTCCATTTGTGGTCTAGCTCCTTGTACTCAATACACACTCAACATGCATTCTTCTGGCAGTTCTAGGTACCTGAGGCATTAAAATCAAGGACTGCAGTGATCACTTTTTGTTACCTGTGATGTGGAGAAGTTATTTTCTAAGGAATGTGTATCTGAACCAGTATAAAAACTATCATCACTAAACACCAGGTGGTTGCATTGACTCAAATTCAATGGAATTCTTCTGGAAGCAACAACCTATTTGAACAACATAGGAGTAAAAGATCATCTGACAAAAGGGAATAGTCTCCATTGAAATGCACAGTTAAGGTGTGTGATAAGAAAAAGTGTGACTAAATGCTACCCATCAAATTTGAAATCAGCTTTCAGATCTGTAAAAATCTGCAGTAAGTGCTCTAAAGCAAACTGAAAAAAAAGCTCTAAGACCAAGTTCACAAAACTAGGTGACAAAGAAAGAGAAGTATTCAAATTGAAAAACGCAGTAGTTATTGTATGCAAACGTTTTGTAGCATTTTAATTTACTTATCAATTATGGGATTAAGGTATTAACTTTCAGTCACCAATTTGAAATGTGCTTGATGGTTTTATTCAAAGTCAATTGGAAATAGGAATTCTCAACAAGTGAAATATTAGTAGTGTTTTTAAAAATACAAGCAATGTAGAAAAAGAGAAGGCAAAAGAGTTTGTTAAAAAATTTCCACCATGATTCTGGAAAACTCTGATAATCATTGAAACTAAGCAAAACAGGGATACATTGAAATCAAAAAGTTTCAGTACCAGAAGAATAAGTATATGATTTTGGCAACTACTTTAATAGTTTAAGGTCAGATTATAGAAGAAATATAAAGAATTTGTGTTCTAGCTAGTAAATGTTGCTACTAAGAATGCAATAGACCCATTTTTATCAAATGGGGAGTTAAACAGAAGCAGAGAATTTTGAAAAATTAAAAATTTTGCCTTCCAGTCCTATAATTCTGCCAGCTTTTATAGTGTTCTCCATTCACTAAAAGACTATTCATTAAAAAAAAAACAAACTCACATAAAGAGCTTTTATATCAACAACATCAAGTAATTTCAATAAAAAAGACAAGCAAATAAAGAATTTGATTGGTTTGTAAGAAAACAACTCTCTTTTAGTTGAGCTCAGACAAAACAATCTTCTGATTACCATTCATGAAGATATAAGATTGGATGTGAGACTTTTTGTGGCAGTACTTTCAAGCATTTCTTTTCTTTCTAGAGGAGAAACAAGTCCTCTAAGTTGCATTACCTTCAGCTAGTTATGACCAATGCCAGTTTAAATTCATGCTAACATTTACAGATGGTCAACTGGCATACTTGCCCAGCTGTGTTTTCCAAATACACTTCCGAATTCCACATTTCCTAACTTTATACTGGGAACAATGAACCAGCAAGGAAGCCATATGAAGTGCATGAAAAATGCCTCTATTTTCCCTTTCCATATTTTAGACAGTCTAAATGTACAGACTAGTGCGATATTGATGCAGCAAAGACAAAAATAAGAAATATATGTCAAGGTTTCATGACTTGAGGTATGCTTTGGTAGTGTGCCTATTTTCATCTGGTACAGTATTTTTAGGTATTATAAATAAATATGACCTGTCAGCCATTAAGTCTGACTTAGAGACTGTGACATATGGCTGTTATACATACACAGTCCCTTGGATTCTTACAAAACCTGACTAAGGTCAAGGAACCCTGTGCCTTCCCTCTCTCATTTATATTTTATGATTCAGGAACAAGATGAAGTCCTCCAGACAGCTATTACAGAGTTACACAGTAGATGGATATGTTTCACATTATGATCTATCAGGGTCAAAAAGTGGTGTAACTCACCAGATTTTGACACAATTGCCTTCACAGATACTTCAATTATTAAGAAACAGCATAAGATAGCTTAGTTTCACTTCAGAAATACCTAGTACTTGAAAAGATATTCACATCTTTTTTTCCACAGGTTGTGATCATAGGATTAGTAATGTTTTTATCAATTCTCTAAGTAGCACGCAATTAATATATTCTGACATATTCATCATGTGCATATTTTTATTGACATGACTAAGAGCTATTTTAATTTTCATTATATTTCTTAGCCAAAGGCAAAATTAGGTCCTTTGCCAGTTTTCATTCTATCTGGGCTAAAAATGAAATTCTATACATGGAAAGGAAAATAATAAAAAGAAAGTACCATTGACAAATGTGAACTGAATTGTGAGATATGTTCTTTGTTGTCTTATAGAATCCCTAACACAAAAATAATGAGATCATCTCTGGCCTGGGGCTTGGATCCTAAAGCTTATGCTGCCACAGGACTTTATGAACTTTTACAGTCTCATCAAAATCAATAGTAGTATTCATGAGATGAAAGTTATTTGCATGCTTAGGTCTTTTCAAAGTCAATGCTTTTATTATTTGAATTCAAGCTCAAAGTTTTTAGTGACCAACTGTGTCAGTAGCTCACTGAAAGAGTAACAGAAAAATTATGCCTGTCATGCTGAGTTCAAGAAAAAATACTTTCTTCTTTTCACCTTCACTTCATCTTCTGTGTGCTTTGAATATATCAACAGCCTGATACAACAAATCAGCACACCAGCAGTTTATGAAAATTTTTAAAGTATGCTTAAATCAGCATTCAGCAAGTATAGATCTATTTTCTATTATTGTAACATTGGTTTATGGCTGTTGAAGTCCAAAAATGTCACAGATTTTATATGTAAATCATGCAAAAGCACAGAAGTAATACAAATAAAGGAGCTATTGTGATGAAGACATCTAGGGTTCACATAACAGACAGACATTTAGGAACTTCAATTAAACAAGAGATGAAGGATGTAGAACAGAGATCATCTGTTAATGGGACCAACACTGAAATGCACAGAAATCACCTTACTCTGATCTTTGCAGCTCAGCAACAGCCAGCACCAAGATGCAGCAATTGGATAAAGCAAAACCAGAAATATCTCCCTGACCCCGTTTTAGAAAGTCAGCAGTAGAAGAGCTCTTACAGAAGCACCAGTGAAATGACAATGTCTATTTGTCTGGGGTTTTTTTACTTCCTACAGATGAAAATAGGCTGTTGCTCTTACATATCTCTTCTCTAACAAGAACTTGATAGCCTAGTGCTCCTGCGTTCTTCAGCTAGGAGCTTCAGATGAGAGACAAGGAAGATAACAAACCCAGTCGCTCTACTTTTTTGAGAACTTAGTCCAGATGAGACCTTACAAGATGTCAAAATGATCAGGTTGCTCAAAGCTCCATCCATCCCAGCCTTGAACACTTCCACAGATGGAGCATCCCCAACATCTCTGGGAAACCTGTTCCAGTGCCTCACCACCCTCACAGTGAATAATTTCCCCCCAATATCTCATCTAAACCTACAGTCTTTCAGTTTAAAGACATTCCTCCTTGCCGTATCACTACCTGCCCTTGTTGAAAGTCTCTCTCCAGATCTCTTGTAGACCATGTAGGTAACGTAAAGCTGATATAAGGTCTCATTTTTCCACGTGGAACAACCCCAACTCAGCCTGTCTTCATAGGAGAGATGCTCCAGATGTCTGATCAGTGTCTCTCCTCTGAACTTTCTCCAACAGGTCCATCCCCTCCTTATGTTGGGAGTCCCAGAGCCAGATACAGTACTCCAGGTGGTTTCATGAGTTCTGAGTAAAGGAGGAGAAAACCTCCTTCAACCCTTCTGCTGGATATACCTTGCTCACAATTTTATTAAAAATACCCATTAAAAATGTTGACATTTAATCCTTAGAGATAAAGATAAATACAGCTATAAGAATATTATTGTATTTTTAAAATTTCCCTGCCTGACTTGGATGAATTCCTTTTGCAGGTAAAAATCATGGGTATGTGTATTTCTATGCTTAACAAAACCAGCATAATATTGCCAGTACTAAATTTCTTAAATAGCAAACAAGAAATACCAATACAATAAAGTTCAATGAGCACATCGTTCCTTTCAGAAAACCCCAGAGGAATACACACAAGGACAGTATATGCAATGTACTTACAAATAGCAAAATTGTAGATTCTGAAGTTTCCAAAGGTGATACGAGGGTTATACATCTGAGAGTACTATTAGAGGGGTTTTTTTATCTCAGTTCTTTAGGAAAGGTGAATAGCAAAATTGAAAGAGCAACTGAATGGAGTAAATCCAAAGCATTTCAGAATATTAATTGAGATTATCATTTTCACATATAAAGACACAGAATAGCTTTAACTTCTATTTTGATTCATGCTGTAAATTTTTTTTTCAGATTTTATTAAATCTTGGCTTTCAATAAAAACATTGTTTTCTAAACTCCAAAACTCTGATTAACTGAATCTTCAGACGCACACTCTATTTAGCTACTTTTCACCATCTTACATAAACTCTAAGCTATATATTACATTTGCTACCACCATAAGTCAACTGAATTTTCTTTTGAAGGCTTTCTTTTTCTATGTTTTTTTAATACCTTTTTTTTTTTTTTCTTTGCAAACCTTTCTGCTATGTAGTTTTTATCTCCATTTTTCCTTCTCCAAAACCCAGTAGTATTGTCAGGAAGTAAAAAGAAGAGCATACAACCATTTGGTTTCAGTAATAAAAAATGCTCACGGGAAGTGCTGCTACAATGCTCCCAGATGGCTCCAAACTGAAGGACCTTCTAACACTGCCTGCTTATATGTAGGGCATATGCACAAAATAGGCACAGAGAAGTATAAGAAGTTGAAAGGGCAAAGAAGATTATACAGGAGGAGGTGAGAGAAGAAAATCCTCCAGGAGAGGAAGACTTGGAATATTGGCTATACAGACTTTAATAAGGCTTCTGAAGCCATTTCCCACAACATTCTCTTGGACAAGCTGTCTGCTCATGGCAGAGACATTGCTGAGTAAAAACCTGGCTGGATGGCCAGGCTTAAAGAGTGCTGGTGAAAGAGGTTAAATCCAGCTGGTGGCTGGTCACCACTGGTGTTGCCCAAGGCTCAGTATTTGTTCCAGTCTTGTTTAGCATCTTTGTGAATGATCTGGACCAGAGGATCAAGTGTACCCTTGGTGGGTTTGCAGACAACACTAAACTGGGCAAGAGTGTTAATCTGCTGGAAGGTAAGAAGGCCCTGGACAGGCTGGATTAATGGGACAAGGTCAGTGGTACGACGTTCAATAAGGTCAAGTGTCAGGTCCTGCACTTCAATCTCAACAATCCCATGGATCCAATTTCAGTTGTGTAGAAGTTTTGAAGCTACACAGACTGCTCAGTTATTCTCATACTTGGACTGACTAGTTCAATATATAGCCATCAGAAGCCAGTAGAATTTTCCTCTTTATTTTTCAGTTCACACAGGTTTGTCACAAAGTGTGGCTCCATTTTCAGTGTTTCTATTCAGAATGTAGCCTTAAGTTATTCTTTCTACAATTTGCTCAAATTCAAGTAGCTGCTATTAGTGCCTCTCTTGTATCCGAAGAAAGTCATTCTCATGTCAAACAGATGGAGAAATATTCTCTTAACACTTGCTAAATTTCACTGCACCATGTAGATGCGCTTCAACAATTCAGGAAAAAAAATTTTTGCAAAATTTGTTTCCTCAGAATGACTGGGGTTAACTGCAGTTTCCCTTTATTCTCAGAACATTTAAACATTACACAACTATGGAAAGGCTGCATCCAATTTCGGTCCTGAAAATTAAGGAGTTGTGCATTGGTGCCTCAATGGCTGATTAAAACCATGTCATCACTGTTCCTAGAGGAGATCCTTGATTTCCTGTTTTAATATCTGTCCTGGGGTGACTGTGATGCTAAATTGTATCCCCATTTGTCTGTTTAGCCCAGAAATAAGTTCTACACCTTTAAAACTGGATCCAAGAGCAAAGGGAGGAGGAAGCAGTGGCACGCAATTTTGTGTGTGCAGAAACTTCATTTTTACTCCCTTGAATTCCTTTTCTCTTGGTGTGCATTGTTTTCAGCACAGACAGTGGGAGAGAGCTCTCCTTTGCTTTTTGTTATTTTTTTTAGCTAGCTGAGGCAGAAAAGTTCCCCAGATTGTGGTTTTTTATTCTTCTTGGACTTCTCAGTCCTGCTCTGGACTGAAAACAGAAAAACACCAGGAGCTCATATCTGTGGCCCACCAGGGCCCAGGATGTAGCATTTTCCAGTGCATGAGGGACTGATAAGAGAAATAGTGAGTCAAACTACAGCCCATGACAAGGACTTTCTGAATTTGCCATTTCTTCTGAACAGCGAGAGGTTTTATTTGCTAATACTTTTCATTTTTCCATGTTTGTGAGTACTTTGTTTGTTAAATATACAGTTTTAGTTTACCTTTCTTGAAAGAGGTTTACCTCCCAAACTGACTGGGAGAAGGGCTTCTTGACTTTACTTTCTAGAAAAGACCACTTCAGAAGTTTCCTAACAAAATTTGCCCTAAACCAGGACACTCTCAAAAGTATTCCAAGCTTTTCACTGTGAGTTCTAGATACAAGACACCCAGTAAATATAATATCTCCACAGTCACTTCTTCACACATGGGAAACCAACAACAGCATTTTGTTTAACTTTCACTAATAGCAGTAACTATTGTTCCATGGCAAAATGAAATATATAAATTGCAAAGGGAGTTGTCTTTGAGAAAACTGAAGTTCTTCGTTCTCCCAAACATGAACAACTAACTGTAGATATGTGAAGGACATGGTTTTCTTTGGAAGGCTCAACTTCCTCAATATTTAGCTCTGTCTTCAGGACTGTATTACTGAACCACCTTTCCATGAACTATTAAAATCCTGAAGTTGCTCAGTTTCATTGAGGCTTCATGCCCTTATTTTCTGTAGAACTCAAGTATGGCAGGGAGTGCCAACTAACATAGTAGAGTAACCAAGATTCTGACATTACTTGCCTAAGTTTTCACAGCTGTCCAGGTAAAAAAGTATGTGTATCCCACAGATTTGGTCAAAACCAAACACTCAAAACCAGGCAGAGTGGCAAAAAAATATGAGAGTAATATCCATATTCCTACTTCTAGACGTACTTTGATCAAGCGCATGCAATTATACCTCCATTCCGTGGCTGGGTGAAGCAGCTATTGTGACCTAATACTGACTGAAATAAAGGAGGTGATCTATAAAGAAAGGTGTAGAAATCTACTTCTGAGACACCCCTTTGTTTTTCTCTAGGAGAGACAACATTTTTGGCTCTGAAATGAAAAAAAAACTTTAAAGTACATAAAATTATCAGTTGTGTTCAAATTACTCCTTTCTCAGAGGTTCATAGGCCAAATGTTCACAAGTCTTCCAAAAGTTATGAAGAAGAAAACTCAATTCAAGAAATAGGAGAAACACTATGCAACTTTCTTGAAGGAATTGCATCCAATCAGGCACAAAATAACCACAATTCAATATTCTCTTTGAAATCGAGTTGGTCAGTTCCCTGTTCCAAGATTGAAGAGATTTGACAATTCCTTATATGAATGAAGCTGAGCAATAAATAAAGCCACAGGCTCAGTCAAAATGTATGGGTAGATAATTGTTGATATTTTTAGCAAAAAAGAGTTCACTGCAGAAAGAGAGGAAACACTAAATCAACGGTTTTGAAAGAACTGTACAGTAACCACAATTAAGAGAATTAGCATACACAGATACACTTGACTTCACTTGGCTGGTGATAATATCATGCTTTCAATGGCTCATGTCTTACTGGAATTATTTGGTTTTAAGAATATAATTATAACTGGTCTCATAATTAACTGCTGTGCATTAGAGAAATCTAAGATTTTGTGTGTGGCACCTTCCCAAAAGTCTGTTCAGAAAACAGAATTAGGTTTGGAACGGATACTGAATATAATTAAAACAAAACTAGTTATTTTAGTAGGTTGTATAGTAGGAAACCTTTTTTAAATGAAATGTCAAGGCCTCTGGCTATACACAGAAGACACGGAACATAAATGAATTTAAGTCTTGAAACAAAAAATAGTACCCTTGTTAAACATTAATACTGGATAACTGTGGAAGAAACTGTGTTATAACCAATCAAAACTTTCTCGTATAGCAAAGTCTTGATTGGCAACTGCAATTTAGCAGATTTGTGGTGAGAAAACATTGCATTCATTGCTGTTGGAACTTTTTACAGTTATATGACTGGGACAAGGAAAAAAAATATAAGACATTAAACCTCTAGAAATTGGTACTCTGCATAGGCTGAAGGTTTTTTTCTTATGTCTACCTAACAGCCTAGAATAACAAAACCAATAGGATCTCAGCAAGACTGAGAAGCTGTATTCAGAGAAAGGAGGCGAAAACCCACTTGCATGTAACACTCACGATTCTTAATCTGAAACTGAAAACAAAGCATATGAGCAACTTCTTTGAATGGCAGGCTTGTTCTGTGTTTTGCCTACATGCAACATAAGCATGTATTAAACCTATAGAATCTCAAATTTTTGCAGCCAAAGCAAAAAGGGACTTAAGGAATCACTACAATATCAGGTGAATATATTCTTCAGAAATATAAAGAAGATAACCTCATGGGAAGCTTATCAAGTTGTGACAGGAATAGGCATTCCTAAGAGAACACAACTTGTTAAAATGTACTCAGTAGTCTTGAAAACTCAAGCATATCAAACTGGGCACACAGCACAATACAAAATAACTTGGTCTAATTCCCTGTATGTGACTACAAATGTGAGTCTAGAATGTTTTTTGGATTTTTTTCAAATTTCTGAGGAGAAAAAAACTACATAAAATTAATTCAAACTGCAAAATACTGTATTGAAGCAGGAACAATCAACTGCATGATTATAGGATAAGGAACAATATCCTAGGATGCAGCTGTTCAGGAAAGAGAAGCTATGAATGAAAGCAAGACATGAGATCAACTGAAATCAGTATTGCCTCAGTGTTCTAACCAAGATACAAGCAACACTGGGAAAATAAACAGTATCTCATTCAATCCTCAGGTATAATACTTTGAATACTTTTGAAATCTAAATTTTGAGTAAGATAAACCTGTTTGAAAAGCATCAATAGACTAATGTTTCCCAGAACTGCCACTGAAGGAAAACTGAATGAAGTAGCCTTTTGCAGTGAAGACTGTGGTGGACATGCAGCAGAAAACACATTCACATTCAGATAAGGGCATGGCTGCTGATGAGAGAAAAGGAAGAATACACATTCAGAGTGCACTAACATCAGATCATACAGATCATACAGACTTGCATGTACTGGTACCCAAAACCCTTTTATCGAAGTGCTTCTAGAAATTGATAAACCATAGTTCAAACTGATTTTCACATCAGGTAACAATGCAGTTGTGGTGAATGATCTTGAAAGTGGCTTGCTGACTGGATGCCATAGTCCACTTGAGTGTATCCATACCCATGTTTCAAAAAGTCTACCTATAATATCTAGTATTCCCAAAGTAATTATAGCTGTGCACCAGCTAGGATGTTTACTCACCTACCTAAAATTTCCTTAGGTCGGGGCATTAGTTGTTTTTCTGAAAGGTTTTAAAATATCTGTAAGAAATAGGAGAATTAACATGTCAAATTTAAAGTGTACCTTTACCACTCTTGTTACTATGATAGTCAACCTCAGGAAAATGATGTGTTGCAAATCAGAATTAAGAGAATCATCCCTGTGAAGCCACAAGATGTATTTACCTGGGATTTCTGCCTTTTAGATTTAATCCTGAAAAAAAAGGAAGGATATGAAAGAGTACAGCATGAACTGTAGAGAAAAAATTACTCGTCAACAATATTGATACTGAGCAAAAAGGTAAAAGAACTGAATCAACTTGAGGGAAAGATAACCAAAGTTATTTGGACAGAACATTGGAAAATGTATAAAATATATGAAATGAGCCCTAGGCTTCTGTGAGACCAATCTAAATAGAAATCTGCCTAGTCATTTAAGGATAGACATGACAGTGTAGCCCTTACCTTTTCCTTTTCTAACAAGAGAATATCATTTATAAAGGTCAAAATGTACTATAATTCTAGTCTTTATGCTGAAAGAAAAGGTAACCACTCTTGTGCAGTCCCCAAAATCAGCCTTTTTATTTTTCAGCAGTTTGTTATCTGTTTTATCTGGTTAACAGAAGAGACAAAGACTATTGTAAAGATCAATAAATTGGAAGGTGTTGAAAGATGAACAAAGTAGTGTAGCTGGGTAGCCCACAAGAGATGGCGATGACACTGCCAGTAAGAGACCACAAGCCTTTTGTCAGGCTCATGTCCCTCGGGTGGTGTCAGGATGCACTTGAACTATCTTGGTATGTCTGTAGCCAAGTCTTTGCTTTTCTAAATGTAACAGCAGTCATTAAACCACTGCTTCATTAATATACCCTTCTATACTTCTGTCAGAACCCAGGACATTCCTCCGACTGCCCTGTAGGGCTCAAGACCCTGGCAGGAGGCTCAGAGACCTTGGCACGGAGTCAAAAACACCTGTGCCTTTGATCTTAGCCCATGGAAACATTTACCAGCTTTGTGTGAAGATTTACAAGCCACAAGAGATTGAGTAGAATGATATTTGCCACAGGGTGAAAAAGTAGAATTTTGGGGATTTAGAATGGGGGTTCAAGAGGCAAGATGGAAGAATATGGGCATGTTCTCTCCTCCTCCTCCTTCTTCATCTTCTTCTTCTTCATCTCCTTCTTCTTCTTCTTCTTCTTATTCTTATTCTTCTTGTCCTCCTTCTGCTGTAATGGTGACAATTTTGGATTGGTTTAGAGTAGAGAAAGACTGTCTAACATAGATGATAGGTACTGGAAAATTATTGTAAATAAAGTACACATAGTCCTTAGTATATAAAACTAAAACCGCCCCAAGGGCGGCCAGTGTGCCATGAACCGACCTGCCAGACCTCAGCGGGTTGGAGAAAGAATGTATTAGATAATAGAAAATAAACAACCTTGAAAACCAGAGCCGAGGAATCTTGACTTCTTTGGTCGCTGGCTGGGAAATAAGACTTTTTAATACCTCGGGAACCATTTCAGCAACACAAAACCCAAGATACTTCTAGCTTTTTGTTGGCTTTATCAATTATGTTTTGGCTATTGGTTCATGTACAACTAACTATAGTAACAAATGCTGAGGCAGCTCTGGTGGGGGCTCCAACATGGTTCCCCACCACAAATTTCTCCCAGAACATTTGCACAATTAGTCCTATCACCATTAGACAGGTGCTAAACCTCACAATTGCACCAAACCTGGCCCTGAGCCCAGACTGCAAAACCCATGGAAGGTGGAGAGAAGAGGTTGTGCTCAGGGTGTGACAATAGCTTAATTAAACGGTGTAGAATGAAATCTCTATTATGACCCTAGAATTTAATGCAAGACAGATAAACACAGGAGACTCAATGGCTGTTAACAAGCCATTAATGGTCCTTCACTGCTCATTAAAGGAATGCAATCATGGGAGTAGGCAAAAACAGTTTCCAGCAAACCTCCCAAATGTACTCAGCATCTATGTAAGACACCCTGCTCCTGGTGAAGGTGTCTGGATGCTGATGGATCACTACTAATGATCATCTTTACACAGTTATAGGGAGAAAGAAAAGTACACTAATGTCTGCCACAACGTTCATATCACTATATTGTTGGAGGTTAAGACTTTTTCCAGGTTTTTTACCCTTTTCTTTCTCTCAGGGAATTTTCTTCCATTTGTTGCCTAAGAGATGCGAAGAACCAATGCTTAAGAGACAAAAGTGGCCAAGGTGGGGGGAAGGGGTGCAGCTGGCTGCACTATTTTGGCTGGGGATTTTTTTCTTGGGAAGGGTAGAGATACTATGAGATTTTGGCTGGGTGGGTAGGAGGGCTGATCTCAGTTCCTCTTTCTCTGTCTCTCTCAGGACTGAGGAGGAGATGGTGCTGTTGGTGCTGTGGGAGAATTCTCTGCCACTGTGAAATTCAGCCCTTTTACTGCTTCTCCTACTGTGAGTGAGGCTTTGCTTGTAAGAGCAGTCATTGAACTGGGAATTTTTAGATCACCTTCTTGCACTGGAAAGTACCCTCACTATTTACTTGGATGTCCCAGGGGAGAACCTGGGACCCCGACACCTGACCCCCTCCCAGGGAGTGTCTACCAGCTGTTTGCATGGCTGCTGCAAATCCCTGCTGTTTCCTACCTCTGCTTCAGGTTTTTTGCTATACTTCAACCTGATATCCCATGTCTGCCCGATCCCTCGCAGCTCCTGATATGGCTGTGGAACTTCTCCTACATTTTGTTTGCTACCCCGGGATCTGCTCCCCTATGCCATTCTGGCCACTGCTCCAAGGTTCATGCTACAGTCCATTTCACCATACAGAGGGGCACCAGGACCAGCTGCCCCTGTGGGTTTCTAACAGAAGCCACTTTTCCATCTCTTCCACTGGCACCCCACATTGTCCATGTGAGAGAGATGGCTGAACTTGTGCCACAGCGCCCCTGCAGCTGTGGAGGAATCATCACACCCATTCTGCCCACCGGGAGCCACCAGCGCCCCTGCTGGCTGTGACCGGAACTGCACCAACAGGGAAAGTGCCTGCAGCTGGGAGAAGGCTGAGGCTGGGCTTATGTTGTCTTTGTTGCTGCTGCCATTGCTGTTTGTTTGCTGATGAGGTCTCTGGTGTTGAGATGACCCCAAGATGTTAGAAAGTATTTTTCTCCCATCCCTGAGACAAAAGAAGATGGGATTCCCTGGCTCTCGTTCTCAAGGTTGTTTATTTGCTCTTATCTAATACATTGTCTTTCTGACCCGCTGAGGTCTGTCTGGCAGGTCAGGTTGAGGCACACAGACTGCCTTTAGGGTGGTGTTATGTTTTTATAATAAAAACTATGTGTACTTTATTTACACCAATTTTCCAACACCTATCACCTACGTTAGACAGTTTGTCTCTACTCTAAACCAATCCAAAAGTGCCACCATCACAGCAGAAGATGGAGGCTAAGAAGAAGAAGAAGAAAGACAGAATACTCCCAGATTCATCCATCTTGCTCTTGACCCCTCATTCTAAAATCCCCAAAATTCTACTTTTCCACTCTGTGATAAATTCACTATCATTCTATTCAAACCTTTGTTGCTTGTAACTCTTCACACAAAGTTGGTAATTGTTTCCATGGGCTAAGATCTAAGGCACAGGTGTCTTTGACTCTGCGCCAACGTCTCTGAGCTCTTTGCCAGGGTCTCTAGTCCTGCAGGGCAGTCAGAGCAATGTCCTGGATTCTGACAGTTTGCCATGTATAGATACTAGTAAAGGACTTTTATTCATTATCCCATAATCTTTGACTGAAAACCCCTTAATTTCAAAGTTATAATAATGTGAATGGAAGGGAGTCACATGTCCATTCCAAGGGAGATTCACACCTTCCTTGGCAGGCCTATGTATTTTAAATCAAGACATATATACAGGCTTTTTTTTTTTTTCTTGAGAAATATATAGAACCCAAGCCTGTACAACATGTAAATATATTGCTTACAGTATATTATAAATCCACTAGTAGCTTGCTATTCTAATTTTCACTAAGTATTGTTCCCATTTGAGTCACATTTACTGCATGACTAATTTTCCCTTTTTGGTACTTACAATAATTACTTTTGAGAGAAAATACCAGGAGGTTTTAAAAAGGCTAGATGAAAACACAACAATACTTTATCACCTCTGTTCTTCAAAAAAAAATTCAGAGACAGGGTCTTCAGAGTTAGACTGAAGATTGAAAGTAAATATTTTAAGCCTCTTCAAGCCTGCGATAACATTCAGTAATTGAGAAATATCAACATTGTGCTTACAATACTCCATTGTGCCTCACAGTTTTGGCCGGTAGGTGAGGTATTTAGGTAAAGAACTGGAGCTTTAAGTAAAGTAGTCAGGATTCTAAATGAAATATGACTGTACAAATATCAATTCCATTGATAATTTTGCTTTGAAAAGCTAGCTGAACAGTTTTTTCTTATGCATATTTTAAACTTAAATAATAAAAACTCTTCATAAGGCGCCTGAAATTTTCCTTCTGAGAAATATGCAGACTCATAAATTAATCATTATTTCTCTTTTTTCATTACTTACATAGTCTAACCAATTCTTTCTCATTGAAACATGAAAATAGTGGAAATAGAACGTCTCTCAGCTGTTACAATAGAGAATAGCTAATCAGAACTTAATATGTTGTTGTTAGCAAAGAGTTGGAAAAACGTAAATATTTGTTCAGTAAATCACTGCACTTGACATAATGAGACATTCAAGACATTGCAGCAGAGATAATTGTACAAAAGCTGTTATTTTTAAAATGTTTTGTATAGTCTGCACTTCCCCTCCCAAAAAAAGTGGCTGTTTCCTTTTTTAGCACTGTCACAAAAGTTGTAAAGTACTTCAGGACAGAATTCTTAAGATGTCATGCATGAGTTTCTTCACTAAAATGTAGTATTTCTATCTTAGTTACTATTGCATACCCAAATGTTCTCAATAGTAAAACAAATTATTTCCTGAGAGCTGGGTTTGATATAGTGCAAGTTAGAAATGGAGTACATTATCAGAAGTACATGATCAAAAGAATATTCATATTGCAGTAAATTATTTACTTGATATAAGACATGACTGTTTCCTGCTATTCATGTAACTGACAAAGAGTTCTTTACTTTCATCATCATTCTTCAACCATAAGGCTCCAAATAAAGTTTAGTTCACACATTTTTTCCAAAAAAAACGGGTAAAAGCATTCTATGTAAACTAAGATTTGTAAATAGTCAATAGAGAAGTGAAGAATAAATTCAGTTGATGTAAAATTATAAGGAGCTTGTGGAGACTGATATAATAGCTGCATCTTGAAGAAAACCGTAATATCTTTACCCTGCACAGACATTGTAGTTTGTTTTTATTACATCATACTGTTACTAAAACTAAAATTTGCAGGCTTTAAATATTTATATAAAATATTCAATGCATTCATCTTAGATAACCCCCCCCCAAAACTCTGTCTCTTTTTCCAGTATTGAGATTAAAAATCTTCACAAATCACACAATTTATCAAATAGGCAAATCCTTTCCTAATGTCAAATATTCAAAGTTATTCCTTTTAAGAATAATGATGTTTGTAATTTACATCAAATAAACCTCTGAATTGTGACATTTGTCCAAGAAAGGAAATGAGATTAGAATCTCACAGATTGGAAGGGACCTCCAGAATTCCTGTTGTCCAAGACATTGCTACAAGTCAGACCGGTCAGAGCAGGTGGTTCAGGGCTATGTTCAGTTGAATTTTAAAGATCGCAAAACCTCCTGAGGTATTTGTTCCACTATTTGAACATCCTCATGGTAAAAAATTCCTTACATCAAGCAGGTCTAGCCTCCTTTTGCAACCTGTATTTTTGGTATCTCATCCTTCTACTGTGAACATACACAGAAAATCTGACCCTGTATTCAACATGGTATCTCAACAGAGTTGTAGTCAGACTTAAAATTTCCTCTTCATTTTCAGTTTTTAAATTGGACAAATCCATTTTTCTCAGTCTCTAATTTCATGTCATACTACACCCCACTACCATATTTGTGGCCCTCTTCTTGACCCACCCCAGAACATCACTGCATTTCTTGCACTGAGAAGTCCAAATCAAACAGACCACACCAGAAAGCATGTCACAGGTGAGAGAGATGCTGAACTCCTCATGACCATCCTTTTCAGACCATTGAGCAGGACTCAAGAAAGAGTGGGACCAGAGCCTGTCTGTGAAGAGTAGTGTCAGAACTGCAGGCTTCAGAATTATTCAAATATCCGTCATTCAACATGGAAGATTGCCCAGGACAAGATGCCTAGACATGAGACATTGCTGTAATTAACTTCTACGAGGAACACCAGATGAAAGATGTCTATCCTGTGTTTGTTAATTTCAGTAAACCTGGGCACTGCTTGCCTCTGCCTTCTTTTCTTCCTCTTTCAAAATTCTTCTTCACCAAAATTTCACCCTGTAAATTCTGTATTCATTCAAAAATTAACTATCACTTTTTGTCTGAGTGTCAAAAATTCACTGTTTAGCATTGACTTTGAATAAGTTAAGCATTGTATCTTCCATGCATGGAGTATCTGAAAGGACTTGATCAGAGGGTATTTGACTCCTACACTGCCTCTCA
The DNA here is from genome assembly GCF_028769735.1 of Zonotrichia leucophrys gambelii. Lineage (NCBI taxonomy): Eukaryota > Metazoa > Chordata > Aves > Passeriformes > Passerellidae > Zonotrichia > Zonotrichia leucophrys. Next base: position 76,805,226 of record NC_088171.1, read on the forward strand.
CTTCAATTTGTGGGTCTCTGACAGGTGCAGTTCTGTACCATTCTAATGGCAAGTTATTCGCAGGAGGCGCAGCGTGTGCATCATAAAGCTGTAACTGGTCACAGACTGTTGCCCATGCCTTTTCCTGCTTCTGGTATTGACTTTCATGAGCTTTAGCTAATGATTTCATTGCAGAGGTGGGTACCTGGGATCTGGTTTTGGAAACTTGTATTAGAGGGCAGCAAGAGCGAGGTTGCACTTCAAAGAATGACAAGGCAGGAGCCAACTCTGACAGCACAGGCAAAACCCTCCCTGCCAGGGCATTGTCTTGTAGCCTCTAAAGAAGGATAAGTAATGTCAGATGGCAAAACCAGCAGGTTCCAACAACAGTCCTGTGATCGTCAACCAAAGGCAAGGTCAACAATTCAGGACTGAGGTTAATCCATGAAAGTTCAGTGACTGCTCAGGGAGAGCTTGAGACAGGATAAGACCATGGCACAACTAGAGCATAATTCAGGCTGTGCCTGATTACTCTGACCTGAATTGGGATGAAGTCTTTTAATTAATTACTTTTTTTTCAAAAGAGACCAGGAATCCATCCTCTTAAAGCCTGATCTTTATCCCTGAGCAGAAATCAAATGGATGGAGGAATAGGCTTTGCATGATATGAATATTTATGATAGCATGTTTATTTGTATTGATGCTTTCTGGCAATAAATTGTTCATATTACTTTTATTTTCATTTTAGGCTATGTTGTCTTTTAAAAGACTAGTGGATGTTTGTAAACACATTCTGTATACATCCATACTATGGCACAAGCTAAGTCCACTACAGAAGATAGAGACAACTCACCATTGCAGAACATGAGGAATAAGATGCTGGAAAGTAGTGCTGTGGAAAGGGACTTGGGGGTCCTGATCAACAGAAAGCTAAACATGGGTCAGCAGTGCCCTGGCAGCCAGGAGGGTCAGCCCCGTCCTGGGGCATCAGGCACAGCATCACAGCCGGGCAAGGGAGGGGATTGTCCCGCTCTGCTCTGAGCTGGGGCAGCCTCACCTCCAGTGCTGGGAGCAGGTTTGGGTGACACAGTGTAAGAAAGGCATTGAGCTGTTAGAGAATATCCAAAGGAGGGCAACAAAGATGGTGAAGGATGTAGAAGGGAAGCTGTATGAGGTGCAGCTAGGGTCACCTGGTCTGTTCAGCCTGGAGAAGAGGAGACTAAGGGGAGATCTCACTGCAGTCAACAATTTCCTTATGAGGGGAAGAGGAGGGGCAGACTCTGAACTCCTCTCTGTGTTGACCAGGACCTGAGGGAATGGTCTGAAGTTGTTTCAGGGAAAGTTTAGGTTGGATATTAGGAAGTTCTTCACCCCAGGGGGTGTTTGGGCACTGGAACAGGCTGCCCAGGGAAGTGGTCACAGCACCAAACCTGACAGAGCTCAAGGAGCATTTGGGCAATGCTCTCAGGCACATGATGTTATATTTGGGTAGTCTTGTAAAGGTCCAGAAGTTGGACTCAATGATCTTTGCAAGTCTCTTGCAAGTCAGCATATTCTGTGATTCTGTAATAAAGCTGCCTATCTCCCAAACAGGTAATTTCTTGTCATAGTAAGGCACATTATATTTGACCTTATTGTCCTTGGCGTTTCTTACAACATGGATCCACCAACAAATTAAACTGTCGCACAGTTTTTAGATATAATTACTGACAGAGTATTGAATGCATATCTAAGAGGACTTGAAATCAACTAATAGCAGTAAGAGCATCTCTGTGAAGGGTACTGAATTGAGCCTTTCCTTGACCTGAGATTTCAGTTCTATAAAATATTTTTATAAAGACAGATTCTCAGTATTGCACAAAGTCCCTCTAAAACAGATGAGGCTCAGCCCTCCAATCCATGCAGAGCTTGATTTTTTCCTTTTGCCAGAGGGAACAAAAGCAGTCACACAAAACTGAGAAATTGCACACTGCTAGTGTGAGTAAATACAAAAGGTACCATTGTTTTTTATTTATAGATGTTAAACCTTTCATTTTCACATCTCTTTTTTAATCAAACTTTTTTCTATCTTTTCCTCTTTTTTTCCTCTTTTTTTGTTGAAGAGAAGTGGATGAAGAGGAAAATGCTTTCCTGTTAATAGTCAAAAGTCAAACTCAGCTTGAAAAGCCATACCTGCTGCTTCACTAAAGAAAATAAATTTTCAGCTCACAGAGAACAAATATCAACAGACAATACAACATCCTATTGGGGCCTAGGGGCCAAGTAATACAAGACAAGATATGAAAGTAAAACACACAGAACCTACAAAAGTTTAGGTTTGTTTTCAAAACAAATAAGCAATTCTATAGATTAATGGAATGCAGTAGAAGAAAAACCATGAAAATCTAAGTAGGAACATGGTGGGTTAGATGTTGGTTAATAGAACTGCTATCTTGGACTTCAAGAGGGCAAACTGTTTAGGAGAAAATGCCCATTGAGAAGCATTCCTGAAGAGCAAAGGAGTCCAGAAAAGCTGAATATTCTTCATGGAGGAAATCTTAAAGTCACAGGAGCAGGTATTCTCTCTGTGCTGAAAAACAAGCTGGCAGGGAAGAAAACCATCCTGAATCCACAAAGAATTTTGGCTGGAATGCCACAATAAAGGACAGTTTGCCTCCTTTGGAAGAAGGGGCAAGCAAAGATTACAAGGACAGCAAGGATTTTATGAAAGGATCCTTCTGACTTGCCTTGCATAGTTCACTTTAGGGGTTACTTATACCTTTTCTTATTTTGCCCTGTGATTTCCACTAACCACTTCTAAGATAGCCAATCTTGGTAATCACCTATATTGTTCTTAATTTCTAATTTCTAAGAAAGATCATTCCATTCCTTTCATGAACTATAACATAATGAAGAACATAAAAAAAAGAATTAATTTAGAATATATGATACAAGTTTAGCTGAAAATAATTTAGTGAGAATTTGTCTTATCACTTACAAGCTGACACCAGTATACACTACCATACACACACACACATACATAGACAGTTTTCAGGATATTATAAATATATAGATTGTGATAATAAGATTAACAGGGAACACAGAAAAGAAAAACTAAGTCCTAGATAGATGTTATTGAACACAATCACTTTCAAATCAGCTTTTCAAATAAATTATTATTTCATTATTAGAATACATTTGAAGCAAAACTTAAATTTTCACTCCCACATATTTTTACACAGAAATTGCAATATATCTCTTTCACTTAATTTTGATTCAAACAAGAATGTGACATTTTCTCCCACCAATCATTGTAAGACATATTGTCAGACTGCATAGAGGAAAGTAAAAAAAAATAAAAAGTGGAAGACTGATGGTTTGCTAAATTTATCTGTATTTCACACTATCCTCCTGTATATTTGCTGCACAAGAACATGCTCAAGGACACGACCACTTAGAATCTCCTTTTAAGCACTGAAATGATACCTTTTGTGAATAGTCTGAATATCTCAAAAAAGACTAAGAAGACTTTCCTCTCTCAGGACTAAGGAACATGCCAAAGAAGGTATCTGGAATAATTACTGTGAATAAAAAGAGGGCAAGGGTAAATTGATGAAAAGGTCTTAGGCTACCTCAGCGCACATCACTGGGAAAAAGAAGTTAGTGCTGGGAGCTGGATTGGACTGGCTGTATAAAGAACCTGGGTATTAAGACATGCAGAAAGCAAAAAAAAAAATTGTTTGATGAGACCCAAATAAGGAGGATAGAAACTATATCAATGGACAATTACATGAGAAATTTAAAGAAAAGTTTGCATGGATTGGGGGAGAAGGAAAACATGTCAAATATGCTCAAATTAGCCTATGTGAGTAAAAAAACAGAAAAGAAGTTGGAAGAAGCAAAATGAGATATCCAAAGTCTGAAAATTACTGAGGCAAGGAGTATGAGCCTGGGGTAAGAACTAGAGCTGAAAAGAGAACAGATGGAAACCATTTGGAAAAAGAGCATACCAATCTCAACCAGCTAAAAGTCTCTGTGACTTCATGAACACAAATTGCAGTATTTTGCAAAGTTAATCCACTATTTCAGCAGTAGGGTTCCATGTGATGAAGTTTTCAGGTAAGATAAAGGGAAGGACATTAGGAGAAAGGGCAAACTGGAAACCAAATGCTTTTAAAATACTTTATTATAAATGAAAAAATAGAATTCTAGCCTTATTTCATTACTTTTTAAATGCAATCTATATTTACAACCACAAATACAGACCCATGTGTCATGTTTTAGACCCAGCTAGCAATCAAGCACCACATAGCTGCTCACTCACTTCCCCTCCACTGGCTCAATGTAGAAGGGAATTGGAGAAGAAAAAGTGGAAAAACTCATGGATTGAGATGAAAATAATTTAATAGGGGAAACAAGAGCCATGCACACAAGTAAAGTAAAACAAGGGATTCATTCCCTACTTCCCACTGGCAGGCAGGTATTCAGCCATCTCCCAAGGGCTCAGTCACAGGTAACAGTTACTTGAGAAGACAAATACCATCATGCCAAATAATTCCCTATTGCTCTTTCTTCCCCCGGGCTTATCTACAGAGTGTGATTCCATATGGTACGGAATATCCTTTTGATCCTTTGGAGTCACCTGTCCCAGCTGTGTCCTCTCCCATCTTTCTGTGCACCACCAGCCTCTACACTGGGAGGGCAACACAAGAAGCAAAAGGCTGTGGCTCTGTGTAAGCCATGTTCAGCAGTAACAAAAACATCTCTGTATTATGCTTTTTCCAGCACAACTTTACAACATATTCTAGTATTACTTTCCATGAAGAATATTAAGTCTATCCCAAAATTATCATCTTTTGTCTTGATTTACTGTGGAAGGCATACAAGAAAGTAAAATCACTCACCTTGGCTTTCAGGTCTCTAGACTAAAGCATTTAGTCTTATCATTTTTTCATCTGTTTCTAGGTATATAGTCTAACCCTTTTGCAACTTTCTTTCTGATTTACTGTCACAGTTATTTTGGAGGTAAGTGGATGAGTTCATCTGCGCCATTTTCCCCTTCCAACTGCTCCTGATAGCTCTCAATGTTCTCATTAAACGTGATGCTTAGTCAGCTGCTCCCTATCTTCAGATGACTCTTCTTTGCATTCATTCTCTTCACCCAGCAAGGTGGCAAAACATGGCACAAGTACAGCTGATGTACAAACTGCTGATAGAGGCAGCTCCCTTCCTGAACATCCTAACTGTGAACATATGGTTCACAGTTTATGTTTTAACATTACTAGCTTGCTACCAAAGTGATTGGAGATAAAAATGATTACAGCTTAATTAGACTATATTTAAATTTTTGTCCTGGAGAATGAACAGAAGCTACATCTTGATTTCTCCTAGTAACAATAACAGAAGTTGCAGCTGCTTCTATTTTTACAGCCAAAGAAACTATTATGATAATTTAATAGGATATTCCACATAACAGAGAAAATGTTCAACTAGTAATAGTTGAACTATTGCAACTTCTAATTGAGTTAGGATATATTGTTTATTAAAAAAAATAGTGACAGTTTAAAGAAGATGTCAGCTTATTAATGTTTGTTCATGTTTTAATTAGCATCTACGGATGCCTGCTCTGTGTGAACTAGAACTTCGATCCATGCTGTAAAAAATAGTCCTCCTAACTGAGAAGTTGAATAGGACCATGCAGAGACTATCTGTATTAAAAAGATCTTTACAACTGGAACAGTGGGGCTTCTTTGCCTTTTATCAATGTTTAATCTCAGAAATCTATTAGGGGCTAGCTGGGTAAAATATAATGCTTGTGATACACTATGAAAACAGGTTAATGATTTTTCTCAGCTTTAAAATTTGTTTCCTCAGACAATAATTCAGTGTTTCCTGGAGAGCACCCTATACTGTCCAGTTTAATTCTCACAGTCATTAGTGTACTGTGGATCAAGGGGATGATTCAAAAAGAAAAATGCCTCAAACACTCACAGGCACTCACCTGGGGACAAACCTTCCCTGAAGGGGAAGGATGATTTTGCAAGTTTCTTTGGAGAGATGATAGCATAATAGGCATGCAGGATACATGTGGCAACCTCATACAGGCCTGAGCTGGTGCACTCAGAGAAGGTTAATGGTCTTGTTAGGATGCAGATTTCTCAGATGTATCTAATTCCATAGAGGTTTTTTTTAAGGTTTTATTTGGACTACTGTTATCAGCAATATCTTCAGAAAGCTATTTTTCCCCATTCTAATGTAAATTTATAATTACTCTTCAGTTCTCAAAAACTTCATGTTTGTATTACAAAAAAAAGAAACATCAGAACAGTTTATGACTTTGTGACTGTGTGACTCCAACCTGCTGCCAAAAACCGAAAAAATAAAAACTATTAACAAACCAAAACAAAACAAAAAAACAAACAAACCAACCAAACAAACAAAAGAAACCCACACCACTGAAAACCAAAAGACCAAGCATAATTTTTTGTTGAAAAACTCAACATTTTCATCCAAAATAGCCATATGGAATTAATATGGAATTAACTTCAAAGCTACTCTATTTTTGTGGAGTCTTGAGAAATAGAATGCTGAAAAATTTGAGAAGGAAATCATCTTGTGACATCAGTGGAGCATATGAAAAAAACACGTCATAAAACAAGAAAAGATCAAACCATATATGGCAAAGCTTTAGTCTTGCCATTTAATGCACTGTATAAAATGACACAAAGGTTATAGCAGTGAAAATGGGATAAGACTGTGTCTGGACCAAAAGTAAGAATTAAAAATATATGCTTCTCTCTTGTTGAAACAATCAGATGTTTGAAAAAATCAGCAGAGCTACTTTGGCTTCACAGTAGCTAACTTCAAAAGACACAGGTTTTTTTTCTCATGTGTAACTTTTGGGTTCACATGCATGGCAAATAAAGAAAGGATTTAATTATAATTAGTTTCACTGAGTAATAAATATGGATTCTTGTGCCATTTTATGAGAGTTTGAGTCACCATTTTTTATCTCCTATGAGGAAAGAAAAATATATATACTGCATTTTCATAGGTGGTGAATTGCTTTGCAGAAATATTTTCATTTCAATTACTGTATATTTATTTGAAAGGATTTTATTCTCAGAACTGACCATTATCTGTTCAGTTTGGTTTTGAGATTGGTTTGCATTCCTAACTACACTGGGTGTTCCTCAGGATGCCATTTAGTATAAGCTCCCTCCAATTCCAATTCAAGAAAAGATTTTAATACTGTCTCCTAGGACAGGCTTTGCATTCAACTTTTTTTAACAAGTTGCATTAATGCAGAAAACAGTAGTAAGGTGAGAAGTAAATATTTATGACTGAAAGTCTACAATTTTTTCTCCCCCAAAATTTTGAAAAAATTACATAGAAGCATACAAGTTAGAAGCAATACCTGTTTCCAGTCCTGTAGAAGAGAATAACATGGAGTGAGATGGAATGAAATGGAGTGGGATGGAATGGAATGGAATGGAATGGAATGGAATGGAATGGAATGGAATGGAATGGAATGGAATAGAATAGTTTCATTTGGAAGGGACCTAAAATGATCATTTAGTCCAATTGCCTGACCATTTTAGGGGTGACCAGAAGCTAGAGCATGTTATAAAGGGCATTATCCAAATGCCAGTTCAACACTGACATGTCTGGGGCATTGATCACCTCTCCAGTGTTTGACCACTCTCTTAGTAAAAAAAATGCTTTCTAAGGTTCAGTCAAAACCATGCCTGGTGCACCTTTGAACCATTTCCATTTCCACACATCCTGTCTCTGGATATGAGGGAGAAGAGATCATCTCCACACCCCGTCCTCAGTAAGATATAGAGAGAAATAAGGTGATGCCTCAGCCTCCTTTTCTCCAAACTGAGTGAATCCAAAGTCCTCAGCTGCTTCCCACAGGACATTCCGTTCAGCCCTATCACCAGCTTTGCTGTCCTTTGTTCCAGACCTTTACATCTGCCTGAAATGCTGGAGCCCAGAGCTATATACAGTACTCTAGATGTCTCCTCCCATGTTTCCACACAACCCCAGTGTCCTCACCAGTGTGGCAGCATGGGAAAGAAAAAGGGACTTGCTATTGTGTAAGCTCTGTTAAGCAGTATCTAAAACATCCTTGAATTATCATGACTGTTCCCAGTAAAAATCCAAAACCTGGCCCCCTACCAGCCACTCTGAAGAAAATGAACTCTAGTGCAATCAAAACCAGCGCACAACTTCATGAATTACATCTGTGTTTTGGCTTTGCCCAACATGGTTTTTAAGAGTAATTTACCTCCTTTCCTTCAGTGTTTCATGAAAACAAAATCAATGTAAGCAATAGTAGGAAAAAAAAGAAAAAAACAAAAGAAACCCCCTAATGAATAGCATTTCTTTTCCCCAGTTTTCACCGTGTTATTTAATTGCCTCCCCAACCCTCATTTCTTTTTTCATTTTAACCCCATCATAAAAATAAAATAAAGAAAAAAATCAGAAAATATAAAACCTAGAAATAAAGCAAAACTGAGATTAAAAGATTCTATAAAGAAAGGAACCATCTGTTACACATGCACAGTTCACTCTGATCATTATAACATGTCTTGCCTCCCAAGACTTGAATGACCTTATCACGCATTTACATCCTCCATGGAGTGATAAGAAAATAAGAATTCTATGCCTCAGAGGGATCTAATAAAAAGCACAATCACAGACTAAACAAATAAACAAGGAAAAATCCTATTTTCCCAATCTACTGCCCATTGGTAAAAGAGATTTTGATTTTGGCATTTGTTTATTTTTTTATTCCCTTCAACTCATATATATATATAACACTGACATATAGATTCTGCTCCACTGAATGATATCCATATGAAAAGAGGTATACAAGCAAATAAAATTATTTTACACATGGGGATGGACACACTTCAAATACATTGCCACTTTCAACAGAAGCAATACACTCTGTTGCTAAAAATATTTGGGGATGTTATTTTCTTTAAAAAATTATTACCTCTATTGTGACTACAATTCATTGCAAAATGCCTACAGCTACTGGGGAATATACTGTTATCTAAATGTTGCAATACAGTGAAGTTTCTTTCAAATTCTAGTGCTCTTGGGTTTCACACTAGCCAGAAGGCAATTTCAGTGCAGAGCAGCAGATCACAAAATGTGATTCTACTTCTAGATCTTATATCACCTGGTAATAAAAGCCCACACCATACAGTTTCTTTACAAGATTCTTAACTGAAAGATACTAAACCTTCTCGTACAGCAAAATGATCCATGGAATGTAGTTTGTATGACTATTTGATCCAATGTCAAGCTAGTAAAGTTGATAAAATTCTCTGTTATTTCCAAAGGCCAGTCTATTTCATGTAAATGTAGATGGTCTAGGTTTCCCTAATGGAAACTTTTATGTGAAAATGAACATTTTAAATGCAACCCCTAAATTCTAAATTATGGGTATCAGCTCTGACAAAAACACCTCTCTGTGGCCTCAGCAGGCAATTATTATCACATGTAATGGTAAAGTCCTTTTGAGGTTTAGTATCAGTGTCAGAAGTGGCAGTGTTAACCTTATAAGGAAACCATATTGCTAAAATATAAGGTAGTCTGAGAACAGTAAAATAATTATGGCTTAGTCTATAAGGGAATGTGACAAGTTTCATGCATCTGTTATTTCTCAAAGTGACAATGTGGAAGAGGACCTTGTTATATATGTTCTTTCTTCCATGCCTCTGCTTATTTCACTCTCTGTGAACTGGCAAAGCAAATGATGAGGATAAACTTGCTCTGCATACTGGCATATAAAACCTCTGCCCCCTATCCTTTGCTCATGCCTGCCCTATCCTTCATTCTTCATCTATTAAATGGGTATTATTTTTCCGTGTTTACTATCACTTTCTGACAGATTCAAAGATATTGCTTTTACTACAACCAGGACAATTGCTTTATTACGGAGTGGTAATAATTTTTAAGAACAGTAAAATGACAGTGGTGTGTTATCCAGGAAAAACAATGCAGGCAGAGTGATTGGCCAAAACTAAAGACCTATTTCTTAGAGCAGTTATCAATAAGTAGTAAAACAAGGATCTTGTTGGAATATATGATATCTTCATGGATTATTCTAGGAAAAAAACCTAACAATGTGAGTACAAAAGCACACTGAAGCTAGAGGGAAGTCATTAAAGAATACCTAATTTTTTTTAATTTTGAGCTTTGTGCTCAGAACTGGTATGGCTTTCTTAATACTCAACACATTTAAAGCTTTTATTATTTATTCATGCTATAGCATGATCCTTCAGAGTCTTCCTAGGATTCACAAAAGGCTGCTTGTTAAACAAGAAGCAATAACCTACTGATCTCTAATGAGGGAGAGGATACACAGACTGTCACTAAACACATCAAAAAGAAATTAAATCCACAAGCTAATTAAATAAGAGTCTACAAATAAACAGAGGCAGACTAAGCTAGGTTTCAAAAGAAAATCTCTGTGTAGTGCATTCATTCTTTCAGCATATTTGTTACCTGAGTAAATATGGCATTCTTCAGACTCCATTCATCTTCTGTCTGACTAATGAAATTGCATGCAACAAACCAAGTTAATTACCCTTGCTCCATAGTAACCCTGGGAATAGCCCCAGGAAAGTACCTGAGGTTTTCATTCAGTACGATAGGACCGCAAAAAAAAGGGTTGGTAGAATAGCTGTTTTTGGATTGCTGTCAGAAATACTTTGACAAATCAAAGCATTAATCCTGCTTATTGCTTTTCACTCTCGGGCAGCACATTTCACCTCTGGATGAAGATTTGATCCATAGGTTTTTAAAAATCCATTAATTCAAACTTATTTAATGTGCACTCAAAGTTTTTCTGTCTGACCGTTTGTTCTTTTAGTAGAAACTTTTTCTATTAGAGACCGTCTGGAACACAAGGTTGCCATTGCATCAAAGGCTTCAGGTCATGGCTCTGTCTGCTAGCAAAAGGATATTTAGATTGCATTTTTCCTCAGAAAAGATAAAACTTACACGTACTTAAAGGAGTCCAAAAGCTAAACCTGGAAAGAAAATATAGTGCATATTTGGAGTGGTGGTAATGTTACAAAAATCTTCAGATTTAACATTAAAATACTTCAAGAAGAGTTACAGTGTTTTACTTTTAGCATACTTCCTAAATTTTTTCAGAGAAATGGGCACTTCAAAAGAGAAGGAAAAATCCTATACATGCAGGTAGCTCTTTTTTGTTGGTGTTGGTATTTGTTTTTGGTTTTTTCCTTGTTTGTTTGTTCTTCATCACTCATTGACCATTTTTCTAAGACCACTTATTCCCATTTGTAAAAACACAACAGCACCTTGGCCATTCAGAGATAAATTCGAAATTGTCAATTCTCCATTCCATGGCATAAATTCATAAACCTGATATTTATTAGGGATACCATTATTTTCATTTATACTGAACACAGCTTCAGAACATGGCGTTGAATGTAAACAGGAGGCGTGGAATGACTAAAAATGTAGCCTATATTCAGACAGGAACAAGGCTAACAAAATATTTATAGATGCGAATAAGCTTAAGGAAAATGTAGCCTATATTGAGCAAGAGATGAGCAAGGCTAACAAAATATTTATTGATTCAAAGAAGCTTAAGGAAAAAAAAGCTTTGAAATATAAAGTAAAGAAACACTCTCAAACAACTATATAAATTACACTGTATTTGACAAAAATTGATCTCTAAATCTGAGAACAGTAGAATAGAAGAGTAACCCAGTAACAAATAGGGTATGAAAGCCAAAGCACTGTTGCCAGGTTTGGAAATTGCTGCAATTTAATGACATTCCAGAAGAACCTCAATAGATCTAGGGAAGCCTGGTCTGCTGATGTGTACCAGCAGAAGAAATAGAAACTCTACGCATGTTTTGCAGCAGTTAGGCAATATCTTCATTCCCAAGAGTCTGCTCTGAATATTACTCTGACTGAAATGTAATTCTTCATCCCATATTGCTGTGGGTTTCGTCCAGGTTCTTCTTAACTATTGATATATTGTTGGTTCCTTAGTGAGCATTTTGAAAGGTTGATCACTGATTGCTTTGTACATATTACAGCAGAAAATGAAGGCTGAGTGAGACATATATTTTTATATCAGCCCTCTATTTTTGTCCCAAATTATGTTAATATACTGATATGTACTTTGGTGAATGAACTTTATCAATTAGTAATACAGCATTTCTTCGGTCACATATTCTACTGCTTTTCACTTACATTAATAGTGCTATCCAAAATTACTCCAGTTTACTGTTTTATAACGCCAACTGTATTATTTTCCCATTTGTTTCTACTTTATTGTGTTGAAATGTCTCTGTTGTCTTTCCAGGCTGATAATCATGCATACAGTTGTATTGAGAAAACAAGAGAGTCAACAGACATCCACACATCTATAATCATGATGTGCTGATGACACAGAGAAGCCATGCAATGAGAGTGACTCAGTTAATTCAGCAAACTAGAGACTGTAAAAAGCATATAGTAACAGATTTTAGTCAAGTAAGTTAGGAAAGTACTCATAAAGTACATGAAAATACCTGATATGTGAATAAAATTATGGTTATTTCATCACTGAAAGAGCATGAAAAGTATCATAGTTTACACAGGGATGTTTTTCAACAAATCATACTGTTACCTAATCAACACACAAGAAAGAAAATAAAAGCTAAAATGTTTAGCATGTTGTATCAAAGCCTGGAAAGAGAAATTTTAATTCCTTTCCTCAGATGGTTAAAATAAATTGCCTTAAATAAAATTTGTTCATATTGAAAAAATGTGTCAAAATGAGATATCATAAATTGTATTGACTGCAAAATTCACACTTTCAGCCTATCATGACTTCTAAAAAATTTCCCACTGTTGATATAGCTGGGGTGAAATCTCTCCTACATAAAGCAGCACAGGAAGGACAGAAAAAGAACTCAAATGCAATTTTGTTGAAATATATGAGAAATCCTTCCTTATTCACTTTGATAAGACCATGATTAAGAACAACATTGTGTCAGACCCAAAGGGGAAAAAATATCTGTAATACTGCTGTGATAAAGTATACTGCCACTGTTTCCCCATTAAATATGTGCAAACATAACTCTTCCTCTGTGATATGAAGTTGAAAATTAGCTTTCATGTCAGTGCTACTAAATCAGAGTAGATTTGTAGCAAGCATAGAATGTCCAAAAGCTTAATTAGTTCACTCACTATTAATTGAAAATACCAAAGGAAATGGGTTTCCAGTGACAGAACTCTAAATTTCCAAACTCTCTGCAGTTTTACTGTATCAACAAGTTCTGCCGAGTTCTGCAGTGGCCACAGTTCAAAAAAATTTAAGAGAATTTGTTAATGGGCATTTTGGAAGATTTGTCACTGCTTTGTATATATTACAACAGAAAATGAAGGCACATGGAAAATAAGGAAGTGACTGGGGACAGTTGATGGGTTTCAGCAAGGAAAAGTCATGCCTGAAAAATTGGGTGGCTTTCTATGATGGGACTGGAACACTGGTGGATGAGAAAAGAGAAATTTACCTAATTTATCTGGTCTCGTGCAAAGCATTTGATGCTGTCTCACTTGCCATTCTTATCCCTAAAGTGAAGACACATGGATTTGACAGATGGGACACAGTAGATAAGAAATTGACTGCATGGTCACCCTCAAATATTTGCAGTCAACGGCTTGATGTCCAAGTAGAGACCAACAGTAAGTGACATTCCTTGGGCATTGTTATTAGGATCAGCACCATTTAGCATCTTTGTCAGTGACATGTACAGTGGGATTGAGCTCATTCTCAGTAAATTTGCTAATGACACCAAGCTGTATGGTGCTGCTCACATGGTGGAATGAAGGGATGCAAAATCCAGAGGGACCTTGACAGGTTTGAGAGGTGGGCCTGTGAAAACCTTACAAAATTCAATGAGGCCAAGTGTAAGGCCAAGGTCCTGGGTCGGGACAACCCCAAGCACAAATACAGGCTGGACAGAAAGTGGATGGGGAGCCTGGAGGAGAAGGACTTTGGAACGTTCATGGATGAGAAGCTCAACGTGACAGACCAATGTGCGCCTGCAGCCCAGAAAGCCAACTGCATCCTGGGCTGCATCGAATGCAGTATGACCAGCAGGGCAAGGGAGGGAATGGCCCCTCTACTCTGCAGTTGTGAGGCCCCACCAGGAGTGCTGCATCCAGCTCTGGGGTCCCCATCAGGGGAGGGATGTAGATGTTTTCGACTGAGTCCAGTAGACGGTGACAGAGATGGCCAACAGGCTGGACCACCTCTCCTTTGAAGACAAGAGGAGAGAACTGGAATTATTCAGCCTGGAGAAAAGAAGGTTCTGGGGAAACATCATATCACCTTCCAGTAACTGAAGAGACATTACAAGACAAGATGGAAACTTTGCAAAGGTGTCCTATAGCAATAGGACAAAGGGGAATGGCTTCAAACAAAAAGAGGGTAGATTCACATGGGATATCAGGTAGAAATTCTTCTCCTGGAGGGTGAAGCAGAACTGGAAGAAGTTGCCTAGACAAGCTGTGGATGCCCCATCCATGGAAGCATTAAAAAGGACAGGTTAGATGGAGCTTTGAGAAAACAGATCTAATGGAAAGAGTGCCTGCCTATAGCAGGGGTGTTGAAACTACGCAATCTTTATAGTCTCTTTCAACCCAAATCATTTAATAATTCTATGATAGAGTACTTTCTTCAGGAGGAAACTTAAAAATATGACAGCCATCGGCTGTTTAAGCATAGGAAGGTTACTGACAAATATGTGAGATCCTTTAGCGAAAATGAATAACCTATCGAGAAAATGAAATAGATTCGGAGAATGTTGAAAATATGTTTAAAAAAGGCAAATTAGGAAACTTTTTCACTTGTTTACAGCACAGCAGTTCATTAGGAGAATGCTTATTTTTCTGAAGCAGCTATCAGTTTGCTGGTAATGATTCCCAGGCGAGCAGGAAGCAGACTCATTTCTACATTAAGAGAAAGCAGTGATGCCGTGGTGAAATGGTTTCTACACAAGAACAGTATTCACATGATATAATAAAGCACTGTGTGATCAAAATAGAGCTGAATGCATTTAAACCTGGTTAAGCCATAATTAATGTGTATTAAGACAATTTGTATTCTTTTTAGATGTCAATCTTTCTGTATTATAAATTCAAACTGAATGGAAGCAATGAAATCAAGTTTTTTCAGATGATAGATATTAACACATAATTGAAAATTAAACAAGAAACTTTAATAGTGTTTCAGAAATATGCCCCTTCTCCATGCTGTACCCTCCTCAGCATGCTGTAAATTTAAAGATTCTTATTTAAGTCTTTTAGTTCTTATATAAAAATCTGGAGTGGCCTTTAATATTTATCTGTGTTCTAACAGACTAAATGTGAACCTTAATTATATATCATAGAATCATAGAATGTCCTGTTTTGGAAAGGACCAAGGCAGGACAAAAATCATCTAGCTCCAAAATCTAGCAACCAAAAATCATCTAGTTCCAAATCCCCTGCCACAGACAGAAAGCCTTCCATTAGACCACATTACTGAGAGCCCCATCCAGCATGGTCTTGAATGCCTCCAGGGATGAGGAGTCCACAACATCCCTGGGGAATCTGTTTCAGTGCATCCCCACCCTTACAGTAAAAAATGAATTCATAATATCTAACCTCCAACTATCTTCCTTTGTCTTAAAGTCATTACCCCCTATTCTATGACTACATGCCCTTGTGAAAAATTCCCTCAACACATTTCTTGTAGGCCCCCTTCAGGTACAGGAGGGCTTTTGTAAAGTCACTCTGAAGCCTTCTCTTTTCCTGAATAACCCAAATGATTTCAGCCTGTCTTTATAGGAGAGATGCTTGCAGCCCTAGGATCAACTTAGTGGCCCTCCTCTGGACTCATTCCAGTAGGTCCAAATCTTGTGTTGACCCTACTGGATAATTTAATTTAATCTCACACTTGTTATTAATCTTCCAGTTACTGCTTAAATCACTCTGAAGATCAAGGAGATGCAACAAGTGCCTTCAAATAAACAGAACCTAAACAATACAGACTTAGGTGGCATATCAGAAATCTGAATTAGGTTCTGAGACAGGAAGAAAAGATGTCATGTGATGCTCAAAATGACAAGGGCAGTTAAAAGGCCAAAATATGAATACAAGTGTGGGAGTTATTTTCAATTATCAATTTTTATAGGGCATTTTTATTTACTCCTGTATTATACAATATATGGACCCAGATAAAAATATCACAATTATGTATCATTCACAGGTAGCTTATAAAAAGGCATTCATCTCAGCATATTCACTGACTAGTACTTGAGTACCACTTCCCATGTACACTATTCAAGTGCACTATTATGTGTTTGGTAGTATTTTCAGAGCATTGTTACATTCCTTCCAAAGAGAAAGCTGTTTTAGAATTCCAACTATGCAGCACTATCATGTATTTAGCTTGTTTTGAAAAAGCATAACCTCTAAAGAATGAAGCTATGCATCCTTATTCTTACAATCTATTATGTTCCATCAGGTCATCACACAGGTATTTTATTTTTATGTCATGAATATGAACCAGGATTCATATTACACAGAAATTTTTTCAGCATCATATATTCTATTTTATCAATTTAACAATGATTACACTTTTGGAAATAAAGTGTATTGTTGCTTCACGTTAAAGCTTAACATCTCAAGTCAGCAATGCTGTAAGAGCTATGGCACCAATTCATCAACAACAAATGAGAAACTCTCATTTGGGAATATGTAGGGATAAGCAAAGTCCAATTAAACTATAAAAGGGAGTAATCATATTTAAAATGAAAGTTTTGAAATAGAAAAAAAAAGATAACAATCCTTAATAAAAAAATCAGATTATTATTATTTACATTTTTAGGCAAATATACATTTTGACTTACAGGGACTTTTAACACAAGACAGTCAAAAAGAATGCAATTATTTTTATGATGGTTTATTTCATAAAGTTGAGCTGTAGCTCTAAGGAATTCTTAGCACTTGGCTGTTATGTCTGAAGGGCAATTTGGGCCACCTTGGATTATATTATGATTCTGAATCTCTTATTTTGGTTTGCAATTCCTTCCCTTGCTGCAAGGCTGGGAAACTTACATACTAAAAAGATCTTAAGCTTGGTAGAAATTATGGAAGTATTTTTTCAAGTAACATAATTTACTTGTGTTTTATGTGTTTCCATTGAACATAATACACACAGGCAATTCACTTTCAATATTTTCAGTGCCTTAATTGAACTGAAGAATCTCCTAGAAATTTAAAATTCTACCAGCCATGTTATATATAGTGAAAGTAGTTTGCCTTCTTCCACAAATTCTATATGTTAATCTCATTTTCAGTACTGTTAATCTAATTAATTTTTAGTAGATGGTTTTGTAAGGCTAGCTGTTTTGAGGGGTTTCTCATATGGTTTATATTTAACATGGAATCACACAGGTGTTCAGCTTCTATTTCATTTTACGGTATTATACAGCTTGAATGCAAACAGGAAAAGCACAGCTGGAGCGAGCAAGAGCAGCCAAGTAGTTCCGATTCACGCAAATTACTCAAGATGAAACAGCCCTGAGGTGATGTTGTTTGAATTCTTTATGGGGCTCTCAAAAGTGACAGATGCCTGCAGGCCTACAAATTAGAAAACCTGGATCTGCTTCTAGAAAAATCACAATTTTTGCCTTCTTGTAGTCTAGTCTCAAGAAAAAAGTAATGCATATTCAGCTAGTCAGATGGAAAGTTGTAGGTCTTTGAAAGGACCAAATCATAGGCTGCAGTGACCACCACATGTCTTAAAGTTTCTTTGCGCTGTAATGACCTCTTAAGTTTGCTGTTCTCTTTTTATTCTGGTCTTTCTATGTATTGAATTAAGTGAAACAGGTAAAATTCGAAAACCACTTTCCTTGAATTTGAACTGGGCTTAAATATGACTGATGTGTATACCTGATGTGTGCAAGGTTTTGCCTTATAGGAGATATGCATGGAAATATATTAAAGTGATTCTACTTTAAGACTGTATGAGGCATAGTATCCCACTGCAATTTCTGAAAGTTTGCTTAGACCAAGTACAAGGAACTCTTATTCGTCCTAGCTGTAAGACTAAATCACCAGATTTGTGTCTGGAAGACACAGAATATCAATAGATGATACTTTAACTTTGTTTTTGAGTGCTGCTACAAAAAGGGGCTTTAGCCCTGCCCCAGACCCACAAGCCAAAATGTCTCCTACTGGCTCAAGTCAGCATCAGCCTGCTTGAGGCCTCACCTGGACATACCTATCCCACAGGATTCTAAGAGCTTTTAACCTCCATGCTCCCATGTTTGTTTTTTTTCCTGAGAAAAAGTACTTTAACACATCTTTCTTAACTTTATTTGTCTTTGATGGGTAAACCTAATGGGCAGTTCAGGAATAATAGAATTTTACCACCTGTGGCCACAGTTTAGCAATTCTAGATAGTTTCATATGACTGTAGATAAAAAGCCTCTCATAATAAAATATCATTAGAGTTTTTCTACAGTAAGCCAAAAGTCTTAACGCATTTAGTAATGTTTTACACCCATTTTTTGTTTGTGAGCAAATTGAAGCAAATGAATGTGCCTACCCTCGCTCAAAAGTTGACATCTTCAGAAAAAATTTTGTCTGAAAAATTAAGGAAAAGTGCTTTAACTATCTCATATAAGCTAATATTGATTGTTGCTCAATAAAAATATTTTTTTAATGAAAGGGCAAGCCTATCCTTCTAAGCTAACATGGAAATAACATGGAAATAATTCTGTGCATAAATATTTAAAAACTTCTATGTGTATGGAAAGAATTTCCAAATTATCATTTCAAAAGCTGAAATATCAGCATGAATTAAAATTCTAAAAGAAGAAAGAAAGAAGACATCTATGGGATACAAACTCTTTGGAACTAATTCAATAATTCTAAAGTAATTAGAATGTCTTCTCTCTTGGAAAGCAAAGCATGGTAAGCTACCTTGGCCACTTTATTAGTGATGAGCATATAATCAGGTACAATAAAACTGAAAAAGCTTTATTAAGGATTCCAAATATGAAATATTGAAATAGTCTGGGGTGTCATTTGCAGGGATGTACCAAGGAACAATCTGCTTCTTCTACTACAGACATTTTCATAATCATTAAATATTTCTTTTTTTAATTGAAAATTTCCAAGGAATCTTTCCAGTCTTTCTTCAGTATGGTGGAAATTACCTAGTTTGATTTTTCTTAGTGTTTCAAAACACTTTAGTGAGACTTTTCTGTTCTGATCATATGGCATAAGTATGAACACTTCTAAATTCTTTTAACAACTGAATTCACAATAAGTTGAATAGATGGGTACAAGATTAGTGTGTTGGTTGCTTTGTTTTTTTTCAAACTAAGAGCAATGCTAGACTTTTATTTGTCTTTCATTCCTTTCACATCTTTAAAATAGCTGTAGCTTCTCAGAAAACGTATTTGAGGAAGACTTTTCTGGCTTGATTTAATAAGCTGCTGCAACTATAAAATGCAGTTACAAAACTGCTGAACACAAAAGGGAGCATGAGGTGAAGACCATGGTGAGGAATGTGGGCTGTCCCATTCAGCCCATGGAGGTTAATGGTGGAGCAGGCATCCAGCTGCAGCTCCTGGAGGACTCCATGTTGGAGCAGGTGGATGAATGAAGGAAGCCATGGGATGTCCATGATGGAGCAGATTCCTGACAGGACCTGTGGCCTGATGGAGAGATAGGATCTAACACTGGAACAAGTTTGCTGTCAGGAGCTGTGACCCTGCGAGGAACCCACGCTGGATCAGTTTGTGAAGAACTGAAACCAGTGGGAAGGATCCCCATTAGGGAAGCTCAGGTGGAAATGCCTCCCACAAGAGGGACCTCGTGCTGGAGCATGGGGAGAGCGTGCAGAAGGGGGAGTGGATTAGAAAGCATGTATTGAACTGACCAAAACCTCAATTTCCCATGCATGTGCGCCACTTGGGGCATAATGGCAGAGAAGTCAGATGTGAAGCTAAGCCCAGGAAGAAGAGAAGGATGGGAGGAAAGCGTTTTAATATTTGATTTTACTCCTTATTGTTCTGCTTTTATTTGCTTGATAATAAACTAAATTAATTTTCTTGAGTTTGTTTTGCCCATGACAGTAATGGCTGAGTGATCTCTCCTTATCCTTATCTCAACCACTGAGCTTTTCATTGTATTTTCTCTCCTCTGTGGAATTTAGAAGGGGAGTGAGTGGCTTTGGTGGGCACATGATTCCCAACCACGGTCAAACCATGACACTCCTTAGAAGATTTCTGTAGGGTAACGGTGACTTAATTAGATCCCATAACAATTTCTGGTGTTTGAGAGATCTAATTTATTACTGTAAATTGGTGAATAGTTAATCTTGTTTCTCCAGATGAAAAGTCTTTTAAAATAAATATTTTACCTCCAGAGGATTACATGCAACCATTCAAGGTGTTCCTTAAAGTGTGTTTGTAAATTATTGATAAATGTTTGTGTAATGGCCTGTTTCTATCTATATACAGTTTGCATATAGAGAATATACCAATGTATGGATAAATAATCAGTATGCAGTCCCTTGCAGTTTTTTTTCAGAGATCAGTGTAAAGAAGTGACACCAAGCAGGGAACAAGGATAAATTTTTATGGAAGCTGAGAACAAATCTAAATTTCTTGTCAAATATATTTGTTTTTCCACTTTTTTTTGTTTGTTTGTTTGGTTTGGCTTTCTTTTCTTTTTTTTTTTTTTTAAGAATGTAGAGACAGTTTATTATCTGTTATTTTTTTGTCACTGCTGTTTGGCTGTAGGCTTCAATTTAGCACTGCATCACTACTTCATATTAGCCCTCCAGCAGACCTAGCTGAACACAAATACCAATCTCAACAAATCTAGCTGAAACAACAGAGGAAAAGAAGAGAGAAACTTCCAGACCAAAGTGATCCCAGTCTCCAAGACTATAAACAACAAGCTAACTCAACAAGCTAGCTTGAAGAGCCAAAGAAGAGTAAAAAGAAGGAAATCAAAGGCAAAGGAGGACCAAAATACTGTATTGCACCCAGTATGATACCTTTCCAACATGGTTGCCCATGGACTATGGCAGATTAGGAAATACTGCTTATTCTATTGTGAGAAGTAGGGGACATAAAGCTTGTACAGTATCTTATTATTTCCCAGCTGCTATGTTAGCTCAGTAAGATCACAAGAAACTTGAAAGTTGTCATAATTTACATTTAAGGGAACAGCTTGAAGATAGTCTATTCAGTTTATTCATTCAGGTCCTTCCTAATACCCTAAAGCATATTACCTGCTACTCTTCTGTAGCAAAGGTGAGAGTTTCTCTGTTATATCCTCCCTGATGCTGGAACTGAAATACATGAATAACAAGATGTCCAGTATTTTAGTGGTGACAAGCCTTGCTACCTTCCATTCAAAAGGTAGATGTTCTCTAAGAATATTTTACTTTTGAAACAGTTATTTTTTCATGTGCATATCAGTCAGCAAAAGCCATGGTATTGCTGCATTCAAACATATCCTCATGTTGAAGTTTTCAATTCACCTGAAGAAGTAGGAAACTGACACTAATATTCCATAACAATCAAGATTTTTAAGAATCCACAAGTCAGTGATGTGAATAAAACAAAATTGTTTTCCCACACCTCTTTCCCCAGTACATTATAAATATTTTTTAGTTTAAAGCACTAAAATAGAAAGAAGAAAGAATTATCCTGTAATTGCAAGAAAATTACTAGTTTAATCTAGCAAGTTTCATTGTTTAAACTTTATTGTAGTCCATTCTTACCCTCCCATAATTCATCTCAGAAAGGACAGAGACCCTGTTCAAGCCACAGAAACACAGATATGAATTGTAATAATTCTTTGTATGTTGATGATGTTCAGATTTGAATTCCATTTGAGTTAGCCTGTCTGTCACTGTTTTCCTGATATTAATATCCAGTTAACATTTCTTCTTGTATACTGCAACCATAAACTCTCTGACAGGCAGAAATATGTGTAGTGGAATATTGGGGAAAAAAATAGATGAAAAAGCTCAACTGACACTGAGAAAACCTCTATGTATTGGTGCAGCTTTAATCACAACAGATGACCTCTGGAAGCATTTTAAAAACCCTTTAATTCTGTGAGCTATGATTTTATACTTCTGTTTTAGAATATTTCAAAATTGACTCACATTCTTTCAAAGACTTGATAACAATACTGGAAAAGGAAGGCAAATTGAAAAGGTAAAGATAATATTCACGTTTGGTTATGGACAAATAATATGAATTAGTCACAAGTGCATGTTTTAGTTCTTAGCATTAAATTTGTCACAATTTCTTTCGTTGGAGTTCCTCGGATCTTATAGTGAGTGCATCACAGAAATATCAAACGTCCAAAAAAACCTGCAAAAATGTTTTTCTTTCTTCTACTCACTGAGTGAGCACTTGATGAGATGGAGACAAAAGGGCCAAATCTAAATCTGTGATGATGGAAAGGATAAAAGTTCATTATGGACATAATACCCTGAAATAAGATTCCCAGTAATCTTTCCACAGCAAGTGATATGCCTTACATACATATAACAAAAAAAAATATTTTATCTTTAGTACTCTTTCCATTCACTTTCTCCTTTGTCAGTATGTATGTCTTTCTTTTTGTCTGTTTGCTGCTGGGTTTTGACAGTGAATTAATCACCAGCTGTGACGCAGTCATCTGCAGTCTGTGGTGCAGACTCAGATGGCCTAATTTCCACCTGGGGATTTTTCCAGCAGTCTTCTACTGGTTTAGTGCTTCTAAAAGACTGGAGCAAGTCAACAGAAGGACACTGCAGCTGGAGTGGAATCTGAACCTCAGTGCACTTCTGCATAGAGATTTGATTTCTATTTGATTTCCTTCAAAGCTGTGTTAACATCATTGCACCCACAGTTCCCATGAAACAATTTCAAGAAACCTGAGCCCACCAGAAGCATCTCCTACTCTAAAGGATGTTTTCAGAGGATATTTTCAAGGCCAAATTCCCTTCAGTATGCAGCACAGTCTGTCTTCTACTTTTACTAGAGACAATTAAAACAGACATAAACATGCCTTTTTTTTCCGTTTCATCCTATTCCTCTTTGTTTGTAATAAGACAGAAAGTATATTTCATCATATCTAAGAAGAAAGTTTGTCTTAGGTAAAAATTCCATTCTTTTCCAAAGCTTTCAGCATTTGATTTCCACTAGCTGAATTGGATCCTTTACATTCCTCTCAACCCCAGAGATTGTTAAATTGTTACTTCTTTTTGTGCAACATTTGTAAAGATTAAAAAAAAAAAAAGAATGAAAAATAAAGAAAAAAATAACCGCCAAACACCAGAAAACTACAAAACCCCACAAACCAACCCCAAATAATTGCAGAACAGGATTATTGTACTGCATATATTTTACTGTTTGCAGAATTCCATAACTAAATCCAGTTTCTGAATTCCCAGGATCTAAACACCAGAACACAAAATACAGAGAGACATTTGATGAGACTGCAACTCATATTCCTTACTCAGCTACTAGAGGATATATTTGAATTACTGTACCCAGATGTTTTCTGAGTACCTTGGAATCCAGGTGCTTGGTCCCCTTTCTGTAACAAACGCAACAGAGCTTTTTTTTTTTTGCTTCTGGCTTAAAAAGGAAACCTGAATACACAAAACAGATGCAGCCTGTTACATGCACTAATTTCATTTGGCTTCCAGTTATGATTTCCAAGAGTTTACTGGAAATATGATTACAGCCAAACCATAACCTAATGCCTTGAGTGGTTTCTCTGCCACTTCTTTACATATGGAAGAAAATACATTTTTCTCCTTGTTCTTTATCTGTCTCGCCTATGTGAACCCAAATCTTGTAAGTGCAAATATGTCTGATTGCAATGACACCAAGTGCAAAATGAGAAGAACAATGGGACCACACAGACACTTGCAGCTAATCTCCCACATAAGTGTTTCTGGGATGTAGGTCTTAGACTGTAAACAGTTCAAGGCAGGAATGCTCTCTTGACAAGGTGCACATTTGCCTAAGGTAGAGGATTTAATTCAGACTAAGCATCACTACTACCAGTCACTAGTAACAATGAATCTTATATTTATAATTACATGGAACTCAAAACTGTGCACCTGTGTTTGGACAAATCTAATTTATTTGATAATCATCTCTGTTGGTATTATTAAGAGTTCTTTGTAAAGGTCAGGCAGGACATAAACTCATTTAAAACCCCTGTTCACTTTAGTTTCTTTTATTTCCCCAGAGGCAGGAATGAATTGCTCACAATTTTTAGCTTTTCATTTTGCCTGAGTAATAGGGAGAACACATAACAGAATGTTTTATTGCTTTTAGACATGAGTCTAACATTCTTGCAATTTTTTTTTTAAACGTATAAAGCTCTATTAAAGTAAAATGCATGTTTTCATTCTTTGATGTATGGACGGTATCAGCTAATTACTCCTTTGTAGTCAAAGTAAATTTTTAAGAATGTCATAGGTTATACTTCATTCATCTGTAACCTTGCAGCTTATTTTCTGCTGAAACAGAGAACAAGTGAGGCCTTTTTTCCATCACAGTCATTGTTCTGATGGTTAAATTGTGTGCATGGAGGAAAGTAATGTTCCTTGTTTCAAAATTCATGCGTAAGTCAGATTCTTGGTAGGTGTTCTATGTACTACATTGCTCCACATTTTAAGCTCTTTTTCTTTCTATACAGAAGACAATTACTTCTCTTTTTTGTCAAAACAGATATTTTGGAAATTTTTTTAACTTTCACTTTTCTCTTTGACTAAATTACAATGATTTTCATGTGTATATAGAATTTTATCTGTTAAAATTAAATAAAGCTTCCTTAAAGCTTATGAAAACCAACAGATTTACAGTGAATGTAAAGCAGTTGAATTTATGAGTTTGATCAATATTTTAAAGACAGGAATATATCTTCTCCCTCAGGCTACGTCAACTCTGTACCCTTTGCACTTACTTTCTTTTACATACCATTATCAAAACAAAGTAGGGTTATCAGTGGTCAGAGAAATTACTCCTGTTGTTTTCTTAGTGTTCAGATTTCACATGCTTTAATCATTAATTGGTATAAACTATTTTGTTAACCTTCCAGCAGTCTTAGTAACTGGATCTTTTTTTCTATTGTCTGAGTCACTTTAATGCTTCTTTTCTGAGTTTCTATTTTCACACCTCTTCTGCCATTACCTTTTGTGTTTGCTTTTGTTCAAGACCTGAGTTGTAACAGTTTGACAGACACTTTATCATTTTAGCCCATCTGTGATGAATGGAGCCCCGATAAACATATCAATTTATTGATATAGAACAATACAGGCTTTCATTTTAAACCAGTGGTGCATTTTATAGTTGACATGTACTCTCTGTGGAGGCACTACCCCATCAGTTGCCTTCAGTTTCCCTTTCTAGTGTAGATAAAACAGGTTTCAACATAAAGTGCTTTGAAAAGCAGTGGACTGCTGCTTTGACCTATGGATGCCCTGCAGTCCCTAGATACTGGAAAACACAAAGACCTACAAAGGATTTGTTTCAGTTTATAATGATAGCAGAGAGCACTCACTTCATTTAGGCTTGATAGTCCATCGTCCCTGCTTATATTTTGTCATTTTTGTCAGTTTAGGTCTCCCAACTTCATACTCAACAGAGCTTAAGTAAAGCTCAAGGTTTAGAAGATTGTAAGCTATGAGGAAGCATTTTCCCTGTGTAGGTTAATGTGCCCTTAAACCCTTCCATGAAGAACTCTGATTTGTATTTCTGCAGGAAAAGGAAAGGCAGAAAAATAGAGGTGCAGCTTTCCCTTTGGGCTTCAGCTATGTTCCTTGATTCAAAAAAAACAAAGCCTGCATCTGCAGACTCCCACCCAGTTCCAAGGGATGGTTCTTACTTTCTGGGTCCATTAGTCTTCATTACATCTGTCCCTCTATGACACCTCCACAGTTCGCCAACACTTTCCAAGTCAACCTACAGTTTTCTCTGTTTCTCTACTGTTGGGAGGAAAGGGTTTAAACTAGAAGATTTTGTGAGGAAGGGGGAAGAGTTTGAGCTCATAGTGACCTTGCAGCTGGCAGTGCTAATAATATTGGTGTGGGAAAATCCTATTTATTATGCCCAATGTCGCTCATCCTCTGCCTGTTTTGAGAGGTAGAATTCTTCTGTAGAGACAACAAACTCTCACAGACATGTGTGAGCTTTCTGCTGGGAGAGAGGAATCACAAAAGCACAGCCTTGTGTTTAGCTGCAGATGACTTTTGTTATATCGGGACAGGCAGTGGATTTCCCTGCCCCAGCCTTCAGGATGAGCTAAACCTAATGGAGCCTGTGACTCCACGGGTCTCCGGTGCCCAGTGCTGCTAGCAAGGTAATGAAATAATTCTGCTCTTTGCATTTCAGCTGTGGCTTGGTGGTTGTCCTGGCTACCTAAAGGTGTCAATTCACCACCTACTCATTATATCTAGGCTGTAGATGTTTCAGAACAAGTGTTTCCCCTTACAAAATGGGAAATACTCAGCTCCTTCATTGATATATTTGAAATCAGCTTTGATCTGGTCATTCATTTTGTTTGGGTAACACTTATTTTCCCTGTAGGTGTCCATCATACCCATTTGTTTTTTGTTTGTTTTTTTTTTTTTTTTTTTTTTTTTTTTTTCCAAATAGAATAAAAAAGTTCCCAAAACACTGAGTAAAAGAAATCAGGAAATTACATATATATTACCTACATATTCAGGTATTTTAATATCGGTTTTGACCATTACACAGGATTGAAAGACAAACACTGTAATTTTATACCAGGTAAAAGAAGTGAATTTACACATTTGTAAGGAAAAATGATATTAGCTATGTCAACAACTTGAAATTGGGATATCCACTTTAAACTAACATGGTGCTTTCAGATGATATTTAAAGTTGTAAATTTGAAATCAAATATCTAGTTCAAACTAGAAACTTCTTAGAAGACCTGTGATCAACAGAACCATAACCTCAGAAAATCCCATAGAAAAGTGTAGTGTTTTAGTGCAGGGGATGAAAAGAACTGGAATAAAATTGCAAAATTTGGGACGAATAATATTTTGGTGCATTTCTCTGATGATCAAGACATTTCTTCAGCAATGTCATGGCTTCTATATGAACAAAACTGGACTGTGTAAAGCATGCTGTGTTTAATCCTGCATGAACACTGTTGAACCTGTGTATTAGTAGGGAATTCATAGGAATTTAAGGTACCCAACACAATTAAACCAGGATTTCATTATAATGGATAAGAAGAACTTTACAAATGTCAAATGGCACCAAAAACTCCAAAGAACTTTGCAAACCCCATATGACATGGCAATTTCTTTTTCTACAGACCTATTTAGGAAACTTATGTATGTGATGATTATGTAACTAAAAAATGATAATGTAAAGAAATATTATGCAAATCTATGGAATGATGATTCTTTCAAAGAAAAATATAGGCAGATTATTTATCAAACTAGAAATATTACCAGATGTAGGATTCTAATTTTCAAGAATTTGGCATTCTGCAAATGGAAACATTTTCATTAGCAGAAAGCATGGAAGGTAATTGGACATCAGGTTTCAATTTAAAGTTTTTATGAAAATTCACAGTTCTGTTTCACTGTGAATTTTTCACTGTGAAAACTCACACATATCTACTGTTCTCAGGCCTGCCAAAGAATCAGGATTGAATCATACACCTATAAATCCTTCTATTACCTTTGAAAATTTGAGAAATACCAACTATTCTACTAAGTAAACTGCTAAAAAAATCTTATTCAGCCCTAAATAAAACAAAAATCAATTAACAACAACAGGATTACAGAAATATGCTCTGGCAATCAGCTTACAGATTTCTCGTTCTGCTTGGACTGATTCAACAAAAAACAAAACCAAATGAAAACAAAACAAAACAAAATAAAAAAAGAAACACTGTGAAGTATTAAAAAGCAATTGTATTATTTATACTCATATATCTTTAGAAAAAATAAATTTAAATTCTAGTCAGAATGTTTTCTACATCAAGCCTGCAGCCAAATTCTACCTAAAATATTGTTATTAGACACTGTACTTGCAGAGTCTGTATGATTACCCAAGTCTGCTTCCTTCTGAAAAGTTGTTGAGGATCTCTATATTTCTCAAAATTTGCTAGCAGCTGTATGATTATATAACGCAAGTCACTGGAAACACTTTGAGACCTGTATCTCAACAGGTATATGGAGACATACCTTGAAGCCCCAAAACGGATAGCCTTCAAGAAATAATGAGTTAAAACAGGGAATGCGAAACATTTGAGGAAAGCACAGCATTTAGGAAACATATAGAGCAATAAATCGGCTAAGGCATGAAACACACTGACAGGAAAGAGAGATAGGGATAGGGGAGTTGATGGGCGAAGCATATTCGGAGCCAGCAATGTCAAACTGACCCTAAGGGCCCTGCCAAGCCATGGGGACCAAGCCAAGTACACCGGAAATTGGCCATATTAGGATAGGAGTTCAAAAGTTTAAGGAGGAAGACTCATCGGGTGCCCCCTGCCCGAAGATGAAGGCCACCGGAACGACCACCAAAATATTCCTCAAACGAGAAGTCTCCGCCCATGCTCCGCCTACACCACGCCTTCTATGAATATGCATGCAAAGACATGATTATGCATGAGATATGATGTAACTCTATATTCAAAATTGTATAAAAGGGCTTGCTTTGTCATGAGATACTCAGAAATCCCTTTTGTGATTTCTCCGACGCGTCGCAATAAAATACCTCCTGTCTATGCTGACTTAATTGAGTCTCTTAGACAGTTATTCTCACCTTTTGGGGCAAAATTCGGCAACAACCTGATGACATTAGGAAATCCAAGCTGAAAGTGAAAATGAAAAAAAAAAAAAAAAGAACCCCCCCCAAAAGATGGAAGATAATCCACCTAGATTTCTGCATGTTAGAGCAAACTTCATTATCAGATTGCCAATGGAAGGGATAAAGGGTAAAATTTGATGCTCTGGAAGACAGTCATAGAAGGGTCTGAATCCACATTAAGCAGGGCCATTCTCCAAAAATGTGTCTCAGAGGTAATGAAGGTGAAGAAATGTGTCATTTCAGTGTATCTAGTACTCAGATTGGTGATATAGTTGGTAATAATATGGTATTTCAAACCCTCATGGAAATAAGATTAAGTGATTAGAAAAAAAAAGAAAATAAATTTCTAAATGCTAAAACCAGAATCTTGGAAAAATAAAATAGAGTTACTGATGAAGTGTATCAGCAAATAATAAATCACCAATCATTCACCAGTAAATAATAAATCACCAATCATTCACCAGATCAAATAATAAAATCATAATTGAAACATAAATATAAAATAAAATATTGATTTTCAGGAGGAAAAAAAACCAACAAAACAACAAGGTAATGTTTTAAAGTTAGAATTGGGCCATGAATTTAAAAGGCAACCATAGTAACACTATATGTTGACCCTCAATAAGACTGAAAATTATGTAATCTTTTAAATCTCTATAAACTCAGATGAAAATTTGGGAAGAAATACTTAATAATAATAATAGTAATAGGGTCAAATATTAAAGATGATTACCAACATTACTTTACCAGACAATAAAATACAACAATTTTAATGTTATTTTATTTATACTTATTTTGGTAAGCCATGAAGGTTCAAGAAAATGAAGGCCATGGCATATAGGAGGTTTGAGTAAATGGAGATAATTCAGAGTAAACTAAAATTAATATTCGTTGTTTTACACATAAGGTGTTTTTATTAATCTCATATCAAAGGGAAGACTGTGAAACTAAGGTAAAACTCTTAGGCTCACCAGCTCTAGAACAAAATATCTCTCTATCTCAAAGAAGATAAGTTTTTGTACTGCTATCAAAGAGGAAGAAAATCCAGGGACAAGGTTCCCAATTAACTATAATCAGATTATACAAATGTAGCAGGAAAAGATCAGAGGCAAAACCTTTATTTAAAGGGTTAATCTACCATCACAACAGACTAGTCTCATAATGAGTTAATGGCCACAGAGACAGGCAACCTTTCTCTCTTGTACTCTAAAAATGCCTTCTTTTCATTCTTGAAATAACAAGTTTATTTTAGGAACCATTTTAGCTGTACTGCTTCTTACACCCAAATTAGTGTATTTAGAACTAGATCGAACAACTTAGATGGTACTAGCTGGATATTCTTGACATTTCTGTCCCTACAGTGCCACCAATACATTATTTTTTTTCCAAAAATTCCCACAGGAAATAGGTTTCTAACCTCTGAAAACTGGACTTATCCTTTGATCTGCAGAGCCCCTTGGTAACCCATACTGGTCCGAATCATTCTGGGGCAGTCCAAGGGCCCACTCATCCTCCACAACCACTTAGGTTCCCTCAAAAGTTGTGTTACTGTGAGATAACCCAGAGCACTGGAATGTCTTTGTTGGAATCATCCACACAGGAGCAACCACAAAAAAACTACTA
Organism: Zonotrichia leucophrys gambelii; assembly: GCF_028769735.1. NCBI lineage: Eukaryota > Metazoa > Chordata > Aves > Passeriformes > Passerellidae > Zonotrichia > Zonotrichia leucophrys. The sequence goes on from NC_088171.1 coordinate 76,835,741, forward strand.
AAGCCAAAAAACACCAAACAAGCAAAATCCCACAACATTTTGGTTCAACCAATAGCTTTTCATAATGATACTAGAAAGATCTTCCCCTAAATCAAAAAGGAGCAAACATGAAATTGATGCTTGTCCACATTAACTCGACCATGTAGTTCATTCAAACCTCAAAACAGAAACTGCATTTCTTATCTGGAAGTAAAAGAAGCACCTGTTGTACTGCTTCACAGTCTGCCACCTTTTGTACTGTGCAGATTTCAATTTAACTTTGAAATGACAACACTTTACACACTGTCTTTCAGAAGATAAATTAACCCAATTATTTCACTTCTAAATAAAAAATCATCCACTTACTAAACAAAATATATTTAGGTATTGTTCCTCGGCTGTATATGTCATAAATGGTCATTCCTGTTAAGGAAATGCTGGGTCATGTGTTATCCCTGAAAGGAGAGGAAAATCGTAATTCCCTGCTTTGAAATTTATCTATTTCAAGCAAAGAAATTTCTAGGAGTCCCAAGGTCTGGCAGTTAAAGGAAGGGAGTTGGATGTCTCAAGTTCAGTCAAATGCACTTGGCCAGATATCTGGTAAAAAGATGAAAATCTCAGAAGATCTGAGAGTTTCTATACATGCACAGTCTTCTGCAGGCGCAGTCTGCTGAGGGCAGCAGATGGCCAGGCTTGGCTAACATTCCTCCTAGTCACCAGAGAAGCTTCTACAGGTTTAGATGGAATTTAGGAAGCTGTTGAGCTGACTGAATAAAATCCTGGAAATAAAGGATCACCCCACAGAGAATCTTACATTAAATCCCTTAACTCCCCTATAATCCATCAAGTTTTGATGAGTCATTATATGAGAGGAGAAAGAATCAATCTTAGCAACATCTGAACATCATCCGATACCACACAAGAAATCATTTCCAAAGGTTTAAAATAATACATTTAAAACATTCTTTTTAAATTTTTGAATTTCATGGACATTAAACTTTGTCTGTAAGAGAGCAAGGCTTTCATTTTTGTGTGGACACCGTCCAAGGCATTGCACATACTTCTAAGATGTTGAAGGATAAAATGAAACAGCGTCTCTTTGATTTGCAACAAAAGGAATTTTATTTCAGAAGTTACATCAACAATATACAGTTAGGCAAAAGTTACATATTTAGAAAAAAAAATATTTAAATGATGAAATGTTCAGGAGTTCTATGCTCATTCATTGATTTTTTACTCCGTGAACTTTGACAAATCATTTAAGCTATGTCTTCATTAGTCCAAAGGTAGTGAAATGCTTCTGACCTCGTATGTTCAACTGAAATTCCTGTCTGCAGAATGCCTCTATACAGGGTTAAAAATATATACAATCACTTATGTAATTTGTCAGAATAAAATGTCTTTCTTCATCCTGAGATCTATGAAAAACTCTCTTCTTTCATATTTACAATGAAAATCTGTTTCTTGCCAGTGACTGTCTTTTGCCCCAATTATATAAATCTGAAACAGGGAGAATTTAATTTGATTTGAGATATTTTATGCCACTACAAAAAATAATTAGCATTTCTTTTTCTCCTTATACTTATGTATGTTATGAAAGGGGGAAATTTTCCATTAATTCTTTATCCTTTAAAGTATACTTTCTCATCAAGCTACTTTTATAGCCAAATATTTATAGCAAAATAGATACAAAGTAAAATATATTTTTTCCTTTCCTAGCAAGACTTTCATTTACATAGATTCATAAAAGGCACAATTGAACATCAGTAATTTTCCCTTAAGCTGGTTAAAGTAAATATTCTTTCTGAAAACAATTTGTTACAAATATATTTTAAGTACTCAGCATTTGAGAAGATATTTGACTTGAAGTTTCTTCTACTGGGGGAAGCTCAGGGTCTTAGTAGTAAATTATTTGCCAGTTGAGAGGAAGCCAGATGTTCAGAAATATTCTCTGCTGCTGAAGTTTTTAAGAAATACTTTAGCTATGTACCAGAATTAGCAATTAGTATTCAGTAAGCTACTCTTCAAGCACCAGTGGTATAAACCTATTTGCTTTAAAAATTATTCATATACGAGAGAGGTGGAAGAAATCATAAAATCCCCAGTGTTATGGGAAAAAACGTTAGTTAGACTTTAATTAGCGCTTAGCAGTCATTTAATGAATGTGTCCTCAAAGCCTAATCCATCAAACTGTAACTAGCACCATCACTGGTTTAAAAACTATGTATTAACAAAAAGTTTTACACAAATTGTACAGAAGAGCACCAGGGAACTGGGGCTCTATGAATTCCAAGTCTGTGAGCTACGTCTGATTCCCTCTGGGAATCGAATTCTGTGAATTTGGCTGGAGCCTGACTTATTGTAAGCAAGCTAGGGACTGGTCTAGTGCTTTTGATTCTTAGAAGTGTAAGATAATATCTTGGATTACCACAAATAGATTATGACAGTAAAATTAGCTACCTGCTGAAGTTTATAAAATAATTATGAAAATTACCTGTTAATTTTTAAAAATATTTCAATAATTGATAATTGGCAGTCAGTGCCTTAGTAAAATCATAACACTGAAATCCAACTACTGGAGTCACTGCTACTTTTGAGAGTAACTGCAATTAAAGCATAAAACCATGAAATACATACATACATATATATATATATATATATATAAGCTGGATTTTGCAGAGGAAGAAACATGCCTGTCTGAACTATTAGGATCATTAGAAAACTTTTTAAAGAGAAGCATTACAGAAAAATCTACACTGATCAGAATTTTAGGAAAAGAATTAGTGTACTTGGAAGAGAGGACAGAGATAACGTGTGTATATTGTAGAGAATGCATTGACCTGTTGTACCCATGAACTAGAAATTTACTAAGCATAATGTAATTAATATTACCTTGCCTTGGACATGAGCAACCTAGTCTAGTGAAAAGTATCCCTGTCCAAGGCAAGGCAGTTGCAAATGGATGGCTTTAAGGTCACTTCCAAACCAAATCATTTTATGATTCTATGATTAAATAGTTAACTCCTAAAACAATTAACATAACCAAAACTGACATAATTACCTGAAACATAGTAAAGATAATGTAGAAATAAATCTGTCATCTCTTTTTTATTACTAAATTAGTAGTAGGCTACAGAGATTATTTGGGTTTAGTGGAATTTTTTTTTACATGATTCAGGCAAGGCCCTTGGGATTCTGAAAGGCTAATACTAGAATCCTTCAAGGGCTGAGGAATGTTCTTGCCGGCCTACATTAAGTGTTCCCTTCATACCTTTCTCCTATGGTATTTTAGCTTCACTGTACAGCCAAATATTATGACTTCAGAAGGCTTTGTATTATGCTGTGGGTTTAGCTGTTATGTTACTGGCCAGATGTGGCATGTATTATAACAAGATTTGAAGCCATGTAAGTAACGATTTTCAAGAAAGTGATTCATTGTATATCAAGTTCAAGAAATAAGCCTCCAGCCTAGATCTTATTGATAAATATTGATATAGTGCTTGCTCCTCATAGTTGTCTTTTGTTACTTTCCTCTGCCTATGAGTGCAATGCCTTTTTATTTCCTACACTTTTTCTTCTATTTCCTAGCAAATCCAAAATATAATACCAATAAAAATTCTCCACAAATGAGCACTATTTATGTTTGTTATGCTATTTGTGCATGCTGGTAAAGTTCCACTATGGCTAATAGAATACTTGGGTTCAAGACATTTAAATTATTAACTGTATCATTCTGTCCATACTTCTCTTTTTATATAATAATGGATTCTGTTTTGTCAAGACCTATGGCACACAAATCCATGAAGACCAACAGATAAGTGTGGTGTTTGAACTGGAAGTGCTGAGAGCTGACATGTGGAATAGTTGTAATGTAAAAGATTATATGTACCTCCTTGTGCATTAGTTGATATGTCAATAATCCTCAAACAGAACCACAAGACCTAAAAACATAAAGCAAGAAAACAAAGGATGCTTGCACAGGTACTTGTGTCTGAGAAATCACTGGGAGTGTATATGTTTTTTAGACTTTTTATAAAAAATTAAGTGATAAATGTTTTCACATTGCCACTTTGTGCTGAGATATGCTCTGAAAATTCATTGCCTGCAAATATTTGTCCACATAGTTCAGCAAATTGAGAATCACTTTTCTGTCCATGGCAAAATCTCCAGGAAGTGTTGCATAACATTGCTATATGAGGAATATCATAATTTGATTTTTTTTTTTTAAACAAGAAACTTCATAGGAGTAGTCCTAGCTGTCCAGTAAAATCTACTACTCTGTTAATCATGCATACATGACTCCGCTATTTATTAACTAGAATTTAAGCATATGAACCAGATTAGGCATAGCTTTAAAATATGGTATCTTTTTAATGCAGGCTGCTCATGTTCAGTTACAACAGACTGTATTTCAGATGTTAAGTATTGCACTTCTAACAACACCACTGCCACTTCAAGCTTAAGGTTACAACCCTTATACATGATACCATAATGGGTTGACATTATATGAAATGGAATTGGGGATGACGGAGGGGGGAAAACAAAACAAAACAAAAGAAGCCCAACACTTCAGATGTCAACTTAGATTGGAGTTGACCATAAAGAAGTAGCAAATATGATTCAACATTTGTTAGCAGACTGTTAAGGAAAACGTGATGAAGCCAAAATCTTATTCCCCTGGAAACTCATCTCTAACTTACAACTCTGCATTCAGGCATAGATTTCTGTAAAACTGAAAACAAACACCTTCTGATTACAAGTCTGGTACAATTAAAATGAATATATTTTAGATTTAGTAACTGGACTGATGATGATACACTTAGTAGACAGTGACTTCTCCTGTCATTTTCTCCAAATTCTTATTAAGCAGATGGAAACTATACTTGTCAACCAAGAAAAGTATATCTCAGAGTTTTTGATCAAAGCTAATTGAAAATGAAACAATTTGTTGCACATGTGTGGCAGCTTTCTGCCTTTATAGCTGCTGACACACAAGATTGCTATTTGAAAGAGCTTGCTTCTCTATGAATTACAAGCAGAAAAGCAATATTATCTAGGGCAGAAATTATGGTTGCAAAACCAGTTAAATTGCTGTCAATTAATTCCTTCTTTGTGCCTAGGTCAAATCAAAACTTGATAGAATCACAGAATAGCATGAACTGGAAAGGACTTTAAAGATTATATACTGCCAGCACCTCTGCCATGGACAGGGACACCTTTCACTACACCAGGTTTTTCAGAGGCCATCCAACCTGGCCTTGAAAACTTCCATTGTAGGGCATCCACAGTTTCACTGGGCAACTCCTTCCAGTGCCTCATCACCCTCACAATGAACAATTCCTTCCTAATACCTAATCTAAACTGACACTCTTTCAGTTTAAAGCCATTTTCCCTTGTCATAAGACCACATGCTTTTGTAAATAGTCTGTCTCCAGCTTTCTTGTAGGTCCTCTTCAGGAAACTGAAAGCTGCCACAAGGTCTCCTTGAAGCCTTCTCTTCTCCAGGATGAAAAACCCCAACTCTTTCATCCTGGCCTTATAAGAGAGGCACTTCATCCTTTTGATCATCTTTGTGGTCCTCCTTGGCATGCACTCCAAAAAGCCCACATCCTTCCTTTGTTGGGACCACCAGACTTCAATGCCACATTCCAGGTGGGATCTCATGATGGAATACTAGAGGGGGAGAATCACCTTGCTCGACCTCCTGGTGACACTTCTTTTGACCAGCCCAGGATAGAGCTGGTTATTTTACATATGTCTGAGCATAATTTACAGGAGGATCTGCTCCATTGCCTTGCCAGGAAAAGAGATGAGACTACCAGGCCTGTAGTTCCATGGGTGTTTCTCCTTTCCGTTTTTTAAAACTGGGCTTATGTTTTCCTTTTCCACAAGATGAGAACTTCACTAAACTGCCACAGCTTCTCAAATATGATGAATAGTAGCTTAGCCAGTTTCTCCACTAGTTCCCTCAGGACCTGTGGGTATATCTCATGAGGTTCCATGGACTTATACACCTTCTGTTTCCTTGGAGGGTCCCAAAACTACTCTCTTACAGCAGGGGCTTCTCCGTCCCTGCCTTTGCCTTCTGGGGCTTGGGCGGTATGGCTGGAGACCTTGCCAAGGAAGACAGAGACAAAAAAGTGCTTGATTACCTCAGACTTCTTCACATCTCAGGTAATCAAGTTTTCTACTTCCATCAGGAGAGGGATCACATTTCCCTGGTCTTGTTATCACCAATATATCTATAGTTGTTTATCATGTTGTCCTTGATGTCCCTGACCAGATTTAATTCTAGCAGGGCTTCAGCTTTCCTAACAAGATCCTGGCTGTTTATATTCCTGCCTTCCTACCTGTAGGCTTCCTTACTTCCATCCTTGTAGGCTTTCCTCTTGAGAGTTTGTCTAGGAGCTCCTTACATATCCTTGCAAGCCTCCTGGTGGCTTTGCTTGACTTCTTCATCATGAGCTTGGAGGAGGTGATCTCTAATATTAAATGCCTTTAGTGTGTGTTTCTTCCCTCCAGGGTTCTATCCCATGATACTCTAGCAAGCAGAGTCCTGAAGAGACCACAGTCTATGCTCCTAAGTCCAGCATAATGAGTTTACTGCGAGCCCTCCTTGTTGCCCTAAGGATATTAGTGCCATTCCATGGTCACTGCAGCCCTTGAGCTGTCCTTGAGCTTTGCATTCTCCACCAGTCTCTCCTTGAGTTCCAGCACCTCTCCTCATTGGTTTCTTTATCATCTGGAGAAGGAATTTATCCTCAATGCATTCCAGGAATATCCTGGATGGCTTAAGCCCTGCAGTATTGCGCCTCCAACAGCTAATTTGGGTAGTGCCAGTCCCCCATGTGGACTAGAAGGACCATGTGAAAACAAGGCTGCTCTTATCACTCGATAGAGGGCCCCATCCACTTAGCCATCCTGATAGGGCCCTGTAGTGCTTCCCCACCATAATGTCACCTGTCTCTGTTCTTGCTTTAATTCTGACCCATAAGATCTAGGCTGGCTCCTTATCTACATCCAAGCAAAGCTCCATGCATTCCTGCTGATCATTGATAGAGAGGGCAACACAACCTCCTCATCTTCCCTGCCTGTCCTTCCTGAAAAGCTGGTGTTCTTCCATTCCAACATTCCAGTAACAGTTGACACACAACCGTGTCTCTGAGATGCCAATAAGATCATAACCCTGTCTTTAGGTGTGTGTACATCTCTGGTTTTACTTGTACCTTATGCTGAATGCTTTTGCGTGGAGGCCTTGAGTTGTGGCCCCCCGTGAAGTGACTTTGCTGGATGAAACAACAGGAATTCCTTTGTGTTGCAGACAAACACTAAGTGTTGGCCACTTGCTGTGAGAAATCAATGGTTGTAGGTAAATTTAAGGAAAGCCTCCATATCAACCTTGACATGCTTGCGCTGTCTGTAGGCTTTAAATTCTGTGAACCGAGCTGGTCAGGACAGCTGACAAATAAGGTGTAGCACAGTCATGAGAGAAACTTCACAATACACCATTACATACAGTAATGGTACCTAGAATATTACTAATTCAACTCATAAATCACAAAGACTGGTCTTTGCAGGCATGATTAAATCAGAACTTCAGAAGAAAAAAAAGATAAAAATGGAAATGTAGAGACCAATATGTAATTACTCATTCAATAATGTACAACAGAAAAATGTACTTAGAATTGCTTAAAAAATATTTAAATACTTCTGCAGTCTGTCCAGGATCTTGCCCAGCAGCAAAATCTTGGCATGCCACAGGAATAACAGCCACTTCAGCTCCCCTATCTGCTCTGCCTAATCACCACTAATAACTAGCTGCTACTTGTGGTTACTTTTGGGTTTTAGTAACAGTAAACAGAATAGAAAACGTTGCCCATCGCGTTTTGGGGTTTTTTTAAATTGTCTTTTTTAATGACTCATCTCCTCTGCCCTCAAAATCATAGAATCAATGGCTTTAGCCTCCTTTTTGTACTAATTCCTATGATTTGGGTGCCTTTCAGGTCAGGCATGCTTAGATATATTTTCCCCAGTTTTGTGTACTTTCTGAGCTGGATATTGTTCTGTACTTTATGCAGAACTACTTTTTAAATATAGGTTTATGATGCATAATTACAAATGTGCAGTGTTAATTGAGCAGGTTTAAGGTCTATGGTCTTGTTCACTTCTTTATTTCTCAGCCAGGTTTGAAAAACATTCCTTCTTAGCAGTCAAGGGATTAATTTTTAAAGGCTCCACCACCAGGCATATTAATACCAAGCAAATATGCACTGTGAGTTTGCAGTGAGCATTCAAGTCAATGGTGCTAATTGTCTTGTGGTTATGGAGAACATGAAGCTGCTAATCAGATCTGAAGAATATTTAGGTCCCTAGCCAGCTTTGATTCTTTGAAGGGAAAAAAAAAGAAATGAAAAAACAAAACCCACTGCCAAAAAAAATCCCAAACCAGACTGAAACAAAAACAAAAACCAGCAAAAAAACCCCTACCAAAACAAAAACAAACAAACAAACAAAAAAAATCCCACACAAAATACCAAACAAACAAACAAAAAAAAAAAAAAACCCAAATAAAGATTAGGCTGTTTGTTTAGTAGAGAAAATTTTTGAAAATCCTCATTTCCTTGCATCTTGCCTCCTCTTTTGCTCCATATCACCGTAACTTATTTATTAACGTTGTGTATATTTTGAGAATTTTTTCATAAATGCTGCAAATAAATTGAAGTGCAATGAAATGGGAGCAGTATAAATATCTTAAAGGATTAGAGACTTGTACAAACTCATTAATGAATCTTGTGCTTAAACTGGCAGTGCCTTGGTTTGTAGCCCATTACTGCCACAGCTTTAAGTAATAAAATAATAGTGTATGTCTTAAAAATCAATGTCAAGTTACCAGAAGAAAGTAGTAGTGCCTTGAAATACTGCAGGGCAATCGTATTATGTACAAGATTGGCTTTGACAGTTCTATGGGTTCAGGAACAGAGCCTGAAACAGTCTTCCTCTGCTAAATGTCCTTAGCATTAGACACTATATGCAGTGAGTGTGCAAAGCTGAATTATGTGTCATGGTAATTTTTCTCTAAAAATTTCAACCAGAGGAAGTGGATCTAGATATCTTGTAAGCAGTTCTCTTAAAAAAAAAATACTTTATTAAACTAGAGAAAAATATATCTATTTACTGAAATACTTTTAAAATATTTTTCTGTTGTTTAAATAATTTGAATGCTAAAAATCTCGTGATAACTTATCTGAGCAAAATGCATGATAAAACTAGAAACTCATGTACTAGAGCAGAGCTTACCTTAAACACTATTTTGTGTAATTCCAGTCTGAATGCAAGCAGGGCAGTTCAGGCCTATGTCTGATTTCACATATGAAGAAAAATCTTCTGTGTATAGCCTTCTACTAGTTTTGTTGCTCTTTCTATTTTTTTTCTCTCCTTTACCATGAACAAAACCCCAGAGTTTATCTTCACCTGTTGCTCTTTTTTCACCCCTTTCTCAAGAATTTGACTTGGACTTCCGGAATATCCATGTTGACCAAAAAAAAGAAAAAAGTCTGATTGAGTCAAGAAAACTCTTGGGGAAGGTTTTAAGACAGATTAAATTTCTCATGGTAAAGCTGAAATATATTCTGAAAATGTGAAAAAGGAACAATATATTAGTATTTAAATTTTCTTGGTATTAATTTAAAGCATGTTATATCTATCCTAATATATATATATATATATATATATATATATATATATATATATATATATATATATATATATATTACTCTCTTTTAAATTACTATGTATGCTTTATTTTTATTTTTATTATATGCACACTGAGGAGGGGGACACAAAGGCCATAAGGAATCAAGGACATATTGTGTTGCTACAAAAAAGCCAAAGAAAACAAAGAATTTCTAATTAAAAAAAGACTGATTACATTTTTTATCAGGAAACACAAGCAAAATCTATAAACATAAACTCTTTTCAGCTATTCCAGTTAGCCTTTATTTGCCTTGTGAAATAATGCAAGACACTACAGGCAACAGCCACAATGCACAAAGTAAAAGCAAAGACTATGAGAAAGTAGCATTAAGAGATTTTGAAAATTACAGCTTTCTGTCCTAAGAAGAACACAATGTGTGAATGTCCGTTTATCATTTATAGAAACTGAAACACCTGAGAAATGAAACCTTACTTGAGATATGCACAAATAGTTGCAGGCACTAAAATTATTTCTCAAAGTAACACAGTACAATGATCATCCTAAAGACTACAAAATTAACAGTATGCCAAAAATGTTGAAGGTAAATTTGAGGAGCAATAGTTATTGGAAGCTGACAACAAATACAAGATTTATGTATAAGCAAACCTTATTTTGGAAGGTTATGTTATATGCCGGACTGTCAAAAATGACAAAGCACTCATCTGAATTTGCTGAGAGCCTCCCATTTAATTTTAGGGAGTAAGATGACAGGGTATTGTGTTTCAACACTGTGGATCTATAGGGATTAATCTTAAAATCTGGTTTTGCATGGTTTTCCTTCTATAATGCCATTATCAGAATGCTGAAAAAAAAGCAGATTCATTTTTCTTTTTAGTAAAACATAAAGCTTTGAGGAACAAACATTTCCTTTTGCAACTTCTCTGCCGTGTGATGAGCATTTTAAATAAGCACCAAAAAGCAAACAGGGAAAAACATCCATACACATCTGAAATTAAGCCTTGCATTAGTCATTATTAACTGTGAGAAAAAGAAAAAGAGGAAAGCAGAATCAAGCCTAGAATATGAAGCATGCACCAGTTGTTATTTCTGTTTATCAAAATCCAAGCTTTCCATAAATATAATTTTCCAAACTGATACCATTAAGAAAGACATATTCATATGCTTTTAGGATACTAATTTCAACTAAGAATATATTTTAGAAATTTAATGAAAAAAATTGTTGTACCAATAAAAGTTAATATAGGCATATTCCCTCTCTTCATTACAAAGGGAGTTTGAATTATGACTTTTGGCTTAGTCAAAAGAAATTAGTATTACCTTAGTAATCTTTTTACGAAGAAAAGAAGCACAAAATAATAATTAAAATATCATTCTAGTTTAGATTGTCTTGAAGAACTTTGAAAATCTAAAGGGAAAAATATGAGTCAGTAGTTACAGATAAAATTTTCTCTGGCTTTTGGATAGCAATGACCATGCTAATATATTGAAGAAAAAGTCTTCAATGAAAAATGCATTAGAAAATATATAGATAAAGAAATTCACTGTCTTAAAATTTCAGGAAAAAACAGAATTGATTCTAGAGGGAACACAATTGTTAAAAGACTTATATTTACTTATGTATGTGCTGACTTCAATGGAAGTTGATTTGAAACAGAAATTAACATTCTAAGTGCAAGGAAGATAAGCAGGAGGTAGATGAAAATGCAATAAATTATCCAAATCAGGAAATGAATTAGAAAATGAGACATTAATGATTTCCCATCTAGTAGATTATCAGTTGTTGCAGTGACACCTGCAAAAATAAAGTCTGATGGGAACTGGATCTAGCAAACATGTATTTCACACAGTCCTAATATTTCATGTTTGGTTTGAGAGACATGCTGATTATTTATTGCTCATATGCGTCTTTACTTAGTTCTACAGAAAATACGTATTCTTATATCAGCAGCAAGGAGAACCTGTAATTAAACCTGTAATTAAAAATATTAAGTTTAACTATCAAAAGGTATAGAGCAGAAAAGTGATGTCAACTACTTTCAGTTTTTTGCCCTTTGTTCCTGACTCTGCTTAGAGGGCAAGTTAAAAAAAATAGAGGACAAATCCCTCCTTGCACTGTACATACCTCTGAGAAAATTGATATCACTTGATATTATTTAGAATGCATTTCCCTTTTATTTTAAATTGTGTCAGTGTTTCTTTTGCTTTTAATTTTACTTTGGTATTTAATTAAGTTTTTTGTGTTCATGGTGTTTCAACATATCATCACAGAATATAAAGCAGTTGCCTCATAAAGCAAAGCTGAATGTAAACTTTTTGTTTATTTATTTAGGCATTGTACCAAAGAAAAACACACAGTCTTTCATTTTAATAGTTGACGTTTAACATGTACTTTATCAGGCTGCAGTCACTAGTGAGTACCCAAGAGTAACCGCAGAATCAATTTCTTTTGATTGTTTAAATTTTAAAAAATATTGTGCATAACATATCCATGCAAAGAAAGATAATGAAATTTCATAGATTTTGAGGCTGAATGCCCCTCCCTTTAGTGACTCAAGGCCAGCTGTAGAGCCACTGCTCTGCAGGACTGCAAAGCTGAAGGTTCTCCCATATATCTTTACCTCAATAATAGGTGGTGTCATTGAAATTTTTCCCCTATATTTTCTTACTACTGGAAACATTGATATCAGCTGAATATTGTAGGATACAAATAATCTGATAAGTTCCAATAAAATTAGGAATATGTCTAAAGTGTTGTGTAAACCATTATTGTTTTGAATACTTTATTTTGACCTGAAATAAGGTTATTAAATGCCATAAACATGCATTTAAAATCCAATAGCACACTACTATAGGAATTTTACTTGGGAATAGAATTTAGAAGATTGCAGTATTCTTTGGAAACAGATGAAGTCATGAGTAATGCTCAGGACAACAAAGGATAATGCAGTGGCATTTCATAAGGCAGATACTACTGCAAAACATTGGAGAAATCTTGCCATCTTTTAAATTGTAGAGGCATTTGACATAGATTTTAATGCAGTTGTGATTTCAGTTGATGCTCTTAAAACATGAAAAAAGACCATGTGTTCTTGAACTCAAAAGTCAGTATAAAAGATAAAGGATCAGAGGGTATGAAAACAGTTTTTATCTTGCCAATATTCAGAGTAAGATAATTGGCTTTCACCCATGAGAAACTAAATGGTAGGTAGAGAGAAAGAGATCTGTGGAGAGAAGAAGGAAATAAATTTAATGAGGTGTGCAACTAAAGAGAAGGTATTTTAATCCACTAACAGAAGCATGACTTCCAAATAGCAGGCATAAAAAAGGAGCTGAAAACAAAGAACACTTGGACATACTTATCCTCCAAAACAAACCATGCAAAAGTGTGAGCATCATTTAATGGAACTTGTAAACATTTCGAGTCACTATTCTGCTGCATTAAGAACAGACTAACTGCAGTTCAAGAGGAAGAGAAACTAAAAGAGAAAACAAATATTTATATAATAAGTGATTATATTAAGTTTTATACTGAATTTGCTGATGATACTAAATTTCTAATAATTACCTTGAGGGTGAAGAGATTGTGCAGAGAGACCTGGACAAACTGGAGGGCTGAGCAATCATCAACTATAGGAAGGTTAATAACAACAAGTGCTGTATTCTGAACCTGGGATGGTGCAACTCTGGATGTACAGACAGACTGGGGAATGAGAGGCTGGGGAAATCTGTGCCATGGAAAGGGACCTGGGAGTCCTGGTTTGTGCGGGGGCGTGAACGGCCCTGGAATCCGGCTATCTGGTGAGGGGCGAAGGCCAGGGCCCCTGCACATCAGAAAACAGCCCCCCTCGGCGGCTTTGGCCTCGGGCTGAGCTGGGGGATAGCTCGGAGCAGCGCGGTGAGAGACGAATTAGGAGGCGACCACTTGCTGGGGGTAAACTGTCGGTTTATTACAGAAGAACCAACAAAGGAGGGGAAAACACCCAGCAAATGGCCCCGAACAAGGGGCAGGAGAGGGTTTTAAGGGAAAAGGGGGAAGAAGGCAGGGAAACCCGGCTACCAATAGAAATACATATTTGAAGGTACGAAACATAACTGATATATCAAAGTAACCAACTGTTATAAATCATAAGAGAAGCTCCGGGCTACAGCCAACCATAACTCCCAGAGAAAAGAAAATTCTCGAAACCTGGGAGGAGAAAAAGGAGTGATTGACAGAACCCAAGGAAGAAACACTTTCACTTTATAAGAGAAACCAGAAGAAGAGCAGTTTCATTTCCATAGTAACCTAACTGACAGGGTAACAGCAGGAAGTCCTGAGACCTTCCTGAACCATTTAATACAGAAAATGGAAGAGCAACTAACAGACTTAAGAACACACCACAGCATCGGTTAATGGCAAGGTGAACATGAATCAGCAGTGTCCTGGCAGCCAGGAGGGCCAACCCTGACCTGGGGGACATCAGGCACAGCATCACCAGCCAGGCAAGGGAGGGGATTGTCCTGCTCTACTCGAGTGCCGTGGGCAGTTTTGGGTTGCACAATATAAAAATTACATTAAAGTACTGGAGAGTGTCCAAAGGAAGACAATGAGAAAGGTGGGAGGCCTTGAGGGGAAGCTGTATGAGGGGCAACTGAGGTCACTTGGTCTGTTGAGCCTGGTGAAGAGGAGACTGAAGGCAGACCTCATTGCAGTTACAATTTCCTTGTGAGGGGAAGAGGAAAGGCAGGTACAAATCTTTTCTCTGTGGTTACCAAGGGAAGAGCCTGAAGTTGTGTCGGGGGAGGTTTAGGGCAGATATCAGGAAAAGGTTTTTCACCCAGAGAGTGACAGGGAACTGGAACATGCTTCCCAGGGAAGTGGTCGCAGCGCCAGCCTGGCAGATACTCCTCGAGAGGTTGCTCAGCACGCTGCTGGCTGCTTTCAACATGGGGAAAAAAATTTCCTAGTTTGTCAGCAAACAGAGAGCCTGAGTTTTGCAATAATCATGTTTCCAAGACTTTTTTCATTATAATGATTGATAACAACAACAAAAATTTCTAATTCATCTACAATGAGATAACTCTGTGAACTTGAACACAGAGCACGATGCTACACTACATGACCAGATTTTTTAATCTGTTGTTGATGAAATTGATGCCTTATAAATGTTTTCCAAAAATAAGATGGCCTTGCCCATCTCTCTTTTTAAATTTAGACAGTAATTTAATCCATTGCAATTTTTGTAGAAAAGGCTATTGACCAAAAACCACTGCCTGAAATTTCAAAAGATAGTCCTTAAATCTGAAAGTATATTTTTAACTTTTTAGGGTGTCTTCCTCTGTCTAAAAAATTACTATAGAGTTTCAGATTGTAACTAGAAAATAGATGACGGTTGGTATATTTTTCTCTCAGTTGAAAAAATGACTCATTTCCAATCCTTTGATGCTCATCTTGTCTGGTAAAAAGTAAGTTAAAAAAAGTTTTATATTTGTTACTATTTTTTCTAATTTTTTTTCCAGATAAAATCTCCTATTTTTATAGTCATACATTTGGAGGTACTCTTAATTTTGGTGATTTCTATAAATCTACTTGAAAGTTATTTTTATTAATCACTCTGGTTATTTTGTTGATATTCTGATGTTCATTAAAATTCACAAAATCTTCATTCAATTGCCAGAAACAGAGAAACACAGAGAGAAATTCACACTGAATTTATGCTATCATTCAAACATATACTCATTGTTAATCAGAAAAAGTTTACATTGAGAAAGATATTAAGAGTACTGAAAGATTCTAGTCTGAATGGAAAGTCTAAAAAAAGTAAATAATATACTTAGATTTGCATCACTATAGATAAATACGAAACTCAGATTTTTCAGGTTGTAAACTTAAAAGACCATTTGAATTTGACATCCTCCTGCTTGGATCCACATTTTGTAACTGACCCCTCACAAGTTCCTTACAATAAATGTGAAATTTTTTTTGGTCCCTTTTCCTCTTCAGGCCATGTCTTTTGCCGTCATACCATATTGGCAAGCAGATTACCAATAATATTTAAACTCAGTTCTGTTGAGAAGATGGAAAGAATAATCAGGAGTCATATCCATGCAACTAAATACCTTTTCTATTATTCCTAAAAGTCTTTAAGTTTTCTGGATATATCTGGCATAGAGATGCCAAATTGCTGCAACTTTTTCTGATTAAAATGAAGAATTATGACAAATTTTAAAAATTTTTCACAGTTCAATAAAACCCTCAAAAACAATTATATAAAACTCCCTTTAAAATATATTGTTATGAGTAATTTAGTCCTTTAGAAGGCCTCCTGCTGTACAAATTAATTGTGGTTTCAAATATATTTTCTTTAAAGTGCATACTACTCTGATTTGTGGGGTGTAGCAATTTGAAATCCAGAAAGCTAGAGAGGTAAGTAGTAAAAAATTAAACTACTATTAACATACAGAAATTTTAATTTTCTACTTTTCTATTCTGGTCTTGTAAAAAACACTCTGATAAATCTCCACAATACTACAAGGTAACATAAAAAAGGAATTAATAATTATTTGAGAAAAAATCCCAAGTATGTATTTTTAATTGGCATCTTCTTGAAAGCATGTGTGTTTCCACTGTTCTATCAGAAATTTTTGTCACATAGCAGATGAAGAGACTACACACACTCATTCAGAAGATTTTTTTTTTTTATCAGGAAAAAGAGGTTCCAGGGCCATTCTTTCATTCCAGTGTTTGGGAATCCAGACAAAAGCAAATAGTCAAAAATGCTAAATAGTACTAATGACTTAGTATACAAATATGAAAATAACACTTGTAATCAAAGTCAATGCTTTTCATTTGACAGGAAAAGAGCTTTTAGTTGTCTCAATGGGTTCTGATCATATTTTGTCTCAGGAGGATGTACTAATTATGCATTTTACCACCATTCATTTGAGCTAGAAAATAATTTATCTAAATTGCTGTATTTCCATCTCTGGCCTTCTAAATAACTTGCAAAGGCGTGTGATGTTGCTAGACATTCCTCTTTTGAACAGCTTCAAGGCAAAGGTTATATCTGCCACATAAAATTTGCTGTCATCTTTAGAGCACTCATCAGTTCAGGCTTCACATGTGTTTGTTTTTTCAGGCTCTGCTGTTGCTGCACTCCTCTCTGCAGTGCAGCAGCCGTACCCTGGGGTTCAGCCAGCATGACGCTGCGGAACCTCTGCCTGGCTCCTTTCAAGGACAAATATGTTAGGAATACTAAAACTTGTGTTGCCCCATTTTCTACTTCATATATCTTTCCTGCAACACTTGAACAAAGAATGTGAGAAACTGCTCCAGTGTCTGTTTATGAAAATAAGTTACTGCTTCTCTCTTTAGCCCCGCTGTTCTATCAATCAACATAAAAATATTTCTCAATACACTCTTGTGTCAGTACTGTCCCATCAAAGAACTGTGTGAAGTCTAATCCAATTGAAATGAGACAAGAAAAGGATACACTGTATCTAGAAACAACGCAATATATTTAAAAATCTTTGAAAATCCCTCTTTTTTTGCCAGGCTCCTGAAGCAAGTTCTATGAGAGTATGAAGTGAACAATGTTTCCTGCGTTCAGGGTCACTAAAGGAATTAATTAAAGTAAAAAGGTTCAACCACAACTGTAATTCAGAGAGAGATGGTGACTTCCACTGTCACATTAAAGCAATTTATACTGCATAGTTCACATAAGCCTACATTTAATATTACCCTCAGAACAGGTTGCACAGCGTTAATCAAATTTGTAAGTCAGATTTTTATTCGACGAGCTTTGCTGCACAACCTGTAACAAACCCACTTCTAAAACTGAGTTAGTTTTTGCTTGCTGAAAAAACATGATGAAACAATGACTCCTAAATTTGTGGAGCCTACGATTTCCACAATTCAGTTACCTGGAGAAGCACTATGTATGGGTGCCTAGGAGATCCATTGTGAAAGTGTGTTTTGTTTCTAACAGATAGTATTTAATCTGATGGTCAAGAAGAGCTGGGCAATAAAAATTCATTCCAATGAAGACGTGATAGTTCAGGAAATGAAAGCCTAATATGCTCCAGAATAGATAAATTAAATGAACCCACCCTGTTAAGTGACTAAGAATTTATCTCACATTTTTCTGGGGAGTTATGACATTTGATTTTTTTATATGTTTCTGAGGGAGAATTTGAATTTAACATAGAATCCAGAATCACCAGAAACACAGAGTGACCATATGGCAACAAAATAGTAAATGTGTTTATATGGTAATTCTTGCAAACATTCGCTTTGAACTAAAAATTTGTACTTTTTTCCTTTATTCTTTTTTTCTATTTTTTTTTCTCTCTTGGAAGAATGAAGGGTGATTTCTCTATTCTCCTTGTTACAGAAGAATGCTCTTTTCAAATATCAAGTGCCTCTTCCTTTTCAGACTGGAATACATCAGCATTGCTCTAGTGTTCATCATTCTCTCAGAGAAGTCATTAGGAAAACTTCAACATGCTGAAGTTTTTCTTAAACAACAACAACCACAACAAAAACCATTCACGTTCCTTTCTTAAAAACCTGTGAACTCTTCTAACTCTCCAGCTGTTGATCCTGATGGTACTGTTACCTTTGAGGATATGTACAATTTCTACACTGCCTGCTCCTTTGACAATTTACTCCAGTGAGGAAAGTCAGCAGCACTCTGCCTTCTATGTCTATTATTTTCAGAGCAAATTCTTGATATCCTCAAGGTCTTTTCATTACAGACTCTCTGCTGCTCCCTCTTCCTGCAGTAGATAGTGCAAAAAACTGCCTGATAAAAACATGCGAACTATGACCATCCAATAACTCCTCAAGAAACTTAAAAAAACCTTAGAAATTCTCCCTATCCTAACCACACCTTAGGGAGATTCTGAAAAATTGTTTTCAATTCTCAGGGTATCTTTTACTGCTGTTCTTTTCCACCTTTCTTTCTTTCCTTACACCACTCGTGTAGACACATTTTTTCAAGAGTTCTTGTCAACATTTCCACATCACACATTTTTCAGAAGAAAAAAAAGGATAGATTCCTATCACTGCTTTTGTGCCATTTACCAGAGAAACACATTAAAATGCATTAACCATTTTTTCCATGAGAACAGAATTCTGCAATTGAGTTTGTGCATTGCTACTGTCTCATCTCTGTCTCCTCTGAAAACTGGCACAATATTATTGCCTTATGTGTAAAGAACTTAGCAAACATTTAACAGGGCTCAAGTATAAGGCTGCTATTCTGATCCAATTTTAAGATGAACTCTCTATAGATTACTTTTTTTCCTGAGAATATAGGAAATATAAAGTAATTTCAAATGTACACAGTCACAGAAATAGTTCAAATATCCTTACAAGTATGTTATTGTTTCTATCTTTCCCAACCTCAGCAACATGTGGTTTTTCACATGGCACTAGAAGCACCATCTGCTTAGCCATAATCAAATTATTGTAAAATATTATTAGTGCAATACTATACAAAATTCTCTTCATCTCAACAGCAGAAACTTTGACTTTCTTTCTGATTATTTTTCCCATTCATTGTATAAATTGAAGACAGAGAATTCTTTTATTATTCTTAAATTAACTGCTCTCTCCCTCTCTCTTCCTCACTTAGTCTCTTGTTCCAGTAAAGAACTGGTATCTTCCTATTGTGTGAAGGTTATTTTAGATTTAAAAAAAAATCTAATCTTTATTTCCAACAGGTTTTGATATTTTCAATAATCCTTGAAAGACAGTGTTCAAAGATAAAGTATTATTATTTTTCTAAGCAAAAATTAAATCACAGTTTTTTCTCCTCTCTTCCAATATATTTAGGCATTTTATACTTTTGCTGCTCTCTTTGATTTCAGAAATTGGATTTTTTTTAAACTGTTGACCGGAGAATATAAATTTTCTCATATGAAGTGTTTGCATATGTTTGTAAAATACAGATGGCAATGGCAACACATGGAAAGATCCTGCAAAAAACCCTCCTCTTTATTGCTTAAAATACACTGTACAGTAATTAAACACAGTGGTAGGGCAGAGTAGTGTTCATGAATGCAATGTAATAAATAAATAAAGAAACAACACTTGGAATGTTGTTATATGCATGCTTTATGTTGTCAGCAATATGACCTGACTCTAAAGTAAATGACCCAAAGGGGAAAGCAATTATTGCAGTAAAGAACAATAAGGGAAACAAGTTTTGACTAGCCTAAACTGAGCAGAGAAAATGCTGATCTAATGACACGGGCATAAAAATAGTTGTATGAACACTGGAGCATGAAAGCCAGTGAAGGATTTTCAACAGTGATGTGATGCTATTTTTGTCAAATGTATAGATAGTACCATAATTTGTAAATATACAGTCAATACTCTTGTTTCCTCTTCATTTATGGTAAAAAGCAGCATAATCCTTTCCCTAAGAATATTTTTTCATTACATTTAAATAGTGGAAATACTTTGAGAAATTGTCTTGAAAGATGCAACTCTCTTTCAAGAGATACACTCAAGAGAAATATTAGTGTAGATTTTACAATAGTGAAGTTTTTGACCCTGGTCTTCACAGATTCTCAAGTAAATGGGCATTTTCCTTAAGAGATGAAAATACTGCCATTTTTCCAATAATTCTGAGGATTCTGGAGGTAACTTTGAAAGTTAGAACACATGCATATTGCATCCAATACTTAGACAAGAAGAAGCTGAGTGTAGAATTTCTTTATCTAAAGTATATCTTATATTAAAAGTATATAAGAAGAACCAAAAAAACCAAAAAAACAAACAAACAAACTAAAAAAACCCCAAAAAAGCCAAAAACAAGAAGCCAGAATTACTTAAATATAAAAAAGGTGAAATTCATACATCTTTCTCACTCAAACCCCAAGATGTAGCCTTGGTGGAAGATCAGGTCAGGGAATATTTAGGCAAATTTGGCATACACAATTCCATGTGCCCTGATGGGCTGCAGCTATGAGTGCTGAGGAAGCTGGCTGGTGACACTGCAAAACCACTGTCACTCATCTGTGATGTCCACCAGCTTTCTCTGCAGTCGTGTATGCATCCCCTCAAGGCCTATGAACTTGTGGATGTCAGCTTTATCTAGGTGTTTGTTTTGGGGTGACTTATGATGTTTAGTCTATTACCTGATCCTCTGCTTTATGCCCAAAAATGCTTTCTGTATCTTTTAGGGGTGGCTGGGGGAGAGGGGAGATTCAAACTCTTTGGCAGCTTTCCCAAAACCTCACTCGCCAGGCTTCAGGGATGTGGTGCGATCTGGATTTTCCTTGGTTTTGTTAGCCCAGGCAAGAAGGTTTTTTTCCTTTCCTGTTTTTTTTTTTTTTTCCTTTCCAGTAGCAATTCTTCTGCAATTTCTTGAGATGGCAGCTTGTTAGTCCAAGACCAGAAAAAACAGGACCTGAGGAGAGGGGTCGGTCAGGATCAGCAGGAGAGAGATCATTCCGTTCCTCCCCCAAACCTTGAGAAATCCAAACCATGGAGCAAAAGCACACCCAGAGGTTCTAGCCCAGCTGCTTCATCTGCTGTGGAGAGGAGGTTCATGCCAGAGACTTATCAGATTTTAATCTGTTTCCCAAACTGCTACATGAAACTCCTGTTTGGTTTTTTTTTTTTCCCTGAGATAGACACTGGTGTCATCTTCCAGCACGTGGCATGAGCCAGTTTTTTCCCTCTGGAATTCTGGGGTTTTGTTCAGGTGTAGGGGGGGATAAGGTTTAATATCTGACAGTTTAATATCTAGAATTTAATTACTTTTTGCCCCTTGCCTTGTAGGTGTTCTGTTAATAAACTTTGTTGGGGTTATTTTTTCACTTTCACCATTAGTATTAATCTCCTATTGGTGGAAAGGGATTGTTGGAACCCTTTTAAAAGAGACAACTCCTTCCGGAGTGTCTTCTCCTAAATTTGTTTCTAAATTGAGACAGTGTTCTCTAATGTTGAGGTTCAGTATTACATGTCCTGATACAACACAGGGAAACATTTGATAGAAATGGTCCAAGGAACAACAGGACACAATTAGAGAACAATACAGTGCAGCCATCAGGCATACTGTGGCTGATAATTCTTTCACAGTGCAGACCTTCTGCCAATTTTTGTATGTCACAACTGTATCTGCATTAAATCATGCTAGTCACTGCAGAGTATCACCACTTTAGCTAAAAGAAGAAACAAGTTAGTTTGGAAGTGTCGTGTTTATTTTCTTTTGGCGATGCTTCATATTTTATTTAAATATTGTGAAGAAAGTTGTCCCTTACAAAACAAAAATGTACTGTCATGGACCACAAATAGGAGACATTTTGTGTATCATCTTGAAATCTAAATAGAGAGCTGGGAGAAGGGCAAGAAATGTGTTGTTTTTTCCTACAGTAAGACAAGAAAAAGGGAAATCATTAAGTTGTCATTGGCAATAAAGAAAAGAGACTATTCTGTGAGACTGAGCATACATCAGATAAAGACGTGTCCTTTCCCTCCCTAACAGGCCAGGTTATCAGTCAGAGTGACTTAACAGCCCTTTTCTATGCAGTCCTACAGAATCACAATTTAGAAAAGATGTTCTTGCAAGTGAACCTCAAGCACTCTTTCCCCCATTCCCCCTGAAGCTTGCTAAGCCTTTTTTAATGTTAAGGCACTGACTTTTTATCTCCAAACTCCAGGCAAAGTACTAAATTCATGTTTTGCGCTATATCCTTCTCAATGAATTCCAAATAACTGCATTGCTTCTTGCCCAGGGATCAACTGCTTCATCCTAGGATAAAATGCATTTCAGCATTGTCAAATGCCCCTCTCCTGTAAGTACCGTCTCCATCAGGAGAGACATGAAAAATAAACACAAGACACAATTGGCAGGGCAAGATTTTACCTTCACAATCATATAAATTATATACCTATATGTACAAACAAGAGGGTCTCAACAAAACACAAATGTAAAAATAGAGCATACAAGAGATGGACGCAGGGACATGAGTTAGGATAAATATGAAGACATTTTCAAAGCTTGCAGGGATTAGATTAGAAGAGACAGTGTGACTCAGGGACTAATAAAGGGGACAATAAGTTAAAGATCTTTATTCATGAGCTGGATGATGATCAAGTCTGTGGATGATTCAAAATTTTAGGGAGTTGTTCATGCACCATGGTTGTGTTGCCATTCAGATGGGCAATTCAGACCGTGCAGCAGTACGTGCTGGAGGGCAACAGGCTGGAACTCAGCCTTGAAGAAAATAATGTTAGGATCCAGGAAGACTACAAATTTAACATGTTCCAGTGATGTTTCCGGTAGCAAGAAGGTCAACAGCATTTGGAACTGTACTACAGGAGTACTGTCAGCTGGTCAAGGGGAGGTGACCGTTCCAGTTTACTGATAAGGTCACACATAGAGTTCTGGGTCCATTCCTGGGCTTCACAGCATGAAAATAAACATGGACACACTGGAGTGTGTCTGGTAAGGGACCATAAAAATTTTTAAAGGGCTGCATGAGAGGCTGAAAGGGATGGGACTGCTCTGCCTGTACCGGATGAACCTTGGAGAGCTGGAGAGGGAGAAGAAGGAAATCAAGAGATGATAAGGCTATTACAGTAATTTTATTCCTTGCTTTTCTGCTTTTCTCATTTTGGGAGTAAAATCTAAAACCCAAACCCAACAAACAAAAGTAACAAACCAAAAAAACCCTCACCAAGATGGAACTCTAATACCTTTAAGGTGATCTTGACTAGGAGAACAGAACAAACTTCTGCCAGTCTCCATGAAGAAAAAGAAATAAAAAGTCAGACAGCAAACAACATGCCCTTTGTAACTGTAAGGAAAGTTGAAAATAAAAAAAAAAATAAAATTTGTGGAAAAAAAGAAACTTAAAAACAATCTTAAACAAAGTATTTGTTTGCTACTGTCTCCAGTCAAAAGATGAGGTAACATACTGCCAGGTCCAGAAGTGCACTTTCCCCTTCAACAAGATTACCTTGCTAGACTCAGGGTCAGCTTGATGATTAAAGTTGTTGCAAAAAGCCAGAACAAACCTCAATGGGGGCTCAGCTCTGCTGTTTTTAAGCTGATGTCTTTGTTCTTGTCTCCCACCTGAACTATCTGTTACAGAGAAATAAGAAGGGACTCATCTGCAAAGCAAAGTGAGGCAGACACAGAGAACCCCCTCACAACCAGCAGGACAGTGACCTCACCAAACATGGACACAGTCCACAGTGCCTGAGCAAGGAAAATGGTTCTGAGACAATATGCAGATATGCAGGATCAGCAATCACTCAGAACGAGTAAGAAGAAAAGCCCAAGATTTAAAAGTAAATCAAGCCATCAGAATAGGATCAGGGAGATAAAGAAGCATCTAAAGTGCCAGAGCAGGCGCAGTGCAGCTTACAGGAGATCTTGCAGCAGGTCCCAAGCAAAGGTGGTGGAAGGGAACATCTGCTGAGGCTTCTTCCAGTGCTCCACAGCAGCTCTTTCTACATGCCAACCTGGCAGTCAGCTAAATTCCTAGAAGGAGGGAAGTGAAGACACATAACATAGGAATTCCCATTAAGGTAATGATTCTTCAGTCAAGGAGAGAATTCTCCAAGAAAACATATTCTAACCCTCTGAGGGCAAAATGTAGACAGCTGAGCAGAATTTGATGAGACAGACTCAAAACCAAATACAAGCAAGTTTAGTTGTTTTCTTTGTCTCCAAGGAACAAATAGAGAACTTGACATATTTTACGCTGCTCTTCCATTTTTATTTATTCCTTTTTACTCATTTGGGGTTAATTGCTAGCCTGCCCTTCACTGCTCAAGAAGAAGCATTGGTATCTCTCTTTATATCAAAATCTAAATCCATCATAACTGAGTAGGGTTAATATCCTGGAGAGACATCTAGGCAGCCACGAAACTCTACCAAACTTCAATCAATTTTCTTGATGGGCAGTTGTTAATCTTGTGCTGAATATTCCTGATTGTGTAAAAATAGGTATTTTGACAATAAATATACATGATGACTAATTAAGATTGAAAATTATTCTGTTAATCAAAATCCTGTTAACCTTATTCTCACTACTCTTAATTGTATTTCAGGTTCAATGACAGAAGTCACTGGATGTGGTTTAGCTGTATTTGCAACCTTACATTTGTAAGTTTCTCTGTATTAAGTACATTAAAATATGTATTTACAAATATATTGAAATATATTACCATCTGACCTCTTTGCTAGGTAATTTCTACTCTATTTGGCAGGCGATTCTATTTTAAAGATGACTGGCATGTTACTTTTTTGGGGGGCTATTTTTCCTTTTGTTTGATTTGTTTTGGTTATGGCTTTTTTATTTGTTTTAGTTTTGGTGGTTTTTTTGCTAGTGAACTTCTGAGGAAAATTTAAACTGCCTTAAATCAGAAAGATTATGAATATGACTCCAAGAAGTAAAAAAATCAGTGAGTACTTGCAATGAAGCATGACAGATGATAGGTTTCTCCTGTGTCATTTAGAGCCTTCTCTGCTAAACAGGACACATAATTTCCTGCATTAGGAAATACTCTGAGACTCTGTGCACATTTTCTTTTTGCTTCACTACTAGTGTGGCATTCACATGTAAAACCCTGACTTCAACAGTAGGCAATTCAGGGTCATGTTTCCCTGGGCTTTCTCTGTGCAAGCTAGAGAAATGAACTCAAAATCTGTTTTAAAGAATTAAATTGGTTTATAGTTTCTATTTAGGTCCTCTAAATTTTATTTGACATACACTGGAAAAATAATATATCCTATTCAAATTGATGACATAATACGGAGCTCAGTTCTGAGTATTAGCTGTGTTTTGTCAGCTTCTCTTGCTCTTTGTGCCTGGAGCATTTTCTATTGTCTGCATTGTTCAATAGATAAATATTTGAATATTGTGAGTTTAAATATTGGATGACAGGAATATCACAGGCTAAAGTTAAATATTTTTGATAGGCCTGTTTGCCAGAGTTTGAAACCCCAACAAAAAAAAAATCTTTTAGGGTATCTGTTTTTTCGATGCACATAGGCAAAATTCTGTGGGCCTAATTCATTACAAATTGCAAATTGTCATTACAAATTGCAAAAAATACTTCACAGAAGCATAGGGAGAGATATTATTTGTGCTATAACACTAATTACATTTTGGTCCTCCTTGTGCAGTAAGTACATTTTCAACTTAAAATCATCATTTAGACTGTTCTATATATGCATTGTACAGTGCATAGCATTTTGACTACCATTACTGCAGTGCCACTACTGATAATACAAGATAAGGAAATTTAAATAATTTTCCTCCATAGAAATTTTCTTCTGAAATTTAATGTTTATACATTACCAAGAAGAAACTATGATATACATTTTAGAAACAGAAAAAGTTGAACACTGACAGCCAAGCAGTCTATAAATACATTGCTTTTAAGAATTTGTTGTGAAAAGGTATGAAAATGTACATAATACACTACTCAAAACAAAATAATAGTTCTTATCAAGCTCCAAATAACAAGAATTTTATAAAATACATAATTCTTTGACAACATGGCCCATAATAGGGGAGAATTGAGTGTGTGCAGGCAAATGTCATCAATGACTCAAGATGACATAGGACACAGTCCATGAGTGAATACTACTGCAGGAAAAGACACATTCAAAATTCCTGGCAAACTCAACATTGGTACTATTGCATTTGTCCTTTCAATTTTTTTCCCAGCTTGGTCCTTTTAAGACTTGCAGGACAAAGTTACTTAGCAAGACACTACTGAAAGACCCTCCATCTTTTGACCCTTAATGAAAAGGGTATTTCACTGTGTGTCTCTTGCACTGGGAAGCTGGTCTTGTATATAATAACAGCACATTTAATTTCCCTATATTTTGCAAAACTTCAGTATGAAGAACAATAAAACTACAGAATATGGGTTGTGAGAAAAATTATGTAGTTGGCAGTCCCATAATAATCTGTGGCAATTGCTAGAGGCAGGTCTCAGATTTTATAACAACCTGTTGCTCCTCAGAACTTAGGTTTGTGTGACTTTGAACCTCAGCCTTGTTTTAATTAGGTTAACTAATGCA
Organism: Zonotrichia leucophrys gambelii; assembly: GCF_028769735.1. Taxonomy (NCBI): domain Eukaryota; kingdom Metazoa; phylum Chordata; class Aves; order Passeriformes; family Passerellidae; genus Zonotrichia; species Zonotrichia leucophrys. Next base: position 76,862,474 of record NC_088171.1, read on the forward strand.
GAATTTTTTTCTTCCCCAGATAATTTCTTTACCTTTTTATAGGGCAAGCTTAGTTTTATAAGCATAGTAGCCTCAGTAGTTATTTTGTTTAGATTTAGGTATTTTTGATCATGCCAGGGTGATGCAAGATAGCTCAAGAGAGCCTAGAGAATTGGACACCTAAGAGGCTCCAAAATATGGGCATGGGATACCAAGAGATGGGACAAAGACTGACACGAAGAGAGAGAATTTAATTCTTGCCCTTTAACAACATTCTGAACTTGAAAAAAAAAATAGCAAACAAACAAAATTCAGTTGTCATGCTGGGAACTTCAGTCAGTATCTGAAGGTTGTACTGGTAGATTAAATGTATCCTAGTAATGTATATAGGTTACTCTCTCTATATGTAAGTCACCTTCAGACTTCACTATTATCAGTGTTTTAGGGAAGAGAAACTACTTCCAATGAGAATTAGTCTCCATGCAAATATTTAATTTCTGAAGCTACAGGCCCTACAGCAACTGTAAATTTTCATGAAGATCCTTTTATTTTTAAATACAGTAATTATTTTTTCTGTGTTTTACTGAAAAGCTCAGAGAAATTTAATTCTATTGTTCTGGGACTCAGGAATTTTTACATAGGTGAATTCAACAATTGCCTGCATTTTAAAAGTCTAAGAAAATCTTGACCTAGGCTAACTCTACCAAAGAGTGTTCATGCAACATTTATAAATTATTGCAAACATTCCAAGAAGTAGATTAGATATGGACATGATGTTCAGAGGAAGAAAATATTTAGGTGTTTGCTGAGGAAGAAAAACCCCTATGTATTTGGTTATGAGCTTTTCCATTTTAGCAGGCTTTGAGAATAGCACAGCCCCTTTCATTCACTAACTTCAGTGAGGCCCTTTGAAGGTTCTGAATTCTGTGAAAAAGATCAATTTCTATTGTCTTAAATAGATCACAGAGAGACATAAAGTAGATCTGGTAAATTCCCAGAGAAGTGCTCAAAAATTTGGAGTGTATGACCTTTACACAGACAAGGCAAATATAGTCCTAGAAATGTTACATATTTAGTTTTGCATCGTATTTTAGTGAATTATTTGTCTGACCAAGAAGACAATGATATTATAAATATTAACAGTGATGACAACAAAAAAATTCATTTAAATTGGTTTGCACTTTAATAACAATGCTCCCCCTGAAGTTCACTAAAGCATTCAGATAGAAAATAAGGTATATTGTGATTTATGGACATGCATTATATTATACCATGTTCATATGCATAACTTTCATGGCTGAAGTCAAAGTCTTTAATAAATAGATATTTACCTTCTCTAATTCACCAGCACATTTACCAAAACTGAATTAAGTATCTCTAAAACTTAAATACTATCTTCTATATCTTAAAATAGAAAAAAAAAAAGTCTAATTAAATTGTAACAGTTTCCTATTCAATGAAGAAAGGGACCACAGTGGGTCGTCGGGTCCAACTTCCCTGCTCAGGCAAGGTCATCCTAGAGCATGCGGCACAGGATTGTTTCCTGAGAGTTCTTGAATATCTCCACTTGGAAAGACTCTACAACCTCTCAGGGCGACCTCTTCCAGTGCTCCATCATCCTCACAATGAAGAAGTCTTTCTTCATGTTCAGGTGCAACTTCCTGTTCATTAGTTTCTGCCCATTGTCTCTTGGCCTATTGCTTAGCATCACTGAGGAATAATGACAAATGCTATATAGAACACAAAGAATTAAATATCATTATCTTACTTATCTCTCAGCGCTTGTACCTTGGCTTCTTTCCTAAGCATGCCCTTTCAGATCTGAAAGAGAACTTTTCTAAGGAAATATGAAATAAAATTGACAAAATCTATCCTCAGTATTCTTGTATTTACATTTGGGAATTTGAAACAAGTTTTTTATTTTTCCCTTATCTGTCAAAAAAAGACTTTCCTTAAGCATCAGTAAAAATGAATAATACTTTAGGTTTCTACATTGAATATGCAGTGCCTAATTTCCAGTCTGTGAGTGGCCTGAGAACTTTAGGCATATGTTAAAGCTTGGCAGAACTTGAAACCTGAATGATGCACTCAGCAACAGTACAGTCAATAGAATCTATGTTTATGTGCAATGTAGAAAGCCTATTTAATTCTTTCCTGTGAGAGGTGTAAAATGTTGAATCCTGACTTTTTATTTTCTTTGAGGGAATTTATCAAAGGAATATCTATGAATAGGCAAATCTGCTACTCGTTATTAGCTGTTCACAAGATGTAGTCTCATGAAGCTTCAAATTCAATATTCTGACTTTCCTTTGATCATGGATAGAGAAGAACTACCTTGATTATTTTTAGAATCATTCTGTAGGAACCACATATATTTCCTCTTGTTAGTTGAATCTGAAATAGTGAAAAAACAATTTCTCATACAGAATTACACTTGGTAAGATGGTGATTGCAAATAGAAGTGTTCTATGACATAATTGCTTCTTACTTTTCCCCAGAACAAGCAAAAGAAAATGAAAACCAGATGAATGCCCTGAGCCTCTTAATAAAGTTTATAAATTGTGCCTTTTTTTCTAGGCTACTTTGACATTGTTTAGCTCAATGTTTCACACTCATTTCAACATTAATCTCTTCAGTATTAAACATATATTTAACTAGATAACAACCATTTCTTTTATCCACTGAAAATAAATACGTGCCGGTTCTAAATCATCATGATGTGATAGGATGAATCAATACATTCTCGAAACAATTTATCATACTTCACAACATACATGAATGCTAAGGGGATATTTCCACATACATTCAGTACAAATGAAAGTTCCACAAAGCATATGCAGAATCTAAAGCTACCTATGGACAACTCTGTGATAAGATTTGTTTTCCTAAAATATAATAAATATTTCAGTAAATATTTTTTAAATCATTAATTTTGTATTTATATTAAAGTCCAGTTTCTGAGATTCACAGTCATCCTCTAAAAATGTGACCCTGACAATCCTGCCTTTGCCTGAAAACAAAAACCAGACACTAAAATATCAAACTGCACAATTTTGCAATAGTACCTAGCTCCTATATAATTGCTGTTTGGTTTGCATGCAGTAGATTTGATTAGCTGCAGAAAGCAGTCAGAAAGAAGAATATCAGAGAGGTACTTGAAAAGTGAGCTCCTACTCCAATACATGCAACAGTGCTCCTCCCATCTGTATTGGGAGCCCTGTGGATAACACTGCATTCTACACTGTGGCTCTGGATAATCCATGCCTGCTCTGTTGGGTCCCAGGCTTAGGGCTTGAGCAGCCCTAATGTTAATGTGAGCAGCTGCTTTAAGGGAATGTCCCCTGTTGGCATGTCCCCCATCAGTTTGTGCTGTGCAGGCGAGTGTTAGGACAGATAGAGATATCATTACAAAATATCAGGAGATGGTATGTGACTCTTTTTGTGTTATGCAAAATAAAGAGTTCACCAACATGGAAGGGAAAAAAGCACCTTTTCATGAATGGAATTGGCACATGGTGCTGTAGGAAAGTCTGCCCTTGGTCTGTGCTGTGTGAAAGAAAGGTTGTCAGAAGACAAGGAATGCATGTATGTATAGTACTCTTTATAATCTCCTATTTAAACAGCTATTTCATTACACCATGTGTTATTGGGCCTTTTTCTCTGAGAGCCACAAAAAACTTTGCACTGTCCTACACCTCCCTGCTTCCACCCTCTCTTCAAGGGCAGAACACCCTATTTGTCCCTTTTCCATCCTACAGGCCTGTACAGACTCTCACACTTTCACCACCACATCTACATTCAAAAAAATTCTATTGATCTTTGCTTTTATTTTCTCGTGTCAATCTTTTTCTCTTTTCATGAAAATCACTTAGCTGATCCAGAGCACTGAAAACACTTGAGACATCTGTTAAATGTGTTTTGTAGGCTGCAATTAATGAGGTATTCCATATGCATCTGGGAAATCAGAGATTGTTAGTTGATACTGTGATATTTCACATGAAGAATGGATGAGTTGAACTTGCTGTGAATAATATGAATTCATTGGTTGTTTTCTGTTTTTTTTATTTGTTTTTTTGTATATGCATTGAAAGAGTTTCAAGTGCATAAATGTATTGTTATTTTCTGCCATCACATGACCTTACACACACTCTTGTGCAAACACTCAGAGTAAATGGAATTTTTTCCTGGTAGCTCTGTTTCTCTGAATGGGCTTAGAGATACCTCTTATTGTTTATGAGCACCATATATTTCCTTCTTTTATTGCAAATTCCAGTTTAATAGCTGTTCTCTTTCTTCTTGCTGATTTTCCCTTTCAGTCTGACTAGAATTTTCAGGATAGTAATTCAAGATACTTACATAAAATTGATGGCTTAGTAGTACCAGCTTTTGTTTATCAAAAAAGTCTGGATAGTCTGCTAGGTAAGTTATATAAGGTAGAAACTACAAGATATGAGTTCAGTGGGAGATTTTTTGATAAAGGGACTGGAAAGGAGAAACCCTTTTTGACCAATCCTGAGAGATCGCACAAGAAATCCCATGAGTTAAGTGGAAATACCTATCAACCAGGTTGTCACAAGAAAATTTTATTTAATTATGAGTACATTTACCTCCTTATGCTTATGCCAGATTCTGATGTTAGGCTACAGTGTTCATACTTGGGTAAAGGGTTTGACATATGCTAGCTCTCTAAGGAGGCAATTTTAGCCATGGAATAAACATCTGGATCACAAGTTTCTGTTCTCAGAACAAGACCTTAGTGACAAGGTCTTAATGCGATAAAACTATTGAGAGATCCTAAGACCTATGGATAGTCCAAACACTGAAAAGGTAGAAAATCAAAGCTGTCATTTTGTTACCACATTCAGATGAATTTCTGCAAGAATCATATATGAGGGAGCCAGTAAAGATGGGACAGTATGTTCTCTGGAAAATCACTGAATGCATTGAACTCATGTTTTTGTGACACAATATTGCCAAGGTCCTGCCTTGCAGAAACACCTGAGACTGATGCAACCTACCTTCTGGACTTCAGAGGATGGTTGGTACTCTCCCACAATTTGCTTGAACATGAGATTTGGTTCATAATTTTCACCTGCAACCAGAATGAGTGGGCCTTAAATCAATGTCCTTATGATTTAGTGTCCCTAAATTATGAAATAAAATTAGATTTTAAAAAATGGTAAAAGCATGCCAGTTTATTGCATAAAAATACTTACTTTGCACAATATCCTTCCTGAAATTTTGTGATAGTCTATTTCTTGCCTATGTGGGAAGTAAAATGCAGAGTAAGATAAGGTGTGCTTGTAGCATACTGCAGATATTTGTTGCTATCAGTTAATTCTGACCACTATTCCAGCTGTCCTGTGTGAATCTGCTGAATAGATACTGTATCTTCAACTCTTGTATCTGAATTTATGATGTTTCCATACAAATTCTTAAAGAAAAGACCCCAAACAACAACAAACCTCCAAACAAACAAAGAAATAAACAAAATCCCCAAACAAACAAAGAACAAAACCCACATAGCCTCCCACAAGGCACACAAGGTGAAACACAGATAGTGTAGGGACGAAGGTAGTTCAAGCTAACAGGGGTTAGGAACACAGTCTGTGAAGCCCAATTCTCCTGATTCTTAGCTATGTTAAATTTCCTCAATTGCCATAAACAATTCCAGTTACAATACACACTACTGGATTTTTCAGAACACAAAGCCTGAGGCTTGGCATGCAGGTTCATTTCTAGACTGGACCGTGGGGGAAGTGTGTGTGTGTGTGTGTGTGTGTGTGTCTGTGTGTGTGTGTGTGTTTATTTTCTTTCTTTTTAAATATGCATTCTAAAACATGAAAAATGGGTAAAAATTTTAAAGTGCTCAGAATGCTACTGCAGTGCAATGTGCGTGTTTATATAACTATCACGAAAAACACAGAGAAAGATAGCTTTGAATCTGGGCTCTCCTAAACAATTTTTCTTTAACAGAGATAAAATAATGAAAAATACTTAGTTAAACTGCTAGCCAAACTCTTATTGTTTGTACTGCTCCTGGTAAAGACCCTGGGGAGCAGCAGCGGAATGTGTGCTATTGATTGGCTGGTTAAAGAGAGGCCTATTAGATTGAGACAGGCTGGATTGATTATACAGCAGCAGAAGGAGCTCAGATTCAGAGCTGAGTGAACGTCAGGGTGAGAGAGAGGGAGAGCAAGCGAGAGAAAGCGTGCAATAGAGGGAGACCGTGCCCACTGTAGCATCAGTGTGTGACAGCTGGTGCCTGATAACACTGATATTGAGCTCCTTCAGTGGAGAACTTGCTGAGCTACCCTTTTTTCATTTGCAAGAGGATGCCAGCTCTAAGCCAGTGCAACTGATGACAGACTGGATCTTGGAATAGTTAATTTCACTTACAATTACATCTCTCATGTTCTGCTTCTCTGAAGAAAGGCTTATTACGGAAGACAAAAATTCATTCTCTCCCCTTACCTCACATATTATTGATGATATACAGAGTTTGATCTTCCAGGTAAGGAAATTATCATTTGCTTTTCTGAGCAGATAAGAAAGGAATTACTCTTTTTGTATCTTGCATGTTAAATACAAGCTTTGGCATTTATTCTCAGAATGCATTTTTGCACTTGTATTTCTTTCACTCGCAGACTGCATGTAACAGTTTTTATGACCCCGAAAGACAATTCACAGGACATGGTTTGTGCATTGCATTTATCATGCTTAACCCTTAAGGTAGATGGAATGAAACAGAAAAGATCATTTCTAACTACTTGGATGATGTTTTAATGTAACTTGTCCCACACATGCTAAACAGTCTGGAGTAATAATGGCACACAAGCTCTGCCATGTATTGATCCATTAGTGTACATATTGTGATGCCAGGTAGAGACAGCATTTACCTGAAAGATTTCTCAGTGCTTGTCAGCAGTTTGAAATAGTATCTGTCTTTCCACTGCAAACATGCTACTGCTGAGCAAATATGGTCAGCCTTAAATAATTTATCATTAGGCTGCCATTTTTTAGCTATGTTGTAGTTATTGCTAGCATTCTGCCTGCAAAGCAAAGATCAAGGCTTGTGACTTGAAATATGAAACCTAGGATGTTCTGTTACACTGTGCTGTATGTTTGAAGCAGCCAACCCATGGACTGATTGCCTGTTTTGCTATGACATTGACTACTGTCTCCTAACTGCAGAGCTCCACATAAAGTTTCTATGTATTTCCTTCAGCTGTGTTTTAAGTGGTTTTGCTGTCATAGGTGATAGGTTCTGATAGATTGCTGTGATTTTGAAGGTGATAGACTATATCTGAAATAACCCAGCTTTTGGATTTGAAGCATGTACGTCAGGAAGTTGATTGACTGGGTGCTTACAGGCCAGGGGAGCATAACACTAACACAGCTCCTTCATTAGCAGCACATTGCTTCCAGCTGTGACAACGTGCACCACCTTCCTCATCAGTTTGTGCACTCTGCTCCTTGTTCCGTACTGCAGAGTTTTTCATATGCCACATATTGCAATTATTCCCCCTGGGTGAAGTAGAGGCATCAATCTATTAACGCAAGCATTTAGGTAAACTTTGACCCAGCCAAGTACAGTGTTCCAATGCTTTGGCCAGTTGGGAAACTGCCTATAGCAAGGTCTTGCTCCTAGGAGGTGGACCTACGTGTAATCCAATTTATCCAATGATTAAAGAATCACAACTACAGAAAAGCACTTTCTTCACTTCCTTTACCAAGAAATTTTTAATTAATTTCCATAAAACAGCATACTTAAATAATTAAAGACTTCTCAAAAACCCAAATAAGAAGTGGAGTTGTCAAAATGATTATTTATAATTTTTAAAAGACATATAGGAATTAAGAACCTTGGGTACATAAAGATTTTTTTACAAACTAACAATAATTTCAAGGGGGTATCTAAGTGACCACAAGGATAAAAAGATGCAATGCTTAAGAGAAAGTTTTGTCTGCTATAATGTATCATATGAATAAACATTGGCAAAACAAACTAAGCTGATGACCTCAAACTAAAATCTTACTTCAACTATAGCATCTGTGCTACTTTAATACCTTGTATCTTCTATATGAATAGGGTTTATGTTATTTCTTATATACATAAATGTCAGCAATATTGATGTTTCCTTCTGAAACTCTTTCCAGGTAACCAGACCTTCTCTTGGGAGTACATTTTGCCACCATAGCTTTATTTTGTGGTATTTTACTCCATAAAATATTGCCAAAGGTGAGCACTCCCCACAATGACTATGGAGTCACAGTGCAGAATCTGACCATAAATAATGGAAGGAAACACTTTATATTTTAATTACCTGACTGAAAATTTTAACACTGAGACAAAGACATGGGTATTGAAAGCTAGATTTATCAACATAGACAGTATTTTATAAAAAGCTAAGATAATTGAATGTCTAACTCAATTTGTATTCTTACAGAGCTTAAGGCCTGCCTCAGTATATTTCATGTGCAGTTTGACTAGCAAAAAAAGTCCTTTATGTATGCTCAAAAGCTTTCCTACAGCTCTTATAATATCTCTCTTTTCTCTCTGAAAAGTCTTGTTCACTATACCATGCTCTTTAAATGTACCTTATAATTTTCTGATTAGAAAAAAAGTCATGGTAATTCTGTGATTTCAAAGACAGCAATTTTTTTTCCCTCGAGATTAATGTCTGTTACTAGTCAGGTTACATCTAAGCCATGAAACTCCAAATAACACTAAAAAGGAGGGGTTTTTGCAATGGTAATATTTCATTTAAGCCTTAAATTTATGTATCTAAAGCTCAAAAGAGAATCAGAAACCAAACAATTAGTTAAGCATACATTCATATTTTTCTATGCATAAGATATGTTATTCATTTCCACATTAAATATCTTAATCATCTTCTTTTGTCAGATCCAGAAAAAATACATGAAAAATACACAAATGAGAAAGAGTTAAGAGTTTGTATATTACAAACTGTGCATTTTCTTTCAGGTCTTTGATGTTGTTAATGTTAATCTGGACTTTTTGCAACACTTTAAACTGATTCAGTTATGTCACCTTTTTCTCAAAAGATTAGTTTGACCTTTTGAAAATTAATGCTGTATTCCTTTCCAGCTTGAAGTCACAGAAGGCAAAATTTGTTTTTATTTTCCTAGCTAACTTAAAGCCATTAGGGGGCTCTTTTCTCCTATGCTATCACACAGCAAGCTGCAACACAAAGATACAGCTAGCTCCTAGACTTTTTTACCAAAAGAAATTATTCTTGAATTAATTTATTTTGGATGTGGATTATTTTAATAATACAGAGCAGCTAACAATCTCTCTATTTTTTTGTTCAGTTGTTGGAGAGGGTTCTGTTTCTTTTGGGTATTTTTATTGCACATAATTGAAAACTTTTACTGTCAATTAATGGTTATGTGTAGAAGTTACTTTATGTCCCATAAGGGAGAAGCAGGAAACACATTCAGCAAAAATTTTGAAGTAATCCCTAGGATTACTAATAGGAATATGAAGCATCACTTATGTCCAAGAAGCTAAAGTCTATTTATCTGAATAACTGTGAATAATGGTGCAACTAGCTTTAAAAAAAAAAAAGAATCCATTGCGTACTGTTATATTGGACTGAAAAGAACCTAGAGTATCTAGAAGTGACATACTCTTCCCTTACACTTGCTTTGTGATCAGGGTTTTTGGATCACTCTTTATTTCACAAAATGAGAAAGTTTCAATTCTGGAAACATTTACTCATATAAGCAGCTACACTAAGGTTACCGTGGGCCAAATTCAACACCTTTGTTCTGCCTATTGCCCTTTAGTTTCTGTAAATTCATTGGACCACTGGACCTGAAACCATTTGTGAATTTTTATATTATTTCTTGTGGGTTGTAAACTTTGTACAATTACTTGTGATACTTGGGATTCTTCAGAAAGAACTCTAGAATAGTCTACTGCAGGCCAAGGAAAAGAATTTAATTTGTTCTAAAGCACAGCAAGGTAATTGTAAACACCATAACGTCATGCTGAGGTGAGGCCAGGAGAACCATGAATGTCAAAAGACAAGCAAAATAATTGTCCCCCTGTTCCAGTTTTGAAGAATTTTTTTTATTCCTGCCATCCTTGAATGAAAAAAAAAAAAATCCACGTTGGTAAATTATTTTACCCACATTAAACCAACTTGGTACTTTAAATTGTTTAGCTTGGGGTGATTCCAATACTACCAACTCCATTCAAGAAAAAATTATAAAGGACTGACACACTTTGTGATGTTTGACATTCACAATGAAGAAGTATAATCCAGTCAAGTTGAAACGAAAAAAGAAAAGATAAATAATATGTTATTTCTGGGTTTTACTGCACATCTGAATAATCTCTCTAGTTTTGCATCCTCTTATAGCAACTATCTTATGACGTATCTATAAAGAAATTTGTTCTACTAAACAGCATCTAGAAATTCCAACCAGAACCTCAAGATACTTTGTTTATTGCTGTACATAGACAGTTCATCCAATATAATGAAATTGCTAACAATATGTAATAAATCAAGTATTATTTCTTAGGTAGATAATTGATGCTTAAAACTCTAAGATGATCTCCAATAGATATATTATTAGCACATTGCAAATTCAGCATCATACAAATTATCTTTCTGTTTGTAGAAGAGGGCTTATTCATTACTAAAAGGTGGCTAAAGTTAACTATGATTTGCTTGCATTTCAAGTAATTAATTATGTACACATGAACAGTCATCAAAGCTGAGATGGCATTTTTATTATTAGTAATTCCTCAGGAACAGCATTGCCAGTCAGTCAAAGGAGGTGATCGTTCCACTCTATTCTGCACTGGGATGATCTTACCTGCAGTTTTGTGTGCATTTTTGGGTACCATAATATAAAAAAGTTATAAAGCCATTAGGGAGCATCCAAAGGAGGTCCATAAAGATGGTGAAAGGTGGATGGATGGGGAGGGTACACAAAGAGGGGCTGAGGTCACTTGGTCTGTTCAGCCCGGAGAGGAGGAGATTGAGGGGCCACCTCACTGTAGATACAACTTCCTTGTGAGGGGAAGAGGAGAGGCAGACACTGAACTCTTCTTTGTGGTCAACAGTGACAGGACCTGAGGGAATGACATGAAGTGTTCTCAGGTGAAGTTTAGGTTGGATACTAGGAAATCTTTTTGACTTAGATGGTGGTTGGGGACCAGAACAGGCTCCCCAGGGAAGTGGTCATGGCAGAGATCAAGAAGCATTTGGACAACGCTCTCAGACGCAGGGTGTGATCCTTAGGTGGTCCTGCTCAGAGCCAGGAGTTGAACTTTGATGATTCTTTTGGTTCTCTTCCAACTCAAGATATTCTATGATCATGTGACTTTTTTTAAGGCTCAAAGGAGACCAAACAAATTGCTGGAGGAATGACAGGAAGGGTGTAGCAGAAGTAAGGAGCAGAGACCACTGCTTGGTTGGAGTCAAGCACCCTAGTAGCAAGACTCTTTTCTCCTCTATAAAACACAGTTTAATTTAATTATATGTTTTGCTTCCTTGAAATCAGAGAAATTTTATGTAAAAGATAAAAAATTAAACCCATGTAAGAGTCTGGCACAAAGTTTCTGCAGAGCTTCACTCCAGAGGTAACTCTAATTTACTGGTTGGTTAATTTATCCCTTATATAAACACACTAAGCAAAGCACTTTGAAATACTTTTGAATGAAAACTGTTATATAAATGTAAAGTATTATCATGGCAAACAGAAGTCACTCAAAGTTGACAGAAGTCACTTCAGCTAATGACAACTGCAAGAGTCTGGTGTGCTTTATTAAGCATGAACAAATGATTAATCTCTGATGGATGTTTAAAGACAGAAACAACAGTTGTTCTTCAGACATGTAGTCAAATAAGAAATACTTAGGTGTTTTTCCTATTTTATGTTTTCTATAATATATGAAGGCAATAATTCAAATTACTAGATTTTAGAAGTAGAGAAGTTTGCAAAAACAATTATTACATGTACTGTCAAAATATTTTAAAGAGAAGCAATAACAATGTAATTTAAAATACACTTCATAATACAATGAAAAGCAGAATCTTTTGTTTCAATTTTTTTTTACTGGAAAAAAATTGACAAAGCAAATGAAATTGCATTGAAACAGCACTTGCAGCTTCCTCAAATTTATATACAATCCCATATACATATATTTATTTATATACAGATGATGGCATCCCTGCCCATGGCAGGGGTGCTGGAACTAGATGATCTTTAGGGTCACTTCCAACCTAATCCATTCAATTAAATGAGTCTATTATATATGTGCATACATGTGTGCATGTACCTGTACTTAATCTTATCCTTTACTGTCTGTATTCCACACAGAAGTATATAGTTTATATAAGTATATACAGAAGTATATGTTTTTCCTGTTAGAGAAAATTTGTAATTTTTAGGAGTACAGCCATGTAAAACCCAAATATATTCCCTGAGTACCATAAAAGAAAAAGGTTTGTTGGTTGAGAAGTCACTTGAAGGTACAAGTTATAAGACAGGTGTCACCAAGAAATGCGGATCATCAGATACCAGGATCCTAACGAAATACTATTTTCCCTGATATTGAAAACACTTTGTTCACATAATCTGCTTGAATGCTGTGATGTGATAACAGAATGGCTTTGCTGAGCAGCATGCAACAAACTACCATTAAAACACACGGTACAGTTTTGAGAAAACCTAAATTTTTTGGTTTGTTTGAATTTCAAAATAGTTTGAAGTGAACAAAAAGTGTTGTTGCTTTGCAAAGCATGGATTACATTTGGCTCTGGAAAAAGACATGGATAAATCCTGGTCTGATCAGTGACTGTTAACACTGGTCTGTGGAGTATCAAGTGAGTGAACAAAGTTCTGCAGAGCAACTGACAGAGAGAAGTAATTCATTGTCCTCTGGTGGATCTGTAACACTGAGAACTGATGTGCTTACAGCACATTACAGCTGTGACAAAGTTATGGCAACACCTTGAATATTTATACACCTTTTTTACCCTCAGAACATTTTGTGAGTGATTTAGATATACAACTGAAAGTTTTTTCCCTTCCCTCCAATTATCAAATATTAAACATAAAAACAAACCAAACCAACAAACAAACAAACTAAACAACAACAACAAAAAAACACCAAAAACTATCCCACACCAAACTCCTGTCAAATTCACTTTTGGGCAAGCTGTTAAGGTAAACAAAATGAACTGTCAAAAATTAGTAAATGATGATAATTTTTTTTGTTGTTGAACATAGTGTAACAATAGTTTTGTTCTTAATACTATGTAATCATCAGTAGGTGTAATACTATGTAATGTGGTAATGTTGTAATATTTGTTCTTAATACTATGTAATGATCTTTGTGTCCCAGAATACTTAACAATGACAGTATAAACCTTTTGCAGCTTATGGAAATTATGTAGACCAGAAAGTAAAAATATACAATATTCTTTAAATTCTGTCAATTTCAGTTCTAGAAGTCTACTTCATAGGGGTACATGGACTTCACCAACTTCTAAAACCTTCTGAAAATAAATTGTAGTGTTTTGCTCTTCCCAGCTTCTTAAGATGCATTAATAGTTCCTAATTCTATGCATCAGAGATGTACTGATGTGTAAGGGCAGTTCTGAAATTAATGCGTAAATAAGAACAAGCTCATCTGGAAAATCCTTCTGCTGGTGCATTTTATTGAGCTGGATTAAATAATATAAACATATCAGGGCTTTTTAAAATTAACTTATGACAGGCTATAACTTTTTAATACTGTGTGTGGAACTAGAATTTTAACCTATCTTCTTAAATGAAATCCTGAGTAACTTCAGACGGGGAAACATACTTTCAAGTTCCCTGTCCTATTTGGAGACCCAGGAAATTTGAAGCAGTTTCAGGTGAGCTTGGATGATATTCAAGGGACTCAGTCTTGGATGTTTGTCCATTAATTCTAAGGACTGTCATACATCTGTCTATATGTACATCTAAGTAGCAAAATTACAGCAATGTCATCAGTACCTGCTCTTTATTACCTTATGCCAATAAAACAAATATCAATGCCTGGGATTGCAGCTATTATGAGGTGTTTTATCACCAGCAAAGCTGGAGCAAAGTACAAAAGCTCTACAGTGTCCATCAAAAATGGAAAATTGTCCCTGAATTGCATGATTAGGAGCATCATCAAGCAGGTGTGTCAGACATCTGACATTATTCTGAAGATCAGGGAAAACACTTTGGGAAAAGATGTTTCTTTTGCACCCTGTATCCATATCCTGTTTGGCTGCCACAACATCTCTAAGACCTTGGGAAAAAGCTTACAGCTCTTTGGGATGGATGGGATCAGGAAGACAACATTATTGAATTGATGCAGATATATAATTACACAATAGTTCCTGTCACAATTTTTATACTGTTTAAGAAATCACACACTTTAGTGGGTTTCTTTCCAGGGGACAAACTAAATAATTATACATCCCTGCCTCCAATGTGAGGTGCAGTCTCAACCTCACTCTAGCTCATCTTTTCCATGTCTTGCCCAAGTGCAGCAAATGCTGTATGCCTGGGACATATCAAACTTCTTAATAACTTCAAAGAATGAAATGAAATTATGCTACACAGAGAGAAAAACATGCATAAAACCTGTCCAACAATATTACATATCAATCTAAACCAAAATCCTGATGATGATTCTACAATTCTCTTAGGCATCTAGATTTCTACTTGTTTTTGTTGTTGTCCATGTATATATATATATATACATGTATCTGAAACTCATTAACTTCTTCACCTGTTTATATAACCAATTATTCCTGCCTAAAACTTTTGGAGAAGCCCTACTGCAAGAACTGCTGTCACTTTGTGTGGTTGATCTACACTAGAGCATTGGAGGAGTGAATGTCAAGATTTACAGGACGTCAAGATTAACTCATCCACAAGCTTTTATCATGCAAAACAGTTTAAATTCTTTTCATCAAAGAGAGGTATCTTTCATTACTTTGTATAAATCTTGGCATAAAAGAATGCCCATAGATATTTACAAGGAAATAAAATGCAAAATGTGTATCTCCATTCTGGTTTACCATCATGCCTTCTGTTTGATTCTGTCATAGATTAACATTCTCAAGAGGAACCAAAATTATTTTAGCCATCAACATTTTTCAGACAGTGATTCGTGGACCAATCTTACGATCTATGCATGTATCAGGAATATCAATTTTTCCTACATCTATAACTGTTCATCATCTTCACTTCCATAAAATAGCTGCAGATGTTTTAGATTTATGCTAAAATCCAGAGAGAAATTCTCTACAGTATGGGAAAGTATTCCATGTAGAAAATGTGTATGTATCTGAGAGTAAAAAAAACCCTACCTGACACTGACAACACCAACTCTTTCAGCCTGACCTCTTCCAACCCATCTGTGGTGGGATGCGGTGCTGGGTCCATATAGGAGGGATGTGCTGGTGCTGCACCTTTGTATTTGGAGAAGTTATGTGTCTCTGATACTTTTGCCATTGATCTTACACAATTTTGCAAGTGGAGAACTTGTGCTAAAAAGAATTGGCATTTTCTTGGATGGCACAGTTTCAAGTGTTCCATGCCGAAGATGCCTATTGTAAAACTAAAACTTCTTTGCAAATCTCCTGTATCCATTACTAGAAAGCTGTGGAACAGTCCCTTCCCTTCCCTTCCCTTCCCTTCCCTTCCCTTCCCTTCCCTTCCCTTCCCTTCCCTTCCCTTCCCTTCCCTTCCCTTCCCTTCCCTTCCCTTCCCTTCCCTTCCCTTCCCTTCCCTTCCCTTCCCTTCCCTTCCCTTCCCTTCCCTTCCCTTCCCTTCCCTTCCCTTCCCTTTGGGAAGTTTGTTTATCAAAGTCTGCATCACTTTTCTCCAGTTTTCCCCTCTTTAGAGAGGATTGTTTTTCTTTTTCCTCTTTTTTTTTTTTTCCTTTCTCTTTTTGAGGGAAGGTGGTGGACCAAAGTGGGCAGGGCAGGAAACAGTATCTTTTATTAGGAAAAGTACATAAGGTCAGCAATTGCAGTGTGTAGCTATTTTGAATTTCTAATTTGGGAGGATAAGAATGTTGAAAGAATATAAGAGGTTTGGTTATATTTGTTTGTGGTTTTTTGTTGTTTTTTTTTAATTGCTTTTTTAGCTGATGAGTCTCTAGTCACTAAAGTGATAGGTGCTCTTCACTTAGATAAATATTTCATGTGAGCAGAGTACGCTGTTCTGCCTTTTGAAAAAGCTTTATTTTATTAATGAGTTTGTTTAATTTCCACACCCTTCAATAAATTATCAACTTGGGTATAAAATTAAATATAATTAGGTCACCCTGTAGCATGCTTTTTTTGTAGATGATGTGTGAACCTCTCTGGATTGGGCTGCACTTTTGTGCTTTCTCATTATGTGTCAGCTGTGAAAATTCAACATAACCAATGTGCTCCCCTCTCAGTAATTATAACATGTATTTGGAAATACAGTACATGAAGTCTTACAAACATTAAGGTATAATCTTTTGGGAATAAAAAAACACAATTAAGTTCAAAGCTATAGCTAGTGGATTAACTGGGATACTATAATGTCTCTTCTTAAAAAATTTAAATTAACTTACCTTTTAATTAAGACAGTAGTAAGCAAAATTAAAACATTTCACAAATAATGTCTTGGTAGTATTATCTTGAACCTAAATAAGATATAGAGCTGTTTTATATGACATTTTTAAAATCTCTCTTTTCATTTTAGATGCATATGTTTGCACAGAGTCACTACAAAATTTCCTTTTGAGATGTCAAACAATCACTAGATCCACCACTCTTAGTTTTATTTCAGATAAAATGCAGAGTACACTGGAAATTTCATCCATATCCTCAAAAAATTAGCATGAATAATCAAAGATATTGACTAAATTACCTAAATAAATCCCTTATTCTCACAGACAATCTACTTCTTTTTAAATCAGATCCTAAAAATCATTTGCTTTTACTGTTCCAAGAATCAGAATGGTTGATTCCTCTGAGCTAGAAAAACATTTCTGGCATAAAGTGGCATAGAAATTTTGGCTAGTGTACTATATGTCAGATGATATTTTGTCATAATAATTTCCATGACTTTTAATTATTCTTAGTTGATAATATTTTAAAGGATTGAAGCCAACAGTAATTTAATTTTGTGATTTTGTACCACACTGAGGTGTTTGCACTGTCTTTTCATAATCATGAGCACAGGTGCTGTACCTTGTGCCTAACACTGTGCACTATTCACACTATTAGATTAAAAAAGATATACATTCTTAACAATTTTGTACACAGTTTTAACAAAGAATTAAAAAAAAAATCTCTATATAAATCTCCTTGTTTAGGAAATTGAAAGGAAGATGTAAAGAAGGCCCTAGTTTTTATTGCTGCTTGACCTTACAATTCTTTCTCAAAAAATTAAATTAATTCTTTAATACAAACCATACACATAGGATTGTTAATCTTGACAAGGACCACAGAAATATAATGCCACCATCCCTATTACATTTTCTTACAAGTCTGCATGCTATCCTTTTGTATTAATGGACATTTCTACTCTCTTTCTTCCATTCTTTTCTCTGGAAGAAAATAGTGCTAGAGGTATTATGCTTTTAGAGAATAGATGTAAATATAATTCTTCTAGATATAACTCATAAAATTCAGAAAGCCCCTATTAAAAAAATGTTCTGTTCTAAAAAAGCCCACTCTTAAAAATGCTCCACAACAGCATAAAACGTTCAGGATATGAAATAATACATAATGTCACTATGTCATCAGAGATGCAAGATTTTTGCCATTCTACAAAGCATGCCCTAAATCAACCAACAAAATACTCCAGTTCTAAATTTGAACTTTGGATTGCTTTTTTTTTATCATGTGTTGGTTTCTCAATATAGTGACATACATTAAAAATTACTTAGAGCAAAACCTAAAGACTAATTTTAAATTTCCTTTGAATATCGGTCATTGTGCCAATTACAGAATGAATGACGTAAGGACAGTTTTAAAATTACCTAGATAATAGTGCCATTAATGTATCGAGAGAATAAAATCTTAATAAAATTCAATTAAGTTTTTTAGATGCCTTAATTTAAACTTTGCCTATTTTCCTATGTATTATCTAGCCTGAGAATTGTATTTGACATGCAAAGATATAACTTGCATGGGAATTACAGCTACAATTTATTTACAAGTAATCACACAAGTGCATATAGATAGCTGCAGTTGTAGATATCGGTGTCCCTATAACCATGTCTCAGAAGCTTCTGTTTGAAAATTGAAAAGTCCCAATGCCCCAGGACTTTCAACATTAAAATTCATCCACCAAGAAAACTGAAATGGAAACAAACTCTGCATTTGGATAAAACAGTTTGCCTGACCAGCAGTAACATTTTGCTGCAAATGACCTCCTTACCTGCATTTAGCATGTTGATTACTCAGACCACTGAAGCACACAGAGCTGTGCAGAGCCACCAGTCAATAAGGTAATTTATAATGATGACCCTTCTGGGCAAACTAGGGGAGGAACTAGTCATTACTGTTTTCTTCTAGCTGAGGAAATCTGTTCCCCTGTTGGTAAATATTCACCAAACAAAGAGAAAATCCACCAGTCTCTCTAACATTTTCTATTTACAGAGAAGTGAGAGGCTGTAGTTGAAACTGATTGTGCCTGAATACAGCTTAATAACTAGAAGCATCTCTTTTTAACCTACAAGACTCTGATAGATGTGTTCATCAATAACATAATTGGTTTAATGATAGAAGAAGCTGCTGTTAGGATGGCTTCAAGTTAGGTAAAACTACTTCCCTTAAATGTGTTGGAAGCAATGCACAAATTGATGGCCAGCATTCTACTGAAGCAGAGAGCAAAATACGGCTTTATCTCCCGTGCCTCTTATCTCACTGACTATAGCTGAATGTCCCTTGCAGGTGTGCAAAGTGTTGCTTTGTTTCAGCCTCCTCCCAAGGCTCTCTTTGTGGGGAGAGAAACACCCTGACATGGCTGAGGGGCAGAATTCGAGACTGGGGCTGTCTATAGGACCTTCTGGAAAACTATTGCTGGTGTGGGAAGGAGCTACTCATGCCATGCACAGGACAGCTGGGCAGGGGCCAGGGTGACGGAGGGCAGTCTTGTGCCACAGCATGGCTGAGGGAGCAATGTCCTGTCCTGTGAGGGAAAGGAGTGGCAAGGAGGGGGCTGTGAGGAGGTGGGGAGAGCCCTGTGAGTCACCAGTTTTGTTTTCCACTCTTTTGTGGGGCCCTCCGTTGAGAGGACTGTGCTGTGGCCGTGTACCCTGCTGTTTGTATCCCCTGCCAGGGGTGCCAGGGTGGGGTTCTTGGTTTGCTGCTGGGTTTGCTGTAGGTGGATTATTTTGGTGATCTTGGCTGTACTTGCTGAAGGGACAGCCAGCCTTGGATGGGCAAAGAATGAGGTTTTTGCAGAACCAGGGAGTTAAATCTCAGGGAAACTCTCCTGAGAAACTGCAACCATGACCCGTTTGTGTTGGATGAGATCCCAGTCACTAAGGTTAACTTATTTTAGATAAGAACTGATTTAGGAGAAAAGGGTAAGAGGTAGGGGCAGACCCTGGAGGTGGTGAATGCAGGACTGCTAGATGACCAGGCTCATAGCATAAGAGTTGCAAGTGGCAACACTATTTGCTAAATATGGCCATGCTGTGGATCCTTGGCCTGAGGCCTGTGCTGTATCTTGGACACTTCTGGGTGATGACAAGGAAATAAAAAGTATCCAGCTCTGGAGTTGTGGTGATTGTGTTTTGTTTCCCTTTCCTCTTTTTACCAAAATACTAAATCACATTGAAGGGCACTCCTATGTTGCTGGTAAACCTGTCTAATCTGAGTGTTTCAGGCTTGGAATGCTGTTTGTTCAGCAAATCCAAAGGAAACAACATTGAGAGAGCCTCAGAGAGATGTGCAGCTGATGCATCTTTCACGGACTCGTGCTGAGTTAATTCAGCAAGGCTTCTGGCAGATGGAGGGAGTCCCTGGCCTTTGCCTTGCTTAATCTTTCCATCCCACTGACAGTGGCCAGAGTAGCCCTTGGACAAGCTGTCATTCCTCATTGCTGCCAGACCTGGTGCCAGCAATTCCCATTGCACTTTGGTAACTATCCATGACCTCCTCATTTCAGAAGTCTTTAGTTTTCAAAAATTGTTTTTATTTTTTATTCAAGCTGTCAGTCTCTTACAAAAATGTCTCGTAGAAAAATGATGGGCAATTCATGAAATGACAATGACTTTATGGCATAGGCTCACATTCAGAGATTAGTTTTGCCCCATCTCTCAAGCACAATATGTCATATTGATTGAAAAAAAGGTTATCCTGTAATGGAGAAGGATCTTTCCTGCAATTCCCAGGTTCAGGGGGAAGGATCCAAGAAGGCTGATAATGAATTAATGGGCTCATAACTGATGCCATTTGAACTGTTTTGAAAATACTGTTTACAAAATTGTATAACGGGAGTGAAAACAGTATTCTTTATGTTCTCACCTCCTAAATCTAGTGCCTAAGTCTCTCATTTAAGTGATTAATTAAATTCTGTGTTTTGTTCAAATGATTGCATAGTAGTACTGAGTGACATCAGCGAAATTGTGATAACTGGGAGAAAAAAATCCCAAACCTGTATTAGACATAAGTTTTACACATAGTACAAACCTACCCTCTCCTTTATGAAATGTTAAACTGAAAAAAAATAGCCAGGACTAATTCTCAGTGGATTATTTAGGATTATTTGATTGGGAAAATACAGTTTTGTCATGTTTTCTTCTAACTGGAGATTTGTGGACTGGTGAAGAAGCCGCTTAAAAGGCACTCAAAATATACTCTGGTTCTCCTTGCTTTCTGTCTTTATTGAGTCACCTATAAATATATGTAAGAATTTAAATCTCTAAATATTTTTCTGGCTCACTAAGTTCTCAATATTTTTTTTTCAACAAAGCCTTATAGAGCAATCTGTTAAAAAAAAAATTATTTGTGGTGGGGCAGTGAAAGAAGATGTCAGTGATTTATAGAAAAAAAAAGCACAATCTCTTTGCTCTGCTTCCATTGAAATGTATGTTTTCTATGTTTCTTCAAGTGTACATACAAATGGGTAACTTTCTATAATTCTTGTATTTCAAATGGACTCAAAATTAGTAGAAAGCCCCATGATTTAGGTAAATCAAAGAAGATTAATTCCTTTCTTTGTTCTAAAGACAAAAAATTTGAAACCTAATCAAAGAAATAATAGCTCAAACCAAAACCAAACTGAAATTTCAGGCCTTGTGTCATCTCTTACCTTGGGCCAAATGAAAAGCCTGCTATCTGAAGATCAACTTCTTCAGTTTTTCATATTTCTTCAGTTCAACTTCATATAGCAAAGGGCCCATAACCTAAATATAAATTGTGACTCAGGTTTTTATTTGACAAGTGAGAGCAGTTTTTACTTCATTGTGGTGTTGTTTACAGGCTGTCAAAATATTTGCATGGATTTTTTTTTCATTAACAAGTGCTATTATGCACAGCCATTCACTGAATTCAAAAAGCCAGCAGTCTAGGAAGCTTTTGTGAGCCAAATGATAAAAGACTTTATTTTAAGGAGTATTTAATTTTCCTACTGGATTTTAATATAATAACCAAGCACTCAAATGATATTTTTTTTAAATTACCTTGTGAAATATTTCCAAATGCTGGTGGAATATGTAGAGCTCTGCCATCAAAATGGCAAGTGGGCCATGGTCAGTGCAGGAGCTGTTACTTACCCACATTATGTCTTATTTTATGCAGTTGCCTGTTGTTATAATTTTCTTCTGGACTGAAGTCTTGCTCATATAATTTGTGTTGCTGTAGAATACTTCCTTTTTTCTTTCCAGCTAAATCTCTGCAGATTTTGTTAACAGTGCAACCCAGGTGTTGTTTTCCAGTCTGGGATACAGATGCCAGCCTACAAGAGAGAATCCTGAATTGCATGCTTAGAAAACTTTGTGGAAGATGAACAAAGGATTTCTTTGCAAGTTAGTAGGACATTTGAATGTGTATAAGGAAGAGCAGTTGTTATTCAGAAAAATTCCCTCAGTGAATCTGATTTTTTTTTTACATGCTCTTAAAAATTTCTGTCTGTGCCTGTGGAATTTTCTATTGTACATGCATAAGATAATAGCCTACAATTTCCTACAACTAGTGGAGTCATTCTGATATAGTACAAACTCCAAAATGGCGTAGATCTAATATTTAAACTCTAATCTATATCAGAGTGTAATATAATTTATGAGTTATGCTACATGGATGAGGGGATCTTGAAGAGATGCTGTTTTTTTAATTAATACTGATATGGTAAGCTTTTAACACTTCCAGTTTCCACTGCCAAATTTCCCTTTATCAGGAGGAATGAAAATTTGACAACGTAACATTGATTCTGAGGCAAAACTGCATTATTGTGTCACTGGTATCAGCATTAGTGACATGTACAGTCACATTAATCCTTAGGCTCAAATCTTGTCTCAGTTATGTGTAGAATACAAGTATGGAAGCATGTATTGATACTGAAATTATAACACTAATTACAATTAGTTAAAATTAAGCCACTTTTCTATGGCGAATTATTATTCATCACATGGCAATTTTATACAAAGCCTGAGTACATTTCAAGTTTAATATTACAGTTTATATGAATATTGGGAGATGTGTGCAGAAATAATAGATTAAATTATCTGACTTTTTTTTGGTTGTTTGGTTGTTTTGGGGCTTTTGATTCTATGTTATGCAAGAGGATCAGTCAAGTTAATCATGATGATCTTCTCTGTCTTACTCTTAACTCACTAATCTTTTTATTAAAAAACAGTTACTCTCACGTCTTCATAGCTCAGATCCTGTGATTATTTTAATGCTCTTTTTATGCCATAGTGGCTTTATCTCAGCCCTGTGTCAATCAAGAGTTTTTTAAAAGCATCATTGCATCAGATAAAAAATTTCACTGATATTTTAATACTGTTCAGCTGCTACTATCAGTGCTTTATGGTGAAACAAGATTTATTATCAACAAATGAAGTGCACATTTCAAAATCAGGAAGCTTGAGTGGAGACTCCAAATTGGTAGGTAGCTCAGAGTCTCTGTCAAATGTTGATTTTTCTTTATGATGTCTGTTTTTCTGTGTGAGGAAAATAAACATAAATCTGCACTGTGCGTTTAACACTCCAAAATGTTGGGGGATGGGATATGAAGATAAATATTCTAGCTTAGTAAAGCTTTAAAATACTTTTCTAGAATATACAAGCCCATGAATATCTCTGTGGACAGCAAAAACACAACTGTTACTCAGCTTCCCATGAGTTCTGTTTTCATAGATGGTAGGTAATGCAATGTACTTGCAATATTATTATGTCATACCATTTTCTTGAAGGTGGAAGGCAATTGAATACACGTGCAAAGGTGCCTTTACAGAATCACAGAATACTCTGATTTGGAAGGGTCTCACAAGGAACATCAAGTCCTTTCTGAAGGCAGACTTCTTTGTTTTTTAAATGAATTATTTAATCTGGTTTGCAAAATTTCTATTCAGATTTTCTTCTAAATAATGAGAATATTTGAGAAATACTGTCTCCTGGTGTTTGAAGGACTTCTTGTAAAAATTGTAATTTAAAAAGATACTTTTGTGGAGTTTTACATTAGCAGACATCAAGTATTTGACAGGAAAAAAATATATCATTTACCAGGGGAAAAAAAGTATTTTGCCCAGAAAAAGTATATTGAGTTGCTTTGTCTTTCAGGAGTTTTTCAAATCTAGACAAGTTCTGAGAGTACACCACAAAAATACCTACTTTTTGTCTTTGTACGACATGTACCATTGAACTATCTGGTTCATATACATTTTCAATAAGAAAATATGGAGGCTTTCTGCTATTAAGCTTGTACTGGTTTAGGGCAAATTTGTTAAAGAATCTGCAAAGGAGGGCCCCTCCAGAAAGCGAAACCCACACGGCCCCTCCCCCCAACCGGTTCGGGAAAAAATTCCTCGGAGAGAGGTGGAAAGAACCTGTTTATTTGACTGGCCCCGCACCCCCCAGCACACAAAATGAACAATACCCGATGACACCGCTCTGAGAAAGATGGCAAAATCAGAAAGTCTCTTTCGGTGGTGGTTGCTCTGTTCTCAGTCCCTCCGGCGCTGGGGCAGCCGCTGCAGCCGAACCTTCGGTGTTCCCGGGTCCCAGTCCGGAGCAGGTTCGAGATGGTCACAGAAACAGGAGAGGAGAAACAGTCCAGGAAGCAATGTGGACTGTTTAGCTAGAACTAGCTAATAAGCAGAGGCAGAAAGCAGAGCAGAAAAAGAGAGCAAGCAAAAGCAGCAAGCAAAAGCAGCAAGCCCAAAGCTGGAAGTAAAAAAAACAACAGCTCTGTGTACTGCTTGTCTCTGTGTCCTGATAAGAGAAACCCAAACAAAACTTCCACTCTTCAGTGCCGGTCTTAAAGGCACAGAACAGATGAATGGGGATATACAAGCATCATAACGTCACCCCAGGACAAGGCTACACATGAATTTTACTGGTGGCAAATTTAAGATGATCATTAAGAGGCAGGCAAAAAAAAAATTATAATCATATAAAAGGAACAGAGGATGATGTCCTATATTAATCTTTAGTGTGAAGGAGAACATCGGTTGTACCAGATGCCTTCGGTAGATTCAAAAGGCTTTCTTTGAAGTACTTTTCACTCTCAGGTGTGTTTATGCCATCAGAAATGACAACATGTGGAGGAAAACTTGCAAGATGCATTCGAGTGTAGCAGCCTAATCACAAATTTGATATTGTGTGTTTCGTGCCTGATATTTTTTGTGGTTGTGAACACTTGCACCATCAGAAGTAATTAAAAGCAAACAAAAGAGCTGTGCACAAAGAAAAAAAAGCTTAAAATTATCTCTACAGCTTTGTGCTGTAACTACTGTAAGTGTATACCCAAACATTTTTATATCTTAGGAATGTTAACAGGTATGCTACAGCAACTGCTGCAAGGAAAAAGGTTTCTTTTCAGGTTATGTTGTCAGTTCTCAACAAAATGAATCACACACAGTGGGTGAGTAAAGCTGTCCCTGTGTTTATATCCCTGACTCATTCCACAGGTTTTATTTGCTTCCATTTCAAAGACATTTTACTACTTTTGTACAGCAAATTGTGTCTACACCATAAAGTAACAGTTGCAGCTTTTTCAAGTCTGGGATTACATATTCCCTGGACAGTTTTCTTTTCATAGGGACAAATCTTAAAATGTCAAAATTCTGGAAATGCACAAAATAGTTAGAGGAAAGTTGGGCCCCAGTTGGCAAAAGGAAATTGGAAGACAAAAGAAGAAATAAAAAATAAATTAAACCTATTGCTGCTGAGGGCCAGCTGCAAAAGTTGTTTCTCTACTCCCATGTGTTTGTGAATCTTGACCTCTCTTGTTAAAGGTGGAATTTTTACTAGGAAGAGCTTGATAAATGCTTCATGCACATGTACATGTATATAAAGGTGACTTGTGGCGCCAGGGCAACAGTGTGGAAAGGGACTAGCGTGGCTAGGAGAGGAGAATAAAAGGGAAGGGTATGAAAAGTGCTGTATACCTGTACCTTATAGTCTACTTTTTCAGCTTTCATTTGCAGACCCTGTTTCTGGGTCTGCAGTTGCTTCCTCTCATTCTACATATTAAGGAAAGCAGAAGATGAAAACTAAATAAGAAATCTAATTTCCTGAAACTGAAAAAATTTCCTATTTGTGCTTAATTAAAACATTTGCTGAAACTAATTTCATTGTTGCAAAATCAGTATTGAGGTGCTGGGGTTTCATTTTTCAGAGCAAGTCACTCTGAACCTCATGGATGGTGCCTGAAGGGTTGAAAGCGGCTAATGTGAAGATCAATTAATTGTGTTCTAGTGACAAGGAGCTTTGCAATAATTTATTGTTTACACTTCTGCCTTAATAAGTAGATAAACATGAAAAATTACAAGACATTTTTTCAGTTTTTCTCAAAAAAAATATTACTTAGAGCTTGACATAGATCCAATATAGAAAGATAGAGAGGACAGAAAACTGGGAGATCCTCAGATGGTTTGTTTCCCTGTTATGAACTAGTCCTCTGGAGCTTCTGATCACATCTTAGCTGTCATATGGACCTTGCTGTATCATCCTGTCCTGTGGTACCACAAGCAAGAAGGCAAGAGATGTTTGTTCAATCTAACAGAGTTTATGAATGATCACAGAATTCTTTGGAATGCTCTGCAGCAAATTAGAAGTCAAAAGAAAGATACTGTAAAGGAAACTGTTGTTCTTTACAGCAGAGCTCAAACTTGGCATGTACCTTTCTTGGGTGAAAATCTTCAATAACTGCAGGAAATTTGTAGTACAGGAGAAAACTGAAAATGCTTAAAACATGCTGTTAGATTTTGGGAAACTATTTCTTCCTAATGATAAATCTGATAACTAGTCTAATCATAAACATTTTTCTGTTTATATATAAACGTAGATAGCAGTTTAATATTTCTTTGGCAATTGAATGCTCTTACATTGTCCTCATCTGGTCTCTAGTTACTGTAATCTGGAAAATGTTGGGAAATGGTTTGGAAAAGCACTTAGTGCTGAAATTATTGATGTGTTGTGTATTGGACCCACATCTATGACCTACCTTTCCAAATGTCCAGCAGTACTGTGTATGTTTAAGATAATTTCAAAGAAACAGTAAGCCTAGTCAATTTTGAATCCTTCGAGAAAGAACATCATTAATAATCATGATGTTTTGATACCTGTCACTTGAGCTTGTCTTGCAAATTTAAACATTTGTTTTCTGGAATTGCTTTGTGACACATGCAGTTAATGAAAAGTCCTAAGAAACCCATTGCAGAATTCTTCATTTTCTTTTTTTTTACAGGTTCTGTGATGTCTTGATGTCACTTTTAAATTTGAAATAAAGTGAAAACAATTTTTTAAGCTCATGTTTACCTGTTGCTCAGTAGAATGTTCAACTGACAAATATTTCCATGTGGAAAACTTTAATATGCATTTTTAAATAATATAAAATTTCCTATTTCTATTAAAGTCTTTCACAATTGAAAACCGATATCATTGATATCTCAAACAGCCTGCATTTCATCTTCCTTTAATTATGTATGTATTTTTTAACCTCTGTATATGCTTTTTAATTAATTAGACTAAGATTTCAGTGATGTGTCAAGAATTCTGAAATTTTATTTGGTTTTCTTTCCCCCACATAGCTTCTTTTCTCCACCTCCCAGCTGAGACTGAAACAGTATCAAAATGGAGCAGCATAACTCAGGACTGAGGAAAATATGTTAAATCTTTTTTAGAGTTTACAAAGGAAAAAAACAATTAGTAATTGAAATAACCATTAAGAAACTGGAGGAAGCAGTTAGAAATCATCTGATTTTTTTTCTAAGTATTTAGTGAAAAATTAGCCACAGATGTAACGTGTTTTCAAAATTGTAATCTCTCTTCAAACCTCATATAAACAATGCAAAAAGCTAAATATATTGAAGTGTCATAATTAATGCATGACTTTTGATACTAAGAAGTGTAAATCTTTATTGATTTATATGATACTTCACTTCATATGCACTTCATACAAACTATAGATCCAAGAAATGTTTTGTCCTTCCTCTGTTTATAGTTGACATTAAAGAAAGGTCTAATGAAGAAAAGAGGGCTGCAGTCATCTTAGTCTTGCAGTGTCTTGAACCAATTCATGAATGACCATTATGTACTGGGAGAAGAAAAGTGCTGTCCATTGCTAAAAGGCTGCTAAACCATATTAAAGAAGTAGTGATGAGTGCCTGCAGTTTACTTTCATAAAAAGCAAAATATTTAGATCCAATTTTCAACATCTAAACAGAGGAGCTTTTACTTCCTAGCTAGTGGCCAACAAAAGAACCAATGCTTAAATTCACCTTGGAAAATTATTTTGAATCCTTCTTCAGCTGTTTTAAGGATGCTGCTTAGTAAGAAAACAATAGTCAGACCAAGTTGATTTGATCACTAAGAAAGTGTGCTGTAACTTTAGGAACATAGAGACAGAAGGCTTTATCAAGACAAGTGGAATTTGGGAATCAAACATTTGTGACATTTTGAGAGGAAGAAAAGTGATCTAACTGGTACTGCAGTATGCTCATTCTTCACTTAAAAGGACCAGTACTGCTGATTCCTAGGCTTGGCCTGAAATTCATTTATTTATCTGAAACACAGGAACACTGGTGGACTGAGGACATGCTTCTTGGCAAAGCCATTACCCAAACATATTTTCTTAGCTTTAAAAATGCATCTAGATGCTTATTTGGTTATTTAGCTCTGTGCATTGTCTGGGAAAAGCCCCCCACAAACGCAACAATTAACACACTGCATAATTCCTGCACACACACACCCACAGCCCTTTTCTGAAGGTGTTCACAGCACATCTGAAGCTTGCAACTATTGCCATTCATGCAATGCAATTGACAAACTTCATTATTCGTAAAAGAAAATAAATCTCCCCTTCTCCTGTTGGATAAGTTCCACTGTGTTCTGCACAAAATAAAAACCTTTAAAGTTTAAATTAAAAGGGAATGTATTTTTAAAACTGTATGATCATTAGAATATTACATTATTTTTTTAAATTAGTTATGCAAAGACAGATCTTCTTACTACTTAGAATTATGCATATTTTTCTTCTTTCAAAGTAAAGTTTTGGTTTAAGAGGTTATTGGCAGAGAAGAGAAATTGCAAATCTGGGTTGTTTTATTTTTGCCATGCAAAGATAGCATGCAGTTAATTCCTTTCGTTATTCACAAAACAGGATAGCAAGATTAATGACAATATAGTGTCTCTGTACAGTCAGTTCACCTTTGTGAAGGAGAATGTTGAGGCTTCCATTTTTATTCTTCCTTGTCCTCTGCTGCTGATTGTAAGAATACTAAGCAAGTTAAAGGATGTGTTTGTCAACTAGAACATCTTTCTGTTATGACCTGGATATTCATCACCAGTCTTACTTTAGAAGTGTGGAATAATGATAAATTTGGGTGCTAGCTGGTCTAATCTGACTGTCAACCATCAACCTTGAGGTGAGATGCTCTTTTATCTTGTGAAACTGATTTGTGAGACATTCACTCTTTAAGTAAAATCAACTATTTAGCTTTTCTTCCCCCATCACCACCAAGGTGTGATGGTATTTTGAACTTAATTTATGCAGTAAACAAACAATGAAATCTGTTTCTGTCAGCACTTCCATCTTGGAAGACAGATAACAAAAAAGAATGTGGTGTAGTGATTAATGATTGTGATTAACTGTCTAGAGGGTATGGCTTCATGCCCCAATGATTCTTCTGTCATTGTTCTGGATAAGATGCTACATTAAGCACATATGCCTCCATCCAT
This sequence comes from Zonotrichia leucophrys gambelii, assembly GCF_028769735.1. Classification (NCBI taxonomy): domain Eukaryota; kingdom Metazoa; phylum Chordata; class Aves; order Passeriformes; family Passerellidae; genus Zonotrichia; species Zonotrichia leucophrys. The sequence continues at coordinate 76,891,861 of NC_088171.1, forward strand.
ATGGCTTGCTAAAAACCTAGAGGTTGACCTTTAGCTTTTCATTTTTTCACAAATGCACTTTAAATGCCCGACGTGTAACTTGTGCATCCTGGGCTCAGGTAAGAGGAGTGCTGTCCCTGGGCTAAAGGAGGTGATCTTTCCCCTCTACTCAGCACTGGGGGGACTGAACCTGGAGTTCTTTGTTCACTTCAGTGCTCCCGAGAACAGCAAGGAAACGAATTGGAAAGGGTCACAAGGTTGATGAAAGGACTGGAGCATCTTGCCTACAAAGAAAGGTTGAGAGGGCTGAGACTGTTGAGGATGAAGAAGAGAAAGCTCCATGAGACCTCATCAATGTGCATAAAACACCTGAAGCAAGGCTACAAAGGCAGCAGAGACCGGTTTCCTCTCCAGTGCTGACCAGAGGCAATGTGCACAATATACAACACAGAAGGCTTCCTCTGAACATCAGGAAAAATTTTCACTGTGAGGATGAGTGAGCACAGGTTTCCCAGGGCGGCTGTGTGGCATCGATCACTGGACATATTCAATGCTGCCTGGACATTATCCTGTGCAACCAGCAATGGGTGTCCTTGTCTGAGCAGAGAAGGGCTGTACCAAATGATCTCAGGAGGTCCCTTCCAGCTTCAATCATCCTGGTTTTTCCCAATCCCTTTGTGCTACCTTGTAAGGGAGAATGAGAGAAGGAAGACAAAATGTGGTTTAGTTTTTGTTTTGTTTCTCAGCATTCTACTTTATTTTTAGTTGCTAGTAAATTAAATTATTTTTCCTCAAGTTTCCTTGATTTTGGGTGTTGTGGTGATCTTCTTGTTTTTATTGTGAAGCACAAGATTTTTTTTGTTTTCTTTTTTCCCCTCCTCTGCTGAAGTGGAAGAATAAGAGAGTAGTTGGGTTGGGCCTGGTGGTGTGCCAAAGTCAATCCACCACAGACATAAATAGAAATAAAACCTTTTATTATAGCCTATTATGTCTTTAATTTTTAAAAATCAATTAGAGTGTATATTGACAGTAAAAACAGAACTGTGATTCACATACCAATTGCCACAGAATATGTCCAGAAAAATGATTATTATTTTTTTTAAATTAATCATGTTTTAGGACTAAAGAAGGAAAAAAGATCTTAAAAGTTATGAAGTCCTGTGTGTAACTCTATATATGTTACAAATTTCTTTGATGCTTCCTTAATAGGGAACTCATTAAAAGATTCTGTTTAAGAAAGTTCATTTTTCATATTCTTTTAGTCTTTAGCTGTGAAAATCAAATAAACCATTTCTTTACTACAAGAAGTCATAGCATGGTTGAATTATTTGAGTGATAATGGACCTGTAAAGCTCCAAATCCCTGTCATGGGCAAGGACACCTTCTGCTAGACCAGTTTGCTCAAAGTCCCGTCCACCCTGGTCTTGAACACCTTTTCTCTGGGCACCCCACCCCAGGTTACCACCACCTTTATCTTAAAAGGTTTTCTTCCTCATGTTCAATATAAATGGATTAGAACTGTTGCCTTTTATACTGTCACTACAGTCCTTGATAAAATGTGTCTGTGCCTTTATCATAAGCCAAAGTTATAGGTACTGAAAGGTCACAATAAGGTTTCCCTGAGGCCTTCTCTTTTCTGAACTGAATTTTTCCACTTCTCTCAGCCTTTCTTCATAGGAAAGTTGCCCCAACCAACAACCAAATACTTTGGTTTCTTTGGCAGAGCGTTGTTGTACCTGCAAGTACATTTTATATGCTAATTTAATTTACTTGCACAATCAAATTACGGGGAAAATTTATTCTTGCCCTTCTTTGCAACGTTATTACAATTGCTACATTATTTTATTATATTATTACACTGATTATTTTTGCAGATTTTATTACAAAACAAAGTGTGCTTTTAATTATACAAATAATAACTATTTAAATACCTGGATAAATTTTTGGAAATAAACAATTTGAAATTCCATTAAAAATGTATTGTCTATTAGAGATACTGCTTCACAAAATTTGGGTTTATGCTGAAATAGACTCTTTCCTTGAAAAGCAAATGTTGATTTCTCACTTGAAAAAGATGATTTAATGTACTTTTAATCAGGTTCCAAGCTCTTCAAGGATACCTTGAACTATCCTTATTTTCAACATATTGCTGCCCCAATTTTCAGGAGCAAATGGGGTTTAGGAGTGGTAATGTTTTGGTAAAGCCTTGTCTCTTATCCTAAAGATGATACTTTTGAAATCATATTTCTCTTCATGCAGTATTGATGAAAACTTTCAATATTTAAATGAATTGCAGAAAGCTATTATCCAACTGTAGAATTATTATTATAATTCCTACTTTTTTAATACATGCACTTTTAGAAGACATTTTATAAAAACGATTACATCAGTGAATGCAGATTTAATCCTCCAGTAGAAATTTGTTTTTGAAATATGTCCTTAGAGCGTCAGAGCTTCCATTAATCATTATTATTGTATGTAGCATGCTTCAGAGAAACTAAAATTAATTTTTATAAAGAAAACTTTTTTATAGCATTGACTTTTGTTATTGTTTCCTTTTTCTCTGTAGTACAAGGGAAAGCTTTTTTCTCCTCTACCTCCCCCAGCTTTTTCATGTTAGTAAATTCTACCACATCTTGCTAATATTTTGCAAATATTTTTGGAGTGATTTTGAATCCCCTTTCTTTCTTCTTGGAAGTTAGGAACACCGTTCAGTGTTTGCAGAGCCTTAGGTGTCAGAAAATTATTCAGTCTTTGTTACCCAGAAGGAAAAAGAAGTTGTTGCCAATGCTGGCATTCTTAGAAAAAGGTCTGGGAGCACTGATAAACTTTTGAAAAGGTAAAGTCTATTTCTAAAATTCCATTTCTTTTCATTACCTGATGACCTGAAAATTTGAGTAGGCCCAACATGATGTTGCATGCAAACAAGGCTGTTTCAAAGCGACATTCCAAAAGTTAACATTCAAGTTCTTTAATTGTTTAAAGAAGCTGTCTGATTGCACAAGTCATCATCTTCTAGGGACTCTCAGTAAAAATTAGACCACTTAGTTTCCTAATACACAAGCCTGTAGATATATATCCATCCAAGTGAATTTGGTTAAGTAGTGCCACTTACAGGGAACGTCACCTAATTTGTTATACAAGATTGACCGTTTTGACAATAATTTGTTAACATGCATTTGGCACAGGTTTATACTGTTCAGTGATTAGACAATCAATACAACTTGATGTGTGACATAATTTATGCATTTCTGTGATGATAAGGATCTAATCTGAACTCTGTTGAACCCTGCCTGGTTCTATTTAATGCACTTGGTGGGTCACAATATAACATGCAGTGCCCTGGAGTTCATCTGGACTACCTGTGTCAATAAAGACCGGGACAATTTACAGTAAATGCTGTGGCTCTGGAAATACAAAAATCAAATTAATTACTTTCCGAGGGAATATTCTAGATATATCACAACTTTTTCAATAGCTAATTTGGAGAAATTTTACTTGTCTGCAATATATATGCAAGTTGATAATATGATAGGTGCTTTGCAAATGTTGTCATGTACCTCGTGAGTGATGCTTAGGAAGGATGTATCAAGTGACAATAAATGAAAAAGTTAATGCACACAAACTCTATATGAAGGTTTACATATGCAACATTCGCTTGCAAGTTTAAAAAATTTTATCCATAGCTCAATAAATTAGGTTTTGAGAATATAGGGACATTATTTGTTATGCACTGTGGACAATTTCATGTAGATAAACTGGAAATAAGTTTATTTTAGTTACAGATACTTTTAAAAACTTGCAAGGATAACTTGCAGGGATTCTTTTGGCTTTTTGAAGAAAGTATGGTTAAATATATATATATATATGATTGATATTATGCTGTGGAAAAGTTGACAATGAAGGATGAAAATTTGTAATTACAATTTAGATATTATTCAGTCAATAGATAGATGACATGAGGAAGTTTGGACAAAATTGGATGAAAGTTGAAAGTAATTGTCCTAGATTTTCTTGCCCCTCTGGCTGAAGGTAGTTGTAGGAAGTAATATATTCTGGAAATGTGTTCTGGAAATTTCCAACATTCATCAATTTCAGTGTTTCTAGAAGTTGATAAGTTAGTTATGATAATGACTTCATTTATGAAATCATCCTTTTGGTTGTTGGCTCTATTTTATAAGAACATTAAAAGTCTGTACTATTTCTATTAGTATTGCAATCCATATAAAATATTTCTTTATGTCTCTCATATTTAAATGATGTAATAATCTAGAAAGTGGATTGAAGGCAACATTATAATCCTGATATCTGAAATATGTGGCTTCGACGAAGTAATTTTAGTTCTAGCCAATTGTTGTGCTATCATTCAGTAGATATTTTTGACTTATGTGTAGAGTGCTATTTGTCCCATGCTTGAACCTTATTTTGTTTTAGCAATTTGATGTTACTATTTTATTCAACTTTGATTAAAAAAAAAATCAGTTGAATTAAGTCCTTATAGCTCACCAAAGAAACCTTCATCAAAGAAACTGTAGTCATAGGAATATTTAGAAAACAACTCTGTTGGTCTGTTTGTCTGTTTTAATTCCTGGGGTTTGTTTATTTTGGTTTTTTTTCTTGTAGTCTTGCATTACTAAGCTTAAGTTAGATAGTTCTTTTACTCAATAGCACTTCTCATGTAATAATAACCTGGAGATGAGGTTTAAAAGGACTTGAGAAGGTCAAAGAAGTCTGTTTTATTTAAGATTTATGTTAGGCTTATGAGAAAAGAAGTCTCCAAGTGAGAGTTATAATGTTTGCTTGCTCCTTGCAGTCAGGTACCCTGTGAATGGTCTTTAGTGATCCTGTAAAAGGAATGGTAACAGAAGCTCTTAACCTTGACAAAATGTGAGAAATGTCACTGGGAAGCTTGTGTTTGATGCTAAATATATTGGAAGGAAAACCTTTTTCATCTCTGACTTAGTGTCATGGTTTGAGCCTGGCACAGAGCCAGTGCCCCCCATGAAAATGCCTCACCCTGGTGTCTGCTGTGAGATGTGACCAGGAATAAGCAAAACAGGCTCCAACTTAAACATAAAGAACACTTTATTACCTAAAACTACAGGAAAAATAGGGAAAGACTATAAGAAAAAAGAAAAAAATTGAAAACCTTACAAAAAAAACCATTTTCCTCCTCCCCCACCACCTGACTTTCCCAATCCAATACATTCTCCCAAAACACCCGGTACGACACTTTAGTATACTCAAACATCAGTTCATGAAGAGGAAAGGAGTCCTTCTCGTTCCATAGGCTTCTCCTGGAAACACACTGAAACCTCGTGTGCTTCTCTGTTACTTCGGCACCGCCCGGAAGAAAAAAAGTCCTTCTGCCGCTTGTAACATCGTCCTTCCATGCCCAGTGCTCTCACCACTGACGGCATGGACCAGAGCTGCTTTTAGGGTTGTCTTTCAAGGATGCCTTGTCTCACTCCAAAAAGGCACAGTCTCTGCTTTTGGGACATCTGTCCCCCCCATATTTTTCCAACCCCCTGGGGCCGGGGGTCCTCACGAAGAACCTTCCTGGTTTTGAGGCACTGCCTCCCCCTAAATGCAGTCTGTGTCACAGGAACAACTGAGTCCATAGCCACGAGAAAAGTCCAGCCAAAAGGCCACTCCAAATCATCTCTCCCCATCCAATCATCTCCACATTCTCCGGGCCAGGTCCTTATCTTATCTCATCTCTTATCTCCCTTCTTATTCAGCTTCGAGGAGGATTAGCATTTTTGCAAGGCCCCAATCATGCAAGAAAGGGTTAAAAGTTTTCAGTCTCTGTCTGTCCTGGGACGAGATGATACTCCCACACGTGCTGCTGCTGCGGCCGGCCGCTCTCCCTCCCCCCTTCTCCTCCTGGCTGGCTGGCATCACATTCGGTGCCGCCGGCTCTCTCTCTCTCCTGGGGGGGGGGGGGGGGGGGGGGGATGGCTGCCCGATGTCTCGATGTCTCTTGGGGCTCCCCCACCCTTCCATCCTTGAAAGCCCCTCAACCCCCACCTCTGTCCAGGCCCCAGGCCTACCGCATGGCGGCCCCTCCCCTGCCCAGCAGCAGCGGGCCGGGCGGGGGAGAGAGATCTGACCTCTTCGCCCGACGATGTCCAAAAGAGAAAGTGCTAAGGGCAGTGCCTTGCTTTTAACCCCTGTGTATTCTCGGAGGTGTGTCCAAACCCCACTGGCCACACCGGACGCCAGTCTCAAACCCAAAACCTTCATTGGTTTGACCACAGCTTCCCAGAATTCCCACTCCTTCCTGGTCAAACCATGACACTTAGTAAGATTCCTGTGGTGCAATAGATATACTCTAGATTTTTAATATTTTGGGGCTTGATTTTTATTTTCTTTTCCTTGAAAGGTGTATGCAGAATATTATTTGACAACTCAGTTCTAGCTAGCAGTGGTATCCTTGCAAGGCATCCTTAGGTGAAATCTTGGAATTTCTTAATGCTTCTTGGAATAAAAGCATGCTCTCTTTAAAGAAGCAGATTTTTGTCTGAAGTATCTTAATCAAAATGCTAGAAAGTAGGCATAGCCACCCAATCTTTCTCATCTTATTTTTATGGGCACTGGACAAAAACTGAGGAATGAGCTCTGCAGAAATCATGCAAAATATTGCCAAGATGATCAAGACAGGTGTTAATAGAATTAATAAGTCATGGTGTTTAAGTTTGAATTGGTCTTACTTAACCTTTGCAATCCAGCCCAGCTTGAGCCTTGAGAAAGGAGAACAAGTCCTCAAAATTATTGTAATGTGTTTCTTTATTTTAGTAATTATAGAATTTTTAATTTCTTCCTGTGCCATTTATATAGGACTTCAAACTTTTAATGAATGCCACTGTTTTGGCTTCTGCTGAGTAGTCTGGCACAGCACCAGCACTGCCTCTTCACCCGTCGTCCAGATAGTGGACAAGATTTTGGGAAAGGACACAACCAAGTCTGCTGAACCAGTCAGACCAGAGAGGTTATTCCACGTCACATGATGTCAGCTCAAATACAAAAGTTAAGAAAAAGGAGGTGGAACTGGGGAATTCAATTCTTACAATATTTTCCTTCCTGACCAACTACTCCACATCCTGAAGCTGTGCTTCCCAGCAAGTGAATGAGCATTCCTTGCTGGTGGGAAATAGAGATTTTTTTTTATTTTCTTGCATACATGTAATCATTGCTTTTGCTTAGTAAACTGTCTTTATCTTGATCCACAAGAGGTTTTCTCCATCTCATTTTCTCCCACCTCCCACACAATGTCTTGCTGAGGAGGTGAGAGGTAGAGGTGCCTTGTTGGGCACTTGGTGTCCAGCCAAGGTCAACATACCACAGTCATTACTTCACCTACTTGTCCTCTTAAAAGAGGAAAAGTTGGGGAATTCTTCTAAAATTCTCAGAGGTTTCTGCCCAAGATCTTTGGCATTACCTTGATGAAGGCAAAAAACTAACTTGGAAGACTGGTTACAGACAATAAGCACACACTAATAAGCACCTATAAAAATTTGAAATGCTTTGGAGAAAAACTTTTCTTAGTTTGGGGTTTCTAGTGTGAAACATGAATGCAACTACAATGTAAAGTGTGAATGCAGCATGTAAAAATTATTCTTAACAGTGTTCTAAGGGAGATTTTTGCATGGTTATGGAAGCTTATCTGTGCTAGAAAGGAAAATTTTCACTCTGCCAAAGGTAGTGATTTTTCCTCTATGATTTTTCCTGTATCAGGTGCCTGCATTAAAAAAAAAAAAGTTACTAAGTGACTGGGCACTACAGTGGGTGAATTTAAAGAAATTTCTCCTTTAACATTTAACAATTCCCAGAGCAGACAATTTGGTATGGGTTTGTTTGTGGTTTGGTGGTTTGGTTTTTTTTTTAATTGCTAAAAAGCCCCATTAAAATCTCAGAAAGTAGGACCTATATTGAAACATATCTTGTGATAGTTTTTGGATTAAGAATAGAGATTGGAATTGAATATAGTTGATTCCAAAGACTTAATTTCAAGACTAAGTAACTGGTTTGTTTTTTTTACCAAATCATTAAATAGCAGTTCTAAGCATAGGGAGGGAGGGAGTTATTTGTGTGTCTGAGTCAATGCTGAAACAGTAGGAGCACCTTTATGTTTAGAATTAACAACAGATTTGCAATTATTCACTGAACATGAGATTCTCTGTGGATTTTCACTAATAATTATTTCTAAAAAGCATAGGTACTTCAACTTTCTGAACCACCTGTCAGCTAGATTAATGGCATCTTGGCAGCTAATTACAACCACCGTTATGTAGGGGCTACCAGATGAGCATTAATTTAGTTTTACATTAAGCATGCAAAGCAAGTAGAGAAAATATAATCATTTATTATTGTAATAGTTCTAAGTTATAACCAGCTGCATGATTTATGCTTCAATTAAACTATGCAGCTTGTACAAAGTCTTCTTCCTGAATTAATCATGCAAACTGGCTCATTATTTATGACTAAAAAAAGCAGATGAGCCAGGGTTTTCAGTGATGATTGGGAAAGGTTTCATTTTTGCAACACCCCACATATTAAGCATGGCAGAAAAGATAAAGTATTTAATATGAAGAAAAAATTGGGTAGTGTAGAATTTTGCAGTTTTGAATTGTAATACTATCAATCTGCTGTTACTCTAGAAAATGAAGTTAAATGATACTATCATTTACACCCCTCAAAGCCAGTAGACTGCTCAAAGTCAATGTCTACCAGTATAAGTAGTTTGATATTTTTTCTTTTTTTTTCCCAAATTTGGTTGTGTTTGATAAACTATTCACTAAGAAAAATGTCGTGAATATCAGCAGACACGACAAAGCAAAGATAACTAGGGATAAAGATATGGCTTTACTTTCCAAGTCCATTTGCATGTCTTGAGTTGGTCATGAAGATAAAAACATTTAAAGACTGAAAATTTTTCTTCCACTTCACAGACGTTTTGTGAATTTCCAGTTATTGTGTAAACTATTAGCATGATACAAGTCCTCATGTTTTTCAAGGAGGAAAGGTAAAGTTGGATTATTGGACTTTGTTAGCTCAAAATTATTAATTGGCGCCTGTCCTAATTTTGGCTTGAGACAACACCAGTTTCATCAACTGTGTCAATACCCTGGGTACTTGGTGAGTGGCTGTTTGCTGAAGTGTTTCTCCTGCTTTGTTCCTCTTGAATTTATGTTAACTATAGCAAAACTTTCCCTGAAACATTCATGTTGTGCCAAAAAAAAAACAAACCCAAACCAAACAAAACAAACAAAAAACAAACAAAACAAACAAGCAAACAAACCCCCCCCCCAAAACATAAATCAACCAAATTTGAGGTTCACAATGGGTTACTTTACATGTAATAGATGGAGCAAATTGATCCAACCTATATATATTTATCAAACAAATAACTAAAAGTTTACAAGGTAAAGTATAAGGATAAAGATCAGAAATGAGTATAGCCTTATTTCTTCATCCCCTCCACACTGTTTTTATTCCTTCCTCTTCCTGATCCTAATTTTTTTCTTCTTTGACCACCTTCAACCTTCATTTTGTCCATCTCCCAGTACTCTCTCTGTCTGGGCCATCTTCAGTCCGATCTATTGATTCCTATGATGGCAAGAAAAGGTTGTGAAATTGATTAAAAAGAACAAAATTTCACGTCACCAAGCTGTAGTAATTTATTATTAAAGAAATGTAACATGTGCTCAGAGTTATGGTGTCACAAAATGCCTAATTTAGAAGTCTAAATCTTTGTTAATTCTTTGCACAAACTCTATAACTGAAAGCTTTGAAGCTTTTTTTTTTTTTGTTAGTTAAAAAGAGATTTTTTTCCTCTATTACAAGTAATTGAATAAATGTAATTAGGGATGCAAAACTTTTAGTAAAAGACAGTCATCTTTTCTTTGTTTTTCCAACATCTAGATATCAATAAGTACCAAATTTGGTGTCAAAGGTTATAGGCGCTGATATTAACTTGATTCTATTACAAAAGATCTTCCTAGGGGAGTTAAGAGAAGGAGTACTGTGGAAACAGTGGATTACTTCTTCAGAACATTAAGCAATTCAACAATTGCTCAGCAATTTACACTGTAGAATTTTACTATAGGAGTCTGGGTTAATTTCTGTTTTATCCAACACCAAATTTACTTAGACAAGAAATACCAAAACTGATAGGTCACCCACACTCCTGGCATAAGGCAAGGGAGCAGGTTTTCCTATTGCTGAAAAGAGAAACACCAAACCCAGGAATTCCAGCTGACACTTTATAAAGGTGTCTAGAAAGGAAATAAGGAATCAAAGGCTATGGTGTTTGGACATGTAGTTTTGGAGTGACATGAAGTAGAGGAAATACAATGCCCTGTACTGAGAAGAAAATGTGACTCCACCTAAGGTTATATATCTATATCTATATATATATATATCTACATCTATATCTATCTATCTATCTATCTATCTATCTATCTATCTATCTATCTATCTATCTATCTATCTATCTGTATATATATACATATATATGTGTGTGTGTGATTGTTTCATTGACTTCCAAGCCTGTTGTGAGATGAAAGCATGAAAGTTATAAAGCCGAAGTAATTGTATATTACTTATATTAATTGTATATTATAGTGTTGGTGAAAATCAGTTGCCTTAGCCAATATGAGTAGAACTGTGAACTAAATTGTTTTATTCACTAAGGTAAGACATTCACTTAGGTAGACTTCTATGTAAGAATATATTCTTATTTCATGTACAAATTAGGATTTTTCATGTTTCAGGTCTGTGAAATAAAAGGTGCAGTGCTTCAATAAAAGAGTTCCAATGAATCTCAAATAAATAATTTAAATTCTTTAAGTATTAATTTGAATATGGGAAATATTAGAACAGGTATTTTCTCCAGTAGCAACTGAAATACAACTGCTGTAACTGCTGTGCATTATGTCTCAGAAAGAAGTAGCCTAAAGTTTCCTTTAGGAAACAGTAAATATACTACACAAAAGAAAATACTGCCTTTCACAAGATTGCATGCATCTTGTAAACATTTGAACCATACCTGGACCTTATCTAGAGCATGAATAGCAATCTGTTTCTTTGAGCTCATCCATAATCAAGAAGCTGGGAAAGAAAAAGCTCAGAAGTCACTCAGGCAGGTAGAGGTAATAAGAAAAGAGTTTTTGATAAAATATTTAGGGAATTGTGAGAAGATGTTGACTGTGAACATACCTAAAAGTAAGCTGCTGTTTTAAAAAAAGGCAGCAGTGCATATTTCTAGGTTAAAAGCATATAAATCCAGTGAGACCTTTTTGATATCGTGTGTCTGTGTGTCTGTGTGTGTGCGTGCCTGTGTCTCTGTGCGTGTGTATGCATACATAGGTTTGTGTCTCTGATAAAATAATCTGTTGTACCAAAGCATAAGTACAAATAGATTAAATAATTGTTTGGATTAATTAATTGCAAGTTCTCATATAAAACCTGTTGCGTTTTAGGCGAGGGTATGTGAAAAATAGGATCCTTGCAGTACTGATATTGAAGAAAGTAACATACATTGTCTTGGTTTCTCTTTGTCCTTCCATTTCAACTAGATTAAAGAAAACTTGCAAAGAACAACAATTCTTAAGAGAAATTCTTAAGGATTACTATTTTATAATGTAGTGTTAAATCCTGTTTCGTCCTGTATAACAATATTTTTATTCATTAAATTTAGCCATGAACAGAAATAATTAATTGCAATACTCTCAGATGATAAAGGTATTAAATCATAGTCCAAGTTAAAACAAGAAAAAACATGACAAAACAATGCCAAAAAGAAAAGACAAATAGAAATTTTATTTTGTCTAGCAAATAGAAATTTTCTAGCAAAACCCTAGCAAATAGAAATTTTCTTTTGTCTTTTCTTGATTTCTTATAGCTTTTGGGGTTTTTTTGATAGAATTTTGCTCTCTTGTTTGTCGCTGCTCATGTTTTTAATTTGTTTTCTTAAATGGTCATTATTTTGTTAATGAAGTCAGTTAAATGTGTTTGGAGTTAGCAATGAGTTTTTCCAAAGGTCTTTTTTATAAAATTCTGAAATCTATCAAAATGATCAAAGAGCTGGAGGAAACAGCACACTGCTTCTTTCTGATGCATTTTCTTAGCACAGTATGCAGTTTCTGTTATCCTGTGATCAAAGACCACACGCGAATGCCATAGTTATATGGCTACCCCTGAGGGGAAAAAATAATAAAAAGAGAAAGTTCATGAATTCTGATTTTCATTGTAGCTTGGGATTACAGAATTTTTTGGCATTAGAACAGAGTATAATTTGCCTAAGTTTGTCCTGAATTGTGAAGGAATCTCTTAGGGAAAGAAGTCTTCCATGTTAAGAGCCTGTGACTTTGTTTAACAAGCAACTTCAGGGACATCATTTTATCTGTTAAGATCATGTCAAATTACTTACATAAGTTGCATACCATGATCAATTTTTTTTTTTTTTTTTTGTGTTTCAAATCTTAAAGGAAAAGGATGAATTGTGAAAACAATGAATCAACAACTCTCTATGAGGCACTAGGAGAGTATTCTTTCTGCTGCAGACATGGAAGCCCTTGGCTAGTTATAGATTGCGAAATGACAGAGCCTTTTCTCAAGATTAAGAACTGTAACAAGAACGTATCCTCAAAATGTATCAACTCAGTCTTGCTGTCTCTGCATCTGGAATACGTGATGTGTTTTCAGACAAGACAAGCTATTTTGAGCAAAATAGCAAGTCACTTGTAGTTAGAAACAAGATTAATATTGGTGGATTTTTTTCCATTTTTTGGCAGCTTATACTACATTTGAAGATTATCTGGCATTTAATACAAGTTTTGTGTACATAAGCAAGACATAAATATCTGCAATTGCATGAAAATCTATTAAACATATTTATAATGTAGCTAATGCTTATTTTACTTCTAAATATTAAGATATTTATTATGCTTTTCAGTAGTCTTATGTCTGCAAAGTTACTAGGCATAATCATTACATGTTGCTCAAACCCCTTTCAATTTTTTGAAGAGGAGGTATGGGTGTGTATAACTAATGAAGAAGCAAGACACCTAACATTTCTATTGAGTGAGGAGGCTATCCCCTAGAAACTGGGTAGAAGGCTGACTGGCCACTAAAAGTTAGGGTGGTTGAAAAGAGATCTCTGGTGAGTCTTTGATAGTTTTGAGGTTCCTGGAAAATTTAGTCTTGGCCTCTCAGAGCAGAAGTCCTCTGCTTCTTCCATGATGGTGATTCTGAATTTGAAAGTCCTGCAGAAAATATTTGCTGCTTACTTTCAGTACTTGAAGTTAAGACCTTGGGAAGTCCATTCAGCTTATCTTTGTGGTGAGATGTTCTAGTTCCTTTGTCGTCTGTGAACCTTAATTTGATTCTTTCCAGTTTGTCCATGTCCTTGCTGCACAGGGAGACTCTGGAGGTCCCTTGTAACCCAGAACATTCTATGATTCTCTGAAGTGGACACTGTACTCCAGGTGCATCCTCACCAGTGCAGAGTAGAGGTGAAGCATCAACTTCCTCAACCTAGGAGCAACATTCTTCCTGATGCAGCCCAGGATACTACTGGCCTGCTTTGCTAAAAGGACATACTGCTAGCTCTTGTTCATTTTGTATGTCTAAAAACATTTTCAGGTCCTTCCCTCCAAGCTACTTTCCAGTTAGATGTCCCTCAGCTTGTGCTGGTCTTCTCCAGATGAATGTCTTATTGAACTTTTGTTGAACTTCATTTGGTTCCTGTCAGCCCAGTCCTTTAGCCTGTCCAGGTCCCTTAGGATAGCAAAACAACCTCTGGTCTATCACCTCTCTCTTTCGGGTGATTACCAGCCATCTGGAAATTCATGTGACTGTGGGTCTTCATTTGTATGTTGGAAATGATGTTAAGGAAATTAGAGACATTACTGTGAGCAGATTATAAAGATTGCTTAAATAAAAAGCCTGGTTGCAATTGAATTGACAGAATAGTTGTACTATGCCAGATTCAGGTCTCAAAATTTGTAATGCTTACTTTCTTAATCTATTTTCTGGTTGGTCAGCTTGAGCAGATTTTGGTGTGTTAATTTTAAGAGCAGGGTTTGAAAATAACTTATAAAATGTCAGAATTTTAAACTCTGTGCTTACCAAATGGTTTTCTGTGCATCTTCAGTTTATTATCTTTCCCGAGAATACCCATAATCTAATTCTGTATGTAAATGGTTAGTTACTAACTAACACTCTAAGTAAATGTATTAAGGCAGGCAATGCCATCAGAGGAGTCAGCTATGTCTGCACCCCTTCTGTCTTCATTTTCTTCTTTTCTTTCTAAACCCAATTATGCCATCCAGCTGAGATGCCAGACTGAGATAATATGGCAGTGGGGTGAGAACAAGACAATCTTTAAGATCCCTTCCAACCCAAGACTTTCTATGATTCTACAGTACTGTGAAATCTGCAAATGTATTCAGTATTGGTTAGTTCCTTTTGCTTTTGAATTTGTGTTGAGGAGATGGGAATGATGCTCACAATGTGTGTTCTCATAAGTATTACACCTTTTGTTTAAACTGTGTAACAGATCGATGAGTCAAAATTCACCAATATCTTCTAGTATACCCTCCATCTCCCTGATGAAACCAGCAGCTAAAAGGGTGCTTATATCATTTTGGTTTTAACATACTTTGAATGGTGTAACTGATTTAGGAAGGGGAGAAGAGTGCTTGCCCTCCAGAACTACATGAAATAATTTGTTCCTCATTATACTGTGTATTATCACCTTGCTCAGAACCACTTGGAAAGATGTCTTTTCATAGAAAATTGCAGATCAATTTTGCCAGTGTAGTGCGACATTTCTGTAAACTACCAAATAATGGTTACAAAATGAAGTTTCTTTTGCTTCCAATTATAAATCATTCAGGCAGAGAAAATATTATGCTTATTCTACTCTTTCATGTAATTGAATTGTTAGAGGACATGCTGTTAAATCATTAGCTTTCTTATGTTTACATGATATAATAGAGTGATGTGTGGTACTGCTTCCCTGGGCTTGATGCACTCAGGGATGCATGCTTCAGGGGAAAATGAGTGGTGAGAGCATAAACAAAGGCTGTAACTTCACTCTTTTTAGGGCTGGCTGTAACTGGTTGTTTCAGTCAAGAATCCTTTGTGGGAAAATATTTAGTCAAAAAAATGCATTTGAAAGTACAGTTTTGTGGAGGTGTGTTTTCATGTCGACATTTTTGGTATGATATTTATGATTAAATAATGACTATATCAGCTATTCTTTCAAGTGTTAATTCTGTTTCATTCCTACTCAGTTCTTCAATCCTAGGTAGGAGCTGGGTAATAGAAATGATGAAGGACAAGTCACTCCAAGTGATATCTTCCTGAAATAATCTTTTTTCCTTTTGGAGCCTGCTTGATGTCAGTTTTCAAAGTGGTCTGATTTTTAGTGGGATATGCTGTGTATTCTCTGGATGCTCAAATAATTTACTGGGGAACTGAAAAATTGTTTATGTTCCACCGGCCCAGTTGCCGTGGATTTTCACTCTGGGAGAGAAAAATATTAAATCGGGAATCATTTGGAGCTAACATCCTCATTCAGCTGTATTAAAGATGAAATTATTGTATTTACTTAAAAGCAGAAATGAAGTTACATTAATATAAAACCTTTTAGAATTCCTTTTGCAGTTAACTATAAATGTAAGTTTTGCTAACATGAGGATAATTTTTCCATATATGTTTTCTTTAGTTGGACTATCTTTGCTCAACAAGAAGGGTAAGAAGATAAAATTAAACTTCAGTGTTGTCATAAAGCAGAATTCAACAATCTGGTTTATTTTTTAGTTGCTGTGATTGGACACCATATGATAGCATGTGGGAAGGGAAGTAAATGTCCTTTGTTTGTTTCCATCTACCTAATGGATAATTTTTAAAAAGATGCCTTAATTAGCACATCCCTGACCTCAGACACCTTTTCCGCTACACTCTTGTTAAAGATTCAGTACGTAGTTTTGCATTTAGATGTTGTTTTAACCAGATTCTACCACACTCCCTCATTTATCTTTTTCTTAGCACATAGATTCTTTCCTGAAAAATGCCAGAAAAATGGCCAGTGCATATTCACTTTAATGTAGTTCTGCAAGCATGTTGTAAGCCCAAACTGCCGGGACCAAGAAAGGTTGCACATGCAGAAAATATATCATCCTCTATTTCATTTTTTTTGTGACAGTGTTGGGAAATCTGTGTATATTGCATTTATTTCATTTTGTAGGCTTCTTTCAAATGAACAAACAAAACCAAACAGAATGTACAGGTTAGAAGAAACACACAGAGATCCCATTCTGAAAGTTTTTTGCTTGTTTATTTATGTCTTTCCATTCCTTGGATATCGGGAGATGTATCAGGTCATGATTTCATTACCATTTCCTCATCCATATAAATGAATACATTGCAAGACCTAAGAGAAATTTCCAAACCAGTAAATTAGTTTTGAACCATAGATTCAAAACCGTAGATTTGTTGAAGTGGAAAAGACCTCTATGATTATTAAGTCCAACCATTAGCCCAGAACAGTCTTGTTAACCAATAAACCATATCCCCACGTGCCACGTGCACCCATTTTTTGAATGGTCTTATGGGTGTTGATTCCAGAACGGGGCATGTTTTCTACTTTTTTGTCTGTTCATCAAAGATAAAGTTCATAGTGCCATGACCGTATATGCCAACATGTACATTTTGCCAATGCTCCCAAGGGAATTTTTATATTCTGTTGCTTCGGAAGCATACAATCTTGTGGTGAAGTGAATCACAAGTAATCTAGAAGAAAACTTATTTTTCTAAAGTAGGGTAAATTATACTTTCATTAGGGGCTGTCTGAATACATGGAGTGAAGTGTAAAGAGCCAATCTGAACAAGAAACATCAATGGTAACACTGGAAGGAGGTGAACACTGGGGAGTAGGAAAAAGAAAACAAAGATAGTATATTATATATTTTTTGTGTAAGTAGACATTATTTACAGCCAGCTACAGTCCCTTATTTATTGAGAAGAGCCTTCTCCTGGGGTAATTACTGTTGTAAGAGGGAGGTTTGATTCTAGTATTAATTCTGTAAATAAGGTGAAATTGCTGTATGCAGGAGTGAATGTTCTCATTTAGTATTCCTTTAAAGACTAGTATTCTTTCATCAATGATTCAGTTTTACAAATCATTATTATGCTGTAAATTATTAAGTTGCATAAATTATTCTTTGTATGTAATGTGTAAGTTTGAAGACAAATAGAATTTTATACTTTTTTCTAGATGACAGAATTCATTCTGCTCTTGTTATTCATTCATTTGGAAAGACTGCAGTTCTTATTTTTTTAATTTGCTTAACATAACTGAATTAAGCTTTGACCTAAGAGTTATTTTACCATGTGGAACTTACATCAATGCATAGCAGAACTTCTCAAAGAAGCAATTTTCTGCATATAGGAGGGAAAAAGATATAGGTCATTAAATATGTATATGTCATTAAATATATATGTAAATACTAAAAAAACCTGTTGTGCTGGTAATGGTACTTGATAATCACCACCCCTAATATCCTCTACCCCCCTCCAACCAAAAATCCTTTACGCCCAACTGAAAACCCTTTAAAACAAGACAGAACCCCACAACAAAGAAAATCGAACTCTTGGGCTGAGTTTACCCCTTACAGATTAATCACAGGTGGTACTGTTAATTGGGTTGGGGGCAGGAAGCACACAAATACAACTGACATTTTTACAAGAACCAAAGAGATTTTTTGGCTGTTGAAGCTTGTCAGCAAATATCTTAAGGGCAGTTTGTCAATATTAGAGTCTTTCTCACTGGTATGTCTACCTTCTTACAATGACAGCTAATTTAATGCTTAATTGTAAGACTGTCTTTGGTTTCTAATGTATCTGTGATGTGTTTTCTGTGACTTAGCTGGCCAATGCTATCTTGGAGAGCAAAGCAATCAATCCGTTTATTTTTTTCATTGTTGTATTTTTAAGAGCATATTAATGCATATGCCACAATGGAAAAAACAATCTCCTGCCCGACCATTCTGCTCAAAGATGCTATTTTTGTCTTTACAACATTTTACATAAAGTTACTTGCCTATTTTCAAAATGGTTGTGAAGTGTTTTCCAATGATATGAAACTAGCAACCCAGCACTCTTCCGAGGTAAAGCATGTCTGTCATCTTTGTAATTTATAAAAAACTAATTTCTCCATTTATTTAATCATATTATTGTACTTCTGCGTGTTTGATTCCTCTGCATCTCATTTTCCATAGTAAGTTCATTAACTTGAACAAAGGAAAGTTGTAAAAAAACTTGACTTGTAAAAAAGTGATTGCAGTTGTTTGTGCATCCTTAAGTTTCCAGGTGTTATTTCATTGTAGTTATTTTCACTTGTAAGCAGCAGCAATAGAGTGAAAGAAGAGATGGAAGAAATGTAGTCCATATCATGCTGGAAGAATTCACTATTTTTTGTTATTATGCCTAGGAAGAAATGCAACAAAATTATAATTCTATCAATTTTTCACATTTGAAATAAGACAAAATTATTTCCCCAGATTGTTTTCCAGGTATGTGAATTTTTTAAGACCTCGCCTTACATAATTGCACACTGAGCAATTAGTTTACCATGTGAGGTGGGGCACAGATCCAATTATAAGATACCATTACTGGGAGTTGGATTTTAGTTTAAGTTTTGCTGGCAATGAGGCCAAAAAGCTGTAATAACAGTCCAGCACAAAGCTGATGTCCCTTTCTAAGGGGTTTAGTTCTAGGAAGAAAGAAAAGTCTTCAAAAACATTTTGTTCAAATTAGAGGCAGTCAGAAAATATGAAGTTCACCCCAGGTTTGTACTTGTTTGTCTCTGAGTGATTTGCCTTCTCCCAACCCTTTTTCTCCATTGGCCACCTTCCTGTCTCTTCATAGGAGGAAAATAGAAGACCCAGTATAAATTTATTTTGCCCATTAAAGACCAAATACTATTCCTGTGTAGAACTGTTTTGGAAGCCCTAGCAATCTCCTGCTAGTGAATAATTACTTCTTCTGCATGTGTTGTTCTCTTTCGGAACTCCCCAGTAAATTGTGTACATCCTCTTAATACAGCTTATCAAATCAAATAAATGCTGATGTACTTGCTAGCCATTGTGGATAGGTTGTGTATTGCTTCCTTTATTTATTCTTGAAATTTTCTAGAGAAATTCTTCTTTGTTTTTATATGTGGTTTCATTATACCATATAAAATTGTAGAAACTTAATGAAAACAAATGCACGTTTACTTGAAGACAATAGTGCTCCACATTGCAAGTACTGGAAGTATAATGCAGATACTGTTTTTGCAGCTCACTGAATATCCAGGAATCACCAGGAGATATGGGGTTTTTCTTTGTGTGCTCTTTGTGGATTTGGTTTTCTTTTACTGATCAGAAAACTTTTGCAACTTCTCAAAGGGAATTACTCCCTATCCTTCTCCACAATCAAATGAGAACTCTACACTTTTAGCAGTGCCTTAAATCCCACACCATCAGATCTTCATTGGTCTGTCAGAATGGGAAAATGAATTTAGATTAGTTTATTCTATGATAAGCCAAGAAGCCCTTTCATTATCTCTGTAGACTTTCCATTAGGCTGATTCTTAGTTTTTGAGGATAGTTTTATCAACTTGTTCATCAAGGGAGGTAACTAGAAAAGAAAGTTTGTAAAACAAAAGGATTGTAAAAAACCTGTTGTTGTTGGACGTGTGTTATACTCTGATCTAGCACTGCTTAATTTTTGATGCTTGGAGTCCACCCAAAATAAAAAAAAATATTTCATGTATTTTGTGTTTCAAGGCACTTCTTCTTGTCTTTACATAATTGGATAAATGCATAAATCTTTAAGTTTACAAAATAGTAAATCTTACATTTTGGGTATTTCTAGAATGCTACACCTCGTTCTGTTTTGATAGCAGATGTGTTATACTTAGAGTGCATCAGAAGAAGCAGCCATCTAACATGAAACTGAAAATGGCAGTTGGACACAAATTGATCTAATCCAACTGTAACAGAGGTTTTAGGTCACTGTGCACACCTTTTCTTCCTTGGCTTGATGAACCCAGGTATTACAGCTCACTGTACTCAGGTATTTATTTAGACACACAGCAGTCTGTGTAGCATAAGAGTAAAGTGTGAAGATGGAAAATGGTGTAGTAATTTGAATCTAATAAACTTCATATTAGGGAAAGAAAATAATTTCTGTCATGATTTCAGGGAAAGGGTATAATCTCTTGGTAAGAATGTACAACATCTTTTAGAGACATTGGACAGCTTGTAGTATAGTGCCTAAAAAAATGTTAGTCTGAAGGAGTCTTGGGAGTTGTTCTTCAATTCAAACTGTTTTATAATAAGGAGAACAATTTTCCCATTCCTTTCCATGTCAGTTAAGGCACAAATATATATGTACAGATAGATTGAAGGAGAAAGGAGTGAAGAACATCTATACAGATACATTAGGGTCTGTGAGTGTTGGAAATCTGTTTCTTTTAAATATCACTGACAACCTTTTGTTCTTGTCATACTTCAATACTCTTTGTATTAAAACTTAAATATGTTCTGAAGTGTTTGACTTGTGTAAGGTCAGTCATGTAAATGCTATATCTCAGTAGTTGCTCTTTTTGTTCTTAAACAACTGTTTCAGATTATTATCAAATTTTTAGAGCATAATATATTACAAAATGCTTTTAATCCTGAAAACATCCATTATGCAAATATTAGGACATAGATTTTGTAAGGTGTTTGATATTGGATATATATTTGTTGGCATTAACTGAATTATGATGGCATAGAGATATAGACAAATGACAATACATATCTTCTACATAGATCCAGCTGCTACATAACCTCTTACCAGTTCTTAATATTGTACATGACAGTAACCCATATGTCATGATCTTTCAGAATTCTGAGTGTTGTACAAAAAGCTGTTTCTTCCAGTTCACATGGCATTTGAAGCCCTCTTTTTTTCCTGAACTTTCCTGCTCAATGAATAGATTTTGTAGTCCAACAGTGATGTTCGATGTCCAGCATTGAAACATCAATTTCAATGATTTGAAATGATAATTTCAAATTATTTTGGAACTCTTGAAAAATAAAGATTTCATAATGAAATGTCAATTCAAAAGAAATTACTTATACAATTGGATTTGCAGTTCAAGTTCCTGCATAATAAAAAACTATTCTCTACTTCTCGAGGGCACTTCCTAAATCACTACACCAGAAGGCAGAAATATGACTCCTTGCCTATAGAGATGTGTGCTTTAAGAATATCTGTATTTTTAATGACCATAAAGGATAAATTCCCAAGTTCACTATAAAAGAATTGTTGTAATGTTCTAATAATGTGAAAAAGAAAAAAATTCTGTGAAATTTGAAGGAATACAAATAAAGGTTTTATGTAGTAGGACAGAAAAGGTCAAGTGCAACAATACCCAATGAAAACAATTTAGGGAAGGCTTACTTCAGCCCCTGTAGCATTAAAATATCATCATGTCCTCTAATGTGTTTGGAAACCATTAACAGCCACCATTAATTCAGCTTGTTTTGTATCAAGTATGTTGTTTGTTTTGTATCAAATGCTGTCAAGTATCAATTCTCTGAATAGAGAAAAAGGTTTAGACATATCAAGTCATCATTACATGACTTTTTTTCCCTAAATGTTTTCAAGTGAAGTCTGCTTAAAAAGAAACACATGAAGTATATAAATCTATTCTAAGCCTGGAAGATTTAGCTAAAGGGTGGAAGTATTTACTTTAATTCTATCCATTCTAAAGGCATAATCGAATATTTATATTTACTGTTATGTGATAACCACTGTGACTGTTTGTAAAAGTGAAGTTTTAAGAGCAAATAATATAGTCCAGAGTTCAAGGGAATAATCTTCAGTATAGACTGTAAAAAGTTGGTAGTATTTTAGATGGAATGGACAATTACAATATTATATTTATGAAATAAGGACATATAACTGTAATACTTGCCCACTACATCACATTTTTTATAATAAATCTACTATCTCTAAAGTACACAGCTTAATTGTTCCAAATACAATTAGTAATTGTAACAGTAAGACAGCTTTTTAAGATGTTTTGCAGCTAGTGGCAACACCAGATAAAAGGTGCATTCAACAAACTGAAAACTTGAAATTAATGAGGAAAATGAGATCCATCTAAAGTCAATAGCTTTCCAGTTTATGAAACTCCCCTCTCAGCTGAAAGATAAGTGATTGTATCTAAGTTGCTCAAGAAATGCCTTGGTGTGGAAATTCTCTAGGTTTGCAGGTGATGTATGTCTTACTTGGGACGTCCTACATTAAAGTGTGTGAGAATGAGGTGGGCCATGCCAAGCAGCCCCCATCAAGGACACACACACATTTTTTCATTAAGTTGCTTATTTTGATATATTGGGGCTCACAGTGGTGATTTGAGGATGATTGCAGCAAGTTTTGTGAAAGATATTTCATTAGACAGTTCGTTTAAAAAAATTGGTTTTGCTTTTTGTATATATAAAGTTTTGTCCTGCTTTTTTTTTTTTGCTGTTTTTTATTGTCTTTTTACGGGGCCTTTTGTAATGTCTGAACATTGAAACCTGTTTTCTAAATAAAAATATGTGTTATGCTTTGCAGTCTAAAGCTGCAGGAGCCTTTTCTTTCTCCTATCCCTTACATTGTCTCTGAACAGAATTTTACAACTTAGACAAAAAGCTTCAAGGAAGTGAGAAATAAGAAATCAGCTTAACTGTTTTAAATTATTGACTCTGAAGATGTATTATACTCTTGATCTTCTGCCACCACAGTGTGCTATTAGGCCTCTCAGGATAATATCACATCTTTGAGAAATTTAAACTAACAAGTTTTTGGGGTTTTTTTTGTTTGTTTTTTGTTTTGTTTTGTTTTGTTTTGTTTTGTTTTTTGTTTTCTTTAAACCAACAATAAAAGGTATATTTTTATATTTGAAGGGGTTTTTTTTCTTTTGAATAGCTGTGGTATAATTAGATATGAACTTGTTTTGCTTTTGTTTGAGAAAAATGTTGGAAAAGCACTTGAAATGTAAATTAATGGGTTAAAACCCAGAAATATAAACATTTCTTTTCCACTTCTATTTTCTTTATTTTCTAAATATTTATTCATTTTTGAAATGAATTTTTTTTTTTTGTTACATGATGTATAAAAATGTGAGCAACTATGTAAAGAATAACTGATTTTAGAGAAGAAAGTCTTTGTATTAACTTCCACAACTGGTTGTCAAGGTTTCTGGATTCTCTCCCACCACTCAGATGATCTTGGACTTTGAATGCATCAAGTGGATGGGAACAACTAAATTCTCTGTTTCACGTGCACATCAGTGATGAGGGCCTTGGATGGAAGATGCTGGATGTCTGTCACATGCTAATGTGATTGATTATCTCCAGAGGTGCTTGTTTCTGAACGTGTTGGTGTTTTTATAACTGAAAACAGTTAAGAAAGATCTTTATTACAATAAAGATGAAGTAAATTAGGATATGTTCCATTATTATACTGCAGAAAGCCTTTCCTTTTTTGTATTGTATGTCTGTGGATAGTTTCCTAAAAGGATAAAGTACTTTTCACCACTGTTGTGATAAAGAATAAGGCAGTTTATCATTATGTTGTTTTCTATTAAAAGAGTCTGATTAGTCCAAAAATTTGTAATTTTTTGTATCTAACAAAAAGAACAATATTTTTGTTCATTTGTTCTTTTGTTTTTGAGGTTTCTTTGGGTTTTTTTTTGTTTCATTGGGGTTTTTTTTAAGTTAGTTGAGGCTTCCCTAGGCAAGAAAAGGCCTATTTTTGTGCAGAGCTACAAATGTACAAGAAAGGTTAGCTACAAAAGTGTGAGGTCATAGCTTATCAGATTCAATTGATTTAGATTTCCTATTCTCAAATTTTATATGTGTTAAATTTTACATGTGACTTTCAGGGGAAAAACAGCCTTGTTCAACTCAAGGTAAATATTGCACTGAGATCAGCTGGGACCTTTAATAAATAATGAAGCAATTGATCAGATATCATGGTTTAACCCCAGACAGCAACCAAGCACCACTCAGCTGCTTGCTTACTCCCCCATGAGCAGGATCAGGGAGAGAATCAGAACAGTAACTCAACCCACAGGTTTTTCCACTTCTAAAGCCAGTTTAACAAACAAGTCAAATGCCATAGGCTGCCATTTCCATGGGCAGGCAGGTGTTCAGCCATTTCCAAGGAATCAGGGCCCCATCACAGGTAGAAGCTACTTGGCAAGACAGACAGCATCATGATAAATGTGCCACTTCCTCCTTCTTTTCTCCAGCTTTTCGTACTCAGCATGACACCAGTGTGGTCAGGAATATCCCTTGTGTCATTTGGGGCCAGCTGTCCAGGCTGTGTCCTTCCTCACAATTCTTGTGCTCACCCAGTGTCTCTGATGGTGGAACGGTGTGAGGGGCAGAAAAGGCTTTGGTTTTGTGTAAGCTCTGCTCAGAATTAACAAAAATACCTCTGTAATATCAACCCTGTGTTCAGTGCAATGGGTCCCCATACAAGCTACTCTGAAGAAAATTAACCTCAGCAAAAACCAGCACATCAGGTGCTTTTCTAAGTTTTATTGGTTTTGTATTATTTTTTTTTCTTTTTTTCTTTGCTTCTTTTATAAACTGCTGGGATTTTTTGTTTGATCAGGTTTTTTCAATATCCAAATGACAAGTTTGTTTTCAGGAAGACTGAAATCTGATGTTGTAATACTGAAACCCCTCTAGCAAGTGGGGTCACCTTCCAGCATGCTTGTTGCTGCCTCAAGCAGATAAAAACAGCCTCCCAGTTTGGAACTTCCATATGTTTGTCAATCATTCAGTCATTAATTGCTGATTTTGGAAGTCATATCTCTAGTGACTTTTAAGTCACTTATGTAGAAGTAAAAAGGGCTTCTTAAGGACAATTTTACTTAAGATAAATTCCAAATAAGAGCTACAATGCATAGAAAGTTTTTGTATTCTTGAAGTATAATGTCTTGCATTATTTTTGCATTTATCACATATAAATAATTAAACAGGAAAATCTAAATTCTTGTTAAAATATTTCAGACCTTTTAAAATAATGTAATAATTGAAGACTGTACAAGAGCTGTCAGTGGTGATACAGCAGGAGTAGGACACTCTAAATAGCTTGAAATAAGCCATGGGGGAAGAAAAGGATAAACATTGTAAAGAAGATGTGAGAGAAATGTATAAGAGGAGACAACATCAGGAGGGCAGAATAAATAATAAATAAATCATAACAAGAACAGAAGCACATTTTTTACCATCTTATAAAAAATTAATTACATCAGAATTCTCTAATATTTTTGAAAAACTGCTGGAACCTGATGCTTTTTTTTTAGCTCTGAAGGGTGCCATTTTTTTGTTTCTTTCTTGAATATAAAATGTCAGCCATTGTAGTACATTTAAAATATGATTACATACATAATTTTTAAGAATACATAATCTCTAAGTCTCATTTGAAAATGAATTTATTACTTTTGTTCTATAGGATAAATTAAGCTAGTTCTTCATGTGGGAGGTGACTATGCAGATGAGACCTTATGGAACTATTTGGCCTGTGTTGCTGGCTTTGAGGTCACCTATGCAGCTCAGGGAAGAAATCTTTTTTTCTAGGAAACAGAAGATACAGAATGATTACTTCTTTATTTGTGAGAGGAAATATCTGTACAGCTCCTATAAAAGCATTTGATTTAGAGAGACTTGTAAATTCTGTGCAGGATTCTGCATAACAAAACTTAACACTTTGCTACAATTATCATCACAGTTCACATCTAGATTTCCATCTCCATCTGTTTGTTCTGGGAATCACAGATCTTCCAGGAAGTGCTTTTTTTCAGATTTCCCCTCTTTCTGGACAATAGAGATAGGATATTGTGGTTGAGAAAAGCAGATATAGTAACAGGGAGGTGCAGTTAGCCAATATTACAGTGAGATGGAGAGTGTGCATGGATTTCAGAGGCAGAAGGGGTCTGTGAAGTGACCAGACCTAGGCCAATGTTATGGCCTATATTTTGGTAGCTCATGCAGGGTTTTGCTGAATTAAAATAAGGTGAATTAAAAATGGGAAGCTGAAGGTATTAAAGTTTACTTCAGATTAAGTGTCTGTCTGTGAGCATGCCTGTCGTTTCTGATACAGTTCTGAGGGCTGACAGTCAGGGTAAGTGAAGGCTGTCGTAGTCTGTTCTGCTTGAAATCTTCCACAGTGGCCCATGATCATAGCAGGATTTTCTGTGTATCTCACACTTATAGACAAACACACTCTTCCTTTGGAGAAGAAACTAAGGATAAATAAAAAAATTCATTTTGTCTGCTTGCTTCACACTGTCTTGCCGAAGAATATATGGAACAGTGATTTAAGGGATTTACTCTCTATTATGTGATAATGATGATGCTATAGAAACTCTAGTGTGAGGATGAGCATTTTTGAAAGACAGGAATAAAACCTGCAAATTCTGGCCAATGCCTATTGTCTCATCTACAAATACTAGATATATTTATTCTGACATTCCTAAAATTTAAAGTCATTGTACTATTTCTACAAGTACTTGCAAACACAAGTAAAATTGTTCTTATTGATGCCTTTCTAGTGGGCAGTTATTTGCAGAGTCTCTGCAATTATGATGTGCTTTTTATGTGGAAATTCTTCAAGGAATGTATATTAAAAAGGTTGAAAAAGAGCATCTTTAAGTTAAGATACCTTAAGATAAACTGCTGCATTGGTGATTACCTAATTAGATAATTGGTTTCTAACTCTTGGAACCATATATGCATTGGAGGAATAGTTCAGTAAGACACTTTCACTTCCACAGATTTTTTTTTTTTGGTCGTTGCATCACTATTTAATTATTGAAGATAGAGGCCTTCAGAAGGCACTCTGAAATGCATTCAGTTTTCAATTTGTTTGAATTTTATCCATACAGACCAAAACATGTAGAAAAAGGAAACCTGTAGTTGGCCTTTAAGTGAATTATTTATGGTTGAAGTCTCACAATAAAAGTAGTGATCAATTGGACCATAAACTGAGATGTTAGATTTATATTAGTGAATGTTTTACTTAACATGTCAAAGGTAATTCCTAAAGTTTTGACTCAAAGTTTGAGATTAGCAGGGACACCTTCTTGTTTTAGTGAACAGTCAACACTGAATGCATAATAAGTTTTGAGTGGCTTTTTTTCCCCCATTTAAACTGTGAACATCACATTCTTAGGCAGCATTTTCAAAATAATTAGGGCATACATAACCAAATGCATTTACAGTTGTGAAAGAACATAATCTTTTACTAGTTCTTTTACAGAAATTATCCCATGAACAGCGACTACAGAATCACTCTTACTGTTGTTTTCTTCAGAAAATGACAGGGAAAATACTGTATCTTGGGTGTCAGAGCACAACTATTGTTGGAACAACTTTTCAGGTTCTAGCGTGTTTTTTATTAATAAAAAATGATGTAGTAGACTAAGGATATAATAATTCATAAAAAAAAGATAATGTTTTCAAGGACGTAAGGAGGTATTGCTCCATGTTTATTTAAGCTACTTTTTATTACCCTTATTTTTTTAATATTCAGTATTTAGTCTCACAATGATAGGAATGGACAATTTTGTACCATAATTTTCAGTCTTCCACATTGGAGAAACAAGTGAGGCTTTTCTACTCTGAAACCAGCTTTTTCTTAACACTTACCTGACAAATGGCCAGACTGCTTTGGTGTGAGGGAGTGTAGTGGGAAGAGGATAGTGAGGATAATTGAGGCATTATCCTGGGAGACCCTTCTGTTCCCTTGTACGTGTAAAAGGTGAATCTTTGGACTTAATCTTTTGCTGATTGCAGATGGGTTTTCAGAGCCTTGGCATCTGGTGAGTCATTCTCTGATGGGTGAGAAGTTTCAATGACATTTCAAACTGCATTTGATTGAGCTGGGGCAGTCCCTGTATATTGCAGGGATTAGCAACAAATCCAATATTTGAACTTGTGATAGAGTGTTCTGTCCTATCAGTCACCTCCACAGGAGATGGGAGATTTTATTTCTTTGCTTCAGCATCTATGCCCTTTTAGAAACTAGGTCAGGTAAAACTCAACATTTTTAAAAATTTGCTTTGAATCATTGGTTGTGTAAAGATGGTTGTCTCTGGATTATGCTTTAATTTTCAGCTAATTTTGTGCAAATGAATACTAGCAATACTGTAAGACCTCTGCTTACAGAGTACTACTCAAAAAATTCTACCTCTGTCACATAGAAATGAAGCAGGAGTAAAAAGAACTCTCACCATAGCAAATATTATGTTCCCTTAGATGTGGAGGTAGAATATCTACTTGGTTAAAATCTCTTTGAAGAATGGATCTAAATCCAGAATTTTTACCATTTGAATAAGGATCTGAACCACTGTGTGACTTCTGAAGGAATTTTGAAATGTCTTTTTAGAATGGAGGATTTAAGTCTTTGTTTGGAGGCAACAAGATTCTGAAGATGAGACTTTTAGGACTCACATCTGTTTTCTTCATGCTTTACTAGTTATGTGAAAGTAGCATCCCCCTTTTTTTGGTTGTTTGTTTTTTGGATTGCTCTTCTGAGGAATTTAGTTATTTTCCCACACCAAGAAGGTAATCAATCAAAATTAGCCACTTTTCTTCTCAATTTTTTAAAGTTATGCTGCATTTTTAGTATAAACGATTTATATTAGATTTTTTCATTGAGATGGCTCAAGTAGAGACTGTCTGGGGATTTTTTCCTCATCTCTGAGAAGCATCATCAAAGAGTTATAATGTAAAGTGGCTTGTAACATCAGACATCACATGAGCTTAAGAGAAGCAGCAAGCATCTAAGGTATCCTGGAAGTGCAGGGATGACAAAAAATGTCAAATTGGTAAGCATTAGTAATGTTTGATGGTTTGAGCTCAACTATAATGTATTGGGGAGTTAAAGTCCCACTAGGAATGGAGGGGCAGTTTGGAAAAAGTAAATAAGCATTTTATGCATCTAATTTACTTGTTGAAGTGTTGGAAAATAAAATTGTTAAGAAGGACTAAGAATAGCTGGAGTGCTTTTGTTATCCAAGTTTGTATTCATGTTACATATTGCAGTCTAATCATTCAACTAATTTAAAGTCCTGATAAAACTATAATCACATCCTCACAACATATTTATATTTTTGTCTGAAAGATCAAGGGAGATTTTAGCCCTCAGTAGCAGAAGTAGTTTTAGAATTATGTAAGAATAGAAATAGCAATGCATGAAACTTTAGAAATATTTCCAGACAAAGGCATGTTTTTTTTTTTCAGACACCATCATTATTGCAATTGGGTGCAGCCTGAATTTGCTAAGAAAATAATATAAATTCTGAGATGCATGAATGAATGGTGTGCATTGTCAAGATTATGTACAGATGTGCACAAGAAGATGTATGCTGACCAAAGATCTCTTTTTTGGCATGCTAAGATGATATTATGCTTGGGGCTCAACCTTGCTGTTCAAGTGGTCACAGGCACAACTGCTCACAACCACTCAATATGTGACAAGCTGGCTAATTGCATATCTGGGTCTAATGGATCTCATAGAGTAAGCATACGTTCTTTTTTTGCAATGCCACTTTTAATAACTTTCTGTGAAGTACTTAGTAATATTCTGCAAAGAAAACCAAGAAAGATTGTTGGTTTTCTTTCAAGTGTGCAAGAATGACACTGTACAGGTCAGTATAGAACATTTCAGTTCACAAAATCTTATGTATTAAACAACAGAAAATATCTTTTCTTTCCCCACAGAAAAGCAAAGAAGGAACGGCATGTGGGTTTTTTTTATTTCAGAATGCTGGTGGCACATTTTCTATTCATATTACTCTGTGTCTAGCATTAGTATCCATGAGGCAGACACTTGAAAATTGAACAGAATTTTTGTGTGCTGTAAATTTCCTTATTTTTGTGACCTTGCAATATGATGATGTGGTAGCAGAATTCTTCGATAATAAACATGTGTCGTTGTGCAGTGGAAATGATGCCTCAGCACTGCAGCAGAATTTCAAATGGGAGCATCTTGTGGTTTCCATGGTGACCAGGGAGTGCCAGGCTGTTTGCACTGTGGAAGGCAGTGGGTAGCATGCACTTCAACACATGCCAGTATTTATTAAGACTGTTACGACTGCAATTTCTGCCTACTGCATTGCAATTTATGCCTAATTTAAAGTTTCAGTCTTTTGCAGTGTCAGCTGCTTTCAACTCCCATTCCCTCCAGTGGAAATGAAGATAATTGGCAATGGTTAACAATGTGTCCTAACACCAGCAGCTCCGAGTGCATCCATTATTCTGAGAGGATGCATGATGCATACAGGGAAAGCTAAAAAGCTATCTGTTCTGCTGTGGCTACAGTGGCTTTCTTTTTTGTTTGTTCTGGCTTTCATTCTTTGTTTGCTTATTTGGGATTGTGTTTTCAATAGTTTGTTCTGTGTTTTGGTTTTTTTTTAGGTAATAAGAGTGTTATGTAAGTAACTTTTGACACTTCAGAAAAAAACACAGTTAAAAACCTATGCAGTTTACCCAACATACCCGGAGGTTGTTCTCTGTAGGAAATCCAATTTAATGAGCTGCAGAAGACCTGCTCACATGATGAAAAGTTCAACAGATTTGTGTTTAGCTATTAGGAGATCATGAAGTTTCCTTCTGTGTAGGGCAAGCTTGCCTTTGGTGATGAGGAATTTTCACATTATAATCAAATGAGTTTTCAAAATCCCAGTCTGCCACACACTTAGCAATAAAGAATTTGTACTGGCTTAGGAAAGGGATACATAATGAGATATCAGCTATGTCACAGTCTGTTCATATATACTTGGAATTCTTGCCCACTGGCTTAACAGAAGCAGCTATCATGTTTGCTTAGATTTATCTGATGTGAAAGATTACTGGAGCTATGCCACTGTGCTTGAAAGAGAAACTGTATTTTCTGTGTCTTGATGTCTCAGCAGCTTTGTGTACATGTTTTTTAGAGGAGGGTTGGCTGGTGTCCTTCCTGCTAGCTTGGAATGTGAGCAGAGAAAAATATACTTATCTTCTTAAGAGTCTGAGAAGACAGCTCTGAAGTCCTCCTGAAGGGTCTAAAAGAGATGCTGGTTTTTCTTTGTTACTTTCTTACTCAGTGGTCACTCAGATTTCACTCACTAAACTGAGACAAGTCTAGAGCTTTGGCTCTTTGAACCCTTCCTCCATCTCTAGAAAATCATCTCTCAGCTGTTTATATAACTATTTTTAAAAATTTACATACATAAATGTCTTAGCAAAGTGATTTTTTCTGCTGTTTAATTATCTGCATCAAAATGTTTCACTTTAATTTTGCTAAGTGAATTGAAATATTATACATTTAGTCAGATATTATGAGATATCTGTATTTTGAGGTTTAAAGTGATAAAAAATAAGATTTAAAAGACTGATCTTTTCTTT
Organism: Zonotrichia leucophrys gambelii; assembly: GCF_028769735.1. Taxonomy (NCBI): domain Eukaryota; kingdom Metazoa; phylum Chordata; class Aves; order Passeriformes; family Passerellidae; genus Zonotrichia; species Zonotrichia leucophrys. Next base: position 76,923,336 of record NC_088171.1, read on the forward strand.
GACATCAAAGGGCTTTGAATCTGGCCCCTAGTGTCAGTTATTTTACATTGATTCTAGAGCAACCTTACTTTTCATTAAAGACTATACTATTTTCTTGAGTGACTTTTAAAATATCTGTCCATCTTTTAGAATTCCTGAAATGTAAATAAAAATGTAAATTATGTTGTAGTGAAGTGCTGAGTATGAAAAGTCAGCAAATAATTGAGATTGTGGCAGAAGTCCTAGGCTGATTTTCAGAAGGTCGATTTATTCAGGAAATGTATTGAAAAAAAGTTGCACTTAAAGTGAATTTCTTATGGGCCAAACAAGGATTTCCATAGTAGTAATTTCTCTGTTTCCATGTGTTTTGAACCAGTCCTGCTTCTATTGTATACACTATTTTTTCCATATCTTTATTTTATTTCAGTATCAGTGCACAGCAAGCCATTAGGATCAATTCCTTGGTTACATATTTTGGTCATTGTTTTTCTGACCGAGTAGCCTGTATTTTTACTGTTCATCTAATATAATGTATTAATTTAAAAGCATTTGTATTAATTGTTTTAGAGTAGGATGAAAAACTCCATAGGCTTAGATCAGATCAGTTTATTCCAAAGGTTTTGATTCTGCATGTACATAGTGATGTGAAAACTTTTTACTTCACTTGATTTTCCAAATTCCAAGAAACTGAATGTGCACATTTTTAAATATAGGTCAAATTTCTCCCCCAGCACATTATGTACATATCAGTATATCCTCCTTTTCAGTAATGCATTTAACTGTCAGTTCTTATGCGGAATTGTACAAGATATCAACATTTTATAAATCATTATAATAGTTTCACCTATTGTAATATTGATTTATTCTACTCTCTTTCTCTAGGGAAAAAAAATTACTTCCATACATGTCCATCAAGTAAAAAGTAACCTCTCTGTTATCTTAAGATACCCTCTAGAAAAAAAAGTGTCTCTATGATAAAATTCAGTATGAGATACTCATTAGTTGCCATCTTAGCAGACATTTTCAGGTAAGAAAACAAGCATGAAATTAATATGGGAATTGGATTTCATTGTCTTGATTTTGCTGAATCTGAAGTTCAACATCAGAGTAGGAGAACTTTGGTCATATGGAGTTGATAAGATTATTTTATTTTGATTGCCATTCTCATGCCACGTAAGAAGCAGAAATTATCTGATGGAGTCAAAATGCAGAAGAATAATTTTGGCTTGTTCTTAGAAATGCAATAGCAATGTAATGTGCAGGGTGATAGGAATTCTTGTGATTTTTTAAAAATTATTTTTGTTTACTTGGTTTTGTTTGGTTTTGCAGGTTTTGTTTGTTTGTTTCTGTTTATAACTTGTTGAAGCCCATCAATGAAAAAAGAAGGTTGTGTTGGTTGTGAGAAGCCATAACTGAATTCTATTAGGACTGTAGGTCCTACAAAGCTGACAATAAACCCAAACCCTCTAGCTGTCAGAAAGCTGCTGACTATGGCTTCTCTATTGCTTTATTGAAGTACTTGTTATATTTTTTACCAATTGTCTTCTTGGAAATAGCAGCTGCCACTGTTTTTCAGTTGGACAAGCCAGAAGATCTTTTTCTGTCTACATTTTTTATTCCATGCAACTTCATTCATACATGCCTGGTGTTTGTATAAATCCCAGTAATCATAATCAGCAGCTTTCCTTGAAATCTTTTGAGTGACAGTTTTTGTGGTTCACAAAATTGTCAAAGGAAAGTACAGAAGAATCAAGAGTTGTGGTTTTATTATAAATTTTGTTATATTTATAAACATTCCCTTGTTTCTATTAAGAAATAATCCCAGTGGAGTAGAATAAAATTTCATTCCAAAGTGGGTTTTATTTATATTTTTAAAAATATTTTTTCTTCTATTGGGATTTGCAGTCCTGACTCTAGGTTTCATGATGCAGAGCAAAATAGATCATTGTGAAGTACATCTGGTTGCTGATTTCTCATATCTCATCTTCTTTTTTTTTTCGTAGTGAACTTCTCCCATGGCACATAAGATGTTACTGCTTGTGCATTTAGAAGAACTACTAAGAAAAATGGTTATTTTTGAAACTATGTAAAGAAAAAGTACTAATCCTTCTGAATTCTATCATCATTTACATTCAGCTTGTATAGCACTAAAAATTCTTGCTCTATCTATACATATATTTAGTGGATGATCTGCTCATATGATGACAATGTGAGCTTGCCATTCTTCTTTTCCTGTATTCTATTAGTGTGTGTCTAGAGTAATTTATATACCAATTTTAGAACTTCTTTTTGATATTAAATTGGCTCTATTGGCTGTATGATTTTTCTAGATACAAAGCTGCCATTTTGTGAATAAGCTATGATTTGATAAGAAATAACTTAGTATTAATCCTGCCCCTGTGCATGTCGACAGCTGAGAAACCAGTTAGCATTTTCCAGGGGAAATATTGCGACTAGTAACATGAGTAGTGATTTGGGGGATTGTTTTCTTATAAGATTCTTTACTTGGAGATACTTCAATTTACTTTCCTTTTTCTAAACAAATTGAAAAGAAGTCCAGGAACTCAAGCAGGATAAATGTATGGATCCTGTGCTGATTCATGTGTGCCTCTGCTCTGTGCATTCAGAGATTACTAACTTGTGGTAATATCTCTAAAACAGTATTAAAGTAGGGCATCTGGTTATAGAGGTGTTTTAGTTGAAAAATTAGCAGCTCTAGATGTTTGGAAGGTAATCTATTACAGCCAAGTATACCTTTTGGCAAGGGTAATAGGAAAATGAAGAAATGAAAATGTAATATGTTAATATGATGCTTATATGATATGGAATAATAACAAACTTTTATTTGTGTCAAAGCTAATTGAAATTTCCCCACATTCTGAATTTGGTAAATTAATCTTTTCAAACTTCTGCTTTTCAATAGAAAGATATTTTCAAGTAGAATTTTATCATGGGTATCCACACTGTCAGTTGATTTTCAGTTTCTCTTGAATTAAGTAATACTGGCATTTTTAAAATCTGTGGTGGGAGAAAGAGAACAGAAATTACTAGCAACGTGATGGCAAGTATAAGCAAAGGCTAAACTCAGCTTTTCTGTTTGTTTACTGGAAGCACCACAGATGTTCCTTTCTGGAAAGTGTTTGCTACAAAATCTGCTGATAGGAAGTTCACTTCAGAGCATTTGCACCACCAGATTTGAGACACTTCCTCGAAATGTTTGAATTTAGGGAGTGGCAAGTATTTACAAGATCCTTTGTCCTTGTTTGTTTGGTTGGTTTGTTGGTTGTGGGTTTTTTTTGTTTTGAGGGGAATGTTGTGGGGTTTGGGGTTTTTTAAGATCTAGAGGCATTAACATTTCCTTCTTTACAAAACTTTTAAGAAAATGTAAATGCGCTACTTCACTAGACAAAATTATATGTAATTTCGAGACTACTGATACACATTTTATATGGTATCAGGCTACCAAAATTTTCTCATTTTGATAGACTGCATATTCTTATTGATCCTGTGAAAAGGCAACTACAGGTGTTGAATAACAATGGGAATCATATAGTGAGTGGTGTAAAAGTCATAGAATAATATTTCAGTTTACTTTCCAGGAATTACCTGTGGACTTTCAAATTATTGCTTTGCTTTTAGATGTTCATTAGTCACTGGGACTGAAAATGGCAAGGAAACCAATACTGCATCATCTGGAACATTTTAAATGTTTATGGATTTCTTAGCATGTGGTTTAGAAAATATAAGTGTTATTACTCTTTCAGATCAGCAAAGGCACATATTAATTGCTACAATAATTGTCTTCTTGAGGACAATGATTTAGCACTCTTGGAAATGATGCTGAGACTACTGATTTCTTATGTCTCCATTAGTGTAAGATGAAAACTGCAGGTTAATAAGAACAAAATCCAAGTCTTTTATTAAGCAACTCTTGACACAGGTAATTGTAAATTTAATAGAGTTTTTGAATGATATTTCATAATGTTGCTTTGAGTTTTCAACTGTCCCTGAACTTCAGTTTTTGTCATGTCACTAGTAGTGAAAAATATCAAATAAGAGCAGTACATAAAACATCTTCGATAAAAGTCTTTTCTCTCTAAAACTGAAATTTCATAAATAAATGTTGGTTCACTCTGCCTCAGTAAACGTACCATGTCCTTGGCTTAACATATCAATCTGCAGAAATGCATTAAAATGCAAATTCATGTATTTCAGCCCTTGAACTGTTTCATTCCATCCCTAAAATAAATAATAATAATCAACATCATCAAATCTTAATAGTCTACCAGATATGAAAACTGTTACTCCATCATCTAAGAATAATCTGATTGAGCTCGCTTGATTTTCAAGTTCAACAGTGTTTAAAATGTAATTTTTTTAATGTATATTTTAGAGATTAAACCATGATTTTATTTAAGTAAATGTAATGGGAAAAATAATTTAATTGTGGACTTAACTTCAATTTTTAATAGGACAGGTCTTCATCTTTTATTTTTAATTTTATCTTTTTGTGCATGTGCTTTTAAAGTACAAGTACACTACTGCAAATGTACTGACATAAAATTAAGGTGAGGCTGCTAGATGAGGATATTCTGCTAGGATCTTTCATTTACCAAGGGTATTAAAAGTGCAAGGCTATAGATAATGTACGTTCCAGAAATGTCCATCAGAATAAAACAAATGACATTTGTGTTCTCACAAGCTTAATATTAGATATCCTTTTATGAGATTGCAAACAAAAAGAGAATAGGCTAAGGGGGAAGAAAAAAAAGTACACTGTACTTTTCAAAAAAGTACACTGATTTCACTAAGTTTGGAAAAGATTAAGAGAAAAGATGATCCAGGAAAGAGAACAAGCTGGTGGTGGTAGTGTATATGATTGACAGTAGTATACAGTTTGCTCCAGAAAAAATAACTTCAGTTAATTATATTTATATTTAAGTTGTTACTTAAATTTAATTGCAGTAATTCTGCAAAAAAGCTGTATGTCAAAGCAGACAGTTCATTAAAGGAGCAGACAAAAATACTGAAGACAACATTTTGGAAAGCAGCTGTGAAAGTAAATGTCATGGAGCTGATGACAGGACTTCACCTTGAATATCATGTTAATGTCAAAACCCATTTTGAGATACAAAATGAGTGCACTTTGTAACAGAGATAAGTTATAAGACATAAAAAAGATCATTATGTGAAAGAATAACATGCACACAGGCACTCACTGCAATGTTTAGCTTGGAAAAGAAAGAAATAGACCGAAGTACACTTGCAGCTTGGCATAATTCTTCATGGAGTTCTGTGATATTGACATTGTTGAGCCAAAACTTTACGAAAGGAGCAAGTGAAGACATTTCATATCTACATGTCCACTATCTTTATTTGCCACATTGGTTTGATTTCAACAGACCTTGGAAATTAAACAATTTTGGATCTGTCTAGCAGAGTACTGGGAGACCATCTGTAAGTCCCAGGTAGCTGACAAACAAGCCAAGTACCATAACGTGGGAGGGAATACCAAAAGCAAAGGAGATAAAAGGCTCCATTGGGCTTTGTTGTCACTCCTGAGCTGACAGAAAGGTGGGATGGAGTGTGCTGGTTCATATGGATAGAGAGTGCCCTGCTGTGGTACCCAGTACCACCATGGTCCCCACCCAGGAGTGGGAACTTCCCATATGGTTACTCTTAGGAGCAATTGTGCTTCTCTGCCACTGTCCAGCTTTACCAAGAAAGGAGAAAAAGTAGGTAAAAAAGAAGGCATGCTAGTTCTGTTTTGTTTGAATTTTCCATACATGTATGATTATTGATAAAGGATTACTTGAACTATTTCATGGAGTTTTAATCTCTTAAAAAAACAAAGTATGGAACACTGAGGGTTACCATTTTAGATCCTGTGTTGTGTATCTTTTAAATACAACTCCCAGAAGAACCCTGTGATTTGTTATAGACTGTAGTTATGTAATAGAAAACTGAATCCGAAATAACAGTTAAATTAATATAAACCATCAGAAAAAAATAATAATCAATAAGTATTTAGATGTGATTCACTCAGAAGGAAATCAGCCATCTCTTTTTAACTTGATCTGTTTATGTATTACAAATATAAACTAATGTGAGTGAAAGACCTGCGTACTGCTAAAATAAGAGTTCCAATATCTGGACTAGTCTATTCCATGCCCTCTCAGGTTATTCCTATTTATTCTTAAAATAAAAACAATTTTTTCTCTTAAGATAAAATTTCAGTTGAAGTTTCTGATGTATTACCTCAAACTTTTAATTGGATTCCAAGTTCTATGACTAAACCTTCAAGTTGTATGAATATTCATTTCTTTTCAGTGGCCAGCATTTAATGCTTTGAATATTCTTCACATGAGGATTTTGTTTCCACATAAGTCAGTATACCTGCTATGTTCTTGTAAAACATGACTGATTCTACGAGAACAGATGTCACCTGCATTGTAAAATAACAGTGTTTTATGGGAAGCTTTTAAGCAAAACCGCCGTAATTTAGTTTGCCTAATGTCAGACATGAGCCCACACTACAACAGAAGTGCTCTAAATGTCAAAACAAATCAATTTTGCAAATGTCAGACCTACATTAATGAAAGCTCAGCTCTTTCACTAAGGATACTCTTCTAATTCATAATAAATTCTACAATTTATACTGTGGTCATTTATAGCAGAATCTGTACATATAGTTACCACAACTCTTATGGATTTCCTTTCACTGTTTAGATATATACTTTAGAGCCCTGTGTATTATAGTGACAGAAATTTCTAGTCACAGAATAATCTATGTAGGAAGGAACCTCAAAAGGCTAGCTAGATTGTTCAACCATTTTTTTTACAGTATACCAGAACTCAGTGTTCTGGTATAGTGTCCTGAGGGATGCGAGGAAAGCTGGGCTAAAGAAAGCAGTTAGTACCTCAGCCTTTTCCATGTGGTTACCATCCTGCAGTAACTGGGTCACCTTTTTGGGATCTTCCTTCTTCTCATATCAGTATAATATATATATAAAAAAATGCACATTTCTATGTTTTATATTGCATCAAAAGCTGGATATTTAGCAGTTGACAACTTGACTACTTTAAGCAAATGAGTCTTGGCATTGAAGTGAAAGTGCCTTGATGAATTAGGAATGAGAACCAGTACCATGTGACTCAGTAAACCAAATGCAGCCAAATACCACAGCTGCTGTTTAAAATAACTGTGGCTCATCCTTCAAAAAGATTGTATTTGAAGAACTTTGAGATAGTGAAGAAATTCCAGACCACCAACAAAAATTCTCCAACATAGATATTAAAAAATCATGCTTTTTTGCTGTTTAATCACTCATCTGCAACAATAATAAATAAATAAACTTTATGGAACAAATGCCTGCTATATGGTTAGACAAGGAGTAGCCATGGCACTTGTAAATGAAAGATGATCATACTTGCAAGCAGAATTCACAATTGTGCTTAGGCACTGTCTATCGACATTCCCTCTTGGCCCATTGTCTGATACTGAATGAAAGATAAGTAGTTAGAGAATGTGTGCTCTGTATATACATGATATTTATACAATTTGGAGACCTCAGCAAAATTATAAGGAGTATACTTGCTTCACCCAAGCCCTTAGTAAATTATTATCAACACAATAATGAAAAATTTCTAAAAGGTTACGTACGGTGTTTGGTGACTACACTTCTTTCCTATAAATATATAATGAATACTTCACTAACCTTACAGTTATCACATGAAAAATGACTAATTTTTCAGATCAATTTGTAGAAGAGGTCAGCATGATGGTTTTCTAGAAGTCATTAGCAGCTTTCTGTGTTGCAGTCTCAGACTGTGTCCGTATCTGGACTCAGACTGGGGAGTACACTCCAGTTGCCGAGTTTGACTTTGTTGCAGCACGTTGGGAAAAGAGCTGAAAAGCATTCACCTCCTGCCCCTGTTCCCTACCCTATGTGCTTGGAAACACTTTGAGCATGACAACTGGAGAGCATCATGGAAGGGAAGGCCTCACTGCAGAGTCTACAGGATATGTGTGATCTCAAAGGCATCTAAAGTAGCTTGTTAATTGGTGTCTTCTCTGCTACATTGTGCTTCATGCAGGTTGTCACCCATATTAAAGAACATATAATACAAAGGCTCAAGAAATGTAGCAAGTTTTTTAGGGAATATTAATTCATCTTTCATGCTAGTTTGCAAAAGAGAGACAACAGCAGGAAGTAGAGCTTCTGCAATTTTGACTAAAACTAGTTTGGCTGTAAGTCTGGATGAAAATGTTGTTCAATTTATGCTTAATTTAATGAAATTATGTCCAAGGACTGATGATGCATCATTCAGCAAAACTTAACATGATAATGATTGGTGGAAACTTTTAGTTCTGACTGAGCAAGATGTTCTCTCAAGTGAAAAGTTTCAAAAGAACTATTTTGGACCAGGTGAGGACTATTCAGTGGGCTTCCTTAAAGGCAGTTCAAAGTCTAACAGGGATTTACCTCACTAATCTGTGCTTGTGCCCTCCACTCCACTTCTGACTTCTCCAGTTTTTAGTGAACACTTTTAAAAATATCTGTGAAACAGGAAAAGAGACATTTCACAATATTTTATATTTTAAGAAGTACTTAGCCTTGAGAGTTGGAGGACTCTTCCGAAAATTAGCAATCATTTCTGGAGGAGACTCATCTTTCATAATGTGTTTATCAGCATGAATAGCTGCCATATCTCAGTAATAGTAAGGGAAAATTCCTGCCTTGCAAAACAGAGGAATTTGCTCAAACATGATCCAACTGGTAAAAAATTCCATGACATTATGTTCTACCTTTATCTTGTTGATATACTTCAAAGTTATTACAGCTTTAAAATTCAAAGGATGCAAATTATCAAAATGTTTAGTTCTGGAGCAACCTCAGCTCACCACTAGAAGGCTTTAAATCATTGTTGGCATTACGGTTTCAACATCTCATGCACTCATGCTGCTGTAATGACTTTAGAGTAATTTTCACTGAAATAATTTGTTCCTAACATTTTATTTTACCTCTGCCACCCAAAATCGTATCCATAACCAAGAAGCACTTGAAATATATATATTCTTCCAAAATAATACATTTATTTCCAAACTTTTAATATGCATTGTATTATTAAGTGGCAATATAAGATATCCCCCCATGACCTAGTGATAATGCTTTTGTTTCCTTATCATTCACAAGGATTGGGACGGAGTTTAAAAATCTACTGAGATTATTTATAATGATTTCTTCCAAGCAGGAATTTTACCCAAAGTGAAGTCTGGCAGTACAATTTTACAGCTCTGGGATTTACCTCTTGCAAACTATTTCAAAAGACATATTTCATCCTACTGGGCACAAAACAAGGGTATCACTCACTTTTAGTGTGCTTATACTACTCCTAGTAAGACGTGCATGTTGTAGGGCAGCGTACTGCGTGTTCTGCTCAGAATTTTTAGTATGCCTAGCAATGTTTGTCACATTTTTATGCCACTTATTTCACTGGTCCTAGAGTACAAAGAGGATTAATTTGGTCAGGAAACACCAGAACTTTAAAATGGATATATTATTCCTAACTAATCAGTAGAATGCATGACAGTAATTTTAACATTATTATTGAATTGACTTCCCTTTCTTATTCAGTGACAGAGCCATATGTGGCCACATGGGCAAAATAAATTTTGTACTGAATGCCAGAAGGTTTTCCTTTGTTATTCTAATACATTTCTGGTTCCACACTGGTGGTATCTAGAGCATCAGGGCTCACTTGGTATTCAGTCCATGCAGTCTGTAAAAATCACACTGCTGTGGGGAACTAACATGATTACAGCAGAATGGTCTCTGCTCTCTCTTTGACATAATTGTCTCTGTGTAGCCAGAAAGGTATCCACACTTGAGACAGAATTGCTAGCCGAATTTTACTGGCCTTGAAATAAATACTTTTATATTAAGTAAAACACTGTTTTTTTCAATTTTGATTAAATAATAGTACACCCTTTGGGTTATTGCTGGGTTTCTTTGTTTGTTTTTTTGTTTGGTTTTTTTTTTTTTATGTGTGGAGGAATTGTTTTTTTTTTCTGGAAATATAAAGCAAAGTTTGCACCCTTACTGTTACACAAAAATCATGGAATATCCTTGAGCATTTATTGGTGACTGCTTAGAAAATTGAGTGTGACACCAAGGAGGTAGCTTTTCCTGGGTTAAAAAGAAATTGTGACCATAAAATGCCAGCTGTAGGATTTTTCCTTTACACTTTAGTAAGTGTTAGGGAAACTTTCCTGCCTGACCATCCAGGAGCGCCCCTGGCAGATGCATTCGCACCAGCTGAGTTGGGACTGAGGTCCCTACACAGCCCACACTCAGTCACACCAGGCCTTCTCACTGGCTCGGCCCCAGGTGTCCAAGAGCAGTGTCTCAGACATCCAGATCCTTCAGACGATTTAATCTTGGTCCAATAACTAAATAACAAAATACTAAAATAACAGCTTGATCTGCTGCCTCTGAGGAAGGACCAAGAACAAAGGATCCCCTGGGCTTTTCTACCCTCACAGTCCAAGGGTAGAAAATTCTTTGGGCCTTCAGCTCCTGGCATCTCTCAGTGTCCAGTGGCCTGGCTGGGCCAAGGGTCCCCAGGCCCAGCGTCAGCCCTTCTCATCCTCTTGCCTGGGGCTCCCACCCAGAGCTCAGCTTGCTGCTCCCTCTGCAGCTGCATCCCGAGCTACCTGCACTGATGGTGCAAGAGGTCATGCGTGCTCCTCACACAACTTTGTCTCTGTATAAAACATGTAGGCTTCCTTTGGCTGACTAATTTCTTGTGGTTTTGATAGCTGCACAGGGAGGTAAATTCAATGGGTTCTGCCAACTTACTGCAACGCTTTCATATTTTTACGAGTGACAAAATCTGTTTTGTTTTTTATTAAATTCATTTTTAAAGGCAGTTTAAATATCTGAACTTTCAGATTTATAATGCATTTACAATATATTGAGTATATTTTTTTTAATATACACTTATACTGTAATTAATAACAGATAACTTTTTACCTTTTGTTTAATAGCCGATACAAAGAGGAATTAAGAGCAGAAACTACTTGAATGAATCCTGCAGATCTTTTATAGAACTTGAAAGTGTATATGCACGTGCCCTTTTGGGTTTTGTTGCTTTTTTGTTTTGCTTTATTTTGTTTTTGTTTTTTTTTTTAATTTTCCTTTGAATGTAGTGTATTTATCAGTTTGCTAAATACAGAAGTGCTGACAGATATGTTTAAAAATTTTGTAGTGCTTTGAAAAACTGCCTAGCTGGACAGCTGGATTTTTGAATTTTAAGTAGTATGGATATGAGGTATAGTACATATTATGCAAAAGAACTTCAAACCACTGGAGAAGATGACTGTAAAACAGAGAGTGAAATATAATATAAAGAATGTAATTTACTTTCTGCAATACCAGTTAAAGATGGGGAGGGCCACAAAACACAGAACATTCAATGAAGACATTGGCATCAGGAATATAGCAATATGTTTTAGATACAGCAGGCTCTCAATAGCAAGCAAATTTTACACATAGGTTTTTGTTTTCTAAATATTTAGGGTTTATTCCAAACTAGCCTAGATCTCCAAACACCATTCTGACCATTTTATTTGATCAGCTGGAACATTTCTATCTGCACATTTGCACATATATAATATATAACTCAATCGCATATATTTTAATCAACAAAATATTAAATAATTAGACAGAAGGAGTTATCTTTCTTTGTTTTAATAGGTGTTTGGAGAAAGAGAGACAAAATTAGAGAAAAATCTCCCTCTCTTCATATTTATCCTGTGTAACTTATGTCATTTATATACTTTTTTCAAAGTGTGTGAAACAGTAAGCTGTGTCTTGAAATTAAACGAGGTTCTCTTACAAATGTGGTAGAAACATCAGAAATGAGTCTTCTTTAGGGAGCAAGGTCTGCTGCTTACTGTACTTGTTTGAGCATAACATACCACCCACTGCTTGACAGAGTGCCTTGCTTGTGCTCTTCCGTGTGCCACATATCTTTTCCTCCTTGCTGAGCTCAGTCGTGTGCTACCGTGCTGAAATTTCACCTTGACATTTGCCAAAATGCTCTGTTTCAGGTCACTATGCAGCTGTTCTCTTCCTCATGCACAGACATTCTCCCTTGCTGCCTGCAGCACCCACATATGGCTGGGCCTGAGCTGTTAATCTCCCCTTGCTGCTACAGGATCTGATTTTCAATATGTCCTTGCTGTGTTTTTAAGGAGGTCTTCTCAGTCTGCTCTGGGGGTGGTGTGCCCAAGACATGGTGCTCAGGCTTGAAGTTGCTTTACAATTTTAGCTTCAGTTTTGCTGCTTCTGTCCCTCTCTATGAACTGTAATGGATTTCTTTGGTACTGCCTGGTAATTGTTTTGTTTTCTGTCTGCTCTACAACATCCATCAAAATAACACAGTGCAAAAGGCAGTGCTAAGCCAGCATATAGGTAACTGGCAAGACCAGTCGAACCTCATGTAAGTCTGTTTCACTTTAAAAAGTACAGGAAATAGAAGATGTCACTTTTTTTTCTCCTGGGAAAGATGAAAAGCAGAACTAAGTTGCTGTACTACCCCATGAATTATTATAGTGGCAACAGGTCCTATTTAGTTGAATGTTCATTGACCACTTTTGGTTACAAAGAGGTTCCAAGGGACTGAGACTGGACAAAAAGCAATGTGCAAATGGAACTCCTTTGAAATTGAATCTCAGTGAAGAATGTTTTCTTGCAAAATTTGGGACTTTCTCCAACTTATAAATATAGCGGCTTTATGACATAATAATTTCTGTTTTATTTTGCTAATTAAATGTTAATATTTTCAGAACGTGGTCATTTGATATGATGAAAGGTATCATATGTGATGGCTGGCTGTGAGAAAATGATTTTTGCCTTCCATTCTGAGCTTTACTGTAACCGGCAGTTTTGACTGAAACTTTTTTATATTGCCTGGTTAACTTTTCTCTTTAATGCTTCAAATTGCTAAGCAACATTATTTTTTCTTCTATTGTGCACTTTCATTTCATGTTTCTGCCCATACAGCATCTGTGATTAATTACAGGATAGCATAATAAGGGTAAGTTTGTGCCAATAAATAGAGCAGATACCACTGGCTTGGGGTGTGTCCTGATGTGGCTGCTCCTTCAGGTGAATTGGCATTATGAGTAGTAAGGCCTTGTCTGGAAAAGGCCAGCTAGGGAAATATAGTATGTAGGAGATAATGTGGATTGTGTCTCAGGCCTCTTGAGAGAGAGTTTAACATGGTGAGAGAAATGCCACAAAACTACAAATTGCATTGCTATAATTGTGTGCTATAAATCCATGCAGAACAAAGTAACTCGTGAGGTGATTTGGATTTCCTGTAGGTCTGTTAGACTCAGTGCCGCAATAGCTGAAAACACTTAACATCTATCACCTAATAAATTTCAGCTGAATAATTCACAGTTTCTTTTTATTTCTGTACTGAATTATATTTCAGTATATGTGTACTTCATAAAACACAGCAAAATGCTTCAAAGTCTTATTCCCAAAATATAGAAGCCATACCAAAGAATTCTCATTAGCTAGAAGAGGATGCCTTATTAGGTACCTCAAGATCTTGCAAAACATGATCATCAAAACCTCTTAAAATGCTGCTTAAATCAGCACTTTTTAAAACTGCAATTTGGTAAAATACAGCTTCAGGACATGTAACTGCAGAACTGTAATAAATTGTATTATTTCAAATGTCTTTGTTTTCCTGAATAATTCTGTGTGGGGCCATATTTTACCCTAGAGTGTCTCAACTTGGTGTACTTAGAGAAAATGCACTGATTTGTTCCTCTACAACAAACTTTACTTTATGCTTAAGCCTTCTACATTTCTTTATAGATTGGCAGTTTAAACAGGAAAAGGAAATTTGCTCAAGAGATCTAGATCTCATTTCATCATTGTAACCAAAAGAGACAGGGCATGCACTAAAGCAAATATTACATATTCTAATCCTGATTTTCCTGAATAAACTAAGTGCTGTACTGTGAAATGTGTTGTTGGGTTTTTTAAAACCTAGATCATATCAGATAATGAATTTTATACTTCATGACAGCAAGCCCTTTTTTCTTTTTCCAGATGATAAAAAGAAAATTAAAGTTTGGGTTTTTTTTAGTGTTTAGACATTCCAGGCAATGCATTTTTTATTGTGCCAGCTACATAAGTGAATTTTTTGTGTCACCTTGTTTATATCTCAGTACAAATGCAGAGAAGAAACAACTGTATTTGTAATGGTGAGAAGTAATTTTATTTTTCTCTACCCTTTCTGTAGCTGAAGGCAAAGAGGCAATAATGCTACAACAGACAAAGGCCTTTGTAGATGTACACAGATGGATTACATGGCTGAATTGGTCTCAGAATGTTGGAGGCTGAGTAATAATGAAGTTGATGGAAATGGATCTTATGTAGTCTTTTATTAATTTGTGGTGGATAAGCTACTCTGGTGGATAATCACTTACACTGAGTGATTTAACCACTTACAAACAAATTCCATCCTACCTCCCAAGCTAAAACAAACAAACCCTCGAGATAAATGTGCAAAGGAAGAAGTATTTTGGGGGAGTTGTATTTTTTATTTTCCTTTGTGGGTTGGTTTGTTGAGGGTTTTTGGTTGGGATTTTTTTGTTGTTTTGTTTTTGGGCTGGTTTTTGTGTGTTTCTTTTTTTTTTTCTTGTGTGTTTTTTTTGTTGTTGTTGGTTTTTTGTTTGCTTTTTGTTTGACCTTTTCTCAATATGATTGTTAACTGGAAATGAATTCCGTGATCTCTTCTTCTGGTATAAATTGGCTTCCCTTCACCTCTATCCTGTGCTGTAGCAACTCCAAAATCGCCCCTGTGTCTTTTGATGTTCTCACAAGGGAAAAGATACAAGCCGAGACTTCTGGGGAGCTAAGCCAGGTATTTTATGACAAGCTGACTGTTAGCCTCAGGTTAACTAAATAGCCAGATACTAAGACAGTTGTGATTTTCCTACCTTTCCTCAGTAAGGACAGTGATTTGTATCTCTCTTCAATATGTATCTACTAAGCAGTTTTTCAAACAAATTCTGGGATTTGAATTATCTACCCACCCTTAAAGTTGACTTATAATAACCTGAAGGACCAAAAACTATAGATTAACTTAAAAAATCTGTATATTTAATTTATTTGAGAAGCTAGACTAAGAGCAAGATAATATTCTTTCTCACACAGCTGCACAATAGAAATAACAGATTTTTTTCTTTTCATCTTTCATTACACCTGTCCTGGCACTGACAATGATTTATCATATCAGTAAAGCAAGGTTTGACAAAGCAGTAGACTGCACCTTTCATTTGCATGTTTGGTGTAAAGCAGAAGTATTCTGTTATGCTCTCACAAGTGAAACTTAATTGATTCCCACAGATTTGCACTATACTGATGTATATATCACTACCTTTTTTATTTGTCAGAAAAACTTTATAATACATAATCTTGTAGTCATATTCATAATGCAAGTCTGACTACATGAAGATGGATAACTTAGTTTGTTCAAGATAACATAAGGATATGGGATTTATCAGTACATAGTTGATGGCTCATCAGTATAAGAGGCAAAGACAAGAGACAGAATAAGTAATAAATAAGATACTCAGACAGGTAAGCCAAAAGGGTGAGGAGACAACAGAGAAAGTAAGAAAGATCGTATCTCTGGTCACTGATCAAGGGAAAACTGAAGAAACCACTTGGGCCTTTGAAGTTCAATTGGAACTTTGTAGTTGAGAAGTAACTAAGGAAACAAGATAATTTTTGGGCCTCCAGGGAAAGAGTTTTTATTGGAATTTTGAGGATGTTTGGGGGATTTTATAAAACTTCTACAAATATTCTGAGGGCATTGTGTACATGTGGAGAACTATTACAGGATCTTTAGGAGAAGGTAAAGGGAAAAGGCAAGGAAAGGTAGGAACTGAGTTGGATCAGAGAAGAGCAAGCAGAAAAGAGGAGGTGAGAGAAAAAGTTGCAGCTGCATATAAGCTGCTGATCAGTCTGCTTGTGAGGCCAAGTCCTGTGCCTGACTACTGTAGTCTGTCCTTCCTTCTCACTAATTTTTTTTCCTGTCTATTTTCTATGTTGCCTTGTTCTCCATTCTGAATCTAGCAGAGATAGGACCTGCTAACATATTTCAGGCCAGGCTAGCTAGAGAGGAAGAGGCCATCTTCAAAGACCCAAGATCTGAACTGGTGAATGGATTAGGCATGTAGGATTCTGACAGGAATATTTGATTAATTTAGACCATTCAGTTGTTCTGTGAATATCAGTGTGCTACTGAGGTGAAAATATATGTCCTGCTAAATAAGCTTTGGTGGAGATATTTACATTCATCTTGAATTTAAATATATTTGGAAGAATTAATTTTTATTCAGGTGTTTCAATTCTTGAATAAAAGAATAAAAAGAATAATTTACTTGATGGTTTTGTAGTCGCAATTACCTTGTTTGCAAATGTTTGCTGTATTTTGTAAAAGAGAAAACACATGTACATAGTTTTCCAAAACTGATTATAAAACTTTGTCAGCTTTATGAAATGCCAGGAAAAAAAGACATATATAATTTATAATATTTTTGAGCAATATAATAGCTAATAAATCCCTTGGAACACTAATATTGAAAACACACATTGGAGTCTAGTTGATAACACTTTCTTAGCAGACATTCATGTTGGGTTTTGGGGTTGCTTTGCATTTTAATCCTAATTTTTCATTCAGTCTATGAACTGTAATATCTGAGACTTATGAATAACATTAAATCAGAGGTCATTTATGTTAGTCACTAAAAATCAATTCTGGACAGCCAGGTTACCTGGTGAAAGCCTGGGGGCAATGAGGTCAGCTCTCGTGGGCTGCCTGTAACAGCCTTATGTCACACTACACCGCAGAGAAAAGAGCAGTGCTGATCCCAGCCCCTGGGAAAGCACTTGGATTAGGCTTTCTGTTGAAAAATGGTAATGAGAAATCAGATACTGTGGTCATAGGAGGGAAGAGGGAGTTTTTGTGACATAAACAGCAACAGAAATTTTGCTGACAAATTCAATCTTATATTTCAAAGTTCAGAGAAGGAGATGTTTGTTGGTGCTTTTTTACCCCTGTTACTGCTGTTATTAAAGAATCTGAAACTGCAGTCATATTTGTCTTCACCGTCCCATCCTTAGTGATCATTAATTTCATGGTAACGTGTAACTTCTTCCTTTTTTTTTAAGCCTCATTATACTGTTAGTATGGGTGCATCTTTTATCATTCTGACCTCTCTCATGTGACTTTCTTTTTCCAGAGGCCTCCAAAAATAGAAACAACCTGGGTCATACATGAAGCTGTCATACTTAGAGTTTTCTTGTTCTAAATAAAGAGAAGGAATAAAAAGGAGTGGTAGCCGTTCTTTTCCCTCCTTCATACCATGTCTAGTACCATTAGCACACAGACATTTGATGTGATCTCCCTCTCTGGAGACATTTAAAACCCCCCTGGATGCTCCTCTCTGTAACCTGTTGTTAGTGACTCTGCCTTGGCAAAGGGATTGAACTAGATAATCTCCAGAGATATCCAAGAGAGAAAGGCATTCAGACTCTGTAAAGTATTGCTAAAATGCCATTTATGGGAGATAAAACTATAAAGACAGAATAGTATCAATAACTTTATATCCCTTGTGATGCTGGTAACCCTAATTTGGGCTGCCTTGAAAAGGCTTTCAATCCAGAAATGGAATCACTGGTACTAACAGGGAGCTGTGAACAGGTTCCCCTGTAACCATCAAAGCTGAAATTTATATTGAGCCCATGGGATATGACCTCAATGCCAGGCTGTGCTTGTGGCACAGCATGAGCCAGGGATGACTCAAATGGTACCTTGATCACGACTCCTTGGTGCACAATAGTATTCCAGCCATGGTTGCTGTGCTGCTATAAAAGGAAGATGCTCAGGGTGACTGCAGCATTCCCACTTACCTAGAAGCTGTTGTCCTGGGGGAGCATTTAGGCACTATTAATGTAATAAATAACAAAATGAACTTTCTTCTCCACAACCCTATCTAAATAAATATAATTAAAACAAATTAAATATAAGATACTCTTTTTATAAGAGAACTCAATAGTGGTTACTTGAGTGATAATCCAAATTATCTATTTTAGGCAGTTTTTAAAAATTAGGAGAAGAATCTAAATTAATAATGAAGTAGACTTGAGACAGTGGGTGCTGATTTCATACCAGAATTTCCAAAGATACTTATGCTTGTTGACAGATAAAAGTATTTGTTCTTACAGTTCACTGTTGCCATATAGTGGTGCTCCAGCAAAAAATGATAACTCTCACTCTGACCTCACATTCCTGAGAATTGTGCTTGTTCAGAGGTTATCTGCTTTCTTTTTTTTCCTCATTCCTTACCTTCTCTGGAGACCCAACTAAGTCTATGCTGAGAGCTGAGGGTCACAACTTGTTAATTATTACAATTAACCAACTTCTGCTGACTCAGTTCAAGAAGTCTATTACAAAAGAGATGAATTCAGCAGGATTCCAAAGTTTAACTTTCATTGTATTAACATTATACTGACAATGTCCAGGTATGTTATAAGTGGCGCTGATTTATAAGCAACATGCAATGGGGATTCTCAAAGTTACAAATATTTTTGAATGAAACAGAAAAGTCAAATTTTTTTAAATACTTATGCAAATATTTATGGTCATTCAGCACATATGACTTTTTTTAAAATGGTAAAACTGTGATACAACTGCTCTCTGCAAAATATCAATCATAAAATTAAACAGTTATCTTAAAGAGAAAGATTTTTTGCTTGTTTTGGGTTTTGATGGGTTTGTTTGGTTTTTTTTGTTTGTTTGTTTATTTGTTTTGGCTTTTTAGTTTTTTGCTTGTTGGAAGAAGTGGAAAATATAATAGAGGGCTTTTTTCCCCAAAAATCAAATTTTAAAGTCAGTAACACCTCTATATAGGGGAAACCCCAATTCTTATAATTCAAAGATAAGTCTGCAAAAGATAAAGTAGAAATAGTGGAGCTTCTATTTCTCAAAATTATTGGACTTTTCATATGAGTATTTAGGAAGAACAGAAAAGATGTTATGATATTTTACAGAGGGTTGAAATGCAGCCCATTTTTAATCTGTGCTCCTTTAAGCATCATTGATCCTTCAGGTTAGCAAATACTTTCTAAAAATGTTTCACTAGTTACAAGGATAAAAATAAAGAAAAGCAGCACATCTCTCCATAGTGAATTCAATGTCACAAGACAAAACCATGTACAGTGTTATTGATAGTGAACCTGGATGAAATGTTTGGCTTAAAAAGGGTAAGTCTACAAGATTTTCAATGATAACAGAAAAGAACCCTTCATTAGGAAAGAAATATGTAGCATACAGTGCTGTAGTAAATACCAGTTTTATATCATTACTGTGCAATGGAGAAGAATGCAAGGAATGGGCATTCATTCAATCTTCATTCTGATAGAACATTTAAAATCTAAGAGCACTTGTGAATTTGAGGAGAAATAAAGAAGATTTCTGTTGGAAATTCAGATTAGTTTATTCTCCCTCAGGTGATATTACAGAATAGTTAACTGGTCCAGTTTTATGGAGAGGAGAGTAAAAAAATTTAAAGCTAAAGACAAGGCATTATTCTTCTTGCCTTCTATTCAAGTGTATGCCAGGTACGAATTTAGTACTTGACATAAAATCCAAGCAGAGCCTGAAAAATAAATTGTATTTCTTCTGTCACAGTAACTGACTGGTAGATGGTTCTACTCTGAACTGCCTGAAGGGAGAATTCTCTTCTCCTCCATGTTCTTTTCTATCTGATTTCCTTTCACTATGAAAAAGTTTACATTGATTTTCTTGTTGAAGATAAATTGTGGCCATTCCCATCAAAAAGTAACTATCATACCCAGTGTTAATATTGAGATGGGCAAAAAATCCAAACTTCCAAAAAGTCTGGAAGCTGTAATAATGTTTTTGGGGCATTGTTAGTTTCTTGAGATAAAAAGAGCAATTTTTTCTGTTGCGGGATAATTTAGTTTAGTTTTGATTTTTGTATTTTCTAAGTGAATAACCATAATGTACAGCTCTATCCAGAATGCAAACTGCGTCAAAGTATTTTCCCATGTGTATGCAAAAGCTCACATCTGGAAAAAGTTCTGATGAGACTGGGTAAGGTTTGAAGGGACCCCACTGGGTCATCTGGTCCAACCTCCCAGTTCAAGCAGGGTCATCCTAGAGCACATGGCTCAGGACTGTGTCTAGATGGCTCCTGAATATCTCAAGTGTGGGAGACTCCACAACCTCTCAGGGCAATCTGCTCCAGTACACAGGTACCTGCACAGTAACCAAGATATTTTTCTTATTCCAGTGGAATCTCCTCCTCATCAGTTTCTGCCTGTTGATTCTCATGCTATTGCTTGTCTGCACCAAGAAGAGGCTGGCTTCATCCTCTTGTCAATGTCCCTTCAGATTCTTACAATAATTTTTAAGCTCGTCTCTCTGTTGTCTCTCCTCAGTGCTGAACAGACCCAGATCCCTCATTCTTTCATTATACCAGAGATGTTGCAATCTCTTAAATGTCTTTGTCACTCAACAATGGACCTGTTACAGGAGCTCCATGTCTCTCTTGTATTGAGCTCATTGAGACACATCATTCTTGAGTCTGGAGGAAGTGATCCTTGAATATCAACCAACTTTCTTGGATCCCTCTTCCCTGCAGGGCCTGTTCCCATGGGATTCTAACAAGAAGGGCCTTGAAGGGATTAAATTTAGCTCTGCTGAAACCCAGATCTGTTATGGGTGTACAAGATACTATATTGCTGCTCCTAAGAACCTCACAGATTTTTTTCCTCCATGGAAATGTCTGCCTCATAAAATTAAGTAGTACTAGTAGCTGCAGTTAAGTGAATCTAGTATTTCTTCTAATATAACAGGAATATGCCTATGAGAAATTTCTGTGCAGTATAAAATGAAGGCACAGTGAAATGTATTATAGTCTTTGTTATGCCTTCATATCTTCACCCTGAAAGATAGCACACACTTTGAGGACAGATAAAACGCAACAAAAAATTATTGATTCTGGAGTAGAATAAAGAGGAAAATGCAAAGAACAAGAATGGAAGGTCACCTTAATCTAGCAAATCTAAATTCTTAGACAGATTTTAACTTCTGTCATTTTTTCCTATTTTCAGGAAAATGTTAGCAAGGTATTGTCTCTTTACACTCTTTCAAATTACAAGAGAAACTGAGGAATAGGCTTGCATCTTTGAAACATGTAAGACGGTAATTAAAAAAAAAAAAAACCTATGATAATTGCACTATTTTAAGAACTGCACAATTGTAGTTTCCTTGCCACAGATCTGACTCAAGAAATCCTTGCAAACCAACCGACACACCAACCAAAAAATCCCTAAAACATATCTAATGTAGCCAGAGTAGAAAGAATCATGATAAGAACACTAAATAGTTTGTGTGCATGGGATTCAAAAAGTAGAATATCCTGATTTGAAATTTACCTGTAAAATGTCATTGTTAGATTTGAAATAAATAGAATGGAAGCCAGTCAAGGGATCAATTGAGAAGAGTGAAACACGAACACTTTTGCTCCCACTGCACGTTAATGAGCTAGCTGCTCATACACAATGTCAAAGTATCTTGACTTAAAACCAATCAGGGAGTCTTCAGGTGAAACAGGAAAAATATTTTAAAGGAATTACGTGATTATTTAGTTGAATTGAAAAAATATCTTCCTAGTATTATACTGTATTTTACTTCACCACTTAATTTGCTTTGCAGTGTATCTTTGTACATGAATTGTTAGTCTGAAACTGAGAAATTACATGTTAAGTAGTTGTACTTTGTGGCTTTTTCCAAGCTGACAGTAAAAGTATTGATTATTTTTCCGTGAATCAGGCTTTTTATGTGTTAACAGTGCAACCAAAATTGAGAAATTATCTTTCTATAAAAAGAGGAAAAATATACCACTTTTCACTAAGATTTATTTAGTTATTTATTTTAACCAAACAGGAGTGTATAGTTCAGAAATTAGAAAACTGCTGTGAATCCAAGCCAAAGGCTAGGAATCCACAAGAGTATTTCTTTTGACCTCAGCTGGATTTCACTGTAACTTAAATGGACTAATACATATTTTGAAATTTAGTCTTCTTGTAAGAATATTCCTAACCTAGTGGTTTATTAAATATCTAATAAAAGTTGTAATTCAGTATTTCGTGATATCTAGCTCTGGTCCTGTTTTTAAAGAACAAAGAGTGTTTGCCAATTCTGTCTCTCTCAATCCAAATAAAACCTTTTTTTTAATTCCTACTATGTGATGCAGCTCCTTCTCAGAGACCCCAGAAAAAAAATACATCATTTCCATGCGCTTGTATGAGTTAAGACTGAGGATTATAAAGCAGAGACACTTAAGTAAGGTAACAGGGACCCTAAAAACTTGAGAATGTTATTTAACATACTGAGAATTTGTAGTAGGATGATAGAGACAGAATAGGTCTGTGGAAAATATCTCCCTAGCTTTTTCACTGTTTCCCAGTACCTGGAGAAGACTTCAAAGTAGGCATAGCTTCATTGCCCTTAAAAAAATTACAAGATGAATTTGTTAAATATTTGTTCAAGATTTTTGGCCAGTGTTGAAATTTACTGACATGCAACAATGACACACTATCTATCTTCTGAATAATGAAGCCAAGACTGATGTTTTAACAGTGATTCTCAAGTAATCTCTTGTATCCCAGGGTCCTACTGGAGGTGCCCTCAAGTAGAGTGAATTTGTGTATTAGAATCTATCACTTCATGATCAGAAAGCTTTATCATCTCTTTCTCAAAAGTGCTTGAAATGTTGCTTTCTTTTTGGCTCTGTTGGGCTTCTGATTTATGGGACTTGTTTTTGTACAGTACAAATAAATTGCTGCTGAAGACTGTTTTTGATCTGGCTTTTCTTTCACTGAAGTCAAGAAGAAATTGTCGCTGGCTTTAAACAATAAATGTGTATCTGTTCCATGATTGTCTTTGCTGTGTATATACTTCATAGTTGAATATAAGACTGCTTCATATTAAGTGTTACTAGCTCTGTCTTTCTACCAGAGCCTCTGGACTATTTTAAATTTGCTTTCTCAAAGTGACGTTGAATTGCTGTCAAAAATAATTTTTCAGAATGATACCCTTGTCACTATTGGTAGTTCTAGTGAAAATACTTTTATATTAATTGAAGAGAGTGCAATTACCTACAAGTCATTTTGCATAAAAGATAAATGGAAAGTGTCTCTGACATGCTTGATGGAGGTTAGAAGCCCTTTCAGATCTAATGAAATGTTTTGGATATTTTCATTCTTGATGGAATGTTCTTTACTTCTAATTAGAAGGAAACAGATGTTTAAATGAAGGTAATACAATTAAATTGGCTGTGGGTGAAACACACATGCCATTGTTCCATGCTTGGAGGCTTGCTCTGTGTATGCTTGGTGGAAGTATAGAGATGTGTCTAACATGTATGCCAGCTGGAATGAAAAGTCTCAAGATTTGGTGTTCTCAGGGGACTGTGACTGTGTTAAGGCCTTTTCAAGTACATGAGAAGCATGGGATCAGATTGACAGTGACTACAGTTCATTGATACTTTAGACTAGCCTTTGCATGTTTATTCACTTAGAGGTGTGTCTCTAGCAATATACAGAGGATGGGTGGCCTACTGATCAGCCTGGCATGTGGCATTTAGAGGTCAGCTCTCCTGTCTGCCTGCGTAGAGTCTGTAGGAAATTGCATAAACCACAATTTTCAAATTGTGAAACACAGTTACTAGTACTGCCACATTTATATCACTTTTGCACATGCTTATTCATTGCTAAGAGATGCTCAAGTCCCAAAGAAGAACAGGTCATGTAAATAGCTAAAATACATAAAACCAGATAATCCTTGGAAATAAACTTGACAATAGAGATTTGATCCCATTCAGTCTCTAGTTTATCTCTTAATACAGGGAATGAGTATCTTCCTTTGGCTTATGTTTTGGAACATATTGCTCCTATTAATTTTATTTAGCCTGTGGCTAACTGGAAAATTTAGCAAAGCTACTAATTTTGTCTTCTCCCTGCTTCCCTCTCACTTTGTGCCATGAGTAAGACAATTCAACAAGGGAAAGCCATGAGTGAGACAGTTCAACAAGGGTTCCTGAATCCAGAGTGAGGTAACCAATGGGACACATGTATAAACTAGGGAATGAGAGGTTGGAGAGCAATACTGCTGAAAGGGACCTGGGGGTCCTGGTCATTCACAAGTTAAATGTGTGTTAGAAGTGCCCTTGCAGCCAGGAGGGCCAGCTCTGTCCTGGGGCTCACCAGGCACAGCACCACCAGCTGGGCAAGGGAGAGGATTGTCCTGCTCTGCTCTGCACTCTCACCTCGAGTGCTGGCAGCAGTTTTGGGTGCCACAATGTAAGAAAAACATTAAACTATTAGAGACTGTGCCAAAGAAGGCAATGAGGATGGTGAGGGGCATTGAGGGGAGGTTCTAAGGGGAGCAGCTGAGGTCACTTGGTCTGTTCAGCCTGGAGAAGGGGAGAATGAGGGACAACCTCAATGCATTAAAAAATTTTCTTATGAGGGGAAGGGGATGGGCAGACATTGATCTCTTCTTTGTAGTGGCTAGTGACAAGACCCAAGGGAGTGACCCGAAGTTGAGTCATAAGAGGTTTAGGCTGTATAATAGGAAAGGGTTCTTCACCCAGAGGGTGGTTGGGCACCAGAACAAGCTCCCCAGTGAAACAGTCAGAGCACCAAGCCTGGCAGAGCTCAAGAAGCATTTGAACAATGCTCTCAGCACTCGAGGTGAGGCTGCCCCAGCTCACAGCAGAGCAGGACAATCCCCTCCCTTGCCTGGCTGGCCATGTGGTGCCTGATGCCCCCCAGGACACCCTTGGCCCTCGTGGCTGCCAGGGCACTGCTGGCTCATGTTCAGCTTGTGATTGATCAGGACCCCCAGCTCCCTTTCTGCATCTCTGGTCCCCAATCACTGCCCTGCAGAATCTATCAGTCATTGGCTAACTACCTTTTCAGAATATATTTCCAGAAAGGCTTTCCATCCAATTGTCTAGGAACCTCTTCATAGGACATTCACACCCATGATGCCTTTTGGCATCACCACTGCTCATCCTTATCAAAGTTCATTTTACATTTTTTTCCCTTTATTAGATCACTGGCACTTGATTAGATCTGTAATTTTTACATTTACCCCTAAGTTTTTACACTACACTGTGACTATCATGAATAATAAAGCACTACATTGAAATGTAATTAAACACAGTGAAAGGTACACTAAGAGGGGTAAAATAAAATTCCCTGTTTGGTTCCATTCCTTAAAAGCACAAACTTGATATCTCCCCATGAAATACTAATAATGGTAATATATTTTCAAGCCTTTATGCAAGTGCTATTTTATCCAGTATGTTCTCTTTTCTCTATTAATTTGCAGAATATTAATAGATGTACAATAGGTATCCAGTTCTTTTATACAAGTACGGATATTAAATAACATGGTATCATTGTTCTGTAACTTAGCCCAAGGAAATTACTGGCCATTACTGACCATCATATCATACATATGATAATGTTTACCAAAGCATCCTCATGCCAGTCTCATTTTTCAGTACTGATGACTTGATCTGACTGAAATGTCTCAGATAAGAAAAACTGCTTTCAAAGTTATATCTGCTTTAAATACTTTAAATACCTTTCAGCAAACATTACCAGGTCACTTTGTACCAAGCTCCAGGAAACAACGCATTTGCCAACAAAAGAACACTTTTTTTTTTTTTTTAAAGCAACACATTTTCAAATTAAACTGCATTTTACAAGAATTGCATACTATAGTCAATTACTGTAGCTGTTTTGTATATTGCACAATGACCTAAAACTAACATTTTCCTTAAGAGGAAAAAGACTTGTCCAGTAAGTAAACAGATAGAGTCATACTCATCTCCTCTATCCTAAGGCTATCAGTGGCTAAATCTTTCAGTCACTTTTAGTGCCAAAATTGCATAAGGAACACTGTAATTTAATGCTTTTTGTGTCAGTCTAAATCCATGTCAATGCCAAAGCTGGTTCTACTATGGAGCAATCACCATTGCTACTGCAGTCATTTATGAGGTGTTAGACTCAGAATTCTAATTACCCTGTATTCGTACAAGTAGTTTATTCCTTCCTGTGTTAATGGTCTTCAGAAGATTGCTTACTTTTGACTTATAAAGACTCCACTTTATTTATTATGTAAGCAATTTTAAAAATATCATATGGAAACATCTCCAATTTGTTTACACATATACTCTTAAAAATTGAAAATAAGATTTCTTTTTTTCCCAGTGATTGCATGATCAAACAACTTCTTGCTGCAAAATATCCTATTGCATTACTTTACATAGCATAAGCCAATTTCAACTCTAATTATGAAGAATAGTTTAGCTGGTATTACCTCAAGCCAATGTTTTTAATTTTTTATGAGTATTGTCTTGAGGTAGAAATGTATTTTATATGAGTTTGGTTAGTAGCTAATGAAGCTGAAAATGCAATGTGTAGGTAGCACTATCATGCAAACACCTGACAAAACAGTTCTGAGAAAATTCAACAGTACAGGAAAAAACAAAAAGAGGGTGTCTGTTTTGTTTTTTCTTTCCTGGCAAAGGAGAAGACAAGGATATCAACAATTAATCAATCAACACTTCCAGCAAGGGGTCCCTCCCACAGGACACAGTCCTCTACTTCTCCAGCATGAGTACTTCCCATGAGCTGCAGTTCCTCCCAAACTGCTCCACCTTTGTCTCTTCCACAGGTTGCAGTCCTTCAGGAAGAGACTGCTTCTGCATGGGACCCCATGGAGAAGTCTTGCCAGCAAAGCTGCTTCAGCGTGGGCTCCTCTTTCCATTGGTCTGCAGCTCCTGCCAGGAGCCTGCTCTAACACTGGCTGCTCACAGGGTCACAGCTGCCTTTGGGCATTCATCTGTGCCAGCGTGGGCTCCTCCAGGGTCTGTAGGATCTCTGCTCCACTGTAGACCTCTGTGGGCTGCAGGAGCACAGTCAGTCCCACCACAGTCTTCACCACTATCTTCACAGGAATCTGCTCCAACACCTGGAGCACCTCCTCCCCCTCGCTCCCCACTGACCCTGGTGTCTGCAGAGAAGCTTCTCCCAAATGTTCTCACTCCACTCTTTGGCTGCAACTTCTTCTGCCCAGTAACTTCCTTCCCTTTCTTAAATATGTTTTCCCAGTACCGCTGTCACTGATGAGCTCAGTCTTGGCCAGTGGCAGACTCATCTTGGAGCTGGCTGGCATTGGCCCTTCTGGACATGGGAAAAGGTCCCACCTATCAGGTGTTGGCTGTGGGGCAGAGGTATGATCCCGTCACAAAAGTACACTAATTCCTCCCTCATTCTTGGATCCTATCTACTGGTATTCACTTGCTTTTTCCTTATTAGATTAATTCAATATGATAGCTGTGTGTTAGCAAAGGATATTTTGTAGCATCATTTCAACTGTAGTTTTAATGGGCTATACAGATGTGGGTGATTCACAAAGTTCAGTGTGAACTTGAACTGTATTTTTAGAGCAACATGCAATGCAGGGATCAAAAATATATGTTAAAAAATATAGTCTCTGTGCAGACAGTTGATGGGCAGAAAAATAGTAATTTTTGCAAGAGTCTTGAGGTTGGTTTTGTTGTTGTTGGTTTTTTTTTTGTTTATTTTTCTTTGCACTGCTTTGGATTTGTAGCATTCACAGTATAGGGCTGAAGTGCCTTAATAAATTATTGACTGTTTGCATCCAACTGAATTTTTTCCCAAGGTATTTTGAAGCTGCAGACTTTAGGAAGTTGTTTTCTTTAGAAAAAGCTAAAGAAACAAAATAAGACACTGTGTGTGTTCCAGACACATGCTCTAAAATTAGAATGTGCTATGCACATTAACTTATTATGGGTTTCCATTTTGTTTGTTTTGGATTTTTGGTTTTGTTGTATTTGTGTTGTTTTTAAACACAGTGAATATAGATAATACAGTGTTTTCTCACAAATTACCTTCTCATTTTCAATTGAAGTAGTCACACTGGGATTGCAATTCTCAGAGCTACTGTGATTCAGTAAGAGAACAGACCTCCCATGTGGACTTCTATCCAGACAAAAACCCCTTGAATTACAAAGTCATTGTTCCAAATGAGTTTTATTCAAGGAATTATTGCAGAGAGAAGTCACTAACAAAAGATATGGCTGTAGATAATTTTTAGCAGATAAAAAGAAAGATTTGTTCCATAACAGATAATTAATAAATTTTAGCCTTCTGTATTAACATGAGCTCAATTTTACTTTGCTCAATATGAGTAATAATGAAGGTCTATTTAAAGAATCAAATAAGTTTCAACTCAGTGCAGGCCAGTTACTCTTGTTTATCATGTTTGTTGAATTGAAGCAAAAGCAAGCTGAACTAATTTTTGCCATTCCTAATTTAAGAGTTTTATTGAAAGGAAACAGGGTGAAGAGTTATGTTTGTATAATACTGGAGAGAATGGGAAGGAAGGAGTTTTGTTTTGTTGTTTTTGTTGGTTGGGTTTTTTTTTTTCCTTTTGTTGCTTTATATTTAATTTTAAGATTTAGAATATAAGTAAGTGGTGAAAACTAGTTTATTTTTTCTCCCTAATAGACTAAATCCACACCCAACTCATCACATCTAACTGAGATGCTATAACTGCTTGTTCTGTCTTGGTCCCTTAGGAAGGACCAAGAGGTTGGACTCAGACCTGCACCTCACTGCCACTGACCTGTAGAATCTAATATTTGGTCATCTCTCTCTCTCTCTGTATCTGGCATTGCACACAATCTGAGCTACAAAATGGTACAGTATTTCTTGTAGCCTGCATTTGTTTTTGCATCTGTAGACACATAAATACCTCTATACTCTTTCTTTATGGTATACAAAGATATAATGCTAAACAGGAAGACCTTCCATATGAAATCTTTTAATCTGATGACCCTGAAATTACTTGTAATAAATTGACTAGAGAATGCTAGTCTGAGATGTAAATTTGGTTCGCTTTAAGGAAATAAGTAAGCCTATCTCATTTATTAGTATTTGTCACAACTCATTTGTAGAGGATGTGATGTTTGTTATGGATTCTTCTCAGGCTGAACAAAGACACCAGACATGTGTCAGTCTTTTAGTGTACAGTCTCCATAGCCCCATCAGCCAGCCCACTGCTTTAGACTCAAAAGGTGTTGGCTTACGAGCCCTTAAATATACACAGTACACTTCAATAAGTTCTTAACTCTCACAACACACAACTGAAGGTGCTCACAAGCCACAAACACTTTTAAATAGAGTATGGAGTAGAATATGACATCTATTTCTTTTTTATTTATCTTTTTTTCCATTTATATTTTTTAAATTTCTCTTAAACTGGCTTGTATCACAAAAGAAACCAAAACCAACCACCAAAACCAATCTAAACCAAAACCTCCACAACATTACGGTCTTTTGGAAAAGGTTTTGAGGCTAGAAAGCTGATATTCTCTATCTTTACCAAACCTCTCAGAACGACCTCAAAATGAACTGTGTTTAAGCTAAACACATCAAAATTAGTAATTGAGCTTGAATACTTTCTATATTAAGAACCTGAATCTTTGCAGTTCTGTAAAAATGTAAGTGCCAAAGTGCACAATTGCTCAATGTGGTTGGCAATGAAAATACAATGCACAGTCTCATAACTGTTACAAAGGTTGAATTCCTTCCAAGTAATTGAAGACCTGGGATGCTCTTGATTTGGAACTTCAAAAAGCAGGCTAAGTGTGCTAACTGTTCTTTTTCTGGGATGCCTGTAAGGCTGCATAATAATATTCCCCACTTTCTTTGCTTCTATGGTATTGTGCACCCAGATATGTAAAAAGAGAATGGGCAGCAAATGTAGTTGTGAAACAACATTTGAGTGAACCAGAACAGGAATTTTGCAAAGTGCCTGGATGATGGATTCAGGCATTGTCTTGGCTTACCGGCATCTTCAGTGTCAAAAAAAAAGGGTAGGTATTGCTGATACAAGGACAGAACTAGTGCCTGACTGCATTCACACTTGTCTGCTATCATTTATGATTTATTGAGACAGTGATTAGTACATTTACAACACACCTTCTGCATTTAGTATTTTCACAGTATGAGTGAATATAATGACATTCATATGAGACAGTTTGCTAGAGGTTGGAATGTATGACTGCTAAAATGGCAATGGGTGATATTTACGCAAAGGTATGGAATTTACTGTGACCTGTTTAAACTGTAATAGGTGAGAAATCATTATCTTGAAGTTATGTATGTTAAACAGTAAAATCTTATGCCGTCTCATAAGAATTACAAGCATCTCACTCCTGTCTGAAGAGATATTGTTTCTGTTCTACGGGGTTTGAGGAATAAAAGGGAAGACCAGACAGTTGGGAAGATGGGCAACAATTCTTTTCATATATAAATATGTTGTAATTTATTTTTTCAATGTGCATAACGGAGTCTTTCCAGTGCCTTTTCAATTTAGGATTTTAATATCTTCAGCCCGTCATTAACAATGTTTTCTCCTTATTCTTGCTTATTGGAGTGGGTTTATGGTATGTACCTACTTGCTGGTATGTATAAAACTAAAATTATGTTGATTCCTATAGCTTCATATATGGGGGAAAAAGGACAACTTCATGACATTTAAGATCATCCAGACTGAAAAAGGTATACATAAATGTCACCAATTATGTCTGGAGACAGGAAACAGATGCATACAAGCATTACTTTTCCACTTAATTCCCATCTTTATATTTTAAACTCAATGTGAACATAGAGTCTTTGCAATACACCATATGGGTCACATAAATTGAACTGTCCCCAGAGAACAAGGCAGTTTAAATAAGGATGCATATGAAGAGTAGTTTTATGCTGTGTTTTGCAGCTGAGGCTGAGTAAACAGCTATAAACTGAAATAGGGACTTTGATAGTTGTAGTTTGATAGTTCTGGTTCTTAATTTGAAAATAAAAAGTAGACCCTTTTGTGTTTGAATAATAGTACATTTCAGTAAAACTCACACAGTATCTACAAAGTAACTACAGTGAAAATCTATCCCTATATCCATTCAAGCACAATGATTTTTATTTTTGCGTATTTTTGTACATTTATCCTAAACTTTCTATTGCACTCAACTTCCTGTTTAAATCAGCAAAGATTTGCAATTACTTCAGAGGAGCTGGATCAGGACCACAGTTAATTACTAACAGCGCTTGATATACTGTAATTTGAGCTTAATGTATTAATATAGATATGCAGATAAACATGTAAAGCCATTAGTGCTAGTTCTAGTTTAAATGGGCTGTGATACCTCAGGGGCAATGCACAAATTTGCTAAAGAATAAAGAATTATTTTATTCAGGAACTAAATCTTGAATTAATGTTTAATGAGAAATTTAACCTTGTTCTTCCCTGTTAAGGATCAGCTCTTAAGAGAACTTGTAATACAGCAGGAAACTAGGGAAAAGTTATATTTCTTATTCTTTGAAAAGCTAGAATTCAGTTCAGTACATGGATTACAGCTCTGTCTGGTAATTGATATGTCCTCATTAAAAATAGAAACTTAAAAAAAAATTTTTATACATGAAGCATGAATGAAAATTCATTTTCTTTTTAAAATGGGAGACATGGTTGTTTTTATGTGTAAGAAAAACCAAAATCCTGCTAAACAAGCTCTGAAATTCACTGCTACCAGTAAAAGATACATTTCTTACATCCCCATAGACTAGAGGAACACTGGATTTAGACGACTAAATTTAAACACCAGTTTGACTGACTAATGTGAAAACTGCATTTTCCCTCACATGTAAATGGTGTCCTCACTGTGGTGTTGCAATGAGTTCCCTTATGTCTGCAGCTATTTGACAGTCCTAAATATATGTACTCATTTATACTGGTCATATGGCAACATTTCCCTTTACTCTGGAAAAGCAAATGTAACAACGACATATTGATCTTATTATTATCAAAAATTAAATTAAGTATTTGTGCACTGGACATCAAAAAAAAGTGAAGGTGTTGAGAAGACAGCTGCAGTCATTCAGTCTATGGAGTATATTTCTGAACTAAAATAACATGCTGGTTTAAAAATTCTGGATCAGCTGTGTGGCAGTGCATTGCATACACAGCTTTCTGTGTGACACAGTGAAAGCAGAAGAGGAAATGCCAGCCTGAAGTTGTTACTAAATAACAATGTATGTCTGTATGTTCTGATTCCTGATGAAGACAATCTGAACACATGCTCACACTGTCTTTGATGTTAAAGTTGGAAAGCTGAGAAAGAAATGCTTCATGTATAATTTGATTAGAATTATTTCTGTAAGTTGGGACTCATACATCTGTAAGCAACCATTATTCATTTGCATATAAAGTTTAAAGCCCACACTTGATTTTCAGGGTTTTTGGATGCTGAGGTAAAACTGATGAAGACTAATAACCTTTATTGAACAGTATTCTTTCCACGCATGGTGGTAGGATAATTTAGCAAAGTATGGGTAGATTAATCTAACCCTGGTGAAGTCCTCTGCATGAAATCCTGACTTTACTGAAGAGTTATTTGATTATGTCTGGTTTCTGCTTCACAGAACTGTGCATTTCTGGTTATTTCTGGAACCATGAGCTGAAATTCTCCGCTTCTTCTATGTTACTGATTAGGCTGGAGATGAGACATTGGGCTCTTAGGTCTGTACAGCTACTCATGGCAAAAGCAATTTTGATGATTTTAGTACAAAATATCCAACTTAAACTTATTTCTGACTCAGCTCCGTAAGTTGTTTGCCATTCAGTAGAGACCAAAAGTTGAAGCTGTCCTTGTGCAGCAGCATGTCAGTGTTAATCTCTAATCTTTCTTCACCTATTAGTGTGCAACAACCATAAGAGTCAGTGAGAAATTCTAAGAGAGATGTTGTTAGGGTTAGCAATGTTTTTAACTACTGTGGAAAGCTATACCAAAACATATCTGACTTTTCAATGAAGTCAACCCACCCCAAAATAAAAATGTCTTACACACTTAGATTTATGTGGCAGTTGCATGTTTTCTTGTACATTGGGGAAATATGAAACAAATTTTACACAAATATTTGAAAAGAAAATATTTTTTTCACTGTTAAAAATGGTTTTAAGTCCTCAACCCAAAATGTGTATTTTCCTCCTCAGATACTCTGGAATGCCAAAATTGGAAAGCAGCCTAATTCTCAGTATTTTTAGTGAGATATATGAAATTCTTTTCCTGTTTTCTATGTAGCTTCAATCTTATCACCAAAAATTATGCTCATTTTTAACTTTTATGTAGGAAAAACATATTCAGTCATTTGTGTTGTATTGAGTACTAGTTCAAGGGAAATTTTCTTGTTTTGCAAAATCTAATCTAAAGATAATGCATTTTCTTTGTAACCACAGTAGGCTAACATTGGATATATACCTCACTGGAAACTGGTCCTTTACTCATGTGTCAATGCCTCTTTTTATAGGCTTTGCCCTGCTTTTTGTTGGCAATCCAAGACAGGATTTCTGCCCAAGTATCTCAGCATGTATTTAAATGCCTTCATAACTGGCAGTGCAATGTGCTCTGTTTGCACAAGCATGTTCTGTATAATGATTCACTTGATGTGAGTTTTGCTTCAATCATAAGAACCCTGTATTTTCTGTTTGCTTATACTGGATGTTTGTTGGAGGTTTAGGCTTTGAATGCATATCTAAATTTTAATTCAGTAAGTTCTTTTTTGTCAGAACGATTTTTTAAAGACCTTGAAACTCGGGCTTTGCCTTAGCTTTGTGCTAATGTATTCAGAAAGACCATGAAAATGTGCAGCACTTCTGACATCTCCAAGTCTATTTTGCTTCTAGAAATCAAGTAGAAAAAATGTATTGCAAACTTCCAGTTCCACCACTCTGTATTAATAAGTGAAAACATTAAAAAAAAATCAAAGCAACTTTCCATGAAGAAAAACACTCTTAAATGAATGTCATTACTGACTTGTCAGCTTGTTTTTCTGTAGGCATCAATCTTCAAGGTGTTTCAGAATGTCCCTGAGAAAGGGACAACAAAATGTGGTTTATTTGTTTTCACTGGTGGGTTATTCTAAATAGAGAAGGCAACATTTGCTCAGGATTGGTTCAAAGCAGCTAAACAGCTGGGCTGAGACCTTAACTGTGGGCTAGGTATGGTACACAGATATTGAAAATGTGGGGCTCAATTTCAATTTAAGTGTGCATGAATCAAAACATGTCTCATGTTACAGCAGAGCTGAGAAGCAGAGACTATCTGGAACACAGCCACACAACTAAAGTGATCAATAATGGCAATTAACAACAAGTGGTTTATGACAATTTGAAATGTTACTTCACTTTGTGGAAATGAAAGGAAATGAAATTGATCTTGCTCTGCCTTTTACTTCACCTTGTCTAGTTTTAACTTTCTTGTAAATGGTTCACAGCAAGAGAGAATTATCTCTAAGCTGGCTTGTCCTCTGAAAAAGTTTATTGTCTTATTTATTTTAGTGCTCCAACTGCTTTCATAAACTGTCTGTTATTTTCTACTCTATTTGGTGCCCCTTATTTATCCAGAGATTTACATAATGCTTCTTTTTTTTGTTCCCACATATAATCTGATGGTTCAATTTTTTGTGTTCACTATGCCTGCAATTAAATGTGCTATTCTTGTACCTTATGTTTTATTTCAAATCGTACAAGAATTATTATGTCAGGTTTATCTACATGCTACAGAATAAAAGAAAATAAA
Source organism: Zonotrichia leucophrys gambelii (assembly GCF_028769735.1). Classification (NCBI taxonomy): domain Eukaryota; kingdom Metazoa; phylum Chordata; class Aves; order Passeriformes; family Passerellidae; genus Zonotrichia; species Zonotrichia leucophrys. The sequence goes on from NC_088171.1 coordinate 76,958,179, forward strand.
TTGGAAAAAAGATAGTGATTTAGACTAATTCATACCTCCAAGAAGAAACATAATTAAGGTCTTTGCAATGAAAATGGCCTGCAATATTTCAAACTTGACACTTCAGATTATGAACTCTTTAGCTCGTCTAAATGCCAAGACTAGTAAAGGAAATAGTCCTTCAGGCAGGCACAAGGCTTTCCCAACAGCTCTCTTTGGCTCAAAGGCAGACCATAAAAGCAGGCTGAAGTAAAAAGAAAGAAGACTCTTCACACTCTCAGTCTGTCACAGATTTTATTGTTTGTTGTGTTGCAAAACCAGGCATTTTTAGGTTTCTGCAGAGGGCTCTTATAGCATGCTTCTTGTAGTATACAGGTAAATGGGGAGATGGGTACAAGAAGTAAAACTGGTTTTCAGTTCAACTGTTAATACATTTATCTGACACTGTTGCTTTTTGATTTTGCAAACTCAGTGAATTGGGCACATCTCTGAGATTTGTTTCATTTGATTTTGTCTTGAGAGAATATCTATCCTTTGGATATACCTCCACTTTGTTCCCAAAATCATTTCTCATTATCTTTATTATGGATTTCATGGCAAATTAGTTGTAGCTGACAAGTCACAGATGAATTTATTATATCCTGTGATATTTGGTTTTGTTGATAAGGATTTTATTCAGATTTGGGAGCACTAGGAATGACTGTGAAATTTAGTCTCTTTTCAGAGGTCTGTGCAACATATAATCTGTAATGGCAGAAGAATTTTTCATTTTCTTTCCTTCTGCATGTGGAAGATGTCTCATTGTGTAAGACAATCCAGAATCAGCTGGGCTTTGTGTGTGTGTTTGTTCCTCACAAAGAAAGGGTGACTGGGCATTGTAATGGGTTGCTTGGGGAGGTGGTAGAGTCGCTGTCCCTGGAGCAATTTAAGAAAAGATTTGATGCAGCCAGTGCCATGGTCTATTTGACAAAGTGGTGTTAGTTCACGGGTGGAATTCAATTATCTCAAAGGTCTTTTCCAAACTATTCAGTTTTGTGATTCTGTGAAAGAATAGGCTCTTCACTTTGTCTGATATAACTAGAATCAGTCTTCTGTAACTATCAAGTTTAATAGGAAAGTAGATTTATTTGATTAGGGAAGTTGTGTTATGTTCTTTCCTGACATTTATGTGTTGCTTTTGTGTAGGTGTTTAGGTTTGGGTTGGGTTTTTTGTTAGGTTTGGTTTGGTTTATTTTAGTAATAACTCATCAACAGTCTGTCAGGTCAAAGAGATTGCACAGATTTGTTATGTTGGCAAAATTGGAAAGGTGTCCAGTAAGTGCTTGAAATATTTTACTTCATATTTGTTAGCTGCTGCTGCTCAACAGTCTGGCTCTTAGCATATTATTATACTTCAGTATCATTCAAGAAGATTTTTATAACAATTAGGACTTCAGCACTCAAGTTTCAAGTTTTTAAATTTTTTTTGTGATGATTTAATTTCAGTGTAGTGCAGTCTTTAATGTACTTAGCTTCAAAGTATGTTATCAACAGACTTCTACAGTTATTTTTACTCTACGTGTATGATTTCATTTCATGAACTAAATGCAATCATCTTCATGTTTTCTTCTATACATATTCAAAGTATAATTAAAATTAGTTTTTATACTCACTAATTGTCTTTTTTATTCTGTGCCAGGGCTTAGTATTCTCCTTTCTGTACTAATATTTTAACTAAACATTAACAGTTTTGGAGGCTTGCAAATTTTCCCTTTTTTTGTTTTTAATTTAAGTCAGGTTTTATGGTATTAATTCAGGAAATCGACCTGACAATTAAACTCATTTTCCATTCTTGCATTTTCAGGGAAAAATTGAGATAAACTTGTTCATTTGGAATCTTTGAAATTTTCCATTGTATATACAAGTCTAAATTGTTGTTGTGATAGCATTATTGCAGTCTGCATTTAGCCCAGTGAAGATACCTTGTTGCAGTTGAGATGGACAAGACACCTTTCCTTGGTGCAGCAGTAGCCCATCTTTCTTGTTCACATCTCATATCTATATAATTTTCTAAAATTATCATATTTAATTCTAACTGGTTAGTAACTTGTTGCTGCTGAGTTCATTGGGTAGTAGTTGCTAGAATACGTGCTCACCAAAAACTTTTTTCCCTAAAGATGTTTACATTATTTTTTCATGGGTAAAGAATGATTCCCACGGGTAAAAATTCCTTTTCTCACAGGTTCTTCTCAGGCCAGCTGTTAGCTGTTCTTAGCCAAAGTAGCAGGCCTGAGCCATGATTTTACAAGGCCTTTTTTAGTAAGGTTTTACGTATTTGCAACAATACCATGAGACGTTCCTATTCTTTAATCTCTTCCGATGATTTCTTCTTTACTTCTCTGTTTTGTGAGCCAATCTATTCATTCACATTACTGCTCAATGAACTACATTGGAATTAACTAGCAGGAGTTATGATAAACTGTTTTTTTCCCTTCACTTAATAGGGAGATTAGAGAAAACATTGCCATATCAATTTTAAAACAAATTTTGTCTAAAACCTGCCCAATCTGATTTATCATGTATATTACACATGCTTCCATTACTTCAGCTTAAATGATAGAGCACCATAGGCAACACTCTAAAATCCAGATTGAGATAGGAAAAAGAAAGACAGTTAAGTTGTCTGATCAAAGCATCAGTTTAAACTAATCAAATACTTGTGATCAATTACATTGCAAAAAATTATTTTCCTGATACTGCAGCTCTCTAGGTACTGCCTTTCATAACAATGGATCCCAAAACTGTTGCATAAAGGTGTTACTTTAAGTCCTCCCTGTAATACAATGCACAAAAGCAGATGGAAAATAAAATTATGTAGTTTGTTCAAACACTAAGTAATGTACAATAATAAATAATAATTCAGAAGCTGATTATGATTTTCATGCCTAATTAAAAGTTTAATCATTTTATTCCAGAGAAATTTTGAGTCCAAAATCTAATATTGGTATTGAGTATCTTACTGTAAGGTGGCATGATGGTTACATGAAAGAAAAGTGAACACGCAGTGACTTCACATAGCCATATATAACAACAAATTGCAGAGTTTGGGCAAAGACCTTTTACTATCCAGTTTAAAAACAGGCACTTCATCTAGACTTAGATTTTGCTGTGACATGGTATGACACTTGCAGAGACCACAGATGGTAAATGTATAGGTTATTCTCAGCAGAAGATTTCCAGTATGGATTTTCAACTGAGCTCTATGAAGAATCCCAAGCCAGAATGACAAAGGTGGTTTTGAGGAGGAAGAGAAGTCTAAAGGGTGCTGGGTGGTGGATGAGAGTTTCACATATGGGAAAGAAGTCAGTCTTCAAATACTACCTGCTGCAGCATTTCCTTTGTAAGGAATGAGAATTATTTTGCAAGTGGTTTCTTTATCTTTATTAATGGAAAAGAAAATTATTACATGTAGTATCCACTTTGTTTGTTTAACTGAATGAAAATGAAATGGTTAATCCTGGGAAATGATGGCTTACAAGTGAGCATCCTGGAATTTGGGAAGGTTTCCAGTGCAGCTTAATTCACTTGGCTTCCTGTCCCAGACCTGAACCTCCCATTAGCATGGTTGTAGGGAGTACCATATATAACATAAGGTCTCCTTGGGCAAATAAGACCCATGCAGTGAAAAAAATGAGGATGCAGATGTGTTTCCTGGTGTAATATAATAGATAGGAAATACAGGCAGCATGTACATTAAAACCTATCCCCTATATATATGTGTGTCAATACATTGCTTCTGTTTTTTCCTTTTTTGTTTTGGAACTAGGAACACAATACATTTGAAAAACTTGTTATTGAGGCATAGGAGTTCAAGATACCCCATATTTTAAAGTTCATGTTGATGCAGGGAGGAGAATAAATGGTGCAATTTCAGGAGGATCACTAGCATGTTGCAAGCCTTGTTATCAGCAGATTCTGGCCCCAGCAATCAAAAGGCTCCTTTACAGCTGTGGAGCAGAAAAGCCCATGAGGTTTTCCATTCTGGTCACCATAATGGAAAGAAGAAGCCAAGACAGTCTGAAAACACTCTGTGGGTGACATAGAGTTTGGTGCCAACAGCATTCTCCCCAGGCTTTAAAGTAAAACATGCCACACAGGTTAGACCAGGTGAAGACCTCTGGGGACCTTGTGTGTGCTGAGGAAGCTGCTGCCTCAGCAGCTGTGAAGCAGCTGCAGCTCTATATAAGGAAAGTTCAGGCAGTAGATGTGCAGTAGATGTGCATGCTTACAGCACAAACACGATCTTCCAGATGGCTCTGCAGTTGTTGTAGAGATGCGTTAGCATTTTTCTCTGTGAAAGTGCAACACATATTTTCTGAATTATTTTAAAATATATAGTATCAAAATTTAGGCCACATTTAAGTTTATTTTGTGGAATTGTATACGGAACTCAATGATGGTAGCTCCCACTGAAGTCAGCTTGAGTCACACCCTCCTTCTAACATGAGGAGAGTATCAGTACTGTGAGACAATCTTCTTAATCAAATTTTCAAGTAATTTTCATAGTCACAGTTTAGTGGTTTAAATCTTTTGCTTATAATACTCTATGCTGATAGATTTGACTGCTTGCTACATAAAGGGACTGTTTTCTGAGTACGTAGCAGTGAACTGATCATTTGCAAAGTAAGATAATGAAACCTTACCAATTAGAGAAAGAAATACATAAATTACAAAGGATGTTATGGGTTGACATACAGTTTTAACAAATCCAGTTAGAACTGTAACTTTACCTGAAACTCCTTAAGATAATTGTCATAGCCAGCATGGTAACAAATGAGGAAAAGCAAGATCTCACATTACTGTCAGGGCAGTTTAAATGAAATATTTTGTTATTAAATGATAGTTTGTAAAAATCTAGTTAACTACACAGTTTTGATTTTATATAAAGTGTTTCTCTTAAAAATGTGCATGGTTTTATCATATATTCTTATAAAGATAGTACTGGTTAACAAAAAATGTAATTGTTTTTGTTCCCTTCTAAACCTGAGTCTTCAAAAGCAGAGATGATAGTCTGGGTATGATGTGCTTGCTTTTCTCCTTATCAACACCTTTCTTTTGTGCAATGAGACCCTTCTCCAGGGCACCAAGGAGGAGATAACTTGGAAAATAATGGTGGAGTACCTTCTCTTTACATTTTATGTAAGTTCAGTGTATAATTACTTAGGTTGCTTTTTGCTCTTAATGTCATTTTATTTTACTGAGTCTTTATATCTAAACAATACTAGTTTTGATTTACATAAACAGGTTTGCGTCATGTGACATAATTATATGTATTCTCATTTAAGAAGTGAACCCTTCTCCGTTTTCTTTCAGGATCACACATGTATGCATGCTTCAGACAATAGGACTGTAATCTTTCAGCTACATTTACTAAATGTACTATAATAATACTAAAGCAGCATTGCAAATACCCTTTTGTCTGGGAAATGTTAGTTCACTAAGGTTACAGGACTTTTTTTTTTTTTCCAGTTAATAATATTTTATGAAAGCTTAATAAATAATAAATAAATTTCCTCATTAAAAGCATTAGATAGTGCAATATCCAATAACAGTGTGGAAAACTACTGATTTGATTTGGTTTTTCATCTCTGTGGTAAGGAAAAATATAATACACAGCAAACAATATGATCCCTGAATGTACAGCATTCTCTTTTGGCATGCTTGTAGCACTGAAATCAGTGTTAAGAATCTCGTTAAACTGAAAGAAAGGAGACCTTATTGAAGAACTCAGTTTTCAACCCATACTGCCAAAATGAAGCTTTTTCATTTCTTCATTTGAGCCACTACCCTGTAATAACACTTCTTCATGTTTTGGTTTCGCTGGGTTTTCTTCTGTATGCCATTCTAATGAGCCATTCTATCTAGTGCTTTGATTAATCCATGACAATTCTTTTTGGTGCTACAAAGAAATTTTAAGAGCTATAAAGTAAATAGTTGCACCTAGGGAACTGAAAATAAATCCATATTTTTATGACCATGAAGACATTTTACAGTGCAAACTTGAAATTTCCTTGACACTGAGCAAGGATATATACTGGTAATGTCATTTCAAAGATATTTTTTTTCTTTTTCTTTTGCAGCAATTGGTAATTGCTTAGTTGGAAAACACTACTTGGTATGTAAAAATATGGAGGTCAGCCAGTTGCTGTTTTTCAATTCACAGGCACAAAACTATTTTCCTTGCATGGTAAATCAAAGGAAAGATCATACTCTTTCCAGTAGAAAGGACTCTCTAATCTTCCATAGTCCTCAGCAGTTTAGGTGACTTCAGCTTCACTATGTTATTACATAAGTGAATTACATAAGTAATTTATTCACAAGGGACTCAAGCGTACTCATATTATTTGCCTGATTTCTTATAAGACCTGCTGGCATTACAATTAAAATGAGCATTGTCTGAACAAGGAGTCTCCACTCAGATTCTCATTACTACAATTTAGTCCTGGCAAAAAAGGATTATAGTTTATCCACCTGCTCTCTGGAAACAGCTGCTGCTCCTGAGTACTTGTACAAAGCAGAATTTTCTGGTAACTGTATCAACTCAGCTTCCATTCTTTCTTGGTTTTGCATAGAAATATACAGTGATCATAACACCAAAAAAGAAGGAGAAGCAGAGATAGGGAGAAAGAGAAAACCAATCTCTTGGCACTCTTCTGTAAATAAGCTGGTGTTGCATGTAGGAATCAATATTAATGCTTTGTTTCTATAAAATAACAGCTTGGAAAGCACTTACTCTCTCATATGTTACTATATAGTCATTGCAGCAAACAACAATCTAGTTATACAATGGAAAATGTTCTTGGACAACAGTGCTTTTGTTTTTGAATAACACGAAGCCTCATCACATTTTTAACTATTCCCTCCCTTCTGTATGCAGTCCAAATAAGGAGATTCTCATCTTTTGCTCTTAAGAGCTTTTCATGGGGAAGATGTTAGGTTTCCTATTAAATGACCAAAGAAATAAAATACTATGTTGTTCAGATACTCTGGGTGGATGTTTTGTTTTGTTTTGTTTTTCTTTTTTTGATGTTTTTTTCAATAAGGAGGCTAAATCTATGATCGTTCAGGACACAGTTTTTCTTAGTACTTTCTAAAACCTAAATATTACCATGTACATAGAAATACATAGATTCAGATGAGGTAGGACTACATAAATATATTTTTCATCTTAAATTATGCCTTTTGTTGGCTACTAAAAGTCTTTATATAACAGCGTGAGCCATTATGACCAAAAACTGTAAAAACTCCAAATTTTATTAGATTTTTAAGAAGACTCTGCTGCACTTGTTCAGAGGATGTGTTTGCTAGTAAGATATATTGATGCTGCTTTCTGATACAAATTGAGTCTGAATCATGTTAAAAGAAACAAGTTTGATTTGCCTCATTTGTCCTTGAGCAAGTGCTGCAGGTGTTTATTGCTGTTCCTTTCTAGTTGAGATGAATATTGATTTTAGATATAAAATTAGGTACAATTTTTTGCAGCATAGAGCTAAATAATATGGTAATGAAAATTAATCATAAACCAGCTTTGCCATTACTCATAACTAACAATTTTAGCAGGAACATTTCATTGCCATATTAAAATAAAAGCATCATGATTGACCAAGTGTTTGGTTTCCCCAAGTAATTTAATCCTGCAATTGATGCCATTTGATTTTTGCCTTTCTTCCTTTTATATGTTCTCTGTATCCTTCACGCATATATTTGTAGCTCTGTAGCCTTTTGTATAAGTGCCTAGTTTTCCCAGTAATTTTCCATGGCCTTTCCCTAAGCAGAAAGAGAAAAATTCCAGAGCTCCAAGCCCCAGGGTATACAAGGCCCCAGTGCTGTCTTGGTTCTTCCTGGGAGCCAAGGCCAAGAACAACTCTTTGAGACACATTTCATGGACAAAATGCAGCTGGTGCTGAGGGGGACCTCCAGAGAAGGAGCTTGACCTGGGAGAGAATTGCATCACTGCTTGTCCTCCTAATTGGTGCTTTTTATCAATTATGATAATTTCCTAAAACCTATAAGAATGTACTCACCTTTGTAGGGATGGGCTTTTGTGGACATCTTTCCGTAACTGCCCCTGAAGGCCTTCAAATAAAGATCTGCTCTTGTATTATTACCTCTTTACTAAAATTGTCTCGAGTTTCATTTCCAGGCTGGGAAAAAGGCAACACAATGGCAGAAGATTTTGCATACAACAGTGATGTCATGTTTTTGTACTATCCCTTTTGAAGAGTTTTGTTCAAGTTTGTTTAGTGTAGCAACAGCAGTGAAATGAAGAGAAAAATGCCATTGACAGGTTTCCCCAAGAAAACATACCTGAAATGTCAACTATCTAGGTACCCCTGTAGTTTGTGTAGTTTTGTGGATAAAGTGTCAGAACTCTCAAGTCATTTCATTGCTGGACAAAACCCAACACAGTTCTGGCATATAGATACTACAAAATGCAAATAACCTCTGGGGGATATATGCCAGAAATGGAGATAGGATTTGTAGACACATTGTAAGGCAGTTCTTCAGTTTTTTCCTCCATTCTGATGCAGGAATGTAAAACTGCATCAGAACAAATAAACACTGTAAATAAAATATGTGTAACTGTAAAAAACAAATATAACTGTTGTAAAACAATGAAAGAAACTAGAAATTCCCTAGTAGAAAGAAGCTAAATGTCTTTTTCAGGATGAAAAATATCTTTTCCAATTGTATAATTCTCCAGTTATGATATTCCAATCATCTGACAGTAAAACCTAGATATATTGCTTGCACTTTTCTTTAAACTGAATTTTATTAAAAAATCCTGATTTTTCAGGCAAGGTTAATGAAAAATACAAGTCCCAATAGAAGTCCTTGAGGTAGCAGAGTAGGAATTTTTCTCTAAACTTAATTTTCACCACTAACATAATATTCTCTGTTTACCACCTTCTTAGTAATTTTAAAATTCTTTCACTGATACACATATTCTTAGATTTAAGTAGCAACTCCTAAAAACATTTTATCACACTAATCATCAAAATCTAGATGGGTGAGACCAATTGTATTTTTTCCAATTAAAAAATCAATTGCCTTATCAAAGAAAACTATTGTGATAAAATAATAGAGTCTAGTTTGGGTTTATTAGTATAGTATTTATTTCAGAATTCTGAAACGACAAAAGGACAACCTTGATAATTTTAGTACTCATTTCATCTTGCAAAGTTCCTGCTGCTTCCTGCTACTAATAGTAGTCTGCTTCATTAATTGCATTCACACAGACCAGGTGCAATCTAGTTTCCAGAACACATAGATGGCTTTTAATTGGTACTCTACTGTCATTATTGATGAGGCTCAAGGTTTTGCTCTGAATCTTTTTGCCTTTATTTCAGCTGCAAAGTTTATCACTGTTTTTGAAAGTCCTTACATTAGACCTATGGTTTCTGATGCCAGAGATGATTTTTATTTTCAATTTTGATATACAGTTAAGCTGTAGTTCATTCAGTCTCTCTCTCTGTTGCTTGAGATCACAAAATCACAGAATCATTAGTGTTGGAAGGTACCTAATGTTGGAAGTCATCTAGTCCAAAGCATGTAGTCCAAAGCATCTGCCAAGGCAGGTTCACTTTGAGCAGGTGACAGATATTCCATTTGGAATATCTCAGGAGAGGGAGATTCCTCAGCCTCTCTGGGCTACCTGGCAGTACTTTGCCACCCCTCAGTATAAAGTCCCTCCTTGTGTTTATGGGGAACTTTTTGTGGTTTAGTTTATGGTCATTACCTCCTTGTCCTGTCACTGGACACACTAAAAATGTCTGGAACCATCCTTCTGCCACCCACTTTTGATGGATTTTTTATATGTTGATGAGATGTAAGGATGTTTGATTTAGACGCTAAGATTCTGTCCTTGACAACACCCTTCACAGTGCAAGTCCCTTCAAGCTTTCAAGGCAGCTGTGGAAGTATTTTCTATAATCAAGTTTTCCTTAGTGTCCTCTTCAAAACCATTTATGAAAAAATTTCCTACTGATTCAGTGATTTACAGGTAAATAAAATGTTAGCTGGTGTTTTCAGAGTTGAAGGAACTTTGTGATGCATTTCAAGAAATTCCATTTCCTGGGAAAGTTTAGTGTCAACTTACTGGAAAAATTTCAACTGTGCTGATTTTCAGTGTAACCATTTAAGCTGCAATCAAGTCTAAAGCCATCCTTGTGAGCTAACGAGTGCTGGGCCCAATGCTTGGGCCCTGCTTGCTTTGGCAAGATGACTTTGTGCAGTTGTCTCAGCCTCCAGGGTGTGAGGGGCTGCATCTGTGTGGAGCTACACTGCTTCCTCCACAATGCAGGAGGAAGGCATGGGAACACTCAGTCATCCAAATCAAAAGTGTGGCAAGGAAGGTTTCAACAATACAGCTGTTGGTAAAACCCTCTTTTTTTCCTTCTGAAGTTACTTTGATTCACTTGATTCTTCTGTCCATATGAACTGTTCTGAATTTCATAATCAATATTTTGAATGATCTCTTCTTATTTTATAGTAATTATTTATATTTGTTTTTAATTTTTAAAGTCATTTATTATTCAATAACTATTCTGTAGTAACACTGCAATTGCACCATGTTTTTTTTATATTCTTGCTTTGTTTCCTTCTTTCCTCCAATTCTGCCCCTCTGTGTGTTTGTCTTGCACTAATATTTAAAGCATTTATATTATATTGTCTAAGATTCTAGTATAAACTCTTGACATTATGTGTTTTTTTTTTCTTGATAATATCTTTTTTCTTAGAGATTCACTTGAATGCTTTCCCTGAGTGTACCAGTGGCCTAAATCCTTCTTTCTGTCCGACTAATTTGCTCTTCACCTCTGGCAGTTAATCCAGTTCTAGATCCATGTATTTTCCCATTAAGCTTGTTAAACTCCCTTTCTCCTTCTAGTGATTAAAATTTGATGTTCATATCATTTCAGATTCCAGAAAAAATTTATCTGTATTTGTTGATTTAATATTTTAACTACTCATACCTCTTTCATTCTTTGCAAGAATCTGTGTCTGGGAAATTCCCCTTTTTGTGATTACTTTCTGGTTTTGTGATGAATTTTAGATATTCTCCTATAGATTACAATTTTCTTCTTTATTATATAGTGTGCCTCATGTTTCTAGAAAGTACTAGAACACCGTCAAAGCTCACTTTTATTTCTTTAGCTCCTTCTTTAGGTATATAAAGTGATTTTTGATTTCAGTGCTGTACAGAATCACAGAATCATTAAGGCTGGAAAGGGATGCCAAGATCATCAAATCCAACCTTTGGCTGATCTGCAGTTTGTCAACTAGACCAAAGTACTACGTGCTGTGTCCAGTCATTTCTTTAACACTCCCAGGGTGGTGACTCCACCACCTCCCCTCTGGGCAGTCCATTCCAATGCTTAACAACCTGTTCCATGAAGAAATTCCTTCTGATTCCTAAGCTGTACCTCCTCTCCCAGAGCAACCTGAGTCTATGCCTTCTTATCCGGTCATTAGTTCTGTGGGAGAAAAGGCCAATCCCCACCCTGCCAGACAGCAACAGGGTCTCTTGTGAGCCTCCTTTTTTCCAGGATAAACAACCCCAGCTCCCTTAGCCTCTCCTCCTAATTTGCGTAAGAAATTGTTAGTAAGTTACTCTCTACACAAATTAGTCACTTAAGCAAAATGCTTGCCTATTCTGTGGTTATGCTATCACAGTGTTGAAAAATATAAACACACTGTTGTTTGTGTTATTAAAATAGGTCTATATTCCAGTTTACAGCACTTTTTTTTTTTTGCTTGTTTAATACACTTACAATTTAAAGGACAATTTAAAGCTGCTAGACATTTTTTTTCCCCATAAATTCCTAGTAGATCAAGTCCTCTTCTACTCTCTGGATTTATTCTGCAGATTGTCCAATTGTGACCTTTTAAACAGAACTTTTTTTGAGAATGCTGAGGAATCTGTCAACATCACCTTTCTGCATCTGTGTAAATGATTGTAAGTGATGTTCTTTTACACTATTCTGGTCCTGTGTTGGAGCCATTTTTTCCCAGCCTCTTTTGAGATAATTTCTTCCTTTCCTCTCCTCAGTTCCCAGATCCCGATCTGAAATAACACTATGAAAAAGCTGTTTTAATTGTATCCAGTATGTAAGCTCAGGTTTAATTCCATTCCTAAAAAATATTCATCAGGTTTCTACTGAAGGAGAATGTATGTATTGTAGACATATAGAAAGCCTGTTCTAACTTTTGCCATTTCCTCCATTTTTAGGGCCATATTTTTTGTCAGTCAGTCTTTTTTTCTGTTCTGATAAGACTTCTAGAACAATACTAAAAACAAACAAAACAACAACAACACATTCAGATATGTCAGCAAGCTTTCTAAGCACTGCTGTTTTGACCTGATCTGATTGTTGAGTTGTCAAATGCTCTCCACTGCACCATTTCTTCAATGTTTTAGACGTCAAGCAGAAAGTATTTCCCACACAAAAGAAGAGTTAAAAGCTAATGTGTGTAAAAATCCATTACGATTTTTACTTTAGAAAACCTTTAGCACTGAAGATTTGTAAGATGTCAGTAGATGCTTTGTAAGAAATGTTAATGCTAAAGACATACTAAGAATTCCTTCTTATACCCTGCAGATAGAGCAGCTTATACTGGCCTGTTCAGATTTCAAGTCCTAAAGAAAGACAGATACAAATGAGATCTGAGTTCTAATGTTGACTTAATAGATGACTCACTTTTGAGAAAGTAGAAACAAAAGCCTTAGCATAGAAATACTAGATACAGCTGTCAATAACTTCTCTTTTTTTTTGTCTGTACTGACTTTTTCATAGTTTCACATGAAAAAGAATTGAAATCAGAAGCGTTTGAAAACTTTTGTTGTATTAGTCAGAAGATGACACCTCTGCTTTCTATCAGATATCCTAATATGAACCTTATTTAAACATAAAACTTCTGAATCATCTGCTGTTGAATCCAAGTTCATCCCAAAGCTAATGCTGAGCATGTTAGCACCCTCTCTTGTATTAGGCATCCACACAGAATCATAGAGTTATTAAGGTTGGAAAATACCCTTAGGATCTGGCACTACTTTGTTCACCATTAAACCATCTCCCCAAATGCCACATCCACACATCATTTGAACACTTCCTGGCATGGTGACTCTACCTTCCTGGGCAGCCTATTCCTGCCAGGGCTTTTCCTGACCAATCTTTCAGAGAATAATTTTTTCCTAATATCTAATCTAAACCTCCCCTGGTGCAACTTGAGGCCATTTTCTCCAGATCCATCTACAAAGACACCCTACCCTCAAGCAGATCAACATTCCTGCCCAGCTTTGTCACAGACATCTTTTCATTAAAATCCTTTCATTAGGATTTTTTTCTGCTGAAACTGAAGTTTCAGCAACGAAGTGTAAACAATGGTTATCTGCTGCTGTGGAATGCAACAGGTGGATCCATGATTGGTCTCCTGTGGTTGTTTGGATTTTCTGACAACTCACGGCAGAGCTGGGTCATGCTCTCTGCCAAGAGACACATCTTTGTTATTCATCCTTTTCTATTCTATTCTTAGCTAGCCTTCTGAGAACTTTTCCTTTCTATTCTTCTTCTTCTTCTATAGTTATAATGTAGAATGTATATATATCATAAAATAATAAATCAAGCCTTCTGAACATGGAATCAACATTCTCGTCCCTCTCTTCACCTGCAACCCTTGTGACTATCGTCACACAACTTGGTGTCTGCAGACTGAGTGCACTCAATCTCCTTGTTCAGATCATCAATAAAGGTATTAAACAGAATTGGTCTGTGTACAGAGCCCTTGTGATCAACCACCAGCTGGATGCAACTCCATTCACCACTTCTCTCTGCTCCCAGTCATTCAGCCAGCTTTTTACCCAGGGATGAGTGGCCCTGTCCAAGCCACAAGTTTCTCAGAAGGACAGAATGAGACAGGTTGGAAGGGATCACAGTGGGTCCTATGGGATACAACTGCCCTGCTCAAGCAGTGTGATCCTAGACCACATTGCACAAGGTTGCATCCAGACTAATCTTGAGGATCTCCAGTGAGGGAGACTCCACCACCTCTCTGGGCTGTCTTCTCCTATGCACAGCCATCCCCACAATAAAGAAGGTCTTCCTCTCATCCACTGAAACTTCCTGTGCATCCATTTCTGCCTCTTGCCCTATTGCTTGGCCCCGCTGAGCAGAACCTGGCTCCATCCTCTTGGCATCCTCCCTTCAGGTACTTTTAGACATGTATATGGTCCCAGCTGGTTTTTCTTCTTGAGGCTAAACAGGCCTGATAGCCTCAGCCTTTCCTCACAACAGAGATGTTCCCATCTCTTAATCATCTTCACAGCCTTCTGCTGGACCTGCTCCAGGAGGCCCAGGTCTCGCTGGTACTGGGGAGCCCAGAACAGGGCACAGCACTCCAGAAGTGGCTTCACCAGGGCTGAGGAGAGATTCAGGATCACCTCCCTTGACCCATAATGCTATTCCTAATGCATCCCAGGATACCATTGGCCTTCTTGGCCATAAAGACACACTACTGGCTCATGGACAGTTTGTTGTTTATCAGAACTCCCAAGTTCTTCAGAGAGCTGCTTTCCAGCAGGTCAGGCCCCAGCCTGTCCTGGTCCATGTGTCCTCCAAGTGAGGGACCCTGCAATTGTTTTTGTTGAACTTCAGATAGTTCTTCTCTGTCCATGTCTCCAACTTGCAAGGTACGTCTGAAAAGCTCCACAGGACTCTGGGGTACTGGCCATTCCTCACAGGTTTCAAGGAGAATGTTGTGGGAGATAATTTTAAAGGCCTTACTAAAGTTCAGGTTCTCAGCATGCTTCAGTTTAGGCATGCCTGTACATGCCTTAGTGCATATGGAAACATTTGCTTCAAAACACAGTGGCAATCACATGAACTTATATGATCAAAACCTAAAAATCCTGATTTCCACTTGTGCTTTGTCTAATGCGAACAGGATAAAAATTATCCACATGAAATTCACTGGGAATTTGCCCATCCAGTTTCATGGAATTCAGAATTCAGCCAAAAAAAAAATCATAAAACAAGGAAAAGGAAAATATTTATCAATTCATTATTATCATCTCTTATAAGGAAATACAGACAGAGAGACAATACATGGCCTGGTGTGTGTGTACATTTTATTTGTATTAATATCAATGAAATTTGGAGGTTTTGTATACCAATGGGTTTCTCAAACCACTTGGTTGGCAGCAGATGGTTGAGCCCCTCAAAAAAATGGGGTTTTGAAAAATTCTAGAGATGGAGACTGTACAGGCTCTGTGGAGAGGTAATGGCTTAATTTTTACCTAATGACAATGACAGCACTGCATCATAGGGCCGTGTGGTTAGAAATTCAATTCATTTAGTGTAAATAAACTTTACAGACTGAAGTGTGCAACTGAAATTTGCTACATATTTTTTTATTACTTTAGTTTATTAACAATTTTGAGCATATCATATGGTGTTGCTTGATGAGGAATTTTACAAAACAACAAGGATTGCTTTGCTTGTGAGAGGTAAGAGTTGAGGTAATTTTTCTTTGAAAGTCTGGTAGGTGTTTTGCAGAACTAAAAAAAAATCTATTGTGTGTTCTTTAGTATTAATCTCACTTACTTTGAGAAGAATGTTAAATGATTCTGGAATATGAATTATCTGTAATTAAGCTGTCTTCTCTAGATAAATACCCCCTTTAATGTTAAGAACTCTAGAAGAAAAAGTATCTTCAAATATATAGCACTTCAAAGCAAATGAGGAGGGAGGAGTTACAAAATCTGTGGTTGTATACATCCTCTCAGGTCACCAGTCCTTTGGTGTATGCTACCCAACTCTGACATATCTAATATTATCTTTTTGTATCCCATGCTCTAAAGGGCAAGAACATCTCACCCTGAAGCTGGAGATTTGCATTCTTCACCAGGTTTGGCAGGCAGAGCTAGCAGAGCTAGCAGTAGGGCTCAGCATATTATTCAGTTGAGTAATCAAGGGGAAATTAGTCTGGGAAAGCATGCTTGCTGTGTTAATAATGTCCCTTAGTTTTGGTTGTTTTTTTTTTTTTTTTTGTGGTGGTGTTTTGGTTTTGGGGTTTTTTTGGGTTTTGGGGTTATTTTTTCCTGTTTTTCCTTTTTTTTTTTTTTCTATTGTCTCAAAATCAGGAGAATTTCACTGCCATTTTTTAATTTCCTCTTGAGAATCTGTGACAATCCACCTCCTGGAGTTGTCCTCTAAAAGGGACAGATATTCTTTCTAGTGATTTCATTTCACTGCTTTTGGCATACTCAGGACTCAACTCTGGTTTCAAAACATCACAGCATAGCTGAGCGGGATTTAGCTCCCTTAATGTCATGTTAGATGTCTTGTGATATTTACTCATGGCCAGATGACCACCTCAAAAGGTCAACTAGTAGAATCCACTTTTATATCTGACTGTCCCATTTGTATATCATTAGGCATCTATATTTAGCCAGTCTCACCTATAGTGTGTTCTCACTCTGAATGTTTGTCCAAAAGAAGTTGGTAGCTGACCACTAGTGTCCATTTGCCCTTTGAACCAAAACTTTGTAATTTCCAATATACCAAGAACTTTTTTTTCCCTATTATGATACATTTTAGTATTTATAATGCATATTAGGCTTATTTATAAGACCATTGAGCAGAATATTTGCAAACCCAGAAAAAAATAATGGACTCTGGCACATCATTACCAGTCTAATACCAGGTAAATTACACACCACATGAAAAGGAAGAAAGTTGGTTGTGAATTCCTAAAAATAGTGTAGAGCAGGAAGATAAACTCTTGGACAAATTTGGGATCTTAAGAAAGCACACTAATAAAAGTAAATAAATAAATACATCACAATGGCTTAATGTGTTGGGTTCTAGTCACTGTGAATGCTGTAGCTTAGAGGAAAAAAGCTCTAAAACTAATTAATAATGACAACAGTAATTGATGATTAGTATTGACAATTAAATTAATGTAAATAATATTAATATTAATAATAACTACAATGTATTATTTTCTTGAAATCACAATGGCAATCACATGAACTTAATATATTATTAATAATTATATGATGAATTATACCTATCTCAGTGTTTCAACAGAACCTCAATAGTTGTTAGAAATACATCAGGATCAAAGAACAACTCAGTGGTCATTCTTAATAGAATTATAATTCATAAAGATATCAATGACAGTTCCTGTAAGATTAACCCTAGCCAAATATTAATTATCCCAGTGAAATATTGAAAGAAACATTAAGAGAGAGATCAGTGGATGTAAGGCAGAAAATGATACAAAGGTTAAAACAGAATTTAGCAATGAACAAATTTTCAAATTCTGAAGAAGAGAATGTGGAAAAAACCCAGATAGGACTGCAAATCTTATAATACTTTAAAAGGAAAAATTAATCCAAACTGATATTTTTCTGTTGTATGAAGGAATTACAGACCCTTTTGCAATTAAGCCATGCCACTGGCAACACATTTCAGTTATAACCAAGTATCAGAAATCTTTTTCTGGGACAGTTGGCACTTTTACACTGTGCAATGCAGGTGCTGCTGGCTTTCTAGCTGTTACTATTCGTAGTTTCTCTGGGGTAACTACAGATTTCTGATACTTACCAGTTATATTACAAGGAGGCAAATGAGAGGAAGTAAAAGTGACATTATTGTGGAGCCATTTTTACAATTTCTGATGATACCTTGACCCAAACATTTGTTCACAGACTTTAGGGTATATTTGAAAACTTGTTTGTCAGTAGCAAGGTTTCTTGACTTGAAAACTGATATCTTGTTGGGGGGCAAAATAAAACACCTACGTATGAAACCAAGGGTTAGGCTTGCCTGTAGTTTTCCTATTTCTTATGAATGATTCATGAGTATTTTAAAGCAAGCACTGCATTTTAATAAAGCTAACAAAGGTTCCTGGTAAAGCAAGTTCACATATTTACTGGTACAATTTACAGTACAATTGGTAATTCTCTGTTTCACATGTTTTTTAAAACTGACTTGTCCTCCATATGAAGCAGATTGTTACAGTGTCGTAGATCCATAGACACTAAAGCTTATCAAGTGAAAAAAAAAAAAGGTAAGTTTATTTCAGTTCTTATATTGTATAACTAGATTCCAATTATGGATTCACACTAACTAGGAATGTACATACAGGACATTGGATATTCTGATAGGGTCCTTACATAAACAATGCCAAATAATTTCTTGGTGATTTAATACAACTTTATTTAACTTTTTCTTGTATGATGTATTCAGTATTATTGGCATCATGTACTGGGAGATTAATTAAGTGACGATAACTACGAAAACTGTTTAATGAGATTACATTGATACAGGGCATATTTGAGGAGCTCTGGTAAGCAACATATATAAATGAAGAAAAAGAATCTTTATAACAGATTTAGTTCTAAATTTTTCCAAAATCAGGACTAGATTATTTTTATTGTTTGAGTACTTTTAGTGATTTCTGAAGTTTCAGAAGCAATGCCTCTTTATTTCTCTAAGAGAAAAATTAATTTTATTGTACTCAAAAGGTTTTCAAATTAACTCATTTTCTGGTATTTGGCATGAAATATGAATTTGCGTGTTATTTCCTAGCTACTTACAAACCTTGAAAATACTGCTGCTGTACATTTAATTATTTCAATTAGAGTTCCAGTTTTGAACACCTACTTAAGAATAAAAATCCATGCATTACCGTAATTCAGACTCTATGGGTTTACCAGGATGCACATCTTAACATCTCTATGTTCTTCTGCAAAGGAAAGTCCAATGGCTATATTGTTTTCTGTTTGCTACAGTATATCATGCCAAGAAAAACAATATTTTCTGACCATGTTTAAAACTTTGTTGTTCTGTTTCAGTGAAAGCTACTGAATCAGGATTTTGGTGTTTTCAGTGGACGCTTGCAAGACTGTTTGGTGGAAAACAAATTTCTAAGGTCTTGGCTAGTCATCAAGTAAGTATCTTGTGTTTTCGTATATGTGTTTTGTTCATTCAAGTCCAATGAAGTGTTTGTGCTGTCTTAGGTAAATAACAAAAATTATTTCACCATAATTTTGATTTTCTTTTCTATAAACACATTTTTCTCTAATGTCTGATGCTCCTTTGCAGTCTATAACCATTTAAGTCAGTGTTTATAAGTATTTCAGCAAAAAAAAAAAAACTCAAAGGAACATTTTCTTGGTATTCTTTTCAGTATTTCTCCGAATGCTATTCAGTGATCCGTATGACTCCCAACTATGAAGCATAAGGAGAAGTAAGAATTAGTTGGATCATCTAAATATGTTGTGCTATTAGCCTGGTTAAAGTGGTCAAGAATGGTGTCTGGCAATCAATTACTAAAGTATATAAAGCCAGTTAAATGGTACTCAAACAGTCAGGTTCTATTATTATCATCCACCTGACTGACTTTTATATTGTCTCATTTTTCTTACTATATCACATACTTTGCTCTTCATACATATAGTCTTAATTATTTTTAATTCAATTAGATGAAGAGTAAGAGACTCAGGTAAGGCAGATCCTCTAATATCTTCTTATTCCTGTTGTCTGGCATAATGGGTTTTAATATCTATTCTTTCACTTAATTTCTAAACCTAAAGAAAAAAACTGGGTTGGTGGGAAAGCATTTTAAATAGGAAAGCTATAATAAAAACCACAAACTGTAAAACTACAAAATAGGGGAAAGCTAGCTGTAACATTTAAATTATACTTACATATTCTACTCAGATTACAGACTTAACCTTTTAAAAATTATGCTGATAAAGATTAGACAATTAATGCACTCTTTATGTCACTTCTCATCACAATGTAGTGATTTTGATTTTGATTTTTCTCAAAGAATGCATAAATGTTATTTTAATTTTCAGTTAAAAATTGCTTCAGTCTGAGTGTCAATGCTTGAACTTGTCTCAAAATTATGCATTTGAATCCATTTACAAAATATTCTGTGTTTTAAAAAATCATAGTCCATGAAAACCAGCAATGCTTATTTATTTATTTGCTCTTTGATGAAACAGAAAAATAAATTTTTTGTGATGGAAATAATTTCCAATTAGTCAGCTCAAAAACATAATCTTCTTTTACCACTTGGCTGTACAAAAATAAAGAAGTATTCGTCTATAAGGAACAAGAACCAAGTTTATTTATTTTAGGATTTGATAGCTCTGACTGACTGTGTCATTCATTGCTGCCTAACTTATAAAATAAGAAAGTGAGAATTATGTCCTCATTTTGATGCTCTTCTATGAATTTAACCTAACAAAAATAGATGTTGATTGAACTGGTTGAATTATGAGGAAGGATGATGAGACTCAAATGTTTAATTCAGTTAGCACTCATTGAAGGCAGTATCTAACCTAAAGTTGGGAAGCAAATTTTACCCTAAACTCAGTGAAAAAATAAAACAGGGTTCAAGTACTAGAAATCACAGAAATAAAACTTAAGTTTTTTAACCAGCTGACCTATCTAGAAAATTTTGCACAGCTAGTCTTGCCCTGGATTAATTTGGGATTCTTGAAATTTTTTACGTCTCTAAGGCTTTAAATGCTGTCTGAATGTATAGATTTAAAAGTTGCATTTTTTTTTTGCTTTGTAACAAGTTGATTCAATTTACATGTTCAGAATTATTATATTAGAGTGCACATCTGTGTCATTCAAAAGGTTACACAAAATGCTTACATATGCCCCATCTTCAAACATACAAAAAAAGGGAACATATTCAATCACACGCCTGCTCATAGACTGAGAAATTTAATATAGATAATATCAATTTTTTCTTACTATATCCCATTATTTTGTTCGTACTGTGTCTAAATAGCAGCAGTGTTCATTGTGTCAGTTATGTATGGCCAAATTAGAGAAGACTGTTTTAAGGATCTGAATGTTACAGGTGTCTTTTTCAATGTCATTGAATGTCAAGAAGTTTTTTTATACTCTTTTAAATGTTGAATATTTTTGGTTTGCTTTTGTATTTTCTTTTATCACATTAACATAAAAGTGAAAAATCTCTTATATGGAACAAAGCCAGTTGTTTTATTTTTTTTTCTGGTGTGCTAAAAAAGCAAGAGTGATTGATGACAGTGACTCATGGTTAAAGATGCAGCTGCTTGAGTGGTGTGACACTGGCATGATGTCTTTGAGTAGGTTAAAGTGTAACATAGAGAGGTGGAATAAAGGCATTCAGATATGAGGGACTCATCAGATGACACATTCCAAAATTCACGATCTCTTTGACTACTATTACAATGCTGTACATCTTCAAAACCTTTGAAGAGCTTTAGCTGAGCAGTTCCCTTTCATGTCAGCAGGAGACAAGCTTTGCTGTGATAAGATTTAGCTGGCTTCCTTTCACATACTTTTTTTACTGAGCAAAACAGACCCCGATCACTTTTATTATGATGTGCTATGTATTCTGAAAGTAAGTTTAGGCAAGTAGTAGATTAATTAAGTAATGAAGCATGTAATAAGTAATCAGTATAAGCTTTCATATTGTCTTAGCAGTCTCATTTTCATCTAAAAATTTCTTTCTCTGAATCCCTGAACACTTAATAAAAGTTTTCAATATATCTTGGATATTATTTTGTCTGTGGTCCATATTTTCTGTTCCTTTTACTTAGATGAAATAAGAAAATTTGGATTTGTAACCTTGAATTACTAGTTGCAAAAGCAACAAAACAACTTCCATCTGAGTTAGTGCTAAAATTTCTATTATTAATTTTAGTACAGAGTTTTACACATATGATACTCAGCGAACCAAAAATAGGTTGTAAATGCTCAGTAAACACCTGTCATAGTGTTTTTAGGAAATAAATAAATAATTCATCTCTCACAACTATTTGCTTTTTAGTAAAAACATTCTTACATTTCAATAAAAGATTATACTAAAACATGAGAAAATAAAGCATTAGCTGAACTACCGCAGTACTTGCAATTCCTGAACTTAAAGGAAAAGTAGTTGTTGGTCACCATGCACTCATTTGAAGGCAAATGGGCCATGAATGAAATGAGGACAACCTTTTATGTTGTAGGTTTCTTGTACCATCAGAAGAATTGTTATGGGAATAAGAAATGTTATATCACCTCTGTTTGAAGGACCTCCACTGGCAAGAAGGACGAGTTAGTCTGTAGACAGCTATCTTGGCTTTTTGGTATTGATTCAGATAATTTGAGATTCTTGAGGACATCTTGCCATGAACTGGTGCGTAGCTCAGCTGCTCTGATGCATCCTGAAGAAATGTGAATGGTCTAAAAAGCAAGAAGCATTTAAAAAATGCAATGGGTGAATTGTGAATACATGGAAGCACTTTTAATATGTGTTTTCAATTCAATTGAATTGTCACAGGAATGTCATAGGATGCTACATTAGGAACCAGTACCTTGTGTGTATGAAAACAAATGAGGCGAAGAATCTTATGTCTACAAATAAATATGTGTCTTTAAAAATTTAGTTCCACAGAAACATAGTGATGACTTGATTGAATGATATATGTAACAGAGACAGAAGACAATAATTCCTACCCAGACTGCATAACCAGTTTGCATTAAAGGAATGCAGGCAGAGATTTTCTAATTTGTTTCTTTCTGATGATGAACTGCAAGAGCCAGGAATAGTCCAAAACTCATCAGTTGACTTTGCAAAGTATATTAGCAAATGAACTTATGAAGAAAAGTAGTTAGTAGAAATGTATTTAAGCTTTGAAGAAATATACCCATTAACCTCTTTTCCAGTTGGTTAAAAAATAGGAAGACTTAACATAGTTTCTGATCAACATTTGGACCCTATGCTCTACTTTTTGGATATAATCTCTTCCACAGAAATAATGGATAGCAACTCTCATGCTTGGCATCCATGAAACTTTTCCGCTTTCTTAAGAATCATAATGAGAAATAATGAGTACAGTTTTGGATTTTGCCCATAAGCATTTATAAAGCAACTGACTAGGATGCTAAATGTTATCATTCGCAAACCTCTAGACATAAAAAAGGACAGAGTGAATTTTTCTTTTCACTAATTTTAAGATACAACAAGCAGGATATGCCTCTGTTCAAATTAAGGTGCAAACGAGACCATATGCCAAAGTCACCCATATGGAGTTTTTTAACAATAAATGTGAGATAGAGAGTCAGAAAGAACTATTAAAGGGAGAGGGAGAGGCAGAAGACCTGTCAGGGTGTGGGGGAGGGAGAGAGAGCAGAGGGAGAGCTGGACATGAGGCACAGAAGTGAGGAAAAGA
This sequence comes from Zonotrichia leucophrys gambelii, assembly GCF_028769735.1. Classification (NCBI taxonomy): domain Eukaryota; kingdom Metazoa; phylum Chordata; class Aves; order Passeriformes; family Passerellidae; genus Zonotrichia; species Zonotrichia leucophrys. Next base: position 76,981,430 of record NC_088171.1, read on the forward strand.
GGGATGGGGAGAGAGAGGTGAGTGGTGTTCTCCATCACTTTGGGGCTCTTGGTGGTGAGACAGGGGACTCAGCTCAGCCTTCTGCTGGTAGGTTCTGTGCAGAAAGAGGTGCTGAGTCCACAGAATCCACCACTATCAAATCTTTTCACTATTTATAAATTTTAGCAAACAGGGAAAGCAATACTTCTTGGCTACATGTTACACAGTTTCCTTAATAACTTGTATTCTATCTTCTGTTGGTTAAATTATTCCCTCATTCCTTATGTAATTAATCTGCATGCTCGGTCTTTCTCTTCTTTTGAGTCAGTGGGTTTCTTGGGTTTCTTGGATTCAACCTGACTCAGTGGTTGCAATCTCCCGCTGCTGGAATTACCTTTTACTCAGCTGGAATTGATTTCAGGACAGTTGCTGAGGTGGTTTTTATAGTTTCTTTCTTATCTTGGGAGTTATGCCAAATATCCTTGTGGTCCCTCAATTTTGCATTCTCTGTACCCATTATCAATCACATATCCCTCTTTCCAAGCTTCATTAATCTCCCCCTCGGTCTGACATCATTGAATTTATCTTCTGAGCCCTTGTGCCACCTTTATACAGCCCAAGTTCCATGTATCCACAGAGGCCAGTGTGGGGGTCTGTTGTGGTCGTTGGTGGTGACAGATTCCATCTCTCCCATAACTTGGGGGAACCTTTGTTTGACCAATGACATGCATATGAGCAGTTGCTTCTTCTCACAGTCTCTCGGTGGGGGAATTTTGTCTGATTTCCTTGAACGGGATGAGCTAGCCAGATCTCTGCCGAGCCTCTGTCAGGCCTGGAATTGGCACTTTCCTATCATAAATTCCTCCTTTCTGTGCCCTTAACAGTGTTTGAGACAGGCAACTCTACCTTTTAGCTCCTATTGGTTAATAATTTTTTAAAAAGTAAATATCATTGCATTTCTTCACCATAAGGTGCATTCTTCAGATATTGCAATCTTTTTTGACCACTAAGGATGTGCTGCTTAGATTGGGGGTTGGCTTGTTCAGGGTTAGATTTTTGACTTAAACAGAAAAAAAAATAAAAGTTTTATTTAGGAAAACACTTTCATGCTTTAACACATTCTGTAAAACCAATGTACAAGGACTGCTAGAATTGTAAATTGCAATAATATATACTGTAGTATTCTCTTCGACAGCATCATTCCTTCTTCCTTTAGAATGTACTGTGTTTAACCTTAAACTCCATCTGCACAGGAGCAGCCTCACCTTGAATAATATGTGCAGTTTATATTGAACTATTAGAGAATGTCCAATAGAGAGCAACAAGGATGCTGGAAGGCCTTGAGGGGAAGGCCTATGAGGGGTGGTTGAGGTCACTTGTTCTGTTCAACCTGGAAAAGAGGAGACTGAGGGGGGACCTCATTGCAGTCTGCAATTTTCTTTTGAGGGGAAGATGAAGAGAAGTCTTCACTCCAGTGACCAGTGATAGTACCTGAGGGAATGGCCTGAACTTGTGTCAGGGGAGGTTCAGGTTGGATATTAGCAGAGATTTCTTCACCCCAGAGGGTGTTTGGGCACTGGAACAGGCTGCCCAGGGAAGTGGTCACAGCACCACCCCTGACAGAGCTCAAGAAGCATTTGGACAATTCTCTCAGGCACATGGTGTCACTCTTGGGGCTGCTGCTGTGCAAGGCCGGGAGTTGGACTTGAATGGGGGCTCCTCCCAACCCAGCTTACTCTGTCATTCTGTGATATATGATTCTAAATATATGTAAAAGGAAAGGGATTTGAGGTATACATGTATAAGAACTAGAGAAGATTTTGGGTACAATATGAAGACAAACTGTGTGAGTGATTAATATTCAGTGAGGGCAATGAAAATTTAATTCAACTAATTTAGGTAACAGAGCATCTCATTTTCTTTTACACTCAGAGTATAAATGCTATTTTCATCTATATGGTGGTTCATATCAGCTAATTCCTGCATAACTACAGTTGCTGACAGTGAGTAAAACATTGTCTTTGCTCTTACAAGAACTCTTTGAAGCCCGCAGAGCGACACTGGCACAGATTGTTAGTAATAATTGAAATTACTTTTCTGAAAATAACTTATCTCTTCCTAACACACCTTATATTTCTGTCTGCTGTAATTTTCAGTCGTGTGTCCCTTTCTGAATGTATAAAGAAAGCCATAGTGAATAAGTATAGAGTGCAGGATTCATTAAAGATTGTTTGAACACTCTGCAGAGGATGTGCTGGGAAAAACACACAGAATGAATATTGATTTGCAATGTGTGTTGGGAGTGGGAAAATAATGCATTTCAGAAGAAGCTTACTTTTGATTATTTAAAACATTCCCTCTGTCTTTACTGACAAAAAATCTGTTTGAGCTATGTATTCCTGCAGGAATAGGAAGAATACTCTATATTTTTAAACAATTGTTAGAAATGGATTAGCGGGAATCTGTGTGCTTCTTAAAGCATGATAACTCTATTGACTTTTCAGCTAGAGGAAGCAGATTTATAGGGTTTTTGGGAGAGTTGTTTTGTTTGGTTTTTAAGTGAGGTTAAAAATGGAATGTTCTTGTTAGAATGTATAATCAAGAGAAGAGGAATTACAGCAGTTAAAAAAATAGGGGAGCAAAGTAAGTGAATAAGATACAAAGTCAGCTCCTGTAGTTTTTGTGTTTCTAAGGAATATCTGCCTCTTTTGATCTTACTTCCTCTAATGCCATGAGAAACATTAAAAAAAAATCACATAAGGATAAAATTTAATTTATTACTCCAAATTTAAGTCACGATATTTTTCATGCCATCTTTGTTCTTTCATGTTTTTTCTGGCCTTGTGAGTCTTTGTGTTCCAGGCAGAGTTTAACAGAATTTCAGGCAAAGAAGGGCCTCTGTTTTCCCTCCTAGCACTGATCCTGGCTCGGTCTTTTGGACAATCAGGAAGAGTCCAATGAGAGGAATGGAAGTGAGCTAGGTTGCTCTACCTGCCTGCTATTGAAAGAGAGCTATTCATTTCCACCAACTTATCATCATGGACTTTTTTTCAATGTTTATTCCTTTGGAAGGAGTACTTAGCTCAAGACATCATTGTAAAATTTTATTATTTCCTCAGGCTCTTCAAACAATTTTTACATAACTAGATGATACAGATGATTTGCACAGTACTGATTAATGGGAGACAGCTGACTATTTGCAGATTTTGTTTGTTATTAATTATGCACAGTCTTTATGATTAGATAATTATTTCAAACAAATTAAGTATCCCTTGATGGACTCCTAAGTTATATCTAGTTATGATAATTGCTGAAAATATTCTTGTGAGATTGTTACAGCTCACTGTGATATGTGCTTAGCCTTGTCTAAACATTGTGACAAGAAAATAAGTAATCCTTAGTAATATAAATATACATAAGTTCCAGTTTAGGACAAATTTGGGAGGAAACCTCTAAAGGGGTCCCAGTTGGTTCAGGAAAAATATTTCCTTGGTGAAAAAGTGGAGAAAACCTGTTTATTTAACAAGCAAAGTATTCACAAGAATAAAAAATTAATTGCATTAAACAATAAAACCTCTTGCTCTTTTGCAGAGATGGTACCCTCAGAAAGTCCTTTAATTGGGGTGTAGCTCGGCTCACCCAATCTCTTATCAGTCCCTACTGCGCTGAAAAATGCCATGTCCCAGGCCCCAGTGGGCCACAGCCGTGAGCTCACTGTGATTTTTTGGGTTTTGGTGCAGAACAGGACTGATCAGTTCCAAGAAAAAAGAAAAGCCGCAGTCCAGGGAACTTTTCTGCCTCATCTAGCTGAAAAAAATAACTAAAAACGAAGGAGAGCTCTCTCCTGCTGTTCATGCTGCAGGCAACACAGACTGTGAGAAGGAAAGCTAAAGATCTTATTTTTATGTTTTTGAATACAGCTGACAATCCACTGCTTCTCCTTCTCTCTCCCTTCACTCTCAGATCTAGTTTTAAAGATGCAAAACTTATTTCTGGGCTAAACAGATGAACGAGGATTCAATTCAGCATCATAAAGTCACCTCAGGACAACATATTAAAGATATTATGCTTCCAAAAGATAAATTGGTACCATCCAACATCTAGATACTGGATGAAGATTTGAAGAAATAATCTAACTTTTCTCTGTGGACAATAATTGCAACATATATCTAATGAAATCACTTTTCTGGTTTAGAATAAGAAGCAATCTGGTTCTTGAAAAGTTATGGGACAGAGGAAAAATGGATAGAAGTTCCAGAATTATTTGATTATGTTTGTACCCTTTTATTAAGAGACCTCATGGAAAATATTTTTTAAATGAGATGAGATTTACTGAGTGAGACTCACTCCAGGCTGCATGCCAAGCCTATGTGTATGAACAGTTCCTAAGCAGAGTCTTCTTGTGAAACTCATTGGATATATAATTTTCTTTAGAGCCCTGTTTCTCTGCGGAGACTGCCTTTTGAACACAACATTAAGGCTGTGACCTAATTTCAAACATATTTTCATTAGCCTTCTATATTTGGTTTCTCCCAAATGCATGTTAAAATGCTTTTTTTTCTCTGTGTTTTCAGTAGTATGCTTTAAGAGATGCTGTATGATATTGAGCATTAGGCAGTGGAGAATTTCAGCCTGAAGGGGAAGGGAGAACCCAAGACTTGTAGATATCAATAGCCAAAAAGCAATGGCAAAAGTCAGAGAGTCTACAAATACTTTAAAAGTTTTATTAATACATTATACACACAACATGGAAATTTGTATAAACCAGTCCCTTTTCTTATAGTATCAACCCAAAGCAGTGGAATCTTAAAAAGGAGTATGGTGAAAGAAAGAGAAAAGGGAGGGAGGGAGGGAGGGAGGGAGGGGAGGGGAGGGGGGGGGAGGGAGAGGGGAGGGGGGGGAGGGGAGGGGAGGGGAGGGGAGGGGAGGGGAGGGGAGGGGAGGGAGGGGGAGGGGAGGAGGGAGGAAGGAAGGAAGGAAGGAAGGAAGGAAGGAAGGAAGGAAGGAAGGAAGGAAGGAGAGGAAGGAAGGAAGGAAGGAAGGAAGAAGGAAGGAAGGAAGGAAGGAAGGAAGGAAGGAAGGAAGGAAGGAAGGAAGGAAGGAAGGAAGGAAGGAAGGAAGGAAGGAAGGAAGGAAGGAAGGAAGGAAGGAAGGAAGGAAGTGGAAGGAAGGAAGGAAGGGGAAGAAGGAAGGAAGGAAGGAAGGAAGGAAGTGGCGGAAGGAAGGAAGGAAGTGGGAAGTGGAAGGAAGGAAGTGGCGAAGGAAGGAAGGAAGGAAGTGGCGGAAGAAGGTGGCGAGGAAGGAAGGAAGTGGCGGAAGGAAGTGGCGGAAGGAAGTGGCGGAAGGAAGTGAAGGAAGGAAGGAAGGCGAAGGAAGTGGAAGGGAAGGAAGGAAGGAAGCGGAAGGAAGTGGGAAGGAAGTGGAAGGAAGGAAGGAAGGAAGGCGAAGAAGGAAGTGGCGGAAGGAGAAGGAAGTGCGGAAGGAAGGAAGTGGCAGGAAGGAAGTGCGGGAAGGAAGTGGCGGAAGGAAGAGTGGAGGAAGGAAGTGGCGGAAAGGAAGGAAAGTGGCGGAAGGAAGGAAGGAAGTGGCGAAGGAAGGAAGGAATGGCGGAAGGAAGGAAGGAAGTGGCGGAAGGAAGGAAGGAAGGAAGTGGCGAAGGAAGGAAGGAAGTGGCGGAGAAAAAAAGGAAGTGGCGGAAGGAAGGAAGGAAGTGGCGGAAGGGAAGGAAGGAAGGAAGGAAGTGGCGGAAGGAAGTGGGGGAAGGAAGTGGCGGAAGGAAGGAAGGAAGGAAGTGGCGGAAGGAAGGAAGGGAAATGGGGGAAGGAAGAAGGAAGGAAGGAAGGAAGGAAGGAAGGAAGGAAGGAAGAAGTGCGGAAGGAAGGAAGGAAGGGAAGGAAGGGAAGGAAGGAAGGAAGGAAGGAAGGAAGGAAGGAAGGAAGGAAGGAAGGAGGAAGGAAGGAAGGAAGGAAGGAAGGAAGGAAGAGAAGGAAGGAAGGAAGGAAGGAAGGAAGGAAGGAAGGAAGAAGGAAGGAAGGAGAAGGAAGGAAGAAGTGGGGAGAGGAAGGAAAGGAAGGAAGGAAGTGGGGAAGGAAGGAGGGAAGGAAGGAAGGAAGGAAGGAAGGAAGGAAGTGAAGGAAGGAAGGAAGTGGCGGAAAGAAGGAAGGAAGGAAGGAAGGAAGGGAAGGGGAAGGAAGGAGAAGGAAGGGGAAGGAAGGAAGTGGAAGGAAGGAAGGAAGGGGAAGGAAGGAAGGAAGAGGAGGAAGGAAGGAAGTGGCGGAAGGAAGGAAGTGGCGGAAGGAGGAAGTGGGAAGGAAGGAAGAATGGCGGAAGGAAGGAAGGAAGGGCGGAAGGAAGGAAGGAAGTGCGGAAGGAAGGAAGGAAGGAAGGAAGGAAGGAAGGAAGAAGAAGGAAGGAAGGAAGGAAGGAAGGAAGGAAGGAAGGGAAGGAAGGAAGGAGAGGAAGGAAGGAAGGAAGGAAGGAAGGAAGGAAGGAAGGCAAGGAAGGAAGGAAGGAAGGAAGGGAAGGAAGGAAGGGAAGGAAGTGCAGGAAGGAAGGAAGTGGCGGAAGGAAGGAGAAGGGGAAGGAAGTGGCGGAAGGAAGTGGCGGAAGAGGAAGGAAGGAAGTGCGAAGGAAGGAAGGAAGGAAGGAAGGGGAAGGAAGGGGGAAGGAAGTGGCGGAAGGAAGGAAGGAAGGAAGGAAGGAAGTGGCGAAGGAAGGAAGGAAGGAAGGAAGGAAGTGGCGAAGGAAGGAAGGAATGGGAAGGAAAGTGAAAGGAAGGAAGAAGGAAGGAAGAAGGAGGAAGGAAGGAAGGAAGGAAGGAAGGAAGAAGGAAGGAAGGAAGGAAGGAAAGGAGAAAGGAAGGAAGGAAGGAAGGAAGGAAGGAAGGAAGGAAGGAAGGAAGGAAGGAAGGAAGGAAGGAAGGAAGGAAGGAAGGAAGGAAGGAAGGAAGGAAGGAAGACTATAGCATTTTGTTTTCCATTTGCATGGTTGCATTTCATTTCATAAAGTGCTGTGTGGGATAGTGTCATTTTGGAAATGCAGATCTTCCCAAAACCTGTGAGCCCATTCTGACTCCCAGAATCAGAAATTGATTTCAATATTCTGTCACAGTATTAACATTAGTAATGCTTTCTTCTTCAGTGCTCTGAGAATAAGTTGCTTGGCTTTTGAATATAAAATGCAATAAGGATTGCATTGTAGGAACAGTGTTGAAGGCAGTATGTATTCTTAGGCAATGAAAATGTTGTGTCATCAAATCATGGTTGGAGAATCAATTCCCACAACACTATTTTAGCAGGTTTATTCATGTTTTTTTCCTAGCCATCACTGCTTTTACAATTTGGTTTTGCCTCAGTTGTGTATTCCTTCATTATCAAAAGGTAATTTAACCTCTTTTTTATTCTTTACAAAAAGAGAAGATTCAGTTTTGCCCCCTTAAGTTAATCACAGTTCAACTAATTCACTTCGTTCTCTGTTTTGCCTGGAAGGTATCAAGACAAAAGCCATGGAAATAGTTTAGAAGATTTGTCATCATCACCCTCTTACAGAATCAAACAGTTTACAGCAAAGAAAAAAAGTAATTTTGTATGTAAGGAAGAAAGGTACATGGCTCTCCCATAAGCTCCTTTTTTTACCATATACTCACTGAAACTTCAACTTTCCTCCTTGTAACTTCACTGGTGAATTCAGACCTATTGGTTTGTTAACACTGTAACCAAAATCTTCTCAGGCAGATCCCTGCTCATTTTGTTTTCCATAATTTTATTTTACTCAGCTTAGTCTGAGACCCTGCATTCAAAGGTGTTTGGGAATCTATTTGCTGGTCTAATTACACAGTATCTAATTATACTGATGTCTAATTACACAGATATGAAGCAGTTCAGAATATCAAATTCATTTATGGAAACACTGGTACTCATACAGTGTTTCTATAAATGAAGAATGTCCCTTATCTCTAGAAGACCGTCCCTTATCTCTAGAACAAAGTTTATTCTCCAATGTTATTTCCTGCCATAGAATTTTATTTGTGAAAATGTCCTATCATACTGATACTTTCTTATTTATATCTTTTCTCACCATAACTGGTTATTGTTATTCTCTACAGTGCCATTGCAACAAGACCTCCTGGTAGCAGGACTTTTGGTTCTCATTGCATGTTTTTCCACTTTTCAGAAATTGTTTTCTGAGACATACTTTCTCAGTCTGCTGAGGCCTTTATGTCAATGGTTTATAAGCAGAAAAAAGAAAAATTATTCTGGTAGAAGGGGAAAGCCTTGGCTTATTATTCCTGTTTCTTGCCATGAATACTCTAAGGAAAATTTCCAATTCACTTGTGAATGGGAACAGTGCCCACCTAGCAGATGGCTATGAGTGAAAGCATAGAGAAGACCATGACCACACATTAAATACATTTACTGAGGGCAGACTTCCCAGGCTAAAATTTCATGTATATGCAACTCTTGTGCCAGGGATTGGGAGGATATGCTACTCTTTGTCATTTCCTAAAGAAGCCTAACTTGGAGATATTACAACATTTTTCTGCATAAAGATCTGCATAAGAAGTCTTCCATGAAGAAAAAGGAAACATTTTATTTTTCATATAGGATTACCAACAGTTTTTAAATTTTCTTTGTAAAACTTCACATGAAAATTTTAAATAAAATCAAAGAGAAGTAAATGGTTTTTTTGAACAGAAGATGAATTATTAAATAAAATTAACACAGCTGTTTATCCCCAAATTATCATAGCATTAATATTAATTAAAAGTGACATGCATTAATTCCCCCCATTTTTAATTTTTTTTTCTGTTGAAAAGCTATTTTATTATGAGATTCTACAAAGCTATTTGTGTCATTATATTACTGTAGAGGAACTTGCTCACATAGATACAATTGCTGAATGTCACCACTGATTTTCTTCTTAAACTTTATTCATCTGTTGCTTCTTATGGGACACACTTATCATTGCCATTTATTTCATAATACTGCTGTGTCTATTGATAAAATCAACAAGCAAGTCCAGGGAAATCTCTTCTTGATACTTGTCCTTGAATCACATTTTTTTTTACCAGTACACATGATTGTATGATTCAAAATAAATACAGATAATAAATCTACTTATGATCCTGGTCAAGTGAAATAATCAATAGGTAGTCTTAAACAACTTCAGTACAGGAAAATGATGGAAAATGTCTATAATGTTTGAATGAGTACAGAATATTGCTTTTAGGGTTTAGGGCTTTTTATTTTTTTTTTTAATGAGTAGACCCATTACACTTTAAACTACATGGTAAGTACAGCTAGGATAATTAACTGAAATTTAATATCAGGTTATTACTGCAGTCAAGGATACACACCATTTGACTAGCTGCATTATTGAAAACATTATTAAATATTTTTAGTATTAACACACATATCATAGAAATAATTATTTCTCAACAATTTGATTTCTCTTAATCACCTGCTCTGTGTTTCAGAGCTTTTTCAACTTGGCTCATGACAATTTCTAAATGTATACCTAAATATATTTAATATTGGTTCTCAAAAGATTAGATATTGAAGGCTGCAAGCCTCTGTTTGATAGGTTATTGTCTGAGGAAAAAATGAAAATATGATGCTCTTTTATTCCTTTGGGAAGAGGAGGCAGTGTCAGCTACTTATATACTATTATCCATCTTCACTCTTCTTTATGCTGGTGTGAATGTAATCTTTTGGGGAAATAGGAGTTTCATTGCTTCCTTAAGTCTTATATTCTTGCAAAAGACTCGAGTAATAATACGGACAGTCAAAAAAAGCTTCATACCTGCCTGGAGATTACTCTATTGTATAAATTATGGTAATCTGTGGGAGGCATTTTTTGAAAACCCCATTCAAATTACAGACAGTTTTATTTTGAATTACTGAAAGATCTGCAAATGTTAGATCAAGCAAAACATTTAATTAAAGCTGGTTTGGGGTCTGTTAAAATGACTCAGCAGAAATTGGTAGACTTCAGAAGTCAGGTACCTGTCATAAGGTACTACCATCTGAGTAAATATGGCAAATCCTAAAGCTTAGATAACTTAAGCTGCCTTAAGAAATTAATTATTTTCTTTAAGATAGGGTTTTCCATAACTTTAATTAAGCTTGGATAATAAAAAACATCCTCATTTTGGAATTTTGCAGAAAAGTCCATGGCATCTTGAAGGGTAGGAGGGGTATGACTTCAGATATGTAGAAATCCCATTTTAGGCAGGATACAGAACCCCTGACTCAATTTCAAATTTCTTCCCTTCTTCTGCTTGCAATAACTGGTTCCATCCTCCTCTCCCCTACAGAAAATATTTGTTTTAAAAGGATTTTGCCAATTACTTTTTTTGTTGTTTTTAATCAGTAGCATCTAATTGCATTATGCAATGTGTCTGGACTACAAAATAATTATTTCACTTCAAGTAGGACTTCAGCAGTTTAGCAAGCCATGTATACTATTTGTCCAATAAATTAGCTGTATCTTCTTGTTTACTTTATTATATTTACTCACAAATCTTTGTCTAGGCAGTGAATTATTGCTGTTTAGATGTTAACTGTGTTCAACATTAATAAAATGAACAATGCTTAGTACAACTAATATAGCCTAAAGTAATTTGAATAATTGAATACCACTTTGTCTAGAGCAAACCCTTCATAGCAGCACTTGTTTTTCCAAATGAAAGCAGAGTGAAAACTCCAAATGTTATGTTGATAAATGTTTTGTAAAACCTGCTGATCCCATTGCATATGTGTGGATAAGGCACCTCGACACTGATATTCTCTTAGTATTATTTATAGCTGCAGCAAAAAGCAAATGGTAAGTGCACTCAAGTGCACAGAATGTTAAGTGTATAAGATGGCAGCTTAAAAAGAGATCTATGTACTCAGAGGAGAAATAGCCTTTAGGGTGTTCACAGCAGGAAGAACCTGAGAGAGCAGATGAAAGCAGGTGTGGAAATGACAAAGTATTCCTTCTTTACACTGAAGATGTTGAGAATTTAGCTCAAGGGATTGCAGTTTCAATCTACTCATTTTTCAGCTTTCTTTCTTTGATTTTTGCTGTGATTAGAAAAGATTATGATGAAATATTTAGTTTGAAGAAGATGCAGATTAGGTAACTTGCCATAGTGATCTTGAAGGTCTGATGAAAGTTTCAGAAGAAAATACTCAACAGAGCGGGGAAAAAAGAGAGCCAAATATAAACTGGGGGGTAAGGGGAATTCAAACCAGACAGAAACCTAAAGTGTCTCTTAAAATAGCACACTTAAACTAGAACATGACACTTAGATGAAAGGTTAGTAGACTGTTAAAAGTAGATGGATAAACCCCCATTTGTATAACATGCTTACAGTTATATACAATGACAGGCAATAGCTATCACAATTATTTGCCAAGCTGAATGACCCCAACCCGAGTGGGGAACATTAGATGCTTGAAGAATGGGCTGTCCAGAGGGGTCTGGACAAGCCTGAGAAGTGGGAAATCTCATAAGGTTGCAGAAGGCCAAGTACAAGGTGCTGCACCCAGGTCAGGGCAAACTGCACGGCTGATGCAGGCTGGGGATGAGCGGATTGAGAGCAGCCCTGCAGACACAGGCTTGGAGTGGTTGGTGGGTGAGAAGCTGAACATGAGCTGGCCATGTGCACTCTCAGCCCAGGGAGCCAACAGCATCCTGGGCAGTAGAAAACAGAGTGTGACCAACAGGTCTAGGGAGGAGAGTGTTCCTGTCTACTTTGCCCTCATAAAATTCCACATGGACTACTGCATCCAGCTGTGGGGCCCCCAGCAAGAGGAAGATATGCACCTGTTGGAGGGGGGCCAGAGGAGGGCCACAAAAATGATCAGAGAGGATGAAGCACCTCTGCTGTGAGGATAGGCTGAGAGATCTGGGTTTGTTCAGCCTTGAGAAAACTTCAGGCAGACTTTGTTGCAGCCTTTCTGTACCTAAAGGGATCTTATAAGGAAGACAGAGATGAACTTTTAAGCAGAGCTGGATGTGAACGAACAAGAGTTAATTGTTTTAAATTAAACAATACTAGATCCAGACTAGATGTAAGGAAGACATTTTTTTATTATGAGGGTGGTGAAGGACGTGAACAGTGTCCAGAAACATGGTAGATGCTTCATCCGAGGAAACATTCAAGGTCAACCTCATCTAGTTGCAGATGTCCCTGACCATGGCCTAGACAACTTTTAAAGCCCTCTTTCAGTCCAAACCATTTCATTATTTTATTTTACGATAAAAGTAATCTGACATACTCAATCAGCTTCTTTAACCATATCACTTTAATCATTATGTGGCTTAGAAGTTGAACTTTATCTAATCTACCACTTCAGCTGCTTGGATGCGTTATGCTAGTTGTAGTAAATTCCAGCTACTGTCACAAGACTTGCATCAGAATTACTTTAGGGGAATAAAGAGAAGAAAACTTCTCAGAATGGTTCTATTCTAAATGTTTAAATGTATTCAAAGTAAACTTAGACCATTTAAGTGATTTTTTCCAGGGGACATGCAAATATTAGCATGATAGTTGAAATGTCAGTATTTACGGTAGTGTGCCAACAGAAATTCTCCTAGGCATTTTCAGAGATACTTAAACATCATCATATCCCTTGTCTCACCTTAGTCTTAATTTCAAAAAATATGTGTTTAGATAGCATTATGCACATATTTATTTACTAATTTCACAACTAAATGGAAAAAACACATGCATAAGAGAGATGGTTTTCATGTGAGAGGAAAGATTGATGTTTCTAGTTATGAAAAGAACACTTAAAATTATTTAAATTCTTTTCTTCTACTGACTAATGAAAAATTTGTGGGGAATAATCTGATCTTGCATATGCATTATCATTTCAGAGGTGCTAATGCAAACGTGTAATACTGCTTTGTATCTGTTGTAAAGAAAGAGAAAAATTATTGTCCAATGAATTCATTGTTCTTCCAATAGAGTGTAATAACCACATTATTTGAAGGGTCCCAGAGTCCCATTCGATCTTCTCATGTGTGTTTACTGTAAATTGGAAATTTTGTTATAGTTGGCATCTCAGATTTCCTATAGTAATCTGTTCAACAGTGGCTAAATCCCATTTCTGTCTGTTTTCAACCACAGTAACAAATTTAACAATAAACTCTATAGAAAAAGAGCTTGCATTTCCTATGATTTCTCTCAATGTTTCTCTACATCGTACATTGTAATACCACACAGAGAGTAATCACCCACACTGCAGGGATCATGCAACTTATCAGCAGCTGGAGGAGGATATAATTTACTGTAAGGCAAAGAACAAAATTACCTGACAATTACTGAGGTTATATCTTTCAAGTACAACAAGAAGAAACGACCATGGTTTGGTTTTGTTTTCATTTGTTTTTTTAATATAATTTTATATAACACAGAAGAGCAGGCTATGTTAAGACTAGGTTGGTAGTGTTAACAGTTAAAATAAATCTTAAGGGTCTTTTTCAACCTTTATTTCAAGAATAAATGATTCTATAATTCTAATCGATTGCTAAAAATATAATTTTGTACTAGAGCTTAATAAAAGAAGTAAAGCTCTAATGTTAAGCTTTGGATCTCTCTGCTCACAAAGGTGATCAGATCTTGGTGTTCTATTTAGTATGCACCCAGACAAGAAGACTGACCAGTAAAAGAGTCCTCAGACAACTAGTGGAGGAAGTTGTCTCTATTTGCCATACGGCTGCTGCAAGGTCTTAAAAGGAAGCATGCATGCTGTAACAATTTCTTGGGTGCTTTATTTATTATTATTATTATCTTTACTATTATAATTATTTCACTGTCAAAACATTGGAGATTATGCATATGAAGATCAGTCCAGTAACTTCTGAATTGCAGGTGTCAGACATTTGCCCTTGAGGAAAGAGCAGCAAGTTGTCTCCCTCCAGAAGTAACTCTGATCATGCTCAGCTTGGTTATAGCTTAAAGTTTAGGCACTGTTTTACAGGGAATCCATGTTTTATATATATAGACAGAAGCATTATTGCTGAAGGCATGAGAAATAAGCACTGATCTTGTTTACCACTGTCAGTGAGAAGTGTCAAGGCAAAAGACTTAAAAATATAAGCAGTAACAGCTCTCAAGTCCAGGCAATAAAGGAGGGGATTTGCATTTTAGAGTGCAGAAAAGGAAGGGCAAGAAGAAGAAAGAGAGGGAGACTACTTACTACTTTAAAAGACAGAATGTAGGGAAATATGTTAGCAGTTATTGACTGGAAAAAATGAAGAATTAAATGTGAAAAGCTAAAAACTTTAGCTTTTCTAAAAACTAAAAACTTCATTGTTCCTTAAATTTGCTCAACAACCCACGTGGAAGAGCAGAACTTGGGAGGGAAGGAATAAAAGAACAATGAGAATGGTAAGAGAAATGGAAACAGAGCAACAACGAATATGTAGCAACAGAACAGACAGGTGAGCTTCTGGCAGATGACAGAAGTGGAACACGGGACTAAACTATTTGTAGCTGAATAGGTAAAGATATGGAGTTATGTAACAGAAGCTTTTTTTTTTTTTTTCTGAACATGAACAGTAGCAGAGCATAGTCAGAAAACTGCATGGGTTGCTTTTGAGAAAGAGGATATGGAACCAGGTTGTTTCCTGCATTTCAGGTGTTTTGGATAACAGAAAAACATGACTCCACATGACCATGACATATATTTGTGTCTGTGTCTGTGTACATTTATGCATATGTACATACACATATATGCACATATTTGCATGCATATGAAGAGTTGGATATTGGTCCAACTCTGCTGTAAATTTTCATTCTTTAGATATATATTTTGGCACTTTTAAATTGAACACATTTGTTAATTTGCCATGATTTTATTTCATTCATTTACTTCTCTACTCTATGTCCTTACTTTGATTAAGCTTTAAGAATAATGAGAGACACAAAACCTGGTTGTTTACAGTGAAGATTAGGAAGTGTGGAAATTGTGTGATGTAATGCTGAAACAAATAGAAGTTCATCCTGGAAGAGCTCTTTTCAATCTCAGATGTATCTTCAATTCCAAATTAAGACTCTACTGGTTCCTACAGCCTTGTTTCCAACACTAAACTGGTAGAAACTTAGGCAAGGTTTTTTTTGCTCTGCTTTCTTTAAGATAATTAACCAACATCTCTGGGAATACACATGTAGTTTGTGTGAGTTAGTAGCTCTGAGATTTATAAATTATTCCTGATTGTGAATCTTTTACAGATAGACAATTTTACAAATCAATAATAAGTCTAATGTCAAAAACCATGCAGTAGCTGCAGGGTAAAGGGCTTGATGGGGTTCTGCTGTGTGGAAGATATCTCCATTAATGTCTGTGGAACTCAATAAAAGATCTTGTGTACTTTTTCCATGTAGCACTGGTGGCATTTCTAAACTGGTCAAGTTTTAGCTCTTCAAACAAAAAGTTGTGTTGGGAGGTTTTATTTTGTTTTGTATCCTAAAGAGAATAATAAAGGGAGCACAATGATCTTCATTCATATTCATTAACAAATTATGTCAGAAAAGATGGATTTTTGGGATCAGTGTAATAATTGTAATATTTTCTGCCTCTTGGCTCTTTATTGTAGGTTGCTGAGAAACAACAAGTAACTCATATATGCAGATGTGTGTCATAACTTTCAACATTATTTGTTTTAGGTTACTTGTCTGTTAAATATGCTGCCTTTTCAGAACTTCATACTATTTGCCCAGTCTATGTAAGGTCATAGTCGTCTTCTGCCTCTGCTGTTGCCTTAACTGTTTTACCACTGCTATGCTTTGTTCTTGTCTTTCTTTTCCTGACTTGTTTTTGCCTCTGTTTTTGAAGAATTCAGGGGGGACTGATAACATTTTAATACAAATTTAACAGCAACCTTTACCACTATATTGTTAGAACATAATTCAGTGTTTTGTTTTTTCATAGTTTTTTTTTCCCTGCAGAATGACTTTCAAATCTTGGATGTAAAACACTACTTTTTCTCAGTGAAAGAATTTATAGGGATTTTATGGTCTGCATAAAATGCTGTTTTGTCCACAAGAAAATTACTTTTGTGTCCTGTAGAGCAGTCAGGATGATTTCTGGCAACCTTTTATCTCCTCTGTGACTTCTCGCTGACTAGATGCAGTCCGCCATAAATGCATTCTCCTCAGAGTCTGTTTATGCATAGCAGTGTTGGAAGTAATAAGCACTTGGGTTTTCTAGCACATGAGTCAGTAAATACATAAACAGGTACAGATTTATGACTCTGCACTTCAGAGTATCACGGTGCTTGATGTATAGTGCAGTCAACTTTATCTGAATGTCACAGAGGATAGTGAATAAATCTTTAATACCAAGGTCATTCTTGATGTAATTAATGAGTTGGGATTTCTTTTGTAACACAGTTTCAAATAACTTAATTTCTCCTAATCAGTGTTATTGGCTATGCAATGAGTGTCCTTGAAATATGTAAATTATCCCGTAAAATACAGGCACACAGATATTAAGTGTAGGCTAATGGCATTTTACCAGTGTGAATATTTTAGTGGATAGCAACTCTTTTGGAGATATATTCACTCTTTAGCAGGTGACACCCATTTCAAAGTGTTTATTTGCATTATGAGCATTAGTGAAGCCTTCTTTGGTGCAGTTAATGGAGGAACTCTGCTCTGAGTGGATTAAATATTTCAGTCTGTAAAACTGCCAGCTCTCACTGTTCACAAGGTAACTATATTTTATCTCACCTTTGCCACTCTTCATCTTACAGTTCTGCTGAGCATACATGAGGTACACATCATTATTTTGCAGTGCTTTGTTTTGTGCTGAAGAAATACACCATGACTGTAACAGCTACAGTAGTAGACCAACATATTTTCTTCCTTTGCAAATGGGAGTGATAAACTTAGATCATATTCCAAGAGCCTTATCTACATATCTGCATTGTTTTAAATGTAAAAGCAATCTTCTAAGTTATGTCTTACTTTTAGAACTAGAAAAAAAAAAAGTGACTTATAGTATTTCTGGTCAGTAGGCAAACATTTTACTGTTGCATATGTCAAACTAAGACATTGGAAGAGAGGCCTTTAATAACCAAGAATTATTTTTAGCATTGAATTTAAGCTGGCAGGAAACCTAAATAGCAACTGTGGCTATGTAACAAATGTGGAAGAGAAGGTAAGATCCATCATGGGACAGGGTGTTCTACATTCTGCATGATTCTATTAGACACATAGGAAAAGCCTGATAGCAGCCCTTGCTCTCCAGAATTTCACTTAGTTCTACTCTTTGTGATAAGTCTTCAGCTGCTTATGTGTCAAATGATTTCTTGCAAGTTATTTTAGTTAAGAACTCTTACTGTTCAATGTCTGGATATGTTGTGGTAGTCTGAGCTTGATTTGGAAATTTCAACAGAAATAAATCTTACTCAAGAGAATATTATCTCTTTTAAACATTAAGTAAATCTTGGATTGTGTATAGTTAATTAGATTTCATTATTGTTGAATAAGTACAAGGGAAGCTTTAGTGAATAACATAAGCATGGATTATCATCTTCTCCGGCCATCATGCTTAGATCTCCTGGGGGAAATTCCTTAATGATATGTAATTTGCAAATTGTTTAACTTCCAGTGTATTTTTCTTCTTTTATTTTTTTAGCAAATAATTAAAATTAATCTATGAAAATATATTACCATATCATTATTTTTCTATTCCCTGGAGATTCTGTCTGAACACAAGGAAAAGCTTATTTATTGTGAAGGTGACCAAGTACTGGCAAATGTTGACCAGAGACATTGTAGATTCTCCATCCTTGGAAGCAACCAAAAACTGACTGGTCACAATGCTAAGCAATCTTCTCCAAGTGTGTCAAATTGAGTAAAGAGTTGGACCAGATGACCTCCAGAGGTTCCTTCCAACCTAAACCATTCTCTGATTCCATAATACTGGAACTATATAAGAAAGGGAATTGATTGGAATATTTGCATTGCTTCAGTTTCTCAGTGGAAAATGTTTATATTTTCATCATCACTGCACAAGAAATTTCATGATTCAGCTTTTGAAGTTGCCAGTAGAACTGCTTTTCAAGTGCTTTGCCTAACTTAGCTATATTAGCAAGTGATTCGGCTACAAATTAATAGAAGAAATTATGTATGGTGGCAGAGTTTGAACTAACAACAAAATATTTTCTGAAAGAATTTTTTATTATATATTATTTTGTTTTCTGCACTTTAAATAGCAAACAGCTGTCTTAGCAGAGGCTGTCCTCTTCCAGCAGCCTGCTTGTTTGCAAACCACATGTATTTAGCAGCTTTGTTTTCATTCTGTCTCCCGCTCTTAAGCTGTAATGCAGACTAGAATTTAGAAAGGGGATTTGCACTCATTGTTATTCCCACTGGCACAGAAATAGTGTGAGTGGGACTGTAACTCCTGGTTGGGAGTATACAGAAGTGTACCAGAAACAACAAATCCCTGTCTATGGCAGGCAGTTTGGGTTACAAGCAACTAAAGGAACTTCCATTCTTATACCTTGACTTCCCTCAGTTTATCTATGCATCACACCCAGCAACAGGCAATATCGTGGCTGCTGGTCAGTCTTATCAGAGGAAGCACATAGAAGGAAGGACGCCACTGTGTAAATTCGTTAGCAATAAATGGGTGGCTCCAGGTGGGTGCTGCAGCACCAGAATGAGCTGTCTTCTGTGGAGGCACAAAAGGCACTGAAGAACATGTAATATCTTGCCCCTTTGCCAGAGAGCCTGAGCACTGGTGCTGTATCTGAAGTAATGAGGTGCAGCAGAAATACTGTGAGGGCTTAGATTAGTTCCATTCCCCTTTTGATTGAAAAGATTTCTTGAATTTTGGACTGGGTGTTAAGAAGAGCTGGAAGATCAAATAATCCTTGATTAGATTGAAAGGCTCCACGGTCAATAGTTGTAATGTGTGCCACAAATCATGATTTCACAGACAGATTTGTATTTACATAAACTATAATGAACGAGGCACTTAATTTACATAAGGCTGTAAGTTCTAAGGCTGATTACAGCAGTAGTGTGTAGCTCTTTCTTCCTTGTCGGAGTATAACCCAGCCAATCAACTGCTGTAAGAATGTATCCCTAGAATTAAATTTACTTGGAGGCAGAAGAAATCACAAGGTTGAATATTAGGATATGTTGTCATTAGTTTGGACCACTTATGACTACACTGACAGTTCCTGAAAACAACTGTGACCGTGAAGTTGTAGATTAGAGAAGCCCAAAGATTGACACATTATAGATACTAGCATCATTTTTAACAGCAACCAAAGATTATGGCATGGATCAGATTAAGGGGAATTAAATGTTCTTAAAATCTTGTCTGGGAAAATCTCACTTGTTTCTCCTCTTTATCTTTTGCTACCTCCTTTGACTCTTTTTTCCTCATGTAATGGCAGAAAGTGAAGGTCCTTTTTATTTAAAATGACATATATTTTCTCTCACTTAGTTTTCTGACTTATTGTCTGCCATTAAGATTCTTCAAAGCTGTTTTCTTGATATACTGGCATTATATTGTATGTGAATTGTTTTAATATTTTTATGATTTTGATTTATTTCTTTATTTTATTTATAATGATTAACCAAAGTTAATACCTTCTGAAAGTGGGTGTAGATACAGAAAAGACCAAAATATACAACCACTTGAAAATTTTCAAGATAGGTCTGACTAGTGACATAAAAGCTAGGAAAAAACTTGTTGAGAATGCAAACATAAAATTAGGACAGTATACTACCAAACTTAAAATAAACAAAATAAATTGAATTAAAATTACATAGATTAGTAACAGCATTAGACTGCAATTGAATAAATTCCAGTAGATCAGATAATCAAATTTTACGGGCTGAATTACAAATGGAGATCTTGTGAAATGATTTCGTACATCATGTTTTTTTCTTCCCAAAAAAGGAACCTTCTTTTTTTCATTCTTGATGCCATTGGACATTCTACCTTTATGTCATCTGTATAAAGAATGATCCAGAGAAAGCTAAAAAACTTATGTAAAAAGAGAATTATTCAGGTAGCTTTCTGTTGATTGTAATCACAAAGTGGATCATCCAGGTAAATGAAAAATGTAAATTAGAACTGATGGAACGTATTAATGGTTTATCTGAGTGAATAATTCAACATTTGATGTCACTCACAATTTAATATAGAGCATATTTGGAATTTCAGTTATATAGCAGAAATATTCAGAAAAATCTTGCCTAATTTTTTTAATTGTAGATTTTATTGAGGCTTTCTGGAAAGATTTTAGTATGTACATGACAATTGCAGAAAAGATTGAATCTTTTTAGGATATGAAAATGCATAATACTCTTGTGTATGAACACTTTGTTATTGTAATTAAAGCAAAGCAAATATATGCATACACATGAAAAAGTGAAAAAATTCAAGTTATCCAATAAGTAAATTTCTCATGAGTTGAACCTACATGTCTTTTTCTTATTGAGTTAAGAGACCTTGAGAATAGAAGGTTCTTATCTTTCATCTATACACCAATTTCTACTTAATTGATCTCTTTCCAAAGGGAAAAAAAAAGCAGTGTCTCTTCATATAAACATTTTGGATTTTGTTAGGGACACATTCCTGATTTTTTACATTAATTTCCATTTTCTGTGCATATTGGTTGCAGAACAAGCAAGGCATTAGGTAGTCACTCTCAGAATCACTGAAGTCAATAGAAGTCAATATTCTTGGACCACGTTTCAATGTTTTGTTTCAGTTATTCCAAAATACAAAGTATTCTTTTGCTTCATACCTCTAATGGCTTTTGATTAAATGCAAATAAGATTTAATGCACATATGTATGTTGCAAAGGAAGTAAATAAAATTCATCAACTGTCAATTCAATCTTATCTATACAACAATCATGCTAAAATTATTTGGTGAGAATGGTTTTTTGTAGCATAATATTTACTAAATTTAGGTTCAATTATTTCTTTTTATAAATTTAGTAAACAATTTTAGGTAAAGGACAGCCACCTGGCATTTATTGTGATGTTTTTGTTTATTTTATTCTCCTAATATTTTTCTTCTTTCCTCAATGAAGGACGTGTTTGGTATAGTTATTTCAGGATCTATAAGATTTCAGTTGGGTATATTTTTTTCCAAGAATGCACAGCAAGGATTTCTAGTAATCTTTGTCTCCTCACATGACTTCCTGTGTTCAAGTAGTTGGGTTCTGGTGATTCCATGTTTCAGTGCTGGGAACAGTCTAAAAAATAAAGGAGTATGTGGAAGATTTTTTTTTTTTCATTAAGTAGAAGAGAATATTGCCTTGAAAATTTATTTTTCTCATTTTGTAAATGGAAATTTTTCTTCTTGTAAATGAAAAATAACATGAAGATCATTTTCTTTTCTTCAGTTAATCCCCTCCACTTTGTTTTCTTGATAGCTGTGCTATTTTGCTCTGACAGCAAAGTAGTACTCAATTAAGTCAAAGAATTCTAACCAAAGGCTTGGTTTAATTTAAATTTTTGGATTTCTAAGATTAATGACTCTGCATTCCTGCAAAAGAGCACCATATTCACTCAAAAGTTTCTGTTGGCATAGCTGCTTCATTTGTAAGCTGTGTGGATCAACTTTAGTGTGATGCTGGTTGGATTACTGAGAATGGTGATTTTTCAGATAAAATGTCCGGAAGCACATTGCGCAATTTGTGACTTTTAAATACTTTGACTAAAAAAATCTTGTAACAATTGAATGACTCTTCAAATTGTAATAACAAATGAAAGCCTAATTATTGTACCATTTTGACAAACAGTGCATGCAGTGCTATCTATAGTTTTAAAAGCCTCCTACTAGGTTTTATTACTGGATGAGGAAGAAGGCAGGATTCTTACAGTGTGATGAACCATTTGTTCATGTATTGTGAATAACTCAGATATTTTTTAGCAATTCAGAATAACACAGAAATTTTTTTCTTAGCAAATTTGACATCAGCTTGATACTCTGGTTCTCCGTCATGACCCACAGCTAATGAAGAATTAACAGATATTATCTCTTTTTCTGTGCACTCAGGTTTGTTTTGTTTTTGGGACACACCTAGTCCAAGTGTAGACCAGTAGAGAGAAGTGAACATTACAAAAAGCAAACTCACAAATATGTGTCCTGTGCATGTTTATCTATAATTTACTCAATGACAATCTAAACTATATATATATTTAGATATGTATTCTATGAGTGTGAGCAACTTTGTAATACTTTTTTTCCCCCCTGAAAATTAGGAACAGAGAATAGTGCTGTCTTTCCCCTGTAAAACTGTGCATTGTCATTCTTTATTCTTCACAGAAAAAAAAGATGTCTCTTTCTAGGCTCAGTTACTTTCCAAAACTGGAAAGTAACTTTTACTTGTAGCTCCAACAGTATATAAAGTGCCAATGCCATAGAAAATTGTGGAGTACTTTATCAAGGCTAGCACTGCAGCATTACCACTCTAGCTGATCTTGTACTGTTGTTGACCCAGAGCGTGACATGCTTCTCCCAGACAACCTTCAAAAAAGTCCCTTACTTGGGATTTAGGGCTTTCAGATTTGAATTTTGAGATTGACTGGGAGCCTCAGAGTTCATGGAGAGGTTAAGATTCCTCACATTCCATCTTTTATAGTCTTTCAAGCATTTTCTGGTTTTATTCTGCCTCCATTGTGTCTTGCCTAGGTCCACTGATCAAGATCCAAAGAAAGAGACAGCTTTGCTTTCTCCACTCTCATTTCAGAATATCAGTCTTTACAACTGTACTCTCAAGCCTTATCCTGTCACTACATGCCTGTGTTAGAAGTCCATTTCCAGCTTTTTTGTAGGCTCTCTTCAGATACTGTAGGGCTGCAATTAGGTAACCCCAAAGTCTTTTCTTTTCCAGACAGAACAATCCCAGTTCTTTCAGCCTTGCATTGTAGGAGAGGAGCTTCATCCCTCTTACCATCTTGGTGTCCCTCTTCAGGACTTGCTCTGACAGGTTGATGCCATTCCGGCGCTGAGATTCCCAGAGCTGATGCAGCACTGCAGGTGGGCTCTCAGCAGAGCAGAACAGAGGGACAGAATCCCCTCCCTCACCCTGCTGCCTACACTGCTTTGGATGCAGCCCAGGACACATTTGGCTTTCTGGGCTGGGAGTGCCCATGCTGGTGGGTCATGTCCTGCCTCTCACCCACCACCCCCCCAAAGTTCTTCTCAGTAGGGCTGGTCTCCATCTGCTCATCTCCCAGTCTGGGTTGATACTGGGAGGTTGCCCCAGGCCAGGTTAAGCACCTCACACTTAGTTCTGCTAAACTTCATGAGATTCCCATGTTCTCAGTTCTTGAGCTTGTCAGCTCCCTCTGGATGCCATCTTGTCATTCAGGTGTGTCAACTGCACCGCTCAGCTTGGTGTCATCTGCAAATTGCTGACAGTGCACCTGATGCCTCTGGCTTGTGATTGATTAGGCTATTAAATAGCACTGGTCCCAGTATGGGCCCCTGTGTTGTCGCTGATGTCAGCTGGCACTCTGAGCCATTGACCACCATCTGGATGTGATTGTCCTACAAATTCCTTATCCACCAAAAAACCTTATCCACCCATCAAACCCATCTCTTGCCAATTTAGAGAAGGATATTATTGGCTTTACAGAAGTCAAGGTAAATGACATCTGTAAACCTTTCCTTGTCCACTGAGGTAGTCAGCTCCATCATAGATGGCCACTGGTCAGGCAAGGCTTGCCCTGGATGAAGACATGGTGGCTGTCCTGAATCACCTCTCTGTTCTCCATGTGTCGTAGCAAAGCTTCTAGGAGGATCTGTTCCATGATCTTCCCAGGCACAGAGGTGATGCTAAAGGGTTCCCAGGGTCCTCCTTTCTACCCTTTTTAAAGATGGATACAAATCTTCCCTTTTTCCAGTCCCCTGGGACTCCACCTGACTGCCATGACTTTTCAAATATCGTGGAGAGTGGCTTGGCAGCTACATCAACCAATTTCATCAGGACTCTGAGAGGCATCTCATTGTAGACTTCAATATGATCAGGTTCCTCAGGTGGTCATGATCTTTGCTTACAGAGGGATTACTTTGTTCTCTTTGGGACAAACAGAATTTTCCTTGAATGAGTCTACTTGTCCCCTTAATAGATAGGTCAATTAGTCAAGATTTCTAATTAGAATTCTGGATACAAATTTATTTTAAGTTTAAATCCAATTGTAATATTTTAAGACTGTTTAAAAATTAAGGATGGGTGATTAAAATGTGGTACCTGCTTCTTCATCCCTACCATCTACTATAAAATCTGTCCCTAAAGAGCAGTCTGCAAGATTAGCTTTGTTATTCTTAGTATGATACATACTTGCTTTTACCCCTCCTTTGACAGTGAAAGAATTAACAAGGTTAATGATGTTGACATTTTAAGTATCATAATTAAAATCTGATTTAGTGTCCATTAACATGAATGAGTCCTATTACCTGAAGTTATTCAGTCATTTACTCTGCAAACCTAGATAAATTACTGTAGGTATAAACTAAGCATGTTTAGTTTTTTGTTGTTTAAAATCCTAATTTATATAGATTATGTGAGAATCAGACACTAAAAACGATGCGTGAATATTTCAGATGCCCACATTATCTTCCCTCCCAATAAAGATTTTTTTAACACATAGGTAATGATTCATACACTTAATGAAAATTAGTGGTACAACACTTACCATTCTGCTTTTGTAGGTATATTTTGTAATTTTTGGGGTTTTTGGTGTACTTGAGTCTCATTTTACCTCAGTTTTCTAAAAATACTTCCGAAATTGCAGCAATACTGATTTTCAGACTTTTCTCCCCACTCTTGTCCCTTCCAGAATGAGCTCAAAAACCGAGTATGACAGATGAATGTAATGAAGCCTGTGCCTGCAGTCAGGAATTCTTATGTAGATGAATGGCTAGTGGAGAAAGGACAGTCTGAAGAGAGCCAGAAAACCAGGTCATCTTGGAAATGTAAGGGACTGTGGAGATGTAGTACACAAATTTATAGATAATTAAGTTTTATTAATTAATAAAATAACCTCTGCTTTCTTCTGAAGTACTTTGGTATCTAATGTTCTGAGTTAATTAAAACCTCAGGTGTCTGCTTTAGTTTGAAACAGTTATAAAGTGAGAGGTCTCACAAGAAGAAAAATATACATATTGAAATGGGTTTTCAATAGATTAAAATTCAGATAAATTAGTTTTTGTTTGTGGCTCTTGCATGAACTACAGCTGCCAGGGATCCACATTTTCCTCTTTTTTAAAAATAAAGGCTGAGATACCTATTCAGATTTTCAGACTAAACATACTTATGTAGCAAAAATGTATTTGCCTATGAAAACCAGCAAAATGTTTCTCTATGGCAAGCAGAGTTTTGCATGTAAATGGCTCTTGGTTTCAAATGAAAATTTATGCTTATCATACAAACCAGGAAATCAGTGTTGCTTTAAACAAATATATATACTACATCTCTCATAACTTTCTCTGACTTCTATTTTATTAAAAACTCTGAATACTCATCCATTGTTAAATTTTAGACTTTCTTGGAAAGAAGTTTGCAAGAAAAAAAGAGGAGCAGCAATAAAATCCTTTCATCTAATAATATGCAATATTAGGAAATAAAAAGGAAAGACTGTTGCTTTGCACAGAATAGATTTGAATATTAAGAATGCAAAAATGTTTCTATATTTCATTTTATTTCATCTAACTGCCATATTGCATTCTAGTTTCTCTGTAAAATATGAAGTAATTATATTTCATGAACACTTCAACTCTTAAGTGTAGGGATTTTTTTTGGAAAAAAAAGAAAAAGGTATTATCCTAATCTTATTTATGAAAAAGATTTCAATGAATACGGTTCAGAACATGCCTCTTTGCAAAAAGATATAAAGAAAATCTTTAATGAAAATGATTTAACATATTCACTGAGACAGAGGAAGAGCCAGACCAATACTGTTCAATCATCATCTTCTGCTAATGGAAACCCAAATAGAGAAATTTTGTGCCAGTCAGATAATGGTTCATGTTATATAATGCATTAACACAGAGTGAAAAAAAAAAATAGGAATGCATAACAGGCTTTAGAAAGTTTTATTTTAATGATTCTGAACTGGGTGATTCAGACCTTTGATTTCCATTCTCCAGCTTCCAAGCACCGACTCAAGGGATAAATCGATGAAGATCAGGTAAAATGTTATCAATGTTCCTAGAATCTTTCTTTCTGCTCTTCTGAGCCAGGTGGGGAGTGTGTGAGTGGGTACATGTATGCCACAGTGTGTGTGAGGGAGTACATGTATCCCAAATTGTGTACATGTATGCCACAGTGTGTGTGAGTGAGTGCATGTGTCCCACAGCATGTGTGAGTGTGTGCATATATCCCACAGAGTTTGTGTGAGTGTGTACATGTATTCCAGAGAAAAGTGAAGGAGTCCTGTTATGTACAACCATCTCAGTCACAGCTTAATGCTGCATCCTTTTCCTGCCAAATAGGAGTGACTGGGGCAGGTGCATCAAATGGAAATACCAGACATGCCATGGTGAGAGCAATAGACTGTGACAGGAGCCATTATGCTGAAAATCTGGGAATGTTCTTTCTGGGGAACACCTGTAAGTCTCTGCAAAAGAAAAAAAGTGGCTGGGATTTGCAAACAAGTATAAAGAAAATAATTTTCCCTGATTACACACAGTGGAGAATTTTTACCTCAGTAACACAGGTATTGTTCTAATTGCAATATTAATATTCTAATTATAAATTAAAATTATCATATTTTTTGTTTGTTTTACAGTCATCCTTAAAGGACTTCTACTCTATCTTATCCATAGATCAGAGCCTCAGTTTGTACCACAGCACTTTCTTTGCATGTAGTATTATTTCACAACCCAAGCTACAATATCTTTGATCTTTTATACTTTAAATTTCCTTGGAATTAGAGTCAATTTTCTTCCCTCATGTGTGCTATGTATCACATAGAAAACGATCTTTTAAAAAAAGGAGGTTTAGCTACAGTTTCCTAACCATGACTCATCAGCCATTCCTATGAAGAGAATTAGTCCTATTTGTTTTTCAGTTATGGGATGCATGGAAAAGTCTTGTTTGGGAAAACTTATGGGGAGAGAGTTTGTAGCTGATAGATTAGTTCATGAAGGTGTATACTTGAATTACATTGAGTAGATTCTAATCTATAATAAAAGGTATTATAGAAATTAAAATTTCCTGTCTCAATATAGACACATGTAAAGTTAGCATGATTATTATAGGATGTGTGGTTTTGTCTAGCATCTTTCGGGCTTTCTTTTTGTTTTTGTTTTTTTTTTTAAGGAAATAAAAAAGATGCCTAATATGTTTTGTGTAAGGCCTGTTAGACATTTAAATATTGTATTACTGTGACCTTGACAGTGTTAATAATTTTTCTAGTAAAGGCACCATATGATTTCAATGCCTTTGTGAGATGTGTAGAGTCACTAAAAGTGGCTGAATATTATCTCTTGAAAAATATAGTAAATGAATAGTGCTATGTGCTTTTTCTCAAGTATATTTTCTTCAGAAATTTTTCCTTGAGCAGGTCAAATTGCTTCCATGTTAAAGTGTATATTACACAGTGTATGTCATATAAAATTATGATTATGAAGTATTCGATGTAATGTAACTATGGCACCATGATGAAAGCATGAACTGAATTTTTAGGTTGGGTGTCATCTATTAAAAGATACATAATTCCAACTTTTCATCTAATCCACTTTCTCCTAGAAACTACTTAGAAACTTTTGATTTTACTCTAGATTGGTTTGTTTTGGTTTTATTACATTTTATATATTATTGAATTTAAATCATCAAGCCTTATTTTTTTCAAAGTAACTAGATCCAGGTGTAAATTGTGGAAGTCTGTACTTTTACAAAAAAATGGCCTGGAAGAAGTTTCTACAGCAGAGAACCACAAAACTTCTTATCTTACTTAGCAAATATTAAGAAATGTTAGGTATGTCTATGAGTGTCTATTTTTAATAGCACAAAGGCTTTTCATATTCTGACTAAAGTACTGTACAAAAAGTTAAGAAAGAAATGAGACTGGGCAAATATTTATTTTATATTTGTTTGCAGTATTTACATGACTTTCAATTGATCATGTTAGATGTATTATATTACAATAATTTGATTATGTATTGTAGAAGTATTTATCCAACCACACCAGGTAATAGCTTGAGAAAGGTCAGGAGGAAAATTCCTGGCTATTTATAATGATGAATAACTGATTATACAAAGTTAAAATATTCAGTGGAAATATATTGATTGCATCAACGTATTTCTGCGGTATCTTGGCTTAAGACCAGAAAATCTGGGTACTTAATAACATAAAATAAAAACTAGGCTGAGAAATCAGTAATTTCTCACATGTAGTAAGTTAAGAGTCTGCAGAACATCATCGTTCTTGATGTCTGAGAATTTTTGCAGAGCTAATGAATAAAAATGCTTTGATAGAGTGAAATTTAGGCTCAATTTAAGGTTTTACAGCAGACACGGTTTCCTGACATTTCCTATTAATACCTTGTGGTTTTTTTCATCTGATTTCATTTTCTATTCAAATACTTTAAGGAAGCTATCACAATTACTGTAGAGTACGCAATGATTACCAGCTTTTCCATATAACTTCAGAACTAAATGGACCCAAAGCAGAATATCTTTTTTCCAAAGCCTGGCCTTTGGCATATAGTCAGAAAAGATAATAATTGTATTTAGGTTTAGAGTTCAGCAGATGCTACTTTTTAACATGAAAAAAAAAAAAATTCTTATAGTTTTTACTTCTGAAAACACCTCAAAGTTCCAAGAGCTCAATATTCTGTGTCCAAAACTGCCTGTAAACAAATGCGTAGGGGAGAAATACATAAATATGATTGGCCTATATGGAATTTTTCTAATATTATCTCAGCCTTAAGATGTTCTCTGTTACTAGACGTGGTGTCTAGGTACCTTGTTACCATCATGTAAGTCTCTTCTATTTCCTCTGTTGAATCCATGTAACTTTTATATATCTATAGCAATTTTTTACCTTTTTTTTTAAGCCAACTCCATGTAGCATCTACTTTTATATTTTTTCGAGTATGGTCCTTAAAAGCCTCATTTCATAAATCTTCATTCCTGAAAGACTGTGTAATCAGTCATTATCTATCCCCTAAAAGACATACATTTATTACATAGTATGACATATCTGTCTTAACTAATTCTTTCTGTGTAAAGTTTTATATAATTTGATAATCTTTTTCATTTTTCTGCCTTGTTATACTACATTCTTTCTAAGATAGGAGACCACAACTGAACAGCATAGTTCTACGAAATCCACAATTCCCATGCATGAAGGAATCATACTATTCTTGTTTTTTTTTTATTTTTTCCCTCTCCTAAAACATCCTTGTATTTCTTGATATTTGAGTAGAATTGTGAATTATTGTTAAAAAGAAAACTTTTTCCTGGAAAGTTTTCTATTAAAAACTCATGAACTTGGCCTTAAATTTTTAATGAGTAACTCAGCCTACATTATTTTATTTGTGAAGTTAGGGTTGATTTTTTTTTTAACTTACATTTTAAATTTATCCTCATTCACTTTTGGTTCCATAATAATCATGTGGATTTGTACAGTCTTTCTGCTCTTCTCTGCAGTCAATTTTAGTCCTAATTATGTGGGTAACAGTGTCAACAGCAGACTTTCACACTTTGCTGTGCATTTTCTTTTCTGTCTCATTTAATAATTCATGTAATTTAGTGATAGAGTTGATATTTTCATTATCATAAAACAATACATTTTGGATTTTTTTCTTTAAACATGTATTGAAGAGCAAGTGCTTAGTGTTCTTTTTAAGGTAAAATATATTCTGAACAGACCTTGTACTCTCAAATTCATTACTACAATTACTGGCAATAACACGTGACAAATTCTAAGTGAAAAAAGTACGTCCTTCTGCAATGAATAAGCCTTTTTTCCCCATGCATTTCTCTATTAAATCTATACTAGGAGGATCTGAACACTGTAATATTGAATGCTTAAAAAAGGGTTGTTGAGAACAGATGTAAAGCAGTTAAGATATAAAAATTACTTTTATTATTGCAAATGGCTATTCCCTGTTCCAGCCAAGGAAGACTGGTGGAAGAGACTGTGATTCTAGTTATGTACCATGCAAGGTGTATTTACTTTTAAGTTATCAGTCACTGATTTTACAGCATGTGATAACATTTCTTTGTTGCATAATTTGTCTTCAATTGACACTTTTTCCTTCACATTCCTGTTGCAACTGTTACACTGGGCAAAAAAAAAAAAACAAATAATTTTGAGAGAGTTCACCAGTCCTATGGGAAAATATTTGACTTTTACAAGCATGCAATATACAGCTTCATCAAACTTTGCTGCATTTAAAATTGAATGATAGCTTAATTAATCATGCATTAGTATTTATTATTTAAAAGCATGACTTTAAGCCATGTAACTCCTAGAGATTTTCTTGATTTTTTCACATGCATGCAATTAATATGAAATGGTGGATAAGTCTTACTAGTTCTAGGTTTCCATGGGAAGGAAAATAATTTTTTTGCCCTCTTCTGTGCCATGTGTGCAATGTCAATGAACTTGGTAATGATTGTTACAGAGATACTCGTATTTTTATGCAATTAATTTTAAAGCACTTTGATTCTTCAGAGTTACATGTGCATGGGTTTGTTTGTTTGTTTGCTTGTATCATCATAAGGTGTTACATAAAACTGTAAAAGAGTTTTGGTTTGTTTGGGTATTTCTGTTCATTGCAAAGTAAATACACATCTTAGCACTGCAGTTCTGATCTTTCATTCAACTTTCAAGAATAATCATGAGTCCCTCAACATGACATTTTTAAAGTTTCAGATCCTAGGCCCATTTTACTTATATTTAAGATAAAAGGCCTTCATTTCTGGCTGCCTGAAAATATGAACTAATACTAGTTAAGAAAAAACACAGAGCAAGAGAAAGGAGGTGCCTTTGTCTAAAATCTCATATTTTAACTTAAAGTCGTCCTGTAATTTCTGAAACCTCACAGCTGTCAGTATTCAATACTGAATACAATTATGACTGCAATTAAAACAATAGCAAAAATAGTAACAGGTTTTTTACAAGAAATACTTTCTTTTTGCTGCAAAATCATACCCGTTTTTTGAAATTAATGTATCTGCTGAGGAACTGCTAATGGATCATGTATGTGTCTTGTAAAGATAGCTTCTAAAATCACTTTAAATCTGAAATGTTTGTCATTAATCAACCAAAATCAATTAAGCATTTCAGTCTAAATTTTTTTTCAATTCTTTTTCCTGATAATTCTTTGAAAAACTTCTGCATCACTCCAAAGGTTTCCTGTCCTGACATTTACCAGATAATTGTTGAAATAATAGCAATGAACAATCAATAATGAGATCCTGGATACAGGAGAATTTGGACTACCTTTTAACTGCCTAAAAATAAATCATCTTCTGTAAGTTTTTATGTCTAGTTTAAATTTTAAGATAAACATAACCTAGAGGGATATTTCCTGCTCTCAGCTGTTTTTCTGCCTCTTTTCTGACCAGCACTACTGCCAATGTACAGCTGAATGAGAAGGGTTGCCATTCCCAAGAACTGATCCTTTATTTTGATAGCGGTTGGAGCAGGAGGTGGAGGAGAGACTGGCAGAACAACATCCTGAACTTAACTTAGCTCAGAGAAATAGTAGCATTTCAAAAGTTGTTATTTTCTAAAACATCATCGTGTGAATACTCATCTGACAACAAGTGCCCTAATTCTTGTTCCAGATGTCCAGGGACTTTGGTTTCTAAACCTGATGTAATTATTTTACTTGTGGAGATTTCTGAGATAAAATTGATGAGTGCAAAATTGGCTTCTGTATGTCAAATACATGAAAAGAAATGTGAATGGGGGAGTAACTGTGTGCTTGAGATCTTTATAACACTGTGCATGATGGTCTTCCCTAGCAAATAGATTTTTGCAGTGCAGTAGAAATTTTTAAGAATTCAAATTCTTTCAAGTAAGTTTTCATTGTTGGTGTTTATTTGATTTGAACTTTTATATGTTTTTGTTTTTTTAAAATTCAGAAAAGTTTGGGTTTTTTTGGTTCTGCTGCCACATTTTCAGTGTCCTCTGCACTAGGAACAGTTAAGAACTAACAAAGTTGATATTTTTCTGGTTCAAAAGATGGAGGGGTCTCGCAACCAAGTGACAATTCTGAAAAACATTCATGCAGTTTTCTTAATGAATAGGGCAGCTCTCCTGATAAGCCTGAGGCACCCCTCTTTGACATGAGGAGCATAGAGTTAAAATTTCCTGCTATTCCTAATAGGGCAGAACTCCTCATTCTTTTGTTTCCCAGAAAAATGTAAGACTGATTGTGAAACTGTGCATTCATGTCCCTGTGGTGTTCATTATACTGGAAGCCAGGAACTACCAGCCTTCAGCAGCCATTTCAGTTTTCTTTTGTCTTTAAGGAAATATTCTTATTTTATTTGTAATTTTGTGGCTAGTTTTCTCAAAGCATCCTAGTTTTACAAGACTAATTACTGCAGGATTGTTACATATTTAGCTTCATGGACAATACTAGGCATTGTCCTTAGTCTGTGGAAATTATTAAACTGTTTAGTGGACCTTTTTTGCTTGCACCTTCCTGAATACCCACACCACTAAGGGGTCACTTACAAAAGAAAAATTACATTTTTTCTGAGTCAGTTATTGTTTTCTATATTGCAACATCCTTACTCAGCATAGAACCACCACTCTATTGTAATAATGTTTCTGAAGTTGCAAATAGTTTGCTAAAGAAAAAAAACAACTTTATGCTCCTTAATTTATATTTTTAAATGCTTTTATGACCTTTTTCATCCAAGTAATGATTCCAGTCAGACAATAGATTATAGTAACTGCTGTTATGATCCCCGTTATTGTCTACAGTAGAAAATATAAAGTCTTCCTTTGGCCAGTCCAATTCCTTGTTTTAAATTGTTTTCCAATACACTGACAGTTGGATTGAAAGAACTATGACATATTATACTCTAAGGAGTAAAAGAGCTATGATTAAGTGTGGAGGAATAGAATGTAAGAAAATAAAGATACTGCAGAAGGTAGTCTCACCCCTGAGGAGTTGCAGCTGTACTAATCACCAAAGTTTAGGAACAGGCCTGCCCTTAACAGGCCACAGCTGTGTCCAATGAGGATGAGTGCTAAAAAAAAAAAAAAAAAAAAAAAAAAAAACAAACAAAAAAAACCCAATAACAACTAGTGCTGCAAGGAGCTGCCTATCAGAAATCACCAAGAAGGTATGGGAGCTTTGCTGTAAGATGAAAATAATTAAGGATCTGCATAAGCATATTTCGACTTGGGATTTTTTTTGTTTGGATTCTTTTAAGGTGAGAGGATTATGCATAATGATTCTAATAGTGTTCTGGAAAGTTCTCTCAGATGTTATTGTGAAAATATTAAAAAAACTCTATAAAAGTTATTTAAAGGAAGATGTGAAAGTGGAGATGAAGTATCAAGTCCTTTTAGGTACAACATTTTCAGTCTCAAGAAAGTTACATGGGATTAATTCAGACGTATTTCTATACTGAAATAAGTCTGTTTAACCTCATAAGTGTCTTAATTTATTTTCTGCTTTAAATTCTGTGTTCTTCATATGCTTATTATCATTTTCAAGAAGACCTATACTTTGAGAAAATGTCAAAATAAATGCTATCTTTGCCTCACGCATTGTAAAAAGTCAAAACTCAGGGTCTGAAAAAGTACAAACTGCAAATGGAAACAGTTTAGAATTTTGTGTGACAAACCCACAGGGACACGTTGATCCACTGTGAAAGCAGATGACAGCGTAGGCTTGTGAAGTGTGTATCTATGAGCTTGTGTGTGATGCTGTAGTGCATCCTCTCCTCACTCAAGAGAGCTCACTAACTTTGCATGATGACAAAAAGAGCACCCTCTTCCAAAGTCTCATGACAGAGTGATGCAGGATTTTAAGCAAGAGAGAAGCAGTCACCAGCTGCAGTGTGCTGCCTACTCCTCTTTAGTAACTTCATACCAGGTACAATTCCAGCAGAGTTGGTGGACAGCAACTGGGGCCATAAATGTGGTCTAGGGTCTGGAAGGATTGCACAGCGATGAGCTCACTATTCATGTGTTCATTTATATAAATTCATTGGACGAATCTTTGAATTATAATATACTTTAATTACTGATTCCTGATCAGTGAATACTGTTGGTTTTATGACGCAAAGCTGCATATATATATATATATATGTATGAACCCTTTCCTCATTTAAGCATCTGAGACACTTTCTGCAGTTGCAATGATGCTTAAAAAGGTTGTGGTTTCATTATTATTTTTCAAGTTTCTATTGTAAAAATATGAAGATAGCATAGAGAAATAATGTTTGAACTTTCACCTCAAGATTTGGGTCTTTCTACACTCATATTTTAGTGCCTTGCATGGTATAGTAACCTACATTGAAGAGGTTGGTACTGTTTTGAATCACCTTTGGAATTAGGTGTGTGTAAATTGTCTTACAGAATAAAAGTATCAGTTTCTGTGGCCTTTTAAAAATTGGGTTTTGGTTCTTGTGAAGAGAAACCTGCCCAGAATATTCAGGGTTTTTTTAATATTTTAGTTGTTTTTAAATTAATCATCTCAATTTTTATTGTGCAGTTGAGTGTTGTGTTGACAATTTTTAACTTGTTTGTAGGAACTGCATAGAAAGGGAAAATTAAAAGCTGGCAAATATAGACTTTTAGTACCCAGTGAAGTCTAAAGAATGAAAATTCCATAAAAAGGGGTAATTGGGTATGCTTATGTTCAAATCGGTACCAATTAGTATATTAAAGAATTAATAAATAAATGCAAAACAAATATTAGGATACATAGAATAGAGCAGTGGTGGCATCTGATAACTGATAAATAACTGATGGCTGGTTACTTCATCTGCAGAATGAAATAACCAGCCATCCAGGAATTCTGTCTATTTCTGAACATGCCTATTAAAATATGTCTAAAAAATAATATTCAAAGTTAAAGTTCAGTTTCTGGTGTCAAGGAAAAGTAGCTTTCTGCACAGAAGAACTGATGCTCCAGAAAATGGAGTGTTAGTGGTTGTTTTGTTCAGAATTTTTTGTTTGGTTCATTCATTGGTTTTTTTGGGTGTTTTTTTGGTTGGTTTTTCTTGTTGTTTTTGTTTGGGGTTTTTTTACATTTATTATTTTTGGTTTGGGTGGGTTTTTTTGTTGTTTTTAAGCATGATTTCAACCTTGTCTATATGAATCAAGGAGGAGTTAAATTTATCAAAGGCTTGGGGCTGCTGTAATGCTGAATATGCCCACAAATTTTACTGTGTTGAGCCGAAAGCAAGTTTCCTTTCTAGGATAGGTGCACAGATGTGTGCATGCACCTCTTTCCCTCAACAAAAGAGATAGGAAACACAGAGATAAAAGTTCCTGTTCTTTTATCTATAAGGCCTCTGGCTGTATTTAAAAATAAAGATTATTATATTTAAAAATGAAGACCCTTTTCCTTTAAACAAAATAAAGATAACTCTTGGATGTTGCAAGGTTAAATGTGAGGGAAAACAGTTCAGAGAATACTGACAGTAGCTTTAAAAATATTTGGGTTTAAAAAGAAAACACATTTAAAGCTACTGATGTCAGGAACATCTATGTTATTGCATCATACTGAGGTGAAAAAATACATACACGCTTACAGAGTAATTAAATACATTGGGGTTTTTTTGGTTTGTGGGTTTTGTTTTTTTTCCCCCCCTCTGAACAGAAGGAATTAATGGGATCTCACATTCTCTAAATTATTAAAGTCACCATGTTTTCTCCATAAGGGAAATAACAGATGAGCATTTACCAGAATTTTAAATGCTGTAATTTACCACCACAAAAATTAAGATAAAATAGATGTAGGAGTAGTATATGGCATTCTCTTTTACTTAAATGATTTATTAAGGCTATTGTTAAGTAGAAAATATCGTACTTTGGCCAAAACTGCTTTGTACTAGATTTTACAACTACTTTGGAGTACTTAGTAGAGAGAAAATGCATCTAGAAGATTATCCTTAATCAACTAGGAATGAAAGAAACAAAATCAGGGACATCATCAAGGAAGATAAAAGGAGCATGTCTGGGAGCAAGGCAGGATCATTTCACATCTATTTCAGATTTTGGCAGTCTAAAACTATAACTATTGTGTGCTGTTCTGGTCTGTGTCTGAAAATCAAGTGCTGGAGATAAAGCACTAAAATGTTACAGCAGAACCTGCACCAGAGCCGGGGTGGGACGAGGGAAGAGAGAGGAGAATGGGTCTCTGATGCTCTTTGTCCTACCTGAAAGGAAGATGAACCTCTTTTACTTTCTGGAGATGAAGGAAAATGTGATGGGCAGAGGAGATGAGGAGCAAAGGGGAAAAGTTCATATGCTTTACAAACTTGAAAAAAGAGAGAATAATCTCTTTGCTGGAATAGGAACTCTCTTTGCTGGAATAGGAACTATCTCCCATGTGTGAAAGACTAAGTTCTTTATTGCTAAAACCTATAATACATTGCAAATGTTTCTTCTGCATATTGTGATACTAGAATAGTCATGGTGGGTGAGTTAACATGGGATTTGTTTTTGTGATTAGCTCACACAACCATAGCTCTCCATGGCTAAACGGTATAATTCACTATTCATGATATTATAGTGTGTATTCATAGTTACACATTACAGCATTTTGTGAGTGTTCATAATCAGTTGGTTCCTAGCAGAGATATTTGGAATTAGTAATGCTTAATTCATATGGGAAACACAAAAATTATTAAGAAATTATATATATTGGTAGTCCAGAATCTTACAGTCTTCTTCAGTTTGCCATTCAAATTAAAACTTTTTTAATATATTTTGCACTGTGTCAATAATTTATGACTTTTTGTAAGATTATGAAGCTTGAGCAGTTTTCTGTTGAGAAAACTGAGAAGCATGTTCTCAAATATAATCTCAGATATAAATGACAAAATACATTCTCTATCCCTTTTCTTCTGCACCTAATCTAAAGAACTGAGAATTTCTACCAGTTTTGATATCGTTGTCTTACTTTGATACTCCATCATTAATACAATTTATGGGAAGAAACACATTTGATCTACAAATATCCACAATCCAAATGGATTTGTATGGATACAAATATCCAATATCTAATAGTAAAGAATGAAACTAAGAGCTTTTCTCTTCTTGTGGTGCTTTTTTAATTATCTGGACTGGGATTGTTTTTGGGAACAGTGAATGTAACACAATCAGAATGTGGCTATGTTTAGCTGAGCATAACTAACATAAGATAATGTTGAGCTCTGTGGTCTAGGACAAGCATAATACACTCAAGAGTCTTAATGTTTTTCTACTTTGTAGTTGGCCTTTAAGATTTATTACTGTGTGATATTTAAGTAGCAAACACTACAGAACATGCAGAATCAAACAGGAGTATTGAAGGAATTTAATAAAGTAAATAATTACCAAAATTAATGAAGTGCTTAGAGTAAAATATAACTTCATTTGGACATTTAATTCAGGAGAAAAGAGTAAATCTTCTTGTAATGTTTTGCTAAGTAAAGTAATTACACTGTTGTATCACAAATGTACTGCATTCATCATTTTGTTTTTCCTGAATGTTTTGTCCCTGTTGAAAACAATTATTATTTCCAGTGAAACACATGCTGCAATTCAGTTATTTTTCTGAGAAGGTTATGCTGTCGGTTCCATAACAGTAAACAATTTTAATTAACATGCTTAGTACTTAATTGATAATTAGAAGAATTAATAAAGAGGACAATAAATGACATTCAATGGTAGTCAGTTTACATACAAAATATCAGTCAAGTATTGTAGTAGAAAAATAATGAAAATCAGACAGCTCTAATAAAATAATTTATCTTCTCTACAGGTGAATGTTCATTGGAAATGTAATATGTTTTCTTTAAACCAATTATTTTGTATTAATTGTCACATACAACACAGAAGTATAGCTCATAATAATGTTTCTCTGAGCATTTTCTTTATGACTGCCCATTTAGATGATGAATTGCGTGCATTGCTTTAGGACTTTTATTCCTTTGAAAAAAAACTCTTACTAGATAACCAAGAATTGTGAGGGGCCTATAAAGATGACAAGAAAATGCTACTCTCTGCCAGAGTTTTAACAGTTTACTTTTAAATAAAGGACGTATAAATGCTAACTAAGTTTGCTGTTGATGTATGTGCTGTCTTCCAACACTTACTGATTGTGGGAAAAATTTTTACACACTCTGTGATTTCAATTTCATCAGTGTGATAAAAGTTTACTGGTATCAAATGATGAACAGTCACACATAGCCCCATCCTTCCTAGTCCTGGTTTCTAAAAGCACTTCATCCCCCATGTATCTGAACCCATTTGGCTCCGAGTAACACAACCTATAAAGTGTTTTAAGGCCTTGGGACTTGCATCACCAGGATTTTTGTGAATCCCCAAAGTCTCCATTGCTTAGGGAAGGGTGACTCTTCTTCCTTTTAGTAATTATTCAGTAGACTGTTTATTTCCTGCTGTGGAAATTAGTCTGTGATTATTCATGAAATATCTTTTTCTTCAAGGTGTTTTGTTTTGGTTTTATTTGGATAAAAATAACACTTTATCCATTACAGACTTTACTTTAAATGAATAATTTCCTATTATCTTCTAAGCATCAAAGCAGCATTAGTTTTTGGAACTTATATTTCAGGTTACTACAGTTAGGTTATTATAGGTCAGTCCTGTGTGTTCCAACAGTAATGAATCTATTATTTCAATACTGTTTATGAGGTGGATTTGACCCATAATGCTCCAATTTTTTATAAAACAATTCAAGGTTAAATTTGTTTACTTAGTGATAAGTAAAATGTACTTGACATCAAGCAATATGATTTTTAGTATATGCAGTTACCTAGAGCTTCTGGCAAAAAGGATCATAGAATTGTTGGAATGGACCCATCAGGACTGAGTCCAACTCCTGGTCCTACACGGAACATCCCCAAGAGTCACACCATGTCACTGAGTTGCTCAAACACGTATAGAGCTCTGTCAGGCTTGGTGCTGGGACCACTTCCCTGGGAAACCTGATCAACCATCCTCTGTGGGACGAACTTTTTCCTGGTATCCAGCTTCAACCTCCCCTGACTCAGCCTCATGCCATGAAGAAGGAATAGCAGTTCTTGGGAAGATGCTAGGGAAAAAGGGAATTCCTGACTATGCAAAAATGCAGCTGTAGAGAGGACAGAAGTTAGCCTGAGGATGCTGGTTATCCATCTATTACCTAGCTCAGTTCTACTGGTTCATAATAATTCAATGTTTTTTTAATGGTTGGGCTTGATGGTTTTAGTGGTCTTTTCCAACCTTAAAGATTTTCTGATTCTATAATTTGGCAGTATGGGGTAAAACCTATGACAAACTCTAATAAAGGCATTATAGATATTTTGCTCTTTTTATTAATGAAAATATTTACAAGTTCTTTTTATTTATTTGCTAAGTGTCCAAATTATTTTTACTTGGTCTTTTGGTTGCTTTTTCTCCTCTGCCCTTTTAGTCTGGACTTTGTGCAGCATTTAATAGCTTCTTGAAAGCAATATGAATTTTAGTAGCATAAAAAGACATAAATTTGCAAAGTGCATAAATAATTCTGAAATAATTCTTATTATTTTCTATAAACTTAAAATCTGACACTAGATTTTTCCTATGGTAGCTGGCTTCTATTTATATGTTTTATTTGTTTAATTTTTATTTCATTATGTATTTAAAGTCAGCATTTAAATAAACATAAATGATGTTGTTGTTAAGCCATTTGGGCTTAAAAAGTAAAATTCAGGCCAGAAGCATCTGTAAATAATATGAGAAACTTAATAACTGAATGTCATTGGTATCTTGTGGTGCAGAAAGAAAGCAGCTAGGGCTGAAGACATCATGGATGTACCTGAATGCACAAAGATCATGCACTGCTAGATTTGTTAAATATAAGAGAAAGTAAAAATCATCCACACATTTCTACAAATTGCATCTGAAAGATAAATTCTTTTCTAACATCCAGTTGTCAAGTTGATGTTTAACTTTAAGAGGAAAGAAATGTGGGAACAAAACATTGTTTATTTGTTGTTAACAGTACCATTAGGAGCTCAATTGACTCATTAGAGAATAAAATTCATTCAAGATTAAAAGATAAAGTGATAGAAGCTTGGCATTTTTCTTTAATATAGGATATTTTTTACAACATTCAATTCAGCAATTGGACAATTTTTTCCCCCTTAAGTTTTTGGTAGGTGAATAATACAATTTGAACCTCATTAAGATACAGGGTTCACCTATTTGTTTTCATTCTAATGATTAGGTACAATTTACCTGAAATTCACATCTACATTTATTTAGGCATATCGGTGAAGATAAAAAAATAAACAAATTTCAGGTGGGATTTTTATGCTTTTGGCAGGGGATGACAACTGCTTGTTGCTTATTTATTTTCCATAATGGTGAGAATCCCTCATTAAAAGATCTCTCAATGATAATTCTAAAAGTACTCGGTGAAAAATTTTATCTTTATTGAAAGCTATGCCAGCATTTTTGGCATATTTTTTGCATGAGAAGATTGTTGTAGCCAGAGTGTGATGCAATTTTTTCTAGCATATATATTACTTAAACCTAATGTCATTCCTTTCTAGAGGTGAGAGTTCTCCTTTGTGAGTTATGCATTCTAGGGAGGAGCCATTTACATCATTATGGGTTAAAAACCCTCAGATTGACAGTGAGTGTAACTCATTGGTGATTTTCTTCTTTAATAAAATGTGACAGTTATTTCATACACCTAAGTGATGATCATTTGACTTTTCTTATTTCTAATAATATTTCATGTGGAGTGTTATGAAGACAACAAGGATTACTATCGCTAATAGTTGGATTGCAGCCTTTTATGTTCAGTGTGTAAGGTCTCCAGGCTAGGAACTGCAGGCTTGCTTTGCCTAGACTTGCTTTAGGCTTGTCTGAATATTGGTTTACTGTGTTAGATATTGTCTAATAGTCAGGAAACTGTACCTAAATTTTCACTTTTAACTTAGCCTTAAATGATCATATGGTGTAAAATGTACTGCTAATAATGTAGTATGTACTGTCAATAATGTAGTAAGATTTCTATAGTTGATAGGTAATAGTAACAAAAGTTACTTAATGAAGAATATTTTTTCTATGACCTGTGAATAAAAATTCAGGATAAAAGAATATAGATATGAAATTGAGTATCCAAAGCTATGAAACACTCACCAGTGTGCCATTAAGGACCATTTAAGGAATGTAGCCTTGGAAAAAATAGGTTTGGAAAACAGAAATGTAATGTAGGGAGGTAATGAGTGTATGTAAAATATGCTTTAAAGTGTACATTTGGATGTCATGGAGAAATGTGGATCAGTGAATAAATCAAGGTGTATAGAATGTTAGAAGTTCTACAGAAAAACTCCCTAGAGGGTCCTAGAGTGAGGAAGAAGCCATTTTCATAACTTCAAAAGGGCCAGGGGAAGAATGATGTTAATGTCAAAGACTAAGGGATAGAATGCAAGGAAGTATCTGCATATGAAGTTTCACTGTGTCACGATTTCATTATTTAGATGTCTTTATATGTAACAGCAGTCTTTTCTGCATAATAATAATAATATCTCTGGTAATCATATTTACTTGGTCAGAGTCTTAAGGTATAAGTTCATACACTACTAAATTCTTGCCTTTATAGGGAGTGAGTTTCTTTGGCCCACATACACTGCAAAAGTCAGAGTGCCACAAATCTGCAGAAAGGAGGGAAGTTAGGCCATAAAATTTATATTAATTATGTGATAATTTATATTATCATGCTTTAAACAGCTGAAAGAAATTCAGAGATCGTACACATTCATGCAGTGAGAATGTTATTTAAAAAACTATCAGTTGCTCAGAAAAAGTTGGAGGACCTGCATTTGCTCAGTGTAAAGCAAAAAAGTCTTTAAAGCTGAACATAATAGGGATGTTTAGAAATGTAGGTATGAAATTAATATTTCCACTGTTGGTGTTTCTGGTAGTCACAGCATGTTGGTGCACAGCAACCTACTGAGAACAGCTGGTAGAAAAAAATTAATTATCAGTAATCTACATATTTACTGATAACAGGACAAGAGAAAATGAACTAAAATTTCAAGGGAAAAAATTATTATTCAGTGTGATAATAATGAACATTCACTCATGTTATCTAGAAGCTGGCTAGAATCCTCTTTGCTGGAGATCAAAATCTACCAAGTAGGTCGTCTTGTCCTAAGTAGCATGGCAGCTGCTTAAATTCACTTCTGATAATATGTTTTTAAAGGATGCATCTCTTTTGTCTCAGCTTCAGTAAATTTTATAGTTGATTACAAGTAATGTTAGGGCTATAAGGGCACTTTGCTTTTAAAAAGTATTTTAAATATTAGACTTGTTTTTTGTTATTCAAGATGTTGCTTTTACAGACAGTATCTAGGTCTTCTTGGGAAAGAAATTTAAAACTCAAATCAGATGAGCATTTAGGTAACCAGTAAAAATGTTTCTTTTTCTTTTTGTTATTTGATTATAGATTTCTGGTGTGTACTACTTCGAAAGCAAACCAGTGGGAGATCTCAAATCAGAAATACAATTTAATAGGGAAATTAAAATAAATTGAATAATACAGAAACACTGACAGGGTCAGAATACACCCTGACACCGTGTTGATCAGGGTCAGCAGCAGTCTGGTGGCTGAAGCCCTCCTGGAGCGACAAATGTGGTTCTGTTGAAACAGTGATCCTGTAGAAGGTTTTGATCTTCCTCTGAAGATCCAGTGGTGGTTATAGAGCTCTTGTCCTCTGGGAATTCAGTGGATAAGGTTGCTTGTGGTGCTCTAAATCTCAGATTATATCCAGGTAGGAAGGCTTGGTTCCCCTCCTGAGTAGCGCATCTCACAATGGGATGATGTAATTTTGGAGTCATGCAGTGAGGTTTCATTAAGAGCCCATTAACAGAAGATACTCTTTTGGAGGGAGTTATGAGTGATGGGTCATG
This sequence comes from Zonotrichia leucophrys gambelii, assembly GCF_028769735.1. Taxonomy (NCBI): domain Eukaryota; kingdom Metazoa; phylum Chordata; class Aves; order Passeriformes; family Passerellidae; genus Zonotrichia; species Zonotrichia leucophrys. Next base: position 77,024,496 of record NC_088171.1, read on the forward strand.
GAAGAGACCAAGAACACTGCATCACCTGGTTTCAAGAGACAGTGGGATGATATGTACTTTTGGTTGCATCTTACATTGTAACCCAAGACGTGGTGGCAGGTGTTCATATGCGTTAACTTACTTGTAATTTGCAGACCTGTTGAACCTCAAAAAATAAAATTTATCTTTCCCCTATAATCTTGTCTTTCAGTAAGTCAACTTATAAGCACAGATAATATTGCCTGAGGCAGTAATATTTTCAAAACAGTCCACTGTTGAACTCTACTTACCTGAGGAAAAAAAGAGAGGAAAACCATTGTTTTTTCTACAGTTTTCAATGTGATTCGAAGTCATGCTGGTCAATTCTGTTCATGAATTCAGAGCTTTCAGACTGTTCTGCAATCCACTCCTCAAGTCTGTTCAAGAATTTCCTGCTGATACGTAAGTTTTCAAAACAGCTTGTTACACAACTACATAGAACATTATGTAATTCAACATCTATCAGATGAAAAACTTCAGAATCATGTGAAATACTGCCATAAATATGCATGTTTGAGCATTTGGGCTTCACTTTCCCCACTAATATGCCTCCAAAGAACTTTTGTTGCCTTCTTAGTCAATTTTTTCCCTTTTCTTTATTTGCCAGAATTATTTATTTCTGCTGACAAAAGTACAGCTGAACTTTTTTTAGTGTAGATGATTTTGTTTAATTTCTATTGAAGCCAAAGGTACTATGCAGCATAAGTAGTCTGTTATGTTCTGATCTATTTAAATACAGTGGTTTTTAAAGTGTAAGCAAAAAGAAATACAGCATCAGAACATAAAAATTACTAGTGGCATCCAGTGGTCTCATTCAATGTTAGAAGTTCTACAGAACTTCTAACAATAAGTTACAATAAAATTCCAGTGGCAATATTCACATGGACAGAGTTGAGTTGTTCTGTTGCTTTGAAAGCTTTTCTTGTTTTGGGTTGGTTTTTATTATGGGTTTGGGTTTTGTTTGTTTGTTTTGGTTTTTTTTTTCCATAAAAATGGATAGTGACTCATCACAGTATTCATACTATCAGAGAGGTTTGTGCAGTTACAAGACACATTATAGAGAAACACACACATCATAAGTAGAATAGGCTGGTTCAAGTGTGTGAGAATGAAGTGGCCACTGTCTAACTCTTTTATACATACTATTTGTGTATCAGTAAATGTAATTTATGCTTTGCTTCTTGCTGTGTATGTGGTTTGAATAATTTATGCATATAAAAATAAAAATTTGAACTAAAACTTTTCACCCATTCTTTTACAAAAAGTAAAAATATTTCTTTCACAGCTTTGGCTTCTCACATAGCTGTCTGTGGCAGACAGACTTACATAGAGTTTGCACCAGAGGCATGCATCAACTCCCACACAGTAGTTTTTTAGACTTGCTTGTGTTGCTTTTTAAAAAAAACCTGCTACATAGAAATGTCAGAATTCATGTCACATTGAATTGTCACTTTCTTATAAGATTGTGTTCTGAGATAGGGAGAAAACAGTGTGCAATATATATATATAAATATTAATCTTTTTAGCCTCTAAAAGTTCCCTCTTTTAATTATTTATCTGAACATTTGTTCCCCTTCATAAGTATTAATGTTGCTCCTGATAGTGCTACCTCTTGAGACATGCTGTGGTATATCGTGATTCTTTGATACTGTGGAATCTTCCATATGTATTTCTGAAATGGCTGAAAACCTTCCTGTGAGATGTGGATTGGGGGAGACTTTATCCAAAATAAAAGCTGATTATTCCTGGCACTTAGGGTCCAACTGAGATAATACCAAGGATCTACTTCTACAAATGAGAGCACCAAGTTTAAATAAAATTTGTTGGGTAAAAATTGAGAAATTTATGCATAGGGATAAATATATATGGAGGATATGAATGAATGTTTAATTATGTTGTTTTTATGCTTGTTCTTGAATAAATTTTAGAGACTGTTTCTTCAGAAATCTGCAAGATTCCAGTAAAAATGTATTCTAGTAACCAATCATTGATTGATCTCTGATTGATACATATGGACAATGTATCTTGCCCAGAAAGAAATACATTTTGTTGAAAACAAAATTAAACCCACATAAACTGACACTATCACCATCCTTGAAAATTAACCACACCATTAATTCAAAATATTCTCATTTTGTTTAAATTAAAGCTTTAGTCTGAATTCATATTTTGTTTTGCATTTTTAGCCAAAAGTACCAATATGCTATGGGGAGATGGTAGATGAGAATCCGATCAACGGAATAGAAAAACTCCCTGTTTACTAAATCTAGGAAAAATATAAATGGGTGTGTATTATAGGATAATGGAGTAATTTTTTAAGGATGGCTGTTTTTTTTTCTAATATAAGGAAGTTATTTCTGTAAAGATTATTACAAGATAAATGAAGAATTTAAAAATAAATACTTTTGGTACATATCTGCTTTCAGGGATTCTTACCCCTTTTAGTTTTGTATTCTGTGGCTACCAGATATGGTTATTATTAATGTCAGAAGTGTATCTTTCAATCTAATTCTGAAATGTGAGGCAGATCAAAAAACACCTTAAGTGTTCATTGGGGTCTCCATTTATATGCATGCATTCATTAATATTAAATTTGTAGTGGTTGCAGGTGTATAGCAAAAAAAAAAAATTACTTTGTCTATAAGAAAAAGATTAATGATATTCCTTTTTCATCTGTAAACACACATCCAACAATATCAATTGGCCTTCTGTGAGTATTGAGACTGGTATGCAATCATAAGAAAATAAGGAGTGAAAACGATGCTGTTCCCATAGTGAGTAGGATGGCAATATGACTGGAAAGAGTCAATTCCACACATTTCATTTCAATGTGTGATTGCAAACCACAGAAGAAAGTTGGTTGCAATGTGTCAGTGTCTCTATAAAGGCTGTAAAATTGTTAAAACTGTCTGGTCTTTAAAATCAAATGCAGACCCAACTTCACTTTTTTTCAAATGGATAAGAATATCTGTGATTATATAGAAGCAGTAGTAGATCCTATAAATAGGAGAAAGTGATTGGGACCACTAATTTATTAAAAATACATTGGGAGTGAAGATTTTCATGACCACATGAAATAAATACTAATAATACCAGGAGCAACAAGACCATTTTGCAATCACTGCTGTCTTCATGACTCCAGGCATTATTTGACAACAGGCATTCAGATCCCATTTAGGGGTAATTCAGATCATGTGCTTGATTTCTGGAATGCTGTCTTGATATGCTAGGTCCATGATAGGAAAAAAAGGTGTATTTACAGTCTCTCCTGTAGTTCAGTCTCTCTGTCATGAAGGTCATATTTTGCAAATACTACAGGAAGTCTGTAACAGCAGATGAACTTTCTTGCATTTTTGCAGTCTCCATTGCTTCAGACTGTGGAATTCCTGTGCGCTGAAGTTTTTTTTTTCCCCCTTGTTTCATTTATATTGACAAATTTGTAATTAATTACTGGAAAGGAAATTTATTATCATAAAGACATGAGTACATACTTTCAAGTTGTATACGCTCAATATAGATGAATGTTATATTTTGCTTTATTTGAGTCAAGTATTTGTCTTCACTTATTCAAAATTCATGGGTTTTATGCTGTTCTACAGTGATTTGTAGCTCTAGATAGTGATAACATTTGCACTTGAATTATATACATGGAATTTATTTTGTTATAGCTTTTATACCATTTCACTGTTTGGGCTTTCCCTTGGAAGACAAAGATTAGCTATACTCCTGTACTGTTGCTAGAAGTAATTGAATATTTTTTCAAGTCTTAGATGGAGTTTGCCTTGGCAAAATTGAGAGAAAATTACATCCTGTTCTGATTTTAAACACCTTCAACATTGTCAGGTGCTGAATGAATGAATGGTCATTACTTAGCAGGGGTTTGATTGTTAGTTTTAATGTTGAGTCTATTTTTCTTTTGAAATATTTATAATGCTGTTCTTAAATCTTGTGTATCAGTTCTGTTAATGCTACATTCTCTGAATGACAATAGTTTGTCTCCTGGATCTGGTATTTTCTGATAATTTCTTAACTTTTTTGATTTTCAAGTGCTTCTGAGACAATGTGGTGAAATCAAGCAAAAATCTCACTACATCAACTCATTGTATTTATTTCAGTATACATTGTCAAAGATATCAATTACAAAACTCAAAGTGCTCTTTCAAGAATTTTGCCAATTTTCTTTTGGTTAGTTGATCATTTTAGACCTTTTTGCTCTGGACATTTTGTTACTCCATTTCACAACTTATTGTAGAAATTTTGGCTACTTGTTTAAATGTTTTGACTTAAATGGATAAGCCACTCCTCTGCAAGGGAGTGAGATTTTGGTTTGTGGGGGTTTTTTTTCTGATTTATAGCAATATCATTATTTTGTGGGCTTCTCTGATGATGGTGGGATTAGTGTCAAGAAAGGTATCATCTACTTATCTGTTCTTAGTTTTCTTTCTTTGCTTGGATTTTTTAAATAAAGCAATAACTTAATTAATATTAGACTCAGAATTATGCCAAAGCTTATTCAAACCTTTTCTCAGAATTGAGAAAAATTAGCCAAATTCATTCATAATTTAAAAGTAATTATTTTTGGATGCAAATTGGTTATTGGTTTGAAATAAACATTTAGCTCTATTTCTAGTGGAAGATTAATTAATTGCTGTCTGTTCCAAAAAATCCCATCAAAACAAAACATATTTTTGCTGTTCAGTAATGTCTGTAAAGGATAACAAGGATGAAAAACAAAAGCAACTGAAGACAACACTTTGATCCATCAGCTTGTATTTGCTTACTTTCATCTTCCAGTTTAAGTGATGTTGGTTTTGAACTCAATGGTTTTGCTATCAGCTGTGGAAATTCTAAGGGAAACCAAATGGATACATATTCCTGCAAATTACCTGTTTCTTCTTCAGACTCTTTCTGAGCAACTTGTGTCTGTGCCAAGTTTTAATGCAATTCGCAATTGATGTCTAATAATCACTATTGGACAGTCCTTTGTCAAACCCAAATATACTTTTATGTGACACAGACAAAGTTAACTTACAAGTCTAAATTTATGCTCTTAAACATTTTACCTCAAAGTTGGACTTGAATTTGATACTTTCATTTGCAAAACAAACACGCTTATTAAGAGAAAAAAAATTAAGGCCTTGTTAGACCAAATAATGAAAGAACTGAATGCAATTTTAGCTCTTGTCATGAAATTTATTACTATAAATGTCAGATTCTCAACATGAAACCTTTTTAATTTCTATTTAGTAGTCCACTGTCCTTCTGTGACAAAATTTAAAAGGTAATGGGAAGAAAATATTATTTTCAAACTGTTCACAAAGACGTGCTTCACAAATTTAAAAACGTTCACATTTCCTTAAATATGAATATACTCGGAAAAGTCAGATATAACTGGGAGCAATAAAATGAACTATTGGTTGGCAAGTTGGCAAAAATCCTTTTTCAGGTTGAATGCAGCAAGGATTTACATGATGCTGACTTCTTTTCTGATACCTAAAAGGAAATTCTAGAGATCTATGTCTCTATTTCAGCAATGCACTAGATGCAATGTACTGAGGGAAACAATTAGTAGAAAAAAAAAATGTTATAAAATAGAAGTGGATAAAAGTGAGGCAAAATGCTTTAAGAATAACTATTCAGGAATGAAGTTAATAGTATTGTTCCTTTTCTAGGAGATCATTAATATTTTATATAATGACTGCCTCCAAAATGAGAAGTGTGAACAAATGTTTGTGAAGTATTTTCAGATATTTTGCCTAGAAGTGTGGCCTGGGACATAATTTGAAAAGTGATAGCCCAGCCCTGGAGTTTGAAACAATTTCAGTGTAATGAATAGGAGGGAAAAAGTTCTGCTTTTTTAAAGTAACAATCACATTTTTAAAAAGTCAACCATATCAACAGGAAAGGTAGAGAAAGACAATGCTTAGCTTCCTGTCCAAGTTAGGTGTTACTACCTCTATATTCCATTGTAAAATGATTATCAGATTAATTGAACTTCTGTCTTTCCATTTGAATCTTATATTATCCCGCCTAGAAAAATGATGGCAAAGGGTCAAAATACTTGTTCTCCTTTGATACCTTGAGTGTAACCAACTTTTTCTCATGCTTTTTTCTCCCCCTGTGCTGTTGAGCAGTGGGAGTGAGAGAGTGACTGGGTGAGTGTCTGGTAGCTAGCCAAAGTCAATCTATCAGTAATATATATTTCGCATAAATCTCAGTATTCAGGAGAAACTTAAATACTTGGCACTGTGATATCTTTAATGACCACCAAAGTTAGAATTTGGTACTCTTTTTTAAATAATTGAAGGAAGAACAACAGTTGTTTTAGTTTCTTCCAGCTACCTTTTTCTCTGAAACTCAGCCTCTTAAATCTTTATCGATACTAATGATGACAGAGTATATTAAATCTTCAGCCTTTTACAACGTATTTGTCTGAGAACAGCACATAACTTCAGAAGTTGCTCTTTCTAAAGAAAGTAGAGTGAATAACTGATTGTGAACTCCTGGAAAGTCTGCTGAGTGAAGCAGTGCTGCACAGCTGTCCATATGACAACTGCCTGTTTGTAATCTCTGCTGGTTTTTCTAATTTATCTGAATGGTCTATTGCAGCTTTGCAGCCAAGGAAAAAGGTATGTGGAAATCTACTATTAAAAATGGCATTTATACATAAATAACAAAAGACTGTTCACATAAGAAGGAACAAGCAAGAGTTATGACGTCTGATATGTCCTAGGTAATTCTCTTTGAGTAGAAATGAATTCAGACCAAATTTTTACAGAGGACAGAAGCTAATCCTGAAGATGACAAGTTTGAGCTGTGACAACGAGAATAGAGATACTATTCTTTGCTTTAAGTAAGCAGAAGGAATGCAGCAGTACTCATGACTTGCTACGTGATTTTACTCCTGTTTTATGAAAATGCTTTAGTCAAAGGCTGAAAGAACTTTGCAAGCGATATGTCCACATTGATTGAGATGTATCATAACCTACCACTACGCAAGAAGGGTGTGGACATATGGGAATGAGTCCAGAGGGGGGCCGATAAGCAGAGGATTGGAGCACCCCTCCCATGAGGACAGGCTGAGAGAGCTGGGCTTGTGCAGCCTGGAGAAGAGAAGGCTCCAAGGAAATTTTGCTGCACCCTTCCAGTACTTATAGGAACTCTGAAGGAGAGCTGAGGAGGGACTTCTGACAATGGTGTGTATGTTAGGCCAAAGGACAATGTCTTTAAACTGAAACAGGATAGATTTAAATTAAATATCAGAAATAGATTCTTTAATGTGAAAGTGGTGAGGCACTGGAACAGGTCACACTGGAGAAGTTGTGGATGCCCCACCCCTGGAAGTGTTGAATCCCAGCTTGGATGTGGCTCTGAGTGACCTGGCCTGGTGGAAGGTGTCCCTGTCCATGGTAGGGCCGTTGGAACTAGATAATATTTAAGGTTCCTTCCAATCCAAACCATTGCCTAATTCTATGATTACTTTAATTACTGTTTAATGAATATTTTAACACATAAATTCTCTTTTTATTCAAAAAGAGTTACTTTGCATGCCAAGTCCTATAGCAGACTTGCCCTGTAAACACCCAATGCACTACATCTGTACAAGCATATCCTTACAAGGATAGTGTAACAAAACTGGTTTTGGGGCATTTTCCACTTTAAAATAATGTAAACACTTCTTAAAAAGTCCACATTTTCCTTTTGTATTCATATTTCTTCATATTGTAGCAAGCAGCAAAAAAATCTCTTGCCATAATTTCAACTCTGAAAGAGTTACATTTTATTTAGTTGTCAGCTCTAATTGTTGAGGAGAAAGAATATTCTGAAAGAAGCAGGTCAAATCCCAATTCACACAAAAGAATACAAAATCAATAAAAGAAAATATGGACATAAATGAGAAATGGCATAGTGAGGTGAGAATATCTGGCCTGTTGGCCTTTGGAAAAGAAGAAATAATTTGTATTGGACAAGACTGACATCAGAAAAGGAGTTGCATCTGATGTATTTGGGAAACGATACAGAACTCTAAATTCCATCAATAAGTTGGGTGAATTGGGAAAAAGAAAAACTGAGAATTTATTAAGTATACTTTTTTAAATGAGAACATCAGTGTAAGGCTTTATACATGAGAAGACAGAAAAAATGAAGAGCTCAGTAATTTTTTGTTTTCTTCTATTAGTGAACTGAGGAACAGCTTCTTATATTTTCCTTTCATCCCAGATCTAAGATCCTCTGAAAGAATACTTTTTTTTATCTGGGATGGGCGCTAAATTCTTCAATTCAGTTAGGTGTCTTTCACTTTAGAAAACAAATTTACTTACTTCTACCATTTCAAAAATAAGAGAAAGCTGTATTGATTATCAAATCTTTGAAGAGTGACAGTGAACACTGTAATTGTTGACTGAAAAAAGTTTTCTGCATGTAATTATGTCTGAAGTAACTGCTTTTAAACAAAACATACAATTCACAAAGTGCAAAGAAGGGGGGAAAAAGGGAGAGAATGTTCTCATTTAATATTCCCAAAACCAAACAATTTTTATATTGCAAATAAATTTTGGCAGTGGCTTCATGTTTTATTCTTTGTCTCTTAAGATGTATGTTTTCCTCTGAGTGCCTTATTTTGTTTGAGAAGCACGTGGCAAGCCAAAAAAATTCTTTTGCAAAATTAATTAATTTGAAATCAATAAATGCTTGTCTTCATAAGGACACTAAGCTAAGTGAATAGAGTGCTCATGAGTGGAATTTTTAATGTGGGTAGCAACTCAAGTTTTCATAGCAGACCCTGGAATTTTCCAGGTGAAGGTCTGATCAGAGTTCTTTGTGAAATTTCTTTCAGGTTCAGCAGAATATCAATGCAGAAGGATGTTGCCCTGTATCCCTCTTACGTGATCTGAATGTTTTCTGGGTTCTTTACATAGGAGGGGTTAAAGCCATAGAGTAGAACTGGGAAAATAAGTTACCTTGCTTTCAGCTTAAGAATTGGCGAAAGCATGGAAGAATGGATTGAAGGACGCTCTCAAAGACTGGTAGAGATTGATTCATGCTCTAAATAGGACACATTGCTGGTAAACTGAAAAAAGCTATATTGTGATGTAAAGAAATAGGAATACTGAAGAAGAATGCTGTTGTTTTTTACCACTTCTGGAGGACTTTTGAATAAATGAGTATGAGGCACTTTGCTCTTTTCCAAGAATTTCTTGCTGATGTTTAGATCACTTTCTGTCTTAGACCTCAAACAGTGATTACAAAGTCATTTTAAAACCAAAAATTCCTTTGTATTATTAGAAACTTCAAAAGGAAGAGTTTTCAATCCTTAAATGAAATGAAAAATTAATTTGAAGTGTATTTTCCAGTAAATTTATTCCATCTAGAAGAATAGTAATTAGCATTGCTTTTTTAAATCAGGTTTTTTATTTTATGCTGCATGTTTTTCACAGATAAGTATTTGTGTGGTGGAATACAAACAAACAAAATGCTTTGTATAATCCTACTACATGAAAGATGTTTAGTGCTGTGATCTTAAACTGAAGTTGAGAATAAAATTTATTCATTTTTTACTTGGTTAAGTTGCATTTCCACGTGAACCATTCCGCCCTCATCTTCCTTTCCATCTGTTTTCCTACTCTTTCATCTACTTCTATCACCTAAAATGTAGCAATGGGAAACTTTCCTTTAAAGAAAGGAAAAAAAAATCTCCAAACTGAACCATAAAAAAAGTGGAAAAGTAGGTAATTTAAGAAAACAATAGCTTCTTTACAGCTTTTTCTGAGCTTTGTCCAGAAGAAGTCAGCATTTTGGAATCTAAGATGGCATTAGGTAATAAAAATAATTCTGGTGTATCTTAAAAATTGAATAATGGTGAAAGCTACAGTTCTTTCTAAGAAATGTGAAAATGAAGAAAATAATGTGTCTTCTGCAGATACAATTAAACCATACAACAGTGTGATCCATGGTCACAGATCTGCACAAGTTGTTTGATTAAGGTGGAAAGACAACTAGGTTTTTTTGCTGATATTTACCTATGAAAGACACACCTTTTGGTGGTGCTGGTTGTGAAAGAAATTGCTTTGTGTATTACCAACAGAATCTTAGGATCTCTTTTAGTTACAAAAAAATATGGCAGATCTGTCTGAAAAAGAGCATAATTTTGTTTCATGCCACTGATGTTTCCTAAAAACCTATCAAAATATTAGAGACTATTTTATGTTGAAATATAGGTTAAAAATTTTAGGCCAGAAATGAAAACACAGAGAGAATATGAATTAGATTTGTGATCATAGCCTAAAACTGATATGTTTGACTTTGCAAGAAATTACTCCATATATAAATTACCAGAGAACTATAATGAATATTTGCTTACAGTTAATTGCTCAATTTCTATAATACACAATAGAAGGAAGTATAAAAGAGATTCATCATTTGATCTTGAAGGTTGTGTAATCAAAGTTTTCAATCATTTTCCCCCTCCTGCTTAAACAGTTACAAAGTTACAGGAGATATTTCATTTTGAAAGCATTGAATGCCACAAAATAATGAGACATGCCCCTTCATGATGGTTATGCTTTGGAGATGAAGATATCTTAAACTGTAACTCATGTAATAGAAGTTGTACTCTTTCATGGAAAGGTACTTGCCCAGAAACTCTTTTAGCAATGAAATAATTTTCTTCTTTTTATTTTCTTTTTTTCCCCTGACTTTTAAAATTAGGAAAATTTTACTTTTGCAGTTACTACTGAAATATTAAATACTCTGGGTTTCATACAGAGGTTATAGTCACGTTTCAAAAGGTCACTTGTTACCAATAAAACCCTCCACAAAGCAACCCCATTTTTTATAATTTATTGGCAGGGTACTTTCCAAGAAATATATCATATTTCAAGTAAATGAAAATATTTAATTAGGCAGCATGTGAGCTGGTCTCTGTGGGTGGGTCACTGTCACAGGTGATAACACCAGCAGATTTCTAAGTAGATGTGAGGACCTGTGTGAGTGAAAGAAGGAAAACCTCTACCAGTCTTTGTATGGAGAGTTATAAATTTGTGCATCACTGATATCTGGAAGAGATTACAGCTGTAGAACTATGTGTGGCTGTTGAATGCATTATGGGCTCCTCCCTAGCATTACCTTCTGAAACTATTCTGTAGTATTAATTTTTTCAGTACTATTTGCATTATTGATCTTTCCCATACTACGCGTCTCGCATCCCAGCTTTTATGGAAATTATGGAAATAAGTGTTAGGATTGGTGTTACTACTGACTGAGCTAGATGATATCTTATATAAAATGAGTTGTTGCTCTGTTGGTTTATTAATAGATTGATATTCTTATAAATAGAATAGAAAACGCCTCCTAAACCAGACTTTGCACATCTGATGCTGGTTTTTCCTTGCCCTATTCTTCCAGAGGTGTAAAATATAATGATATTTTTTAGAGGATTATCTAATTTTTGCTCTGTAACTCATAATTTGATGGTCACAACAGAAAATTTAAGAATGAGAGTTCAACAGAATATGATACATAAAATATTGGAGTATATATATTTTATTTTAGGAATTCTACATCATATTGTCATCTTTGTCCTTGTTTTGAAGTTTGTCAGATACAGAAACTCAAAAAGATCCAGAATTTACTTCATCCCATATGGTTGCAAATTACCAAAATGGATGACTTTTTGAATATTGTATTGCTATTTAGTGAATTTGAGGTTTACACTTGATTAAAAAAGATATATTTACCAAAGATGTCTCTGTAGTTAATTTGTTTTGGAAAGATTTGCTTCCTGCCCATCATTAATTTAGCTAACTGAAAGATGTATAAGACACCTGATTAGTTGATTTCATTTAATGCTTGAGGTTGCACTGGGGAGGACATAAATAGTTTGTTAGATAAAATTTTACATTCTCCAGATTTTGAGGCATCCCATTTTGTTTTTTGGTCTGCAACTATGTGAAATGTAGGGACTATCTGGCAGTACTGAATACAAAGGGCTTGATTGCAGTTCTCCTTATAGCTGGAAATAGGGTTCTCAAATTTCCTCTGAATATTCATAGAATAGAGATTGTGAGAGATATTACCAGTTTATGGATAAAAATGTGGTCTGCTTCAATCCCTTTACTATTTCAGCTGAAAATTTGTGAAAAGTCTTATTTCCTCTAGATTCAACACTATGGCGTATAGCTTGATTTTCATGCCTGTTGTCCTTCTCTTCATTCAGCAATAGAGCGGTAGACAAATAAAAAAACGCTCCTAAAAAATGGAAGAAAGGTAATCTCTAGGTGTTTATCTTGGATGTTCAGTGTGTACCTGGCTGTCTTCTGGTGAAACAGCTCTCCCAACAGTTCCGTTTTCACTGCTGTGGGATTTGTCTGCTCTTCCAGAGTGTTTTCTGTATGTTGGCCTTATGGCGTCTCTAGGTGAACATTTCCATTTGCTGTTGCCCTCATTCTCCAGCACTGCCTGCCCACCTGTCTGCAGCTGGAATTGGTTTTCCTCACTTCTACAGTCAGCTGCTCTCACTTTACAAAAAAGTTCTGTCTCTATGGACCATGACCTACTTGCAAAATACATGTCGTTTGGCCAAGGAAAATTTTTCACGTATATGAATATTTGGAAATATTATCATTACTATTTTTTCAGAGATCTTTGAGAGTGTGCTGTGTTCTGAATTAATTTTTGAAATGTAAACTGAATAATGAATGTATTTCTCAATATCACAATGCAATATTATTCCAACATATTCTTTTCATAACTGTGTTTTATTAAATTTAACAAAAAAGTTAAATTTTCACTTCTTTTGCATAAAAAAAGTAATACCAGAATAGTTTATTTTATTAGACTTCAAAGGATTTTACTCACAGCTTCAAATACTTATAATTTAAAATATGAATGTAAGCCTTTAAAACGATTTTGTGGTGTTAGTATTTAGGTACAATTATAAAAACATTTTTTGGCCATTATTATAGTATAGTAATAAAGATAGCAATATATTCACAGTGAGCATGTCAAGCCTGAAAGTGATCATGAAGCTTTTGATAGACAGAAAAGCAATTTCTTTTTTTTAATTAGAGGGTTGGTATTGGTGTCATAACTGTATATTGTTCTGTCTAATTATTAACATTTTTACTGCCTTGCTTGAAATGATAATAATAGTGTTAAAAGGAAAACCTCTCAAGTGATTGCAAGGAGAACCAAGAGAATGCCACCTTCAAATTAGAAGTACTGAAACACAAGTTCAGTTGATTTATCCTTCGGCTAAAATAAGAAGGCAGCTCTAGATTTGATATTAAGTCCTGCGTAGAATACATGATAAAACTAGAGACAGAATTTGAATTTCCATAATCTGTGTCCAGGTTCCTTTTTCTTTCTTATATACCAATAGAAATACAATGTGTTGTAGTCAAAAATTTTTTCTCTATTACTATTTCTGCAGTATAGATATTACCTTTCAATTCAGTGTAATGTTTAAAGTAATTTGAAACTTGGTTGATTGGGTGGGGTTTTAAAATTTTTCAGATGAACAATTGGACATTTAGAATTAAAACTTGTATCTTACTGCAAGAATTCTTGCCCAAAATTTCTCTTTAAAAAAAACCTAAAATATTTTGTTTTGCATTATACCTAACATTGCGGGTTTGACCTGGTTTCGTTTTTGTTTTTGTTTTTTCTCCTTTTTCCTTTTCTTCAGAGAAAAAAAATTGGGGGGAAAAGGCAGAAAAAATAAATAGATGGAAAAAGGTATTTAAAAGTATGAGCAAGCAGTGAGATAAAAATTGTTTTGTTGGACATAACCTTTCAGGTTGTAGATGGAAGTCACACAGACACAAAACCAGTCTGTAATCAAGGCAGGAGTCTCAGAGAGAGTTTCTAGTTCTGCAGTGAATCAGTGAGAATGAGGATCAGAACCCGAGTTTTTTTCAACTTCTTATCAATTGTGGTTTTCATAGTCTTGTTTTCATGCAAGACTATGTGTGCTCTTTCCATCAAAGTTGTTCTTGCTTCTGGCCTTTTCATTTTGTATAGCATTATAATAATTATACTGAGCAATAATCAGGAAAAAGACAACTTTATGTTCCAGTGATTAAGAAATTCCCAAAGTAATCAAGATGCCTATTGAATTTGGCATACTAAAAGAGGCAGGCAACTGTTTGAAATCAGAGTTCTTTGCAGGACACTTTGCTACCTCAACTCCTGTCAGTTTCTGGAAATGCTCCGCTTTTGTACTTATGCAATATAAAATGCAGAAGTTTCTTGGGTTTTTTGTTTGTTTTGTGTTTTATTTTCCCTTTTTGAAAAAAAAAAAAGGCTTGAATTTTAGAGCTACCTCAGGATATGGCCAACAACTGGATGTACTAGTTGCTTGCTGTGGTCACAAGCTTTATGTTACAGCATACTGTACTTTACACAGAAAAAAACCACCAAACCCTGTATGCCTGTTTTGAGTGTCTTCCTGTCTAGCAAAAATTGTTCTTTCTACATGGAAGGTTTTCTGTTTTATAATGGAAATATGTCTAAAATAATAATCTGAGTCACTAGGAACCCTTCCTTTTCAATACTTTTATCTTCTCATACTTTTCTTTAAAAGACGTTCTTCTCTGACTTGCACAGTATACTTGACAAAGACTGAGAAAACAAAATCAGTGTAGGAGCAATCACAGCTTCCCTGTGATTCTGCTGTAACTAGTGTGCTACACTTACCATCCAGATGTTTCTAACTACTGAATTGTTTTATTCATCCCTAAAGAGCAAAGAACAATAAATTAGCTACTTTACTAATCATTACTATGACCTGCAAATGAGGTCTCAGTGAAACAAGTCCCTGCTAATGATCAGTGCATCTCAAGTTCTAAGACATTTCCTCTTTTTTTTTTATTTTGATACTTCAAAATGACAATAACAAATATTAGAATTTTTTTTACCTTAATCCTCCTTAACTTACATCACTGTGCTTGTCCTCCAGTGAAGCAAGAAAACAAGTATATGAGGAGCATGAAAACCAGCTTCCAGCCCAACAGACAATGAAAAGAGAATGGTTTTCTCTGCCAGAGGGAAGTGTTTGGATTGCTTGGTTCTTCACTGTGGAGAGCTGGGGATTTTTCCTTGAATTTTGTTTTGCTTTTAAGGAAAGTATTTGTGCTTGAGAATGAACAAATTGTATGACTATAGAACCTGCTGGCAAGCTGACAATGGGTAACAGCTCTACAGGCAGAGCTCAGATAAGTAGAAAAAATTCAATAAGGCTTTCTATTGAGATGTTTATGTTTGCTTGGAATTCTGTGCATGTCTGGTTTTGTTTCAGTGTCCAGGAGGCTTATTTTATGTAACAGAACTTCTGCCTGAGGATTCAAAGATCATAGAGTAATGAAACTTATAGATCATTTCTGATAGGAAGAAAAATCACTGAGTTCAGAGTCTCAAATTGCCTTGTTTTCCAAGCTGTGGAGGGAAAACAATAGACATTTCTACTCTTTCTTTTTCAGTAAAATGAAGAGATGAAAATCAGCTTCTGCCAACATTGGGGAAAGCCAATTTAGTGTTTCAGCTCTCCAGTTCCTGTAGGGTATTTCATTTTGCTGTAGCTGTAAAGCCCCAGTCTTTCTGGAAAATCATAAATGGCTTTGTAGTTGTTGATTTTAAGCTACTGAATTAATTATTTTTTTAATTTTAACTTTCTGCAGTGCTTGATCTGCTACTAAAACAAGTATAAAGGCATTTTATATCATTATCTTGCATCCTTCCTCATCTGAATTTTTAAAATTCACATAGCTCAAAGTAGGTTTTAAGCGTTCTTTTTGTACTTGTTCACTCAGACCAGCAAAACATTTAATCTCTAAGTGGAATTTACTATCAGAACAGAGATCAAAGATTGGGACAGTTGAAATCATCATTAACAATATGCAGAACTAGCTGGGCACACCGAAGGGGTCTCTGCACTGAGTGGAACACGTCAGTAACATGGAGGGCTGCGATAGCAAATAACTCTGCAAGGAAATTGAGATGTTCCTGTCAGCTGCTCCAGTGCAGCCTCCTGAGGGTGGCTCCTGCTGCATGAAATGAGGACAAATTTTACACAATTCTGGGGCTGAGTGATCAATCAAGGTCACGAGGGTACATGTTGGAGAGCTGTAAGAAGATAGCTGCTTGTATAAGTAATTTCATCTTCCTGTTCATAGTAATGGAACTAAAAGCCAATGAAGGCCATTCAGGAGGCTGTTGCAGAGTGATGGTGTGTTGTAGCAGTGTGCAGGATTACTTTTATAAAGGGAAGTATAGTGAAATTCAGGGCTTTATGAAAATAATAGTATCATGTTTAAACATATCAGTATTCCCTTGAGTTAGCGTTGACATAGTTTGCTAGCTATTTAGACACTCAAGCTTACATAAGTAGACTTTCAAAGCAACACAGATCCCTGAAATGCTGAAAGAATCCATATATAAACCAGGCAGAAGATATTCTTACTCTCTATAGTGCACTTGGATTTAGAATAAAAGCTTGTATATTCTCTGAGATTTAATGAAAAATACCTAGAGCGTTCACTGTTCCTTGTCCAAAAAAAAAGAAAAAAGAAGGTATATATGTATTTAATGGATTTTTTTTGCTGGATTTTTGCTGTCATCTATGTTTTCTACACCAGCCCAGGTAACTAAAGAAAAAAGTGGGGAGGGGAAAAAAGGCAGTTTTTTTGAGATAAATGTTGTTTTTATCCATATTTGGAAAAAGCACTTATGCTTTTTAGGAACCAGTGAAACAGTCGTACTGGAGGTTGTTCCCTCAGAAGAAAAACTTTCCATTCAGTTTTGCAATCTCCTTTTCTTCCAGTAGACTGACAATGCTTTGCATGACCTTTGCTTAGAAAACAAAGCTGTTTTTTAGTCAGAACTAATTAATTTCATTTGATCATGTTGTCTCCTGGTCCTTCCTTATGATAAAATACTGGATCTTTACACACAACTTCTTTAGATTGAACTGTAGATGTTTAGTGTTTTGTGACTGACTTATTCCCAGTGAAGATTTGTGGAGTAAGTAGTAGTAAGAGAAATAGACACAATATTCTGAAAGTTTGCCAAAGATCTTTGTAGAAGCAAATCTTACTCCTGTTCCTCATATGATTCAGCTTGCACTTTATGTTCCTTTCTTGAAGAAACAAAAAGAATGTGTTATGGAGATACAGATTTTTTTTTAGATATTGCATTAAATTTTTAAGT